>NC_133390.1:72396082-73021082 GCF_047511655.1 Castor canadensis | reverse complement strand
CTTAGTGTTTTCCAAGATAATGTCACAACTCATTTTATTATTAACTTCATATTTCTTACTATGATACAAAAAGTAAAGGATAATGAAATTTACATAAATTTATTTATAAAAATAAAAATTTACCAAACGTCAGATTTCATTTTTCTACCTGTTAAGCTTGGAGCCAAAAAAGTTTGGAGCTGGACAGGGTGGCTCACGCCTATTATCCAGCTACTTGTGATGCAGAGCTAGCCCCAGCAAAAAAAAAGAACAAACCAGGTATGATAGTGCACACCTGTAATCTCAGCTACATGGGAGGCTTAAGTAAGAGGAGTGTGTCTTGATGCTAGCCCTAGGCAAAATGCAAGGTCCTGGGTTATAGGCATGACTCAAGTGGTAGAGCACCTGCCTAGCAAATGCGAAGCCCTGAGTTCAAATCACAGTACCACCCCCCAAAAAATAATTTTAAAAATGCAAGCTTCTATCCAAAAAATAAATAAAACAAAAAAGGGGCATGGCTCAAGTGGTAGAGCAGCACAAGGCCTTGAGCTCAAAAGTCACTATTACTCCCCTTCCCCACGACACACACAAAAAAAGGCTGGATGCTTGTGACTCAGGTCTGTAATCCTGGCTGCTTGAGAAGCTAAAATCAAGAGGATTGCAGACAACAAAAGAAATGGTCTCTAAACTGAGGGAACCACCCACAGAGTGGTAGAAAATATTTGCCAGCTACACATCAGCCAAAGGACTGATAACCAGAATATACAGGGAGCTCAAAAAACTAAACTCCCCCAAAATAAATGAACCAATAAAGAAATGGGCAACTGAACTAAACAGAACTTTCTCAAAAGAAGAAACTCAAATGGCCAAAAAACACATGAAAAAATGCTCACCATCTCTAGCCACAAAGGAAATGCAAATTAAAACCACACTAAGCTTCCACCTCACCCCTGTTAGAATAGCCATCATCAGCAACACCAACAACAACAGGTGTTGGCAAGGATGTGGGGAAAAAGGAACCCTTGTACACTGCTGGTGGAAATGCAAGCTAGTGCAACCACTCTGGAAAAAAATTTGGAGGCTTCTTAAAAATCTAAACATAGATCTGCCTTATGATCCAGCAATCCCACTCCTGGGGATATACCCAAAGGAATGTGACACAGGTTACTCCAGAGGCACCTGCACACCCATGTTTATTGCAGTGCTATTCACAATAGCCAAGTTATGGAAACAGCCAAGATGCCCCACTACTGACGAATGGATTAAGAAAATGGGTATTTATATACAATGGAATTCTGCTCAGCCATGAAGAAGAATGAAATCTTACCATTCACAAGTAAATGGATGGAACTGGAGAACGTTATCCTGAGCAAGGTTAGCCAGGCTCAAAAGACCAAAAATCGTATGTTCTCCCTCATATGTGGACTTTAGATCGAGGGAAAATACAGCAAGGTAATTGGACTTTGGTCACATGATAAGGCAAGAGCACACAAGGGAGATAACGGCGATAGGTAAGAAACCCAAAAAACATGATAATATTTGATGTCCTCAATGCAAAGGAACTAATGCAGAAACTTTAAAGCGACAGAGGCAAATAGGAGAAGGGGATCAGGAACTAGAGAAAAGGTCAGTTCGAGAAGAATCAACTTAGAATGTAACACATATGTACATGGAAGCAATGCTAGGAATCTCCCTGTATAGCTATCCTTATCTCAACTAGCAAAAACACTTTGTCCTTAGTATTGTGTATACTCTCTCTTCAACAAAATTAGAGATAAGGGCAGATCAGTTTCTTCCTGGAAGCAAGGGGGTGGGAAGGGGGGAGAAATTACCCAAACATTGTATGCACATATGAATAAATGGAAAAAAAAATAAAGAGGATTGCAGATTGAAGCCAACCTGGGCAAAAAGCTAGTGAGACCCCCATCTCAACCAACAGATGGGTGCAGTGGTATCTGCCTGTCGTCCCAAGCTCAGAGGCTGAGATTGGTAAGATCAAGTTTCCAGTCCAGCCTGAGCAAAAAAAATCTTGAGAGACCCCATCTCAACAGGAAAAAAAAAAAGCTTGGTGTGGTGGTACCTATGGCAAGAAGCCTAAAGTAGGAGGATCATGGTCTAACCCTGGGAAAAAGCAAGCAAGCACGAAGCCCTGAATTCAAACTCCAGCACACACACACAAAAAAAGAATTTAATCATGAAAAATAAATTGACTCTGGCAAATAGAACTAGTTTATGATGTTCTAGTTATATAGAAAGTTATCAGAGTCATTTTGTGATTATAACTGAAATGCATTTACCACATTATATGTGAAATTAGCATTGCAATATCAGTTAAGCACCTCCATTTGCACTGAATAATCTAAGTCCATAATAAAATTCATAAAGACCTGATGATATTGGAACCAGTTACATAAAATTTTAGATATGCTCTTTTAATAGTATACATTCTTTTTAAGTGTACATAAGTTGTTTTTCAAATAAGATCATGTATTTGTCCATAAGGCAAACCTCAGCGCACTATCAATATTAATTTTCATTATCAGGAATATGAATGTGTACATCACTGCAGATCTCACATAGTCATTGGAAAGATATGAAAATATTACAGTTTTGTTTAGGATTTAAAAAATAACTGGACAGATTCCTAAAGTAACAAATTTACCAAGAGAAACTCTAGCTCATATGTATTCCCTGGAAAATTTTTGTAAACATTTAAGGAAGAAATTATACTAGTCTTATTTAAAATGTGCCAGAAAATAGAAAAAGAGGAGCACTTCTCCACTTTTCATAAAACTATCATCACTTCATATCAGTACTTGAACATGGAATAAAAATTACAGGCCTATTCATTAACATAAGTGGAAGAGTTCTATGCAAAATGTTAGCTATCAGAACCAGGAATATATGAAAAAGGTCATGGTAACATTGATCTTCATATATGCAGAATTGGGCTGGGCACCAGTGGCTCATACCTGTAATCCTAGCTATTTGGGAGGCTGACATCAGGAGGTTAGCCAGAGCAAATAACTTGCAAGACCCATATCCAAAATAACCATCTCAAAAATAACCAGAGCAAAAATGGACTGGAGGTGTGGCTCAAGCGGTAGAGCTCCTGCTTTGTGAGTGCAAAGCCCTGAGTTCAAACCCCAGTCCTACCCTCCTCCCCCCCCAAAAAAAAGATACACAGAATTGAATTAATTTTCACCAATTGGTAAATGTAATTCATTCCATTAATAAAGGATAAGGAGAAAGCATTTGATGAAATACTTAGCATCTTTTTATGATTAGGAAAGCTCTTAGGTAACTAGTAATAAAGGGGAACTTCCTTTGTCTGAGTATGCAGTAGTCCTGCCTAATCCTTGGCTTTGCTTTCCATGGTGTCATTTACCTATTGACAACTATTGTCCAAAATAGTACATGGAAAATTTCAGAAATAATTCTTAAGTTTTAAACTGCATGCCATTTTGAGTAGTGTGACAAAATCTTGTGTCATCCAGCTCCATCTGACCTGAGGTGTGAATCATCCCTTTGTCTCACATGTCTACGCTGTATAGGCTACCCACCCTTAGTCATTTAATAGCCATCTCTGTTACCTGTTCATTGGTCATGGTATCACAGTGTTTTACTTTACTTAATGGCCCCAGATCACAAGAGTAGCTATATTGGCAATTTGGATGTGCCAAAGTGAAGCCATAAACTGCTTCATTTAACTGAAAAGCTAAAAATACAGTAATATATTGAGAGAGAGGCACATACCTTTTATTATGGAATATTCAAATTCTTTTACTATTTGCTTTTATAATCTCTTACTGTGCCTTTATCATAGGTATGTACGTATAGGAAAAATCAAAGTTTATGTAGGGTTCAGTACTCTGAGGTTTCAGGCATCCACTAGAGGTCTTGGAACCTATCCCCTACAGGTAAGGGAAGATTGCTGTATGACAGGCACTTAGAGCAACTATTAAACTACTTGTTTGAGAAGCACTGAAAGGTTTCTTCCTGGGGTTGTGAATGAGACATTGACACCTGGTATTACTCCTGCACATTTTTCCCCCGGTGGTACTTGGGATTGAACCCAAGGTCTTAAGCTTGCTAAGCAAGGCTCTACCACTTGAGCCTTGCCCCCAGGACCCCCAGTGCTTTCCTTTTTAGTTTGCTTTTGAGATAGGGTCTCACTAACTTTGCCTGGGTTGGCTTGTCTGCCTCTACCTCCCAAGTAGCTGGGATTATAAGTGTCCACTACCATTCCTGGTTGGTATCACCACTTCTATTCAGCATTCTATTTAAGGTTCTAGCCAGTGCAGTAGGCCAAAATCAGAAAGAAAAGGAAAGGGAAAGAAGCAAGCTATCATTCTAAATTCTTTTGTATGCATAGAAAATTAAAATAATATAATTTGTAGTGAATACATCAAGGTCATCACTGCATACAAGATTAGTATTCAAAAATTATATATTTATATGTATACCAACAAATAAAAATGACACTTAAAACTGTAAAAGTGTCACCTAGAAATGAATTTGACAAATGATGTGTAAGAGTTTGTTTCTTTTTTCTTTTTTTTTTTTTTTTTGGCAGCACTAGGGTTTGAACTCAGCACCTCACATTTGCTAGGCAGGTACTCTACCACTTGAGCCACTCCACCAGCTGTTTGTTTGTTTATAGGCAAGGTTTTACTGTGTAACCCAGACTGGCCTCAAACTTATGATCCTCTTCCTCAGCTTCTTGCTTGCTGGGCTTATAGGCATATACTACTGTGTCTGGCTTGATATGCAAGATTTCTAAATTGACGTTATTGAGAATCACTAAATAAAACAAATAAAGGAATATAGTATATTCATTGATTAGAAGACTGTGTTAGTCTGCCCTCCTCCCTGATCTTTGTGTTAAATGTAATTATCATTAAAATACCAATATAAGATAGGCACAGTGCTGTGCACTTATAATCCCAACACTTGGGAACCTAACACAGGAAGATTGTGAATTCAAGGCTAGCTTGGGTTACTTAGTAAGACCCTGTCTCCAAACGGAAAAAAATTTTTCTGTGTGCATATATATGTGTGAAAGTGAATAAAAGGAGGAGAGAGGGAGGGATGAAGGGGGAGAGAGATAGAAGGAAAGAACTTTGAAAGTGATTTTAATTAAAACTTATATGGGAACGCAAGAAACCAAGAATAGCCAAGGCAGCCTTGAAGAGAGGCTAATAGATTTTTAGTTCTAGATATCAAGATATATTACAAGGCTGTAATCTTTTCAGACAGTACCTTATTGGCACAGGAAGAAACAAAAATCAGTTGATCCAGAAACAGACCTACACACGTGCGCACACACACACACACTTACTTGGTTTGCAGTAAAGATGACACTGGAGTGTGGTAGAGAAAGGATGATGTTGTAAAGAAGGTTGCTGGGTCTATGGGTTAAAAACTAACTTCCACTTTCTGCTTATACCATGTACAAAAGCCAGTTTTGGGTGGACTATAGATCTAAATGTGAGGAGTAAATAATGCAACGTCAGAGAAACCATAGAGAATAGTTTCATAACTTTAGAATAGGAAAACTTTTCTTTAATAGTATGTAGAAAGTGTCAATCATAGTGGGAGAAATTGCTTACATTAATATTAAGACCTTCTATTCACCAAAGACACTGTTAAGAAGGTCAAACACATATCCTAACAAATGCATGCTGAATTCTTACAAACTTATTAAGGAAAAGACAAGCTAATAGAAAAATGGGCAGAGTGCTTGAACAGACCCTTCACACAAACACAAAAAAGCACATTGAAAAGGTACTCAGCTTCATCAGCCATCAGGAAAATTACTTAAAATTGAATCTAATAACACTTGTACACATCCCAGAATGACTAAAATGGAAAATACAGGCAATATAAACACTTGCAAGCATGTGGAGCAGTTGAACTCTCAGACTGCTAGCTGGTCTGGTAATTGGCACATCTACTTTGCTAAACTGTCTGCCAAGACGGCATACACGCATACCCTCATTACTGTTTTCACGCCTAACTCTATGCCTTGTGTAAATTGTGTATGTATGTTCACAAAAGGTATGTGTAAGAATGTAAAGCAGCATTGTTAGTAATAGCCAAAAACTGGGAACAACTCAGATCCACGTTGTGAATGTCATTGAAAAAAAGGAGTGAGGCACAAAAGAATGTATAGTGTGAAGTTCATAAACAAGACAAAATTGTGTGAGAAGTTAGGGTACTTATTGCTGATGGAAAGGGGTAGAACTGCTTCTGTGGCATTCATAATCTCTGTCTTCCCTGAGATACTACCTATGCAGCCTGTGTCCACTTTGAGAAAATTCCTCAGACTGTGTTTATGGTTTTTGCACTTTTCTATAGGTATATTATGTTTTAGTAAGTTGACATGAAAATACAGTGAGTGTACTTTCTGTATATTTCCATATGCTTTAATCTTTTTATAATGGAAAGGGAAAGCTAATCTGTGGTTATGAAAGTCTGGATAGTGGTTATCTGAGGGTAGCAGTCAGGTGTGACCTGAGGAGATAGTTCTGGAAATGTTCTGTTTACGCGACTCAGTAGATCTTGTGAAAAGTCACTGAGCTATGGTTATAACTTTTTTACTTTCCTCCATTACTTCACTAAAAAGTTTACTCGATTAATACAAAGTAAAGGGAAATAAAATAATAGGATGAACTATACAAAATAAAATTTGCCTGTTGCCGGTAATTATGGAAGCTGGGTGACAGGTACATGAGAGATCTTTATTTTCTTCTCTACTTTTGCTCTAACACACAGCACAGTAACTAAAGTTGGAATAAATATATTGTATACTTGAACCCTGTAGCGTAGACCTTAAATGTTCACACTACACACCCAAAACAAACAAAAGGGAAATTTCCTTTTTATTTTTATTCAGGCCGCTAGAGGCCAAAGGGGTGAAAGCAATTTAAGAGGCTTTCCCAAACTAGAGGATAGCCAGGGGAGTGAGGTAAGACAAATGAAAGACTTGTGAATCACCTGGACTTTAACCAGCAACACAAAAAGGGGGTAAAAAAATGAGGAAAGCAAAAGACTTTCCCTCAGAGCAGAGAGCTGACCACAAAGCCAAGAAGACAAGGAAAAGGCTTTACTTCCTCAGGAAACATATCACAGAGTCAGAAGAGGATCCATTAGACCTTCATGGAGTTTTAAAGCAGAGAAAGTACATAGAAACAGCTTATGAGCCACTTTCTGGCTAATAACAGACAAACTAGGCCTGTAAGGTAGATGGAATAAACCACACCATGTGGACAGTGCTAGAAAGGAGAAGGAAGACTAAGGCACTGTATAGGGTAGCAGAGTGGAAGAGGCAAGAGCTAGGATCATCTATCTGGGAAATCTGGACACATCTGGCATTCTTCCTGCAGGTCCTGATCTTCTGAGAGGATCCTGAAGGCTTGACATAGGGAACCTCGGACCATTTAGAGAAATTATGTCAGAAAAGATCATGTAAGAGATCAGACTTCTTGATCTGGCAGTCTGTTGTAAGTTGGCCATGCCACATTCCAAAGAATGAGTCTGCAGGAATAGAAAACATATTCCCCACCTGGAAGAAAGGAAGAGACCCAATGTGGCCATTCAGGCAGGGTGTCCTTGCTGGGGCATCCTTAAACCTTGAGCCTAAAATGAACCTTTGAGCCTAGGCAATGGGAGGAACATTCTCCTGGCCCATGAACTAGGTGAACCTGTGGGGTCACTTTTGAAGCATCCTTCTGGTGACCAGGAAATTAGAATAGCATGCCTAATTTCATCCAAGTGGTACCTCATTTTCCTTTCAGTGTATGTGTTTATTTTTAAATCGAGCCTCTCAAAGGAGTCAGTCTTCAGGGTCTGAGGGTCAAAAGAATCCCACTTTTTCAGAATGCACTCGAATAGCGTGCAGGTCATAGATGGGTTGTTACCCATCTGAAAAGACAAGGAAAGTTCAGAGCATCTCCTGAACTTGTGAACCACAAGCTTGTGGCCAGCTATCTTGCTGTCATGCCTGGGAGGATCAGGTCAGCAGATGCAGTTGCCCTTAACCTGTGAATGGCCCGCCCTTCCCCAGTGTTGACTCCATCAAGCTCTTGATCTGTCTTGTGGAACAGTCCTGCTTTACCTATTTCTTACAGCCTAGGCCATTCTAGGCAGCACAAAGATTGAAAAGAATGGGCAGTAGCTTAAGAACAAAGGAAATGTCTTAATAATGGTAGAAGACCATACTTGGAATAAGCTTTTCTCTGAGATAGTGGTCTAAAAGGGAGAAGCCCAGTCCCATCCAAAAGATTGAAAGAATAGGAACAGATAGAGGATGGGATCCATAATGGGAAAGTAATGTCTGAAGGACAGAAAAAGTAGGCCAGAGCACCTGATAGGAAAAGGAAGCAGCTGGCACTTTGTAACCTGGTAGCAATGGCAGAAGTAGCACCTGGAAGAAACCCTAAACTGCCCAAAGATAACTTTGGGTGAGGAAGAGAAAGCAATCAGAATCTAAATAGAAAAGCACTTGCAGAGCAGAGAGAATAGGCATATCCTCAACCCAGAGAGAAGCAGGGAGGATGATTCTTACGTCTTGCAGAAACAGATGTATTGCATTCAAGTCCAAGTCAAGAGATAATAGATTGTGTGTGTGGAGGGGATGATAAAGGAGAATGGTAGAGGGGGTGAATTATGATATATTTGATAAAAAGAACCTTGTAAAATGCTACAGTGTACCCCCATCCAGCACAAAAAAGAGGTATTAGATTTGGGGCCTGAATTATGGCACCAAAAATGTTACTGGAAAGCATCTGGGGAGAGAAGAATTCAGTCAAGATACAAAAATGTAGTAAAAGTAATAGTAAAGTTTATTAGGAAAGAAACTTAGTATAACAGTGTAAAAGTAGGGAGAAATGGGGAAAAAAGAAGCATTTCCTGCTCCCTGGGAAATGGGAGTAAATACTCCTGTTGAAATAGCTTTGACTTGTGGCCTTTATCTGCATTCTGTATTTAAAATGTGCACCTGTTCTTACTTTTCCTTTTCAACATTGTCTGCACTTTCTTTCCCTCTGGGATGTTAATCCTTTGATTATTCACTATAATGATTCCATTTCAATTTTAGTTCAGTATTCATACTATAGTTTTCTTCTCCACTGGTCCCATTGCATTCAGACAATTTGGTCTCCCCATCCTTAATAATATTTACTTTTAGATTGTTTGCTTCCTATTGTTTCCCATCTGCTTTTCTCCTTTCTTTCACTTCCAAACTTCCTTAATAAATGAGTGATCTTCTCTCCCAATTCAGTTGCATCATTAATTATTTATTGACCAAGCCTTAACTTTTCTGGACTTTAGTAATTCTTTTCTGTAAAATAAGTAAAGCAGTGTCTATTCATTTGTGTTAAGCTGTCTTAATACCCTTGATCGGAGCCCCAGTATGTAAAAGTAAGCTATTATGAACTGAATTTTGTTCGACAAGCTTTGAACCTATTGGTGTACCAGCAGCAGTGCTTGGGGATCTCTGTGGAACCCCCAAGAGCATTGGAAAATACCATCTGCCTTAAAGTTTGGTAACTCTGTAGCATTTACAGAAGTTACATTCTTGAAAGCTTGTTTGTTTTGGCATTACTGGAGTTTGAACTCAGGGCCTTGCACTTGCTAATTGGGCTCCCTACTACTTAAGCCATGGCCCCAGCCCTTTTTTTAGTTATTTTTGGAACAGGGTCTAGTTTTTACTCGGTAGCTGGGATGACAGGCATGTGCCACCATGCCCAGCTTTTTATGTGCCCCCACCCTCTCCCCCACCTTGGGCTGGCGTGGCCCGGAACTGTGATCTTCTGGATCCTCCTCCTAAGTAGCTAGGATTATATGTGGGAGCCACCGCACCTGGCTGGAAAGTTTTAAATAACTTTATTGTTACCAAGTTAAAATCTCATCTTGGACACCACTTCTGTATTTAAACACTTAGTTGTTACGTTATTCTTCCCCAGATTTTCTTTCCTTGGTCTTTAACTTTCAAGTATTACTCAGCTTAGATTCTAACACTTCATTGGGGGGAGGTGCAGTTGGTACCAGTTGGGAGGGGGAGGTGGTGGGGTAGGAGGCTGAATACAGTGCAAAGAATGTGTATATGTGTATGTAAATGCGAAAATGATACCTGTTGAAACTGTTCTAGGAATGGGGATAGGGAGGGTGGAGGGGGTTAATTCAAGTATGATATATTTGATACATTGTAAGAACCTTCATAAATGCCACAGTGTATCCCCACTCAGCACAACAATAAAGAGTAAAAAAAGATTCTAACACTTCTCAGCTTTTCCAAAGCATACTAGTTCATTCATAGTAACATTTTTCCCAGTGATAATTCACTGTAACAATAATCTTAAATGCCATTCATTAGGCACTTAAATTGCTCAAGGTACTTTGAGGTGTATCAATACGATTTAGGTCTAGGTTCTTACTTAAGGAAATGTAATCTAGTAAAGAACAAAAATATATGAAAATAATTATTGAGTTGAATGTAGTGAGTGCCACAGGAGAGGCATGGATGGAGATCTGTGGAAATCCCAAGAAGAGGGTAAAGTATCCTAAGATTTTGGTTGGGTCTCAAAGGGGATGTGGTGTCTGAGCATTCAGAGGTGGGCATTCCTGACTGAAGGAGAACACAAATCAAGGCAAAAGTAGAAAAATATGAGATGGCAGGTAGTTTTGGTTTGGCTGAAGGAAAAAGTTACAAAGGGAAGTAGTGGGTATAAAGTTGCCAATATAAACCAGAGCTAGATATGGTTTTGTGAGATGTCATTTTATAATAAGCGTGTCTTGTTTTCCCAATTATGCTGTAAATTCTTTGAGGCCAGTTAGTGTATTTTATACTTTGAACCTCCTACAGGGGACTATCGTAGAGGAACAGTATTCAGTAAAATTTTTTGAATGTATGGTACGTAGAAATAGTAGTTTTCCAAGCAAGTATCATTTAAGGTAACAATAACTGTCATACCCTGTGTTTACTTAGAGTGGGTCTCCCCCGTCCCCCCTTTGATAGAACCTATTTAGCTCCATAGTAATGATTCCTTATAGCTAAGAAGTCCTTAGGGGATTTTAAACAAAAATGGGGGTGGTGGCTGGTGGAGTGGCTCAAGAGATGAGAGGGCCTGCCTAGCAAGTGTGAGGCCCTGAGTTTGAACCTCAGTGCCACCAAAAAGTGTGTGTGTGGTGGGGGGGAAAGGGTGGTAAGGACAGTTGTGTGTCCAATTAACAGTTCTCAGTTTGATTCATTCCCTGGATGACATGAGAAATGCTAGTTTGAAAGAAAAAGAGTCTATATAAACAAACCTTACTTTTGAAGTTTAAGTCTCTACGGTCTTAATAAATAAGATTTCTTTTAAAATTCTTTTACATTTAAAAGAATTTAAATTTCTTTTAAAATTAAAATATTGTTATATGATTGAAAAAAATAAAGAAGATAAGAAATGCCAGTAACTCTACAGAAGAATGTCTGTATTATTGTAGATGCCCGGTACTGCTGGTCTCCATGGAAAGAGCCTGTGATGTGTGTACATGACAAACGAAGGAAAACTGGGCATTCCCTTTAGTATAGGAAAGATTTTTTTTTTTGTTTAAAAAGAGCAAATTATTATAATTGTTAAAAGCCATTTATTTTAGAGATTCTTATGGCAAAGTAATTCATTATTTTACAATATTTGTTTTAAACTTTTTGTATCATGTACTAGGTGAAAAACCATTTCGCTGTGATGAATGTGGCATGAGATTCATACAAAAATATCATATGGAAAGGCATAAGAGAACTCATAGTGGAGAAAAACCTTACCAGTGTGAATACTGTTTACAGGTAAGAGAGGTGGTTTCAAGTAATTCTGTGATAGTCATACTAAGAAATAATTCTAGTAAGTTAGAAGATGTTATTTACTAGTAAAACTATTTGAGAAGATTTTAAACTATTGACTAGATTTATAATAGAAAAATTGGCTTGGGGAATTAGTTTGGAATTATTTATATTATTATACTTAAATTGTTTTGTTTCTTCTTTTCTTTGTTGACAAAAACAAACAAAACCAAAAAAACCTACTTCCAACCTCTGATTTCGACAGTATTTTTCCAGAACGGATCGTGTATTGAAACATAAACGAATGTGCCATGAAAATCATGACAAAAAACTAAACAGATGTGCCATCAAAGGTGGCCTTCTGACATCTGAAGAAGACTCTGGCTTTTCTACATCACCAAAAGATAACTCACTGCCAAAAAAGAAAAGGCAGAAAACTGAGAAGAAATCATCTGGAATGGACAAAGAGAGTGTTTTGGACAAATCTGATTTGAAGAAAGACAAAAGTGATTACTTGCCTCTTTATTCTTCAAGTACTAAAGTAAAAGATGAGTATATGGTAGCAGAATATGCTGTTGAAATGCCCCATTCTTCAGTTGGAGGATCACATTTAGAAGATGCATCAGGAGAAATACATCCACCAAAGTTGGTTCTCAAAAAAATTAATAGTAAGAGAAGTCTGAAACAGCCGCTGGAGCAAAGTCAAACAATTTCACCTTTATCCACATATGAAGAGAGCAAAGTTTCAAAGTATGCATTTGAACTTGTGGATAAACAAGCTTTACTGGACTCAGAAGGCAATGCTGACATAGATCAGGTTGATAACTTGCAAGAGGGGCCCAGCAAACCTGTGCATAGTAGCACTAATTATGATGATGCCATGCAGTTTTTGAAGAAGAAGCGCTATCTCCAAGCAGCAAGTAACAATAGCAGGGAGTATGCTCTGAACGTGGGTACTATAGCTTCTCAGCCTTCTGTAACACAAGCAGCTGTGGCAAGTGTCATTGATGAAAGCACCACAGCATCCATATTAGATTCACAGGCACTGAACGTGGAGATTAAGAGTAATCATGACAAAAATGTTATTCCGGATGAGGTACTGCAGACTCTGTTGGATCATTATTCCCATAAAGCTAACGGGCAGCATGAGATTTCCTTCAGTGTTGCAGATACTGAAGTGACTTCCAGCATATCAATAAACTCTTCAGAAGTACCTGAGGTCACCCAGTCAGAGAATGTTGGATCAAGCTCCCAAGCATCCTCATCAGATAAAGCCAACATGTTGCAGGAATACTCAAAGTTTCTGCAGCAGGCTTTGGACAGAACTAGCCAAAATGATGCCTATTTGAATAGCCCGAGCCTTAACTTTGTGACTGATAACCAGACCCTTCCAAATCAGCCAGCATTTTCTTCCATAGACAAGCAAGTCTACGCAGCCATGCCCATCAATAGCTTTCGATCAGGAATGAATTCTCCACTAAGAACAACTCCAGATAAGTCCCACTTTGGACTAATAGTTGGTGATTCACAGCACTCATTTCCCTTTTCAGGTGATGAGACAAACCATGCTTCTGCCACATCAACACAGGACTTTTTGGATCAAGTGACTTCTCAGAAGAAAGCTGAGGCTCAGCCTGTCCATCAAGCCTACCAAATGAGCTCCTTTGAACAGCCCTTCCGTGCTCCTTATCATGGATCCAGAGCTGGAATAGCTACTCAATTTAGCACTGCCAATGGACAGGTGAACCTTCGGGGACCAGGGACAAGTGCTGAATTTTCAGAATTTCCCTTGGTGAATGTAAATGATAATAGAGCTGGGATGACATCTTCACCAGATGCCACAACTGGCCAGACTTTTGGCTAAAAAAAAAAGTGTAAATAATACTGGCACTTTAGAACAGATTAATCAAGAATGGGGTTACTCTGTGTAAAATGGAGTGCTGTACAGATTTAAGAGCAATGCGTTATAACAAGTTAAGCTGATATGAATAGCAAGATAATCCAATAACTGCATTTTGTTTGGTTAGTCAGCATTCTTTGAACTGCCTTACATGTTGTCACCTTTATAGAAGCAATGCATTACTTGTTTTAGATCAGAAACTTGCTATTCCACCTACACCAAGTTAAAAAGGTTAAAAAAAAGACTTTCGCACAATTGTTTCCTAATTGATAACATTGTACATTCTTAGGAGATAGTAATTGTGTGAAATTTATTCATACTGTTTCTAAGTTTTTCAGCATAGTCATTGCACTTCAGCAGGGAATCTGAGTATACTTCACAGACAGAGTGAACTTAAAAGTTTAAATGTCAAGAGATTATGGCTTAAATAAATTAGTTTGTTCTATATGGGGGAAAAAAACCAAGAAACCACCTTTTAAACAGAGTAATATGCCATATACCCTTGATTTTCATTTTGCATTATATTGATGTGGGTTTTTTTTTTTTGAAAAAAAAAGTAATAAAAAATTGATAGTCTAAGACTCCACTATTTAAAAGCCTAATTACTTTTAAAATATGCATACTTTCAAAACTTTTACCAAAACACACAACTGTTGGAAGCATTCACTTCTCTATGGAAGTATGCATATTGGTGTCAGTTTCTTTGTACAGTTGTACCTAGATATTTTTTATGATTTTTCATGTGCAAGTATCAAGGTTTTGAAGTTTTAGTAAAAAGTATTCTGTAGATTACATTCCCAAGAACATAATGCTTACACAAATGTATATTCCACATTTTAAAGCTTAATTGTATTTTACTTTACATATATACTTCAGTTAACATAGAGCACTTAGATCTATTTGGTATTTTTGATTTCTCAAAAAAAAATAGATTTTTAGGTTTGAAATGGTTGTGTCATAATCATCTCATAATTGACAATTATAATTTTTGGCAATAAAAGGAAATTGGGGTGTCTTTGGAACTGTAAAATCTGGCTTAATCCTTCTCTTTCTAGATCCTTAATAGATTGGATGATTAAACAATATCCTAAGAAACTAAAGAAATGGGCATTTTAATTGCTTATTTTATCTTGAGTTACTTTTTAATGGATACTGCTCATTACAATTTTACAAACCAAAAGTGTTTACTAATTCTAGTAACTATAATTTCTTTTACAGCTAGATAAGTAATGGGAAATTTTTTTGTTGCATTTCAAAATCTAAATAAACTACAGACTTTATCCTTATACCACGAATGTTTTTTTTTTTGATACTTTGTCTTAAAATAATACAGCATGGTACAATAAATAGTGCTTTTAATATATATACTTTCCTGATGAATGATGGTTTGAGTTACACATGGAGGATTTTGATTTTTGGAGAGTAACATTAGTTACATTAATTTTACTGTCTTTAATTTCTTCCAACTTTTTGGTTTTTGTATTTTAAATTTCTGCCATATTTATCACAATGCACATACTGATACAGCACCAATGATAAACTAAAATTAGTACCCTGGAAGATGAAACTTTGTTAATTTCCATTTTAACTTTTATATTGGCCCTGTAGATCTGCATTCTTTGTTTCAGTATAGAATATGTTACCTGTTTAAATTATTTTTTTTGTTATTTAATGTTATCCCAAGGCTGTTCTCAGAAAGAAAGGGAACAAAGAAACATCCCCCCCAACATCCTTCATTTATATTCATTTATTTTGAATATATTGGTGTTTTAATGATAAGGAATATAAATTATGTTTAATGTGATTTCCTCTACACTTTGGCTATTAAGCTTTGCTTGAAATACTAACTTTCCCATTGACAGCTTTCCTTGCTGTCACATTTTTCAAGAATTTTGAACTTCTTTGAAGTAAATATTTAAGTTCTGCCATTGTTGATCTTGAGATTGATGTGTGTTAGGTTGTGCATCACATAAGCGCAGGAAGACTTCATTCAGTGAGGGGTTAAAATGGAACTGTGCTCACCCTAGATAGACATTTGTATTTTTCTCATAGTACTTTTGATGAGAGTAGACATTTCCTGAGTTGGGCCTGATCAAAAATTTTGTTCTATCAGGAACTTGATGCAGTTCTTGGTACAGTATAGAGTTTTTTGTTTTGTTTCATTTTAACATCACCAGCACAGTTTTAAGAATGTGACTATTGCTGAGCAGTTTGGGTAAGCTTAAGAAGGAAGGCCTTTGAAAATGGTAGTTATGTAAACAATTTCAGGTGTTGCATTCCTGTCTTAAACACATTTCTTTAAATCTGCATAATGGCAGTCTTTTCTACCAGGTTATAAACATTATTGAGATAACTGATACTTAGCCAGCATAACTTATTGACTTACCATTTAAGTATAGTCATCACTCTTACTGTGAAATTCTAAATGCCTACCAGACTTAACCTTGTATTATCATCATATGATAAACATCTCAGCAGTTTGGGTTTTCCCCACTTTGGTTCAGAAAGTTACTTTAATTTCTATCTGGGCATTAGTAGAGAAAATAAGCAGCATGTGTGCTGTTTTTGATTGAAACATGGAGGATATAAGATATCCTTTGCAATTCATGTTTCTTATTTCTCTCAGTGAGCAGATTGTTCTATGAAAACATGCTCTTAACACCCTTAAACTTTTGATCAATGTGAGCAAGGTGTGCTTTTTCACTTAGGTTTTACTTTTGTGTTTGAGGATTGGAAGCAGATTACATTAGATAAGGTAGCATCTCTCGAACATCTAAAATGTGGTGTGTGTTTTTTTGTTTTTAACTTCTTATTGCACATATATTTTATTTGGCTCCTAAATTGTTTGGATCTACATGCAAATGTGCTACCTGATGAGGTGTAGTAATCCATCTTCTTTGCTCTGGCTGAGGATGCCAGCAGTTGGGTCATCTTATCTCTTGTGAGGTAAAAAGGCCTTGTGTTCAGGGCAAGTTTTCATTTCCACAGATGAGAGACACTTGCAAAGTGCCAGCAAGGTTAGATCTTTTGCTACTTCTTTCACCTTGTTAATTTGGGTTTTTAAAGGGCTGTTTAAAAAAACAAAAAGCCGGGAAACTTTAAAAGTAGGCATTACTGTAGTACTACATTTCTTAGTCTTTTAGAACCTTTTAAACTAGAACTCAGTATATTTACTTGAAGAAGCACTATTATAAACAACAAGTAAATTTTTGAGTCTGCAATTTAATTTAAACCTTTTTTGTTTCAAATTGCTTTATTTCAGGGAAATAATTTTCCAGTTTTTGCTATATTCTGCAAATAAAAACCGTGTTTCCTTTTTTCACTTAGGTAGGAAACAAACTGAGGCAGACAAACATTTCTTATTATGTTTGTTGCTTTCTTTAATCCAATGGATAAAAAAGTAAAACCCTGTAGACATTATTTTATTTTTTTATGCAATACCATGCTGTAAATGTGGTTCATCAAGTAAGGATGCACCTCTGATTGAATCTTTAATTCTGCACAGTTAGAGTTTATATATAAACGTGTCTCGACAATCAAGGACTTTGATGTGAGTCTTCCTTATGATGTTTATTAATGTTATGCATTCCATTTGTTCCAAGTGAGTACCAATGTGCTAATTTGTATTGTCTGAAAGTATGTAATGTTTTTACAGCTTGTTTTTAAGAATCTGTAAATATGTACAAACAAATCACAGTACTGCTTTATGTTAGAAGGCATATGATGTTGTACTGTATGTAAGCAATAATACATAGCAGTGCTAACTTTACAAGTAGCATCAGGAAAGTTCTAAAAACATTTCAGAGTTATCCTTATTTCATTTAATAATGATTATCTTTAATCAGTTTTTATAAGCAAATTCCATTGTTCCTCCTATTGGAACTTAACACTGTTTACACAGCATAATTGAAGTTGCAGGGGAGACAGGCTAGATCTGGCTTCGTCTGTACTCATTTCACTAAGCATTGAATGGCCTTACCACTCTTCTGCAAGATGGAGGAAGACCGCAAAACTTAGTGCCCATCACACTGAAGGAAGGGATGTGTTTTTTTCCTGCTTCTGTACTGCTACCTAACTTTGTGGTTTGGTTTGGATTTTAATATTTGTTTCTGTTTTAGATTCAAGCCCGTAAGTTTTGAGGTGACTTCAGCTCCATTGTGAATAGATAGTTCTCTTCATATTTCATAGCTACATTTCAATAATTCTAAACTTTCTACTTTGGTTTTTAGATACTTATTTTTCAAGCTTGATTTCTCAGCTGAACAGATGAATTTATTCAACTTCAACACAAAGACAAACTTATTGTAGTTTGAAGTGAGTAGATACTATACTGTACAGAACAGCTATTTGAACACACACATCACTGCTTTAGAAATAAAACCGCCAATTTATAAATGTATATGACCTACATTTTATAGGAGAAATGTTTTTAAATGCTAGTCATTTATATAATGTGCTTTGAAGGATTTGCTAGTCCACTTCTGTCACTTTTTAGTACACTGGTATCTTTTTATATGTAATGTATGCTTTTTATTATTGTAGCAAAGCATTTCAGTAGAAAGAATTTTGCAACAATATGGGGGAAATTTTTCATTGTTGGATTTGAATTATACTGGATTTTATCTGTGTAGTCTTTCTTGTCTTTATTTTAATGCTGTCTGGAAGGGAACTTGGTATCCAAATAAAGCAGGTAACCTCATTTTACTTCAAGGGCATACTGTGTAGTGCTGAATTTAATCTGGAAGTCTGATGATTTTGAAAAGAAAAACAAGTTTATAAAAATTGTACAGAAGAAATTAAATGTGTGATGGAAATCTTGATGGTGGAGCACGTTGAATTTTCTGATACATAGTGTTATTTTCCTGAGATCCCCTATGCCTTCTTTGTATTCCAACTAATAAAAGAAAAGCCCTGTCATTGAAACTGGTAGGCTAATAGGATATTCTGATTATACAGTATTACTTTTCCTATCTGAATGTCTGACCCTTTCTCAATCACTGTAAATTTTTATTTTTTATTTCCAATTGATAATTAAACATGTATATAATATAGACGCTGTTGTATAGAACTGAATGAATTGGGTTGCTATGCTTGAATGGGTAGCTAAGTGGACATATTTGATGGATACTGAAAATTTATCTTAAAATGCTAGGACAAATTTATGAGGGAAAGTGCGGGGAGATTGGGGGATTGTCATGTGTCTTGGGAAGGTCACAGCAGATTGTTTCTTCAACCCCCTAGGAGATTGAGTGTGAAGGGATCAGCTGCACACTCAGTGTCAGAAATAAAGTGGGTCTTTCCTTCTCCCCCAAAAGTATGAGCACTAAATTTCAAAATCTACTCAGGTGAAAATCGCTTTGCAATGAAACTTAACACGTTGAAATTTTCACTGTTAAATAAGATGTTTGTGATATTTTTAAATACAAACTTTTACATTAGTAGTCAGTCGCTTGACAGTTGAAATTTAGTAAGTCAATATATTTTAAAATATATTTTGCCCTCCATATATAATTGTTTTTAAACAATTGGGAGGATTTTCTTTTTGTTTAAATACATTTGTATTGTTACTGTAAAAAAAAAAATCTTGCTTGAATCCCATATTATGCCATGAATGAATTGCTGAGCCTTTATAATACAGTGAAAGCTTGTTTCATGTGTAGTCATGGAACATAGAGGTGTTCTTTAAATTGAACTATTCATTAAGAGGTTTAATGAGTTTCACAGCTTTTGGCGCTATTGTCATAGTTAACCTTGCCATTTGGAGTTTATAATACCATTTTATGTATTGTGATACTAAAGGAAGTTGTTTTGCTTTATTTTAAGTTGAATTATTAGACTAACTTATATTTGCAAATTCTACATTTTAAATGTGGACACTGGCTGTTTGAAAAATAAAATACAGAATACAGTTTTATGAATAATTTTCCAGCTGAATTTTTCACAATACTTTGAACCAAATAATTATTGGTAAATATGCAAAAAAACAAAACAAAACAAAACTGTGATACAAAGATAGTTAATATTAAAGAGAAATGGATGTTTATATGGAACTAACAGTTATACAGATTGAGTAACAGTTATCAGGGCCTTTACTGTAGCTTTGTGTGCAATGTTATTTATTAGGTAGTTGTAAAATGCAAGAGTCAAATGTTAGTTACTGTTGTGAATATTTTAGACTTGAAATATGTTTAATACAGAACTAAGGCTGAATGTGGTTTTTTCTTTATAGATGAGATTCTATTAATCCACCATCAGTAGTGTATGTGGTATTTTCTTTTACTAGTATAGATAGATTGTTTTCATTCATCTACCACTTTGCCAGTACCTTATCTTGTGGCAAAAAAGCAGTCTGCAGTGAGGATTGCTGCCTGGGTCCATGGTACAAATTTAAACTAATTGGCTCTTGAAGAGAGCAGTCCTCAGACCCTGGTTTACTAGCATGGTGCTGTAATCAGTCGTACACAGTAATACCACTGATAATCTACTAATGCATTTTCTGGACCCCAGTTCTTCATGAGTGAATCAGATTGGTGGGGAGAGGGATGGGAAGATAATCTCCATGACACTTCTCCCACCTTCTGAAGATTATATGAAAAAAAATAAAATTGAAATCACTTGAATTAATGTGTTGTCATTGAGTCTTACTTGACAATTTATCATGCACAAAAATAAGATTTTTCTTGGTTATATGCTTGGATAGAATTTTAAATTTTTTAGAGTGTTGGCTGTTTAATCTCTTCCCTTTGGTGAGTCTAATAAGATACTAGACTAAATGACATCAATATGATGGATAAGATTCAATAGAGGTAAAAAACTTTAAAGCCAAAATATGGGTCTCATAAGTTCAGAGGTTTTTTTCTTTGTCATTTTCAAATAAAAAGGAGGTTTATAGTAAAACCTTTTACCCACATGCTCATCCAGATGTATAAGGCATATGTAGAAGAGCCAGGATGAAAATGTGATATTGTAAACAAGAATGACGTTTTCAAACAACTGGGAAAACAAAAATTTAAATTGTCTTGAATTGTAAAATAGAGAACTTTACAGCCTTTGCATATTTATCTACTTGGATGAACTTTTAAAGTTGTAACCTTCATTCTCCCTAACTTCTCCCATTTTTAATAAGCTTCTGAAACTGTGTTGTTACTGTGAAGATGAGGAGGGAGCCAAAGAAGTGTCTACCTGTGCTAGTAGCCGTGTTCTCATTGATTTGAATCCTCCTTTGCTGGGGCTTAGAGCTTTGGCCCTTCATTCATTCAGCCTCGATCGCCTACCTAGTAAGGCATCGTGCAAATACTGGTTTGTAGCCGAGCATCTGAAAGGTAATGATAGTGGTATCAAGTACAGGCTGCAGGGTTGTACTTCAGATTATTAAAGCAAACATTGAGTGTAAAGATGGGTGCTGTGCTGAGTAATTTACATCTCATTCCTCATCAATGGGTAAGTGGGTAAGTACAGTTATTCCCTGTTTAGGATAGTTTTCTAGAAAGTACAGTTTTAGTAAACTTCCCAAAAGATAGAAAATATAACAGACCTAATACAGTGGAAATAGAGAACAATGTCAAAAATTACCCTGTAATTTGGATAGGATTCAAACCTTGAGTGTGGAAATGAGGAATAGACTTTGTTCCTAAGGAACTGATCTATCATAGGATTGAGATATTCATGCTGTATAGGGAGCCACAAACCTGAGGGTAAAAGTACACCAAAGGATGATTGTGTCCAGGGTTCTGGAGGTACCTTCCTGAAAGCAGCAGGGCCTGAGTAGTCACTAGCACAGTCTCCATGGAAAGGCTGGTATTTTAAATCCCCTGCAGTCATACACTACTGTTCAATTCTTCCAGAGTACAATTAGGTTTATGGTACTCTGTCTTTTCCTTCAAGATGTTTGGACAACTGTAAAACTTAACCTCTTAAACCTCCAATATGGTAGTTTCCCTTTGCTTATTGGAGCTCCAGCACCATCACCTAAGCAACTTCTGTGTGCAACAACTTGAGGGTAAAACGGATTGCTAGAGCATGAAATGAAATGGCAGAAAGGACACAACAGTAAACACATGCAGATAACTCTATACCTTACAGAAGACAACGTGAGAGTAGGTGTGGACATTTTATGAGCTGGCTTTTGTGTGTGGTTTGAGAACAGATCCTGCACAAAGCATAGGGAGAAATAGAAAGCTTTAATACATATACAAAAAGTGTGTATTCTTTAGGGAAGCCTTCCCCAGGCAGCATAGCTAATGCTGCATGAGACAGCCTCAAATGAGGTTACTTGTGTTTCTTGTGGGTGTGATTTGATGAAGTTCTACTGGTACCTGGGCCAGGGGACTTATAGTCAAGGACTTCCAAATTGCAGGCCTGCCTTTATGTACCCTTGTTCAAATCACTTAATCCTTTGTGGACCGCAGTTGTTTACATCTGCAAAATGGGATGATGAAAATCAAGTAGCTGTGAAAGGTTATTTGAGGTAACAATTTCTGAACTGTAAAGCAATAAACACTTCCTAATTCAGATTTCAGTGCCTCAAAGGCAAGATAAACCAGAATCAGACAAGTTTTGAAAGCCTCATTTCATTTAAAGTGAGGTGTGAAGTTTCTGATTTGCAAACAATACAGGTTGAGCATCTCTAATCCAAAACTTTCTTTTTTTGGGGGGGGTGGGGAATGGAGGTTTGAACTGAGGCCCTCACATGTTAGGCAAGTGTTCTGTTACTTGAACCATGCCTCCAGCCCAATCCAGAACTTTTCTAATGCAGATGTGTCACCACAAGCAGGAAATTCCACACATGACCTCATGGGTTGCTGACAGAATGCAGGCATGCTAAAAGTGTATGAAGTTACTTTCAGGCTGTGTAGACAGGTATATATGAAACATTAATGAATTTCATTATATTTAAAAATGAGTCCTGCTGGGCACTGGTGGCTCACTCCTGTAATCCTAGCTACTTGGGAGGCTGAGATCAGGAGGATGGTGGTTTAAGGCAGGCCAGGTAAATAGTTCATGAGTCCCCATATGCAAAATAACTACAGCAAAATGGACTGGGGGCATGGTTCAAGTAGTTAAGCTTCTGCTTTGCAAAGCAAAGCCCTGAGTTCAAACTTCAATCCCACCCCAAAAACAAAAAAAATCCCCAAGATACTATGTTTAGGCAAATATTCCAAAATCTGAGACACTTCTGTTTACAAGCATTTTGGATAAGGGATACTCAACCAGTATTGTCTTTCAAAACACTGAAGATACAAGGAAATCAGTCATTTAATTGGGCCGCAAGAAATAGTTAATGAAGTAAAAGTAATGGGAATTGTGTGAGGAAGATAATAATTTTTGTCTGCTGACAAATGGACTGCAGAATTACCAAGCTCACAACCTAAACTTAGGAACACATTTTTAAAAGCTCGATTGAAAAAAGAGCTGATTCCATTATTAGACACCTGAAAGGTATGGAACTTTCTAGACAAAGTCTTAACACTGCTGTATATTGCAACACATGACAAATATCCTAAAACAGTAAGGGAATATGTTGAGACAGAAGTCCCCAATTTCTCACTTCTGCACGTTTATGTGGATATGATGGTTCTCTCTCACGTTATCTTAAATCTGTTCTTTCACCATTTCTCTCTCTTCTTTGCTAGCTCCTTTGTTTCTGACTTTCTGAACAACTCTGTGTCTGTGTGATGATGCATGATGTCTCTCATGAGGTTTACTTTAGTGGTTTTTCATATTGCCATTTCAGGAAAATTCACATTCCTAATTGCTTATTGGGAGAAGATTTGGGGACCCCTGGATTAGTTTGTAAGCTTCTTAAAGGCTTTATGTTCACAGAGCATCAAACTCTCTCACACGTAAGCAGGTATGAATAAGTGAAGGAACAGTATTACAGGGTAACATTGGGAGTGATAATGGAGATTCAGTGACATTAAGAGGATGCCATGATCAGGTGGGAATACTGGAATTCAGCAGTCAACCACAACTGCACTCACCACAAGCTTCTAAACATTCCCAAAGGAGACACACCAGACCCCACAGCTACCTGGGTGTGGTAGTGCATGCCTGTAAACCCAGCACTTAATGCAGTGGGATCAGGGCTTCCCGGGCTACATAGCAAGATGTGAATCAAAATAAATAAGCATAGCAAGATATATATCGAATAAATAAAAGCAAAGTCCAAGGCTGGTGGAATATGAAGTACCTTCTTACTTAGTATGTGCTGGGCCTGTTTCCCAAGCCTAGCATAGAATGGGGTAGAGGATGCAGCCAGGACTGAAGGCTTCTAGAACCATGTCCTTCCCCGGCACCCTCTGGTAGACCAGACCCTCTCCATATGTGGGATGAGAGTGAATAACAAGTAGGATGGCCAGGTCTCTGTCAATAAGCCAGTGGACCCCAGCCCTTTTCCCACCTCAGCTATATAGGACAAAGACAGGAAGCAGCAAAATAAGAGAATGTTCACATGAGTGCCTGTTAGTGGAAATGACATTTGTTCTCTGTTGGATTCAATATTATTCTATGATCTGATCAATCAGATTGTCACCTCCTGGGGGGACCAGGCTTATGAATATTTCTCTAATCCACTGGAACCTTGCTTCCTTTACCACCACCACAGCCCAGGCTACCCCAGGCTTATCTGTGTTCCTGCAAGTTTCTGCATACCCACTCTTGTTGCAGATCCACTCTTGCTGACCTCCAATCTTTGTTCCAGATAACAACCATGTGAAAGCTCTTCAGAAGCTTCCCATATGCTGTTTGGATAACCATGAAACTCCTTACTTTGGTCTTGCCACCAATCCCCACCTACCACCCCTTCTGGAAACCTCCCATCCCTCTGCTCTGTCACTGCTGACTGCCTTCAGCTCCCAATGCTTGGTTGCGCTTCCCCACCCCCCACCCCCTCACTTTGCCAAAAGCCATGGTTTTCTCTGTACATTGTTAAAAACCTCATCCAAACTCTGTCCTTCACATCTTGGCCCTAGCATCATTTTCTCAGAAAAGCTTACCCCAATGTTCCTGATTAGACCATTTAAATTCTCTGAGTATTGAGGTCCCTTCCTATCCATCCTCCTAGCCTAGCTATCTGTGCTTATTAGCATGAGAATGTGATTAATGTCTTATCCCCCCTGTCCAGAGCAGTCTTCCTCCTCATGGTGTGTTCCATGTTGGCTCCAGTGCTTGCTGATCCACAAGTATATGGTGGATGTGGCTGAAGGAGAGGTCCAGGTGCTGTGAGTTATATGTGAGGGTGCAAAGGGAGTTTGCACATCCTATGGAAGAAGCAGAACCAGGGAGTTTGAGGTTCTGGGATAACAGTAGTAGGACCAGAAAACTGATTATGTGATTTTCAAAATGGAAGTATAGTGAATTCTGAAAACAGCAGACAGCGATTTGGATTTCAATCTCCAGCAAAATCCTGGAACATTCAAAAGTCTTGTGGGTAGACTTGGCAAGTCTTATCATTAACTCCATGTTACAAATAAGGAAACTGAGCCTCAAACATAATACAAAAAAAACAAAACAAAATGAAACAAAAAAACCTGGGCAAAGTCATATAGTGCAAAGAGAGAACTAGGACTCCTATTCAGACCTGACTTCTCTCTTCTACATTCTTGCAGGTCTGCCACTAGGCTTTCAGTCATGACATTTAAGTAAATGCTGAATGCTAACCACATTGCTGTCACAGTTCAGTCGAGCTGTCATGTCCTCGTGAAATAAACAGGATCCTGCTTCTTAGACTCCTCCCTGTATCATATGTTTTCTCATGCCCCCAGCAGGTCCTGACCTGTAACAGGTGCCAGGTGGCCGATACAGGAAGAATGACTTTCTCTTGTTGCAGGGCAAACCCCAGAGTCAACAAATAGCTTAGATCCTGGAGGAGAAACCTGCTCAGCAGGAGCTGAGACACCTGTCAGCAGGGCAGTGGTGGCCCCTCCTTCTCCAGGATTCTGGTCTCCCTAGGGCCCAACCCTTATTTCTCTGTGGCCTAGGAGCACTCAGGTTTGCATCTCCTGAATCCATGCTTCCAACTTCCAAGAATGCCTGGCAGCCCTTCCTACAGAGTTCCCTTTTGGGAACACATGTCAAAATCCAGGAAGGAGAAGAAACTTTTTTAGTCTTGTCTGTTCCCCTGGATTAAAGAGGCTGCATTGCTGTGGAGAAGAGAGACCTGAGGTTGGAACCAAACTGAGGGTAAAATCCTGGTTCAACCATCAGGGCCAGCAAATATGATTTTTTAAAATAGTCAAGTGACCCTTAGAAGGTGTATCACAATGACCAACTGTTACCATATGGTACACTGCCTGTGTGCTCTTAGGGATAGCTTTCACACTCCTCCTAACAATTAACAATTGTAACTAGAATAAGACACCACTGCTAATAGGACATTTTTTATTTCTTGCATAATTTTCGAATTTGGAAGCACTGGAGGGAGGAGTTAAAATGCTGATGCCCAGGGCCCCCAGACCAACTAAGTAATGAAGTAGGAATCTCTGGGCATACAGATTTAATACCTCCAGGAACTGAAACCACTCCTACGTGGTTGTGAAGTACAGCCAGGAACTGATCCCCCTCATGAGGCACTATGGTTCTGGGGTCTAGGCTATAAGACATGTTTTGTATACATACATACTTAAATCTGATTCAGTGTTTTCAACCTGCCTTCCTATTTCTATTCTGCTTGATTCTGTCCAAGCTCTGATCCCTTCCCAAGGTTCAGGCTTTCTCACAAAGGAGGTCATCTTTCAAGACACGGTTTCTTCACCAGTCTCCACACAGAAGGCAATTCTTAGGACCAACTGCTGGAAAAAAGGTGAAGGAGCATCTCTGCAGCTAGTCAGGTAAGGTACATAGAGCAACAGCTCACTTTGAGCTGGAGTTGTTACTGAATTTGTTTTTTTCATTGAAATAGACATTTTAATTGAATGAGTTTTATAAAACTATACAAATCTTCCAAGTGATCATTACAAGTACTTAAAGCAACTTAAAAAGAGTCACACAATTATACTTTTAAGATTACAGTGTTTTTAATGTTTTATCAAGTTGAATTTCTACAGCTAGCAGAATAACAGATGAATTACTGTGACTCAGACACCACGTGGTAGGGAATGTTTACTGGGTGATCCCAATTACTCCACAAGCCAAACGACTTCCAGCATTTCCTGTCTTTGTACTTTCATCATTTATTTCCACCTTTGCCCAAGTCATCCTCCTTTTCATGGACCACCATTGTACGGCCAATGATGGAATGTTCTCCTGAGAGTGAGATCAGAGAATCTTCAATGGACACATCAGCCACGCCATCTTTGTTAGCAGTCACATTGCCCAGGTCTCCAACATGCCTCTCTTGATCCAGTGGCCCACCATGTTTTTTGGATAGAGGATTAAAGTGAGGACCTGCACTGGTACAGCCTTGAGTGTTATCTCCAAACTAATGGACATGGAATCCATGCAGGCCTTCAGTCAATCCCGTAATGCGTCCCCCGCGCAGGCCGGGGTGGATCTGAGAACAAAAGTAACGGAGAAGACCGCAGGACACGCCGGCGCCCTGAATGTTTTTTAAAAGATGAGTTTTTATAATAATATTTTATATAATTGGGCTGCAATAACAGTGAATTCAAACAATGAAATGGATAAAAATATTCTGAGAGAAAACAAGCCATTTTTTATTTTGGTTGGATGCATTATACATTGGTTATTGCTACATAACAAATCACCCCAAAACTTAGCGGCTTAAAGAAACCACAGTAACATATTCTCTTTCACGGTGTCTGTGGGTCAGGAACTCAGGCAGAGCCCAGCAAGCAGAGCTTGCCTTGGCGCTGCGAGGCTGGGACCTCCGCCGTGGGCTGGAACCATCTGAAGGCTTATTTCACTCATGTGTCTGGTGGCTGACACTGGCTAATGCTTGGAACTCCCACATGTGGCGTCTTTATGTGGCCTGGGCTTTTTCACAACTGTGAATCCCAAGGGTAAGTGTTTCAAGAGTGAGGAACCAGAGGGACCTCTATTGCCTTTATGACTTAGCCTATGAGGACAAGAATGTCACTTTTCTCATTTCTACTATTGGTCAAGTCCCTCATGTGACTCAGTGAGAGCAAATACAGACTGCATCTCCTTTTGAAGGAATCTCAACTTTCTGCTGTAAGAAGAGCTATGAGATGGGATACATTAGCTCCTTCACCTTTGGAAAATACAGTCTTCCTCACATTATTTGTCTTTTTGACTTTCTTACTCATTTATCCTCAAATTCCAAAGTAACATGCGCTGATTATAAGAAAAAAAATCAATAAAAGTCCAGATTTATACACCAAAATGGCTTTGTCTTCCACTTTGCTATCAACCCCACTCTCTAGAGATGAAAACTAAAATACATTGGTGTTATTTTTCTATACAAACTACACCTATATAATATGTATAAATGATAATACACCATACACATTAATTCTTCAGCTTGCTTGAATTTTTCCAATATTGTAAGATGAACAGAGTTCCATGTTAGTACATATAAAACCACCAAATTTTTTCAAATGCTGGTTGTCCTTGTTTGGCTGTGCCAAACTTATTTAAACAGTCTTCTGTGGTTGGATTTTTAAGTTGTTCTTATTTTTCAAACTATTACAAATTAATGATGCAATGAACATCCTTCTATTAGGTCTTAAAGTGTAGTATCTTAGAAATTGAAATGTTTTGTTGTAAGGATGTGCAGTACACTATTTTCACTGTTATCTACTTCACTATTATCACAGTTAGAAATTAAATGTACATTAAGGAGTATAATTTTTTCTTTGCAAATGAGTAAGTTTCTCAGTTTAGCCTTAACATGAAAGAGAAACAAGCACATTTGTTCTAAGGTTCAGATGATGCTTCTAAGCTTAGTAAATGATGAGTGGCAGAAAGCAGGTGCTTCTGAAGAGGAGTGGATTTTCTTTTCTAATGTTAACTCGGGCTGATACAGATTTGAATGCGCATACTTCAGAATTCACACTGATTTAGAGAGAGGCTTATCAGAAGGGGACAGCAAGCAGGAAACCAGGTTGAGGCAAAATAATAATAAAACAATAATAATAAATGTCATGTAGGACTCAAAGGTACAGTGGATTCTGCCATCCTGTCTAGCCATCTTTTTTTCACAGATGGCTACTCTGTAACTTATTTGCAGGCTGAAGTTGTAGTCCAGTGTTAGAGCAATTACCTAGCACTCACAAGTTCCTGGGTTCAATCCCCAGCACTGCAAAACAAACAAACAAAAAATCCCATAAATAAATGAAAATCTTTTCCCTGGAGTTAAAATATTCTGATACACGTTACAATATGGATTAATGCTGGGGACATTATGCTAAGTGTGATAAACCAGACAGGTGATAAACCAGACAGAAAAGGACAAATACTGTATGGTTCCACTTAGATGAAGTATCCAAATAGGCAAATTCAAAGAGCCAGGAAGTGAACAAGAGGTCACCATGGGCTGAGGTAGGGGGAATAAGGCATTATTGGTTAATGAATATGGTGTTTCTGTTTGGGATAATAAAAAAAGTTTTGGCAATACTGATGATGGCTGCACAACGTTGTGGATGTGATTCATACCCTGAATCGTTCAATTAAAAATGGATTAAACGGCAAATTTTATGTAAGATACCTTCGTACACGTGCAACTTCTTTGCTGGAGCAGAAAAGAGAGGTTAAGGCTCTGTCAGTGTTCCATGGCTTTGCCTTTCCTTTTGTTTTAAAAAGAACAGCCTCTATTTTTAGGGATTTCACACAAAGGCCTGTGGGCGTGGGAAGTACTCCCAGATGCCCTCCTGTTTCTCAGAAGCCCTAGCAAGTTATTTAAGGTTTAGGAAATATGCCAGATTGGAAATGGAGATAATTTAATCTGTGTGTGTGTGTGTGTGTGTGTGTGTGTGTGTGCGCCCAACATGTCTGGGGGGCCCTTTCCGGTTGCCACCTGACTGGGCAGCCAGTCGCACTGCAGGTCGCCGGGTGCGCAGGGTCCCAGGGTCCCGGGCTCCCGCCCAGAAGCGTCTCCTGCACCTCCCCCGGGGGTCGCGGGAGGGTCCCGGGCGGGAGCTCCTCCTGCACGCGTACTGTGCTCTGTAGGACAGCACTTCGAGAGCGAGCCACCGCGGTAAGCTGGCGTCTCTGTCTCCAGCCCCAGGGCCGGCCACCTCAGCTGGCTGCATAGAGCTGGCTGGCAGGTGGTTGGTGGCCGTGCTCGGTCAGGTGGAGCCTGTGGGCCTGCGGACCTCCTCCGCGCCCGCCGAATGGAGTTTCGGTCCCCTTCCCCTGGGCCGCCTGACCCTTGGGGAGGAGAAAGGAGGCCGTGCAGCCCCTCCTTGTACTCCTGGGACAGAGGCCCTGCTGCGTGGCTCGGGTGTCCCAGCCCCGGCGGGAAGCGGGACAGCTGGGACGCGGTCTGCCACGTGGCGGCGGGGCGTGGCGGGGCGGGCCCAGCGCGCGGAGCTCGCGGTCCCCACAGGTGCGGGCCGCCGGCTGGTGGCAGTGAGGGTGGTCTCCTGCAGCCCCTCTCCGCAGGACAAGCGCTGGCCCTCAGGGACAGGCCAGGCTTGGGGGTCACGCACTGCCCCGCCGCTCAGGTAGACGCTCCCCTCCCGCGGCCACCCGGCGCGCGTGGGGCTCTCCCAGGGCTTGGGAGGGGGTTCTTGGGGGCCGGGCCCAGCGTGGGCCGACACATGGTGGGGAAGGTGGGTGAGGGCCGGGGTCCCTTGTCCGCAGGCTGCGGGACGTGCGAGGCCAGCGCTGCACTGCTCAGCGCGCTGTGGGCAGCCCACCCGAGCCCTCAACTCATCACCCCGCTTTAGGCAGAGCGCAGCTCACCAAGTCCACGCAGGCTCCCCAGCTTGTCTCTTGGCAAACACTCCCGCCCCCAACCTTTTATTTTTACTATTCCTCGGCGCACTTTCCCTTGCCACCCATGGCTAATCCATGGGTCATAGTCTCCCACAGGACGGAGAGCTCTATGACTTCGCCGCTTTTTCGCATCCTCTCCTTTCCTTTGTCCAAAATGTTGTGAACCCTGTCCCAGGAGACAAGGTTCCTACCCCAAAGAAAGCCAGGGAAGTCGCTCCGGTTGGGTGAGGATTGCCCTTTTTTGAGGATGTGCAGGCATCTTTTGCTGCCCTCCTGCTCCATTCTGGTTCTGCCCCAGGGGACTCCCAGGACAACCTCCTAACCTCCCTTCTCCCACTCTGCTCATGGTCCAAGTCTACAGGTAGTCACCACCTAGCTCGGGTTCTTGCTCAGGACAAAGGGTTCCCGAGGCACCTTTGGATGGGGGAGGAGGGCAGACCTGTGTTCTCAGGGGGTGGGCAGATCCTCACATGTTGAAGGAGCTCAGGGAAGAGAGAGCAAGCTCGGGGCACTGTGGCGGTAGGATGCAGAATTTGAGCACAGGTGGCTCTGGAGCATGAGAGATGGGAGTACCAAAGTGACTACCAGGAGTCTCCAAACAGGTAGAACAAGGTTCATTCCTCTCCCAGGGCTTTGCCTGGTGTAGAGGAAGAATGGACAGTGAGAAGCAAGGGAAGGAGGAGCGACCTCACCAAGGATGGCTTTAACTTTCCAGAGGGATCTCCCCACCGAGAGAACCAGGACCCCACTTCCAGGAGAATGCCCCAGATGTCCTCTGCACAGGAACTCTTCCATGAGGCAGCCCAGCAGGTAGGCCAGTACCTGTGGGGACAGTGATGGAGTTGCCAGAGAAGCCTGGGGTCTCCAAACAGTGAGCACAATGGGAACATGACAGTGAATAGTTTAAAAAGCAATTATCTCAGCTTATTTTATCATTCCAGTTTAATTGAGAAAAAATTATAGACTACTCTTAATCATCTGTGTGCAGAAAATCTTTGGCATTATTCACAGAGAATTTCAAATCTTGGGTCCCACCTTCCACCCCATCATGGGAGGTCCTCCATGAAAGGAGTGAAGAGTTGGATAGTATGAACTTTTAATTTTGAATCAAACCAATGTGAGAAGGAAATTTTATTTCTGGAAAAATTCAGTGGTACTGAAATCAAATGGATTTCTGGATTCCCTGATGTTCACTGGGTTTTTATTTGTTTTTTCTTTGTCCTCTCCATGTTGGTTATTAGTTATAGTAAATGCTCAACATGTAGATATGAAATTGAAATGGCTCTCCCCGGAAATACTTGATCCTTTAAGAAATGAAAAACCATATTTAGTTGTTTATCAAGAAACTACTTGCAAGATCTCTGCCATCCATAATCACTCAACCTCTCACTACCCTTTGAGGGGACTGGAGTTTTGAACTTAGGGCCTTGCACCTGCTAGGCAGGAGCTTTACCATTTGAATTTCTCTCATGCTTTGTGGAGACGGGCCTGAGAGTTTCCCAACATTATAACAGAGAGAATGGGCCTCCCAAGAGGGGAGAGAACCAACTCAAGGCGTCACACAATAGCAAGAAAGCAGGGTCCAGAAGAGTCTCAAGCCAAAGAACAGGAGATGGTGAGGAAGATGAGGCTCAGGTGTGGTGGGGGAGCCAGAGCGGTAGCCCACTGTTCTTGTGCACGGATATAAGTGAGAAGATGCGGCATATGACTGATGGGCCGAAAGTGCTCAGTGTTCTACTTCCCTTCCCCTGTCAGGCACAGGGTGTGCTCCTGCACCCTCAGAACTAAGCGCCACACACCTAACCCTGGAAGGCGTCCAGCTCTTTAGAACTTAGGGATTGGAGGCTTGGAATTGCTCCTCGAATAATGAAGATGCCTCATTACTCCTGCTCAGAGCTGTTCATTCCTGGGTGACAAGGCCTGAGGCCATGCTCGTGGGGTGCTTGGGGATCCTCAGAGAGCTTCATTTGTCAAGGGTCTTAGGTTTATTCAGTTTGACTAGTCAGTCTCTCACATACGTCCCATGTGCCTTCTTTGCACATCCAGGCTGTACTGTGTTTATGCTCTCAACGTATTATGTATGGACCACATAATAAATAGTGGGCCCTGAAAGCATGAAAAAGAATCCCAGATGGGAAAATGTGAAGGCCCAGGGATTCTAAAAGGAGAGACAAAGAAGACATTGTGGATTCTTCTCTGTGAGAGGGATCTGTTTGGGTTTAGCTCCAATCCTCTCTGCTGTTATAACCTTCAGTGGTTCTCCATGTCCACCACCCAGAGTTCAAAGTCCTTAGCGTAAGTCCTGCAGTCTACATTTCCTGCATTTTCCTCTTTGTGCCCCACCTTTCAGACAAACCATACCATGCTCCGTTGCTTATATCATCTCCGGGTCTTTGTACTTCTTACTCAACTGGTTTGTCATTGGAACCCTCCCAGTACCCAAGACCATGCTTGACATTTAAGTGGACCATGAATATTAATTGACTGACTAAATGAACCAACAACAGATAATTACAGTGCAAGTTCGGTTGCCTTAAGTGAGAATGCTGTTTTTTGTTTTTTTTCATCAGTATGAGGTTTGAACTCAGGACTTCACTCTTGCTAGGCAGGCACTCTACCACTTAAGCCCTTTGTGTTCTGGTTACTGTTGAGATAGGGTCTCGCTTTTTGCCCAGCCTGGATTGGACTGCTCCTATTTTTACACTTCCCACAGTAGCTGGTGTGACAGGCATGCACCACTATGCTCAGCTAGTGGGTGCATAGTGAAATGGGGTCTCAGGAACTTTTTGCTAGTCTCCCCAGCTCAGCCTCCCAAATAGCTAGGATTACAGACATGAGCAACCAGCGCCCAGCTTGACTTTTAAAATGTGATGGATGCAAAGGCCTCTGTGTCGTCTCCTTCTTCAGTATCTAAGCATTGGAGGATTGCCCAGTGTCCAGTGTCCAGTGTTAAAGCCTTTGATGTTCACTGTCTAGACACTGGAATTCATCGTTTTTTCTCTCTCCCCACACTGTCTTGACTAGAATACTGTTTTTTTAAACATTTTTATTAGCATATAGCAGTTGTACGGTGGGGGAGGTGGTTCATTGTGACATTTCCATATGTGCTTACAATGTGCCTTGGTTGGAGTCACCCCCTCCCCCATTCTCCCTCATCCTCCCCCCTCCTTCCTGAAACAATTTCAGCTGGTTTCATTGTTCTATTTTCATACAAGTATGTAAAGTACATTGACCGTGTTCACACTCCTTCATCTTCTGCTTTTACCCTCCTCTCTCCCACGACTACCCACCCCCACCACAAGGACCTGTTTTATACTCCTGTCTTTTATTTTTTAAGTACATATTAATTGTCCAAAGGGTTTTTACCATGGCTTTTCCCTCTGTTCCTTTCTCTTTCTCCCGAACTTCTTTCTCCACAAGGCCAGTAAAGTGACCCTTCCCTAAAACATCCATTTGTGCATTTGACTACTCTCCCTTAAGCCCTTCAGGAGCTTCAGAATTGAGTTCAAGCTCCTTGTCTTGGTCCCCAGGCCTACAGTGATGTGACCCACCTCTCCTGTTCCCAAAGCACCTATTGCTGTACTCACTGTGTGACATGGGCACAAGCTGTTTCTGTTCCATCTCCCTCAAGACTGTGAGCTCCCTAAGTTCGGGAACATGGCTTCATCCACTTACATTCCCAAGACCCAGCATAGTGCTAGGGATGCAGAGGATGCTCGCCATGGCTGGTCCTCCTCAACTGGACTCTCCTGGCTACAGATGGGGGAGCTGCAGTATTGGTGGAAGGGGAGCACATGGGGAATTTCAGAAGCATATCCTGGATGGGCGGGGAAGAAAATGTTAATATCTACTAATTAGTGGGCTCTTTCTGCGTTCTGAGCACTTAATATGCATTCTCTCCACAGCAGCATTCTGGAGTGGATACAATTATTTTGGTTTGATGAAGAACTGAACGCTTTGAATGCAGGCATGTTTGATGCCAAGGCCCAAGCTTGCATCTTTTCTGCTCTGAATTTCCAGAAGCAAAGCCATTCAGATGGCAAATCCAAGGCCTCTGTGGGGAGCCGGGGAGTTAGTTGGGTAGCTGATGTGTTTAAAACTGAACTCTGGGCATGACTGGCCTTCAACAAGTTTCTCTGTGAACCCTTTTCACCTTTACCCCCAGTCTCAGGTCAGGTGTGCTGCTAAGAGCTCTGGGGCCTGTAGAACATAGGATTAAGTAGGAAGTACCGAAAGGCCAATGGATACCATGCCAAAATCTTGACTTGCCTGTATTTTTGTTCACTGTGACTGGAAAGTAGCTCACAGGTTGTGAGTTAGGTAGAAAAATGAATGAATGGATTTTCAGTTTGTCTGTAATTGTTTTAGGATCAGACACTGTGTGTGTGTGTGTGTGTGTGTGTGTGTATAGGTTGGTCAGCTATAGTGGACTCGCTGAGAAGGGGCTGTACGCCTGAGGATTAATGGTCTGGTGATCAAGAGTATGTGTGCTTCCAGGTTCAAGAGTAGGTTCTAACGCTTTGTGACTTCGAGCAAGTTACCTCACTGAGCCTCCATTTCCTCACACACAAAACGGCTACGATGATAGAGCCCATTCTAGAGCATAAAGAAGATAATTCATGTAAATATTGGCAAAGTGCTTGGTTCATAGGACGCATTTAGTAAACATTAATAAAACTAAGATGGGGCTCATACATTTAGTCCATGAGATAGTAGTATAAATGATAAAAAGCAGTTAACAAATAAATAAATGCATAAGGCAGCACAGTAAGTCAGACAGAAGACTCAAGGCAGGAGTCTCAAATCCAGAGTGACACCAGGGAGGAGATACTTCCTAGTGTTTGAGGCCTGCCTAGGTCCCCAGGTATGATCACTGCTGACCCTGTCCCTTGTCTCCCTGTATAGTGCCCCAGCACTGCCTGACCTGCAGCTTGTTCCTGTCTCTGTCCTCTCCTGTCTTATTCTCTCTCTCTTCTGCGCAGTTCCACATGCCTAAATTAGTTTGGCACACTAAGAGAGAGTCTGGTCAAGTTTTAGGACAGTGGTCAAAGGGCAAGAGAGGCAGAAGGGTCAAGAGACGGGGTGGGGGTGGAGGGTGGGTTTCTCAGAGATCCTGTGGCCTATTCCCCTTGCTTAGAGTGTCAGGAAGCAAGCCCAGAGTGTTGAATGACTTATAGGGAGTCCTGTACAAGACTGGCAGAGCCAGGTGCAGGTCAGGCTACTGACCCCATAATACAGATCTGGGTTGAGCCAGTCTTCAGCTTATAATTTAAAGCATTTGTGCCAGGCTTCATCATTGTAAAAGCTTTACTTCTGGTTCTGAGTCCTCATTAGCCAGTACAGTTGAGAATCAACTTGTATTTGTACGAGGTATTTTTTTGGGGACCATTTTAACATCTTTAAAAAGCCAATGTGCATAGCAAGACTGGGTTTGATATCCAGAGCCCCTCCCCCCTCCGCCAATGCACAAAGTGAGCCCGGGCAGTCACATTTGTCAATGGTATATTGCTTTATTAGTATGTACAGAAATGAATGCACCCAAGGAGAAAAGAAGAGAACTTACGACCAGATGATCTTGCTAGCTCCTTTTATAGATAGGACATGGGGGCTCAGGTTGCTGGGTATGAGAGTAGAGGCTCTCATGTGAGGTTCCTGAGCCCTGTACCTTTCACCCTCCATTTTCTTTTGAGACAGGGTCTCATTATGTAGCTCAAGTTGGACTTGAACTTGCCAAGTCTCCTGGTTTAGCCTTCTGAGTACTGTGATTGCAGGCATGCATCACCATGCCCGGCACTTTTCAGTTTTTGAAGAGTAAAAAAAGCTGTTTTAAGACTCTCTTTAGTATAAAGGATACAAATTACAATTGCACTGAAGGGACCCAGTGCAACTGAAGAGTCTTGAAACATGAGCTGCTAGCTTCATCACAAAACTATCTCTAGTAAGTGGATAGATCCAACTCTTGGAGGCAGCAGAAGAAAAGAGATATCTGATCCAAGAATCTGTCTGTGGGGAGAGAAGAAATGACACTCTGAGGAGTGTCACTGTTAGGAATAAGATGCATGGGAGGCATTTCATGTGGGTACTACATCCTTTCCTTCTTTTTCTCCTCTGTCTTTCCCTTTCTTCATTTTTATAGCCCTATTTTCTCCAAAATAAGAAGTGGGCCCAAAATGATGCATAATTGTAAAAAGTAAAATGAAGACATTTTCTGGATAATGGTATCCTACCTAGAAAGTGGGATGAAAGTGTTAGTCACTGAAATGGATTGGCAGGGTTCTGTGTCTCATTTATACTTGCAGGATTTTAATTTATGGAGATTACTAAGTGACAACCGGGACAGGTCAATGCCATAAAAAGATTTTAATTTCTTACATTTCCCAAGAGAAGGCGTACAAGCCACACCATGCAAGGCAACAGGGACAGCATCAGAGTTGGTGGCTAAAGACAGGCCTGAGTGAAAAGCCAACACCTTCGTTGGGGTTTTGCAGGAAAGAAAAGGCAGGGAGAAGCAAGCAGGATTGGCCAGTTTGAATAATTCCAGTGACTCTGGATTACAGGAGTGGATTCTGGTTGCCCAGTACCTGGCCCTGGGATGATTTAGGTTAAGGGAAGTACTGGCTTGGTGTATAAGAGTTAGTTAAGGAGATGGTTGGAGCTATAGACTGAGAATTGGTCGGTTTGTGTATAACATGTTTGTCCCTGATCAAGCCATCTCTAAGAACTGACTAGCCCTAAAAGGGTCAGTCTCTCCCAGGCCAGCAAGATTTTTAAGTTGTCCTAATATTACAAGGTATGAGTTGGGACATGAATAATATATTCTGCCTAGCTGTAAATGGATGGCTTAGGGGACTTCAAAACTTCTTATTGATTTGGGGTATGTGTTTTCTATGCCAGATACAGAAAAAAAATACTGGTTTTGCCATTGTTTAATAGATTGGGGTTTGGAAGTAGAATCCTAGATGCTGTGTTAATGACCCCAAGTACTATTCTTGTAATTTAAGTAAGGTACCACTAGGTGGTAGAGTCTAGTCTGGCTTCCTATAGAGATGTATCGCTGAGTTTTAGCTTCATTTTGCACTTTCTCTGGCCAAAATAAATGTTTTCAAGATGGTAGTGTTAAACACTAGATAGTCCTATATTTATAGAAAAAATACAAATTAATTTCATTTAGGTTTAAAGAAATACACATAACTCAGTATAATTCAATTCAGCATCTCTCACTCTTCAATAATTGTCAAGTGAAATTTAATCTAAGTGTTAAAATTGCTTTTTTTTCCATCCTGAGTTTTAATGCTTTATTCAAAAGATGTGGTGTTTGCCTATACCAATATTAACTCAAAATGGATCAAGGATCTTAATATCAGACCACAAACTCTAAAGTTGGTACAGGAAAGAGTAGGAAATACTCTGAAATTAATAGATATAGGCAAGAACTTTCTCAATGGAACCCCAGCAGCACAGCAACTAAGAGATAGCATAGATAAATGGCACTTCATAAAACCAAAAAGCTTCTGCTCATCAAAAGAAATGGTCTCTAAACTGAAGAGAACACTCACAGAGTGGGAGAAAATATTTGCCAACTATACATCAGACAAAGGACTGATAACCAGAATATATAGGGAACTTAAAAAACTAAATTCTCCCAAAACTAATGAACCAATAAAGAAATGGGCAAGTGAACTAAACAGAACTTTCTCAAAAGAAGAAATTCAAATGGCCAGAAAACACATGAAAAAATGCTCACCATCTCTAGCAATAAAGGATATGCAAATTAAAACCACGCTAAGATTCCACCTCACCCCTGTTAGAATAGCCACCATCAGCAACACCACCAACAACAGGTGTTAGCAAGGATGCGGGGAAAAAGGAACCCTCTTACACTGCTGGTGGGAATGTAAACTAGTACAACCACTCTGGAAAAAAATTTGGAGGCTACTTAAAAGCTAAACATTGATCTACCATTTGATCTAGCAATACCACTCTTGGGGATATACCCAAAAGACTGTGACACAGGTTACTCCAGATGCACCTGCACACCATGTTTATTGTAGCGCTATTCACAATAGCTAAGTTATGGAAACAGCCAAGATGCCCCACTACTGACGAATGGATCAAGAAAATGTGGTAAAAAAAACAAAAAGAAAACGTGGTATCTATACACAATGGAATTTTATGCAGCCATGAAGAAGAACGAAATGTTATCATTCGCTGGTAAATGGATGGAATTGGAGAACATCATTCTGAGTGAGGTTAGCCTGGCCCAAAAGACCAAAAATCATATGTTCTCCCTCATATGTGGACATTAGATCAAGGGCAAACACTACAATGGGATTGGACTTTGAGCACATGATAGAACTAAGAGCACACAAGGGAGGGGTGAGGATAGGTAAGACACCTAAAAAATTAGCTAGCATTTGTTGCCCTTAATGCAGAGAAACTAAAGCAGATACCTTAAAAGCAACTGAGGCCAATAGGAGGAGGGGACCAGGAACTAGAGAAAAGGTGAGATCAAAAAGAATTAACCCAGAAGGTAACACCCACGCACAGGAAATTAATGTGAGTCATCTCCCTGTATAGCTATCCTTATCAACCAGCAAAAACACTTGTTCCTTCCTATTATTGCTTGTACTCTCTCTACAACAAAATTAGAGATAAGGGCAAAATAGTTTCTGCTGGGTATTGAGGGGGTTGGGGGGAGAGGGAGGGGGCGGAATGGGTGGTAAGGGAGGGGGTGGGGGCAGGGGGGAGAAATGACCCAAGCCTTGTATGCACATATGAATAATAAAACAGTAAAAAAAAAGAAAGAAAAAAAATAACCAACACAAAAAGGGCTGGCAGAGTGGCAAAAGTGCTAGAGTCCTGTCTTGCAAGCACAAAAGCCTGAGTTCAACCCCAGTATCACACACACAAAAAGAATAGATAAATAACAGCTATTGCCACCTTTATAAATAAGGATGCTACCCAAAACATGGGTGATTTAAGATAATAAAAATAATAATTTTAAAATTAAAAAAAAAAAAAAAAAAAGCAACTGAGACCAATAGGAGAAGGGGACCAGGAACTAGAGAAAAGGTTAGATCAAAAAGAATTAACCTAGAAGGTAACACGCATGCACAGGAAATTAATGTGAGTCAATGCCCTGTATTGCTATGCTTATCTCAACTAGCAAAAACCCTTGGTCCTTCCTATTATTGCTTATACCCTTTCTTCAACAAAATTAGAGATAAGGGCAAAATAGTTTCTGCCAGGTATCGAGGGGGTGGGAGGGAGAGGAAGGGGGTGGAGTGGGTGGTAAGGGAGAGGGTTGGGATAGGGGGGAAAAATGACCCAAGCATTGTATGCAGATATGAATAATAAAAAAAAAAAGATGTGGTGTTTGTAGTGATGATGGTTTAGAATTGTTTAGCATCAAACATCTTTAGAGGTAGCACCCATTCAGGGTTTGATGCATTTCTAAATAGGATAATACTTCTGCATTACCATTTCTCAGGAGAAAGGTCCTATGTTAGTCAGTTTCATGTCACTATGATGAAATACCTGAAGCAGTTAGCATAAAGTAGAAAAGATTTATTTAGCTCACAGTTTGGGAAATTCAAAGGCACGGTACCTACAGAAGGCAGTGGATGACATAACAGGGGGCATGTGGCTTAGTGAGCAATTAAATGTGGAAGCAGAAAGAATGAGGGGAGAGAGAGAGAGAGAGAGATTGAGAAATTTAGGTCCCATAATCCCTTTGAGGTCTTGCCTCCAGTGACCTAAAGACCTCCCATTAGGCCCCACCTCTTAAAGGCCTACAGCACTACCCTATGTACATTTCCTTTGTTTGTTTTTATTTCTTCATGCCTCCCCGGCATGAAGAAAGAGAAAAAGGTAATGACATAAAAGCCATCCATCTCGAAAGGGTGTGTGTGTGTAAAAATTCTGAGGTATTCTTTTTTTATTCTGCTGGGCTGGTAAATCACATCCATGATCTGTGTCACTGGTTACAGTCTTGGGATGATTACTGAACAATATGCAACCATCAGCAAGCCAGAAATAGTTGTGTCCTTGCTCCAACCTGAATCTCAGAATTCACAGAATTTAACTAAAAGGAAACAGAAAGCCATGACTCATTTTGAGTCATTTTTTATTTTACGCAGATATCAGTAAAGAACACCAACAAGCAAATTATTATTTTATTAAAGATGCAAAAGTCTTGGGACATGCATTAATTTTTCAAAAGACTTCACCATGTTTCAATGTTTCATTCTATCAATGCATTAAAAATATGATTCGAATCACAGATATCCACCAAATACCGTTATACAGGACTGCTAATACTAGATCAGAAAAAAAGTTGTTCTTTTAAAAGATATTTCTAATAATGTAATTTTTAAAAAAAAATAAGTTAATATTTTTTGTCATGGAAGCACTACATGTATGCAGGGGAAAGTATTTAAACAATTCAGAATGACATAAAGTAAAAATCCTTCTCTCCTTCTCCCCAGAGTCAGTCACTGCACATAGGTCCTGGTTTTCATGATCACTTTAAACAATGTACTTATACCTCAGTTTCTTGATCAAGTTATCAATTTACTATCAGTTTACTTACTGTTTCCTGATAGGAGAAATTAGACATTGGCACACATATCCTTCCTTCCATTTTGCTCGTTTCATTTATGACTTTTTGTTACTTATATTATTATTTTTACATTGTCAAGGTTTATAAAAGTTACATTTTTCTGTAACTGTAAAGAACATTTTCTTTTTTTTTTTTTTTGTGGGCCTGGGGTTGGAACTCATGGCTTCATGCTTGTAAAACAGGTGCTGTACCACTTCAGCCATGCCTCCAGTCCATTTTGCGTTTGCTGTTTTGGAGACGGGGTCTCAAGAACAATTAGCTTGAACTGGCCTCGAACCTCAATCCTCCCAACTTCAGCCTCCCAAATAGCTATGTGAGCTATGAGGATCCAGCAGTTTTTCATTAATATAGCTTGTTCTAAAAATTTAAAACCAATAAATAGCCTTTATTTTTGTTTATTTTTAAAAACATTTTTATATTAAGTTGTATAGTGAGTTTCCTTGTGACATTTCTACATATGCTTACAATGTACCTCGGTTAGATTCACCCCCTCCATCATTCTCCCTCATTTCCCTTCCTCCCTTCTTGGAACAATGTCAGTTGGTTTCATTGTTCTGTTTTTGTGTAAGTACGTCAAGTACGTTGACCATATTCACCTTCTGCACACACATTGGTATGCACCCTGAACAGGACCTACTAAACAGCATTTGTAACTGTAATGTCGTGAGTGTATGTACATGTGTGTGTAATGTCATGTGTGTATGTACATGTGTGTGGAATGTCGTGAGTGTATGTACGCGTGTGTGTAACGTCATGTGTGTATGTACATGCGTGTGTAATGTCATGTGTGTATGTACGCGTGTGTGTAACGTCATGTGTGTATGTACATGCGTGTGTAATGTCATGTGTGTATGTACGCGTGTGTGTAATGTCGTGAGTGTATGTACATGTGTGTGTAATGTCATGTGTGTATGTACATGTGTGTGTAATGTCGTGAGTGTATGTACATGTGTGTGTAATGTCATGTGTATGTACATGTGTGTGGAATGTCATGTGTGTATGTACGTGTGTGTGTAATGTCATGTGTGTATGTACATGTGTGTGGAATGTCATGAGTGTATTATGCACATGTGTGTGGAATGTCGTGAGTGTATGTACATGTGTGGAATGTCGTGAGTGTATTATGTACATGTGTGTGGAATGTCATGTGTGTATGTACATGTGTGTGGAATGTCGTGAGTGTATTATGTACATGTGTGTGGAATGTTGTGAGTGTATGCACATGTGTGTGGAATGTCGTGAGTGTATGTACATGTGTGTGTAATGTCATGTGTGTATGTACATGTGGGTGGAATGTCGTGTGTGTATGTACATGTGTGTGGAATGTCATGTGTGTATGTACATGTGTGTGCATGTGTTTAACCCAATAACCAAGTGATGCTATTGGACTCATGTAGAAGAAAACAGTCATAAGCCATTAAGGCTGCTGCTTGAAGGTCTTAATTTCTTTTTTTTTACATTTTTATTAGCATATATTAATTGTATGAAGGTCTTAATTTCTTTCAGGTTTTCTTTAATTCTGATTTGTAACTGCTACCTCTATGTCTGATAGCCTTTGTCACCTTTTCTGGTGACTTATCTTTTGGTGCTTAATTTTTTTCCACACATACATCGGGGTAGTAAGTTACTCCTTCCTTTTCTAACTTAAGAACTGTGGGAAGTCGGGTTTTTACAGTACTTGAAAAATGACATTGCAGCAGATTAAATGCAGAAGTAGATATGAGAGTCCAGCTGTCTTCTATTAGGCTAGACTTTAAGAAGATTTGCAAAAAAGTATAATGGCACCTTCCTTTTCACAAAGAGACAATGGTTTCATTTTGGAAAATAGTTATTTTTTTTAATGAAAATGTCATGTATCTTAACAAGAAATGGCTTTATTGTTGTTATACAAAATAAATAAACATGTAATATGTCTCTTTTTTTTAAGTTCCTAATATGGTAAATATTCCACATAAGCAAAAACTTTTTGAGCTCTTCAATATTTTTTAAGACTGTAAAGAGGGCTGGAGATTTAACAGGGGTAGAGAGTTTGCCTAGTATGGATGAGGCCCTGGGCGCAATCCTAGCACTAAAATGAGAGAGAAGGGGGGGAGGAGAGAGAGAGAGAGAGAGAATGAAATAAAAAGAAAGTCTGAGACAAAAGTTTGAAAATGGCCATTCTAGGGATTTAATATACATTTTAAACTTTTCACGGTTTATTTAGAGTTAATATTATACCACTTCATGTGACATGTAGGGACTTGGCAGTCATACTGGCCATTTACCAACCCTCCATCTTTTACAGTATATGTGTCACAAGTATTTCTTCCATATATATGTGTGTGTATATATATATATATATATATATGATATGATATATATATATGATAAAGGCTTCAAGATCCCATAATACCCCGTGGCTCTCCGGGGCCCAAATCTGCTCCTAGAGGAAATGGCTCTGAACCTGAGCGTCTCAGGTGCCCTGGAAGATGGCCCTTGCTCAGCTCAGCTACCTGTGCTGCTCCACCCTTTGCTTTCTCTCTGCCCCTCCAAACCCTCTGCAGGAGTCCCTCCAAATGTCTCATTGACTAGTGGCACTTGTTTTTCCCTTTCTAGTTATAGTTTCATACTTAAAGAAAATCCACATCTTTCCTGTCATTTCCACGGTAATTGAGAAGGTGGTAAAATGCTTCCTCTGCCATCTGTGAAGAGATCCTGATGTCCCTTTCTACAGCACATTTTGTTCATTTATTGTCCCCTCACAACCAACCCCACCCTGGTGCTGGGGGTTGAACCTAGGGCCTAGTGCATGCTAGGTAAGTGCTCTACCACTGAGTTACATCTCCAGCTCTCGTTCATTTATTCACTCGTTCATTCAACTAACCCATACTTAGTAGGCACAGCAGTCCCCCATTGTCCTTGGGGGATATATCCCGAGATCCCCAGTGTATGCTTAAAATCATGGGTAATACAGACCCCCACGTATATTAATTTTTCCTATACGTATACCTGTGATAAAGTTTAATTTACAAATTAGGCTCAGTAAGAGATTAACAATAAACTAAAAATAAAATAGAACAATTGTAACAATATACTGTGGTAAAAGCTATATAAATGTGGTCTTGCTCTTGAAAGAGTCAAGTCAAATATTATTATCTTCAGACTGAAGTTGACTGGAAAGCAAGACTGGGGGGATAAAAGGGTGTCACCATACCTGGTCCATGTTGGGAGGCTCAGGAGAGTGAGGAAACTGGCTTTTTTTTTTTTTTAAGAAGTATCTGAGGAGTGGCTCAAGCAATAGAGCACCTGCTTTGCAAGCTCGAAGCCATGAGTTCAAATCCCAATCCCACCAAAAAAAGTAATAAGTATCTGGGATCTTTTCACAAAAGACTTTTTACTGAAGTTATTTATTTATCCAATCTTTTATTTTGGTAAATTATACAGAGCATAAAATTTATCATCTTAGCAATTTTAAGTATATACTTCAGTGGTATTAAATACATTGATAATACTGTACAACCTCTTTATCTTTAAACTTTGTTTTGATAAAATTTCACATTCACAGATAACTTATAGTACAAGAAATCCCTACAAACCCACACATTCTTAACTGATTTGCCACTTGTTAACATTTTGCTGTTTTGCTCTCTCCCTTTTTCTTCCCCCTCCCTCTCTCTCTTCCTGTATCCCTTTCCCCCCACATATTTTTCCCTAAACTATTTGGAAATAGTTTTCAGACATTACCATTCTTTATCTACAAATGCCACAAATAATTCAGTATGTGTTTTCAAAGAACAAGAATTTTCTTTACCCAACCACAGTATATTTGTCAAGATCAAGAAATTTGGGCTGGTGGCGTGGCTCAAGTGGTACAGCACCTGACTAGCAAACACAAGGTCCTGAGTTCAACCCCCAGTACAGCCAAAAAAATATTAAAAATAAGTGAAAGCAATTTAACAGTGCTAAATTCTATGATCTAATCCACAGTTCCATTTGCAAAATTTCCCAATTATCCCACTACTATCCCTATAGCTTCCTCCCATTCCCTTTCCCGGTCCCAGGATGATACGTTGTACTTAGTTCTTAGATTCCTCTCTTTTTTCTGGAACAGTTTTTGGCCTTTCCTTGTCTTCCATTTTTAGACACAGAGGCCCATTCTTTTGTAGAATGTCCCTCAGTTTGAGACCTGATCTCCCATGATTAGATTCAGGTGGTGTGTTTTTGGCAGAATTAAAAGTGATGTTGGGTTTTGTTGTTGTTGTTCAGTACTGAGGGTTGAACTGAGGGCTTCATACTTGCTAGGCAGGTGCTCTACCACTCGAGCCACTCTGCCAGTCCTTTCTGCATTGGTTATTTATTTATTTATTTATTTATTTATTGGTGGGACTGGGGTTTAAACTCAGGGCTTGGTGCTTGCAAGGCAGGTGCTCCAACTTGACCCACACCTCCAGTCCATTTTGCTCTGGTTTATTTTGGAGATGAGGGTCTCTTGAACTATTTGCCCAGGCTGGCTTTGAACTATGATCCTCCCAATCTCAGCCTCTCAAGTAGCTAAGAGATTACAGACGTGAGCCACCAGTGCTCAGATAGTTATTTTTGAGATAGTGTCTCGCTTTATGCCTGGGCTGGCCTGGATCCAATCTTCCTATTTGTACTCCTCCATACAGCTGGGATGATAGGTGCCCACCCTTGTGCCCAGCCATTGGTTGAGAAGGACACTTGTGAACTTTTTGCCTGGATTGACTTAGAACCACAGACTTTCTGACCTCCACTTCCCAAGTAGCTAGGGCTACAGGCATGAGCCACTGTACCCAGCTGCTGTGACCTTCTCAAGGCATTGATTAGGAGGTACACAATTTCCCTTTGTCCCATCTTTGTGATGTTAACTTTGGTTGCTTATGTAAGGTGGTGTCCACTATGTTAATCCACTCTGGACTTATAATTTTCCTGTGATAGTTAATAAACAATTTGTTGGGCTCACTCTGAGACTCTGAAGTCTGTTGTTCCTCATCAATCTTTCACCAGCAAGCTACGGCATCCATTGACGATTCTTGGCTGGATCAGTATGGTTATCTTCTAACACCATAATTCATTCCACATGTATTAGTTTGTTTTGCATGGTACAAAAAGAGCCTTCTTTAGCCAGGCTTGGTAGCATACACCTATAATTTAAGTCCTTGGGAGGCTGAGGCAGGAGACTCTTGAGTTCAAGGCCAGCCTGAGCTGTATACTAGGACCCTGTCAAAAAAGAAAAGACTTCTTGCTCATATTTCAATTTACCTATTTATTTATACCTGTATGGACTCAGATTCTTATTCTATTCCTATTATTCTGTTGTGTTCCATTACTATTATTTTTGCTATTTATTACTTATTTTGATGATCAAATTGGGCCACATTTGGTTAGTTGGAGTCCCTTCAAGCTGGCTTCTATATCCTTTTGATGTATCCTTGTTTGTTTGTTTTTTTTAACCACTTCCTTACTTTCTGGTATAAGTCATTATATACTTATCTTGTACTTTCTCTGCTCCAGCCTTGAATCAGTGGTTTTTTTCCAAGAGCCCTGGCTCCTTAGAGTTAGGAATGTTATCTAGAAAACAAGACCTAGGTACAGTCATTCTGCTGAGATGTCTTTGCTTACAGAGCCTTTACATGGACAGGAGGAAGATGAACATAAACAGACACTTGTATACTTACCTACTTTTCTACAGACATTTTATTTTTATTTATTTATTTTAAAATTTTTGTTTTATTCATATGTGCATACAATGTTTGGGTCATTTCTCCCCCCTTCCCCCCACCCCCTCCCTTACCCCCGCCCCCTCCCTCTCACCCCCTCCCCCTCGCTACACAGCAGAAACTATTTTGCCCTTATCTCTAATTTTGTTGAAGAGAGAGTATAAGCAATAATAGGAAGGAACAAGGGTTTTTGCTAGTTGAGATAAGGACAGCTATACATGGAGTTGACTCACATTAATTTCCTATGCATGTGTGTTACCTTCTAGGTTAATTCTTCTTGCTCTAATCTTTTCTCTAGTCCCTGGTCCCCTTCTCCTATTGGCCTCAGTTGCTTTTAAGGTATCTGCTTTAGTTTCTCTGTGTTAAGGGCAACAAATACTAGCTAATTTTTTAGGTGTCTTACCTATCCTCACCCCTCCCTTGTGTGCTCTCGCTTTATCATGTGATCAAAGTCCAGTTCCCTTGTTATGTTTGCCCTTGATCTAATGTCCACATATGAGGGAGAACATACGATTTTTGGTCTTTTGGGCCAGTCTAACCTCACTCAGAATGATGTTCTCCAATTCCATCCATTTACCAGCGAATGATAACATTTCGTTCTTCTTCATGGCTGCATAAAATTCCATTGTGTATAAATACCTCATTTTCTTGATCCATTCGTCAGTGGTGGGGCATCTTGGCTGTTTCCATAACTTGGCTATTGTGAATAGTGCTGCAATAAACATGGGTGTGCAGGTGCCTCTGGAGTAACCTGTTCTACAGACATTTTAAAACCATAAATTCAAACCGATACCTCCAATTTCACTTTCTCAGTACAGGGTTCATTCTTCTATCCTTCCTCTTTTCCTTCATTGGAACTCCCTTCTCCAACAGTGAGAAACTTGACTTCTAGTCAAGATATTTAGCTATTTGTGCAATTCTATAATTCACGGAAAGCAGATTCGTACCCTTATAAAACTTCCAAACTTTCTATCTAGAATTTAACATTAATTCTAGATAGTTCTTAACTCTAGATAAAATTACTTTTGTCTTTAGGTTGAAGGCAGTATTCAAAGCCACTCAGCTTAGTTCTTTTTCTATCTTAAGTATGGTCATGTTATTCATTTGAAATACAGCTAGGTTAATTTGTTTCTCTGCATTCTATTTTAATTTTTACCTCCCAATCTCATTGATTTGATTTTGTTTTGAGTATGTAGAATATTATTAACATATAATTTGTTATAATAATTTATAATTTGTTTATTAACATAAAAACCTAAACTATATGAGAGGGTATACACATTACATAAGAGTTCTTTTGCCATACTGGGAATTGAACCCCCGGCACCATACTCTGCCACTTGAACTACACTCCCAGGCCTTTTGTTTGTATTTTGTTTTTGAGATAAAGAGTCTGGCTAACTTTTCTTGGCATGGCCTCGAACTTGTAAACCTCCTGCTTCTGCTTCTTGAGTAGCTGGGATTATAGATGTGGGCCTGGCTTAAGAGTTCTTAAATGGATATAATTTTGGTTGATCCACCAAAGCACCTAGAATAAGCTTTTTGCAGTTTATTTATTTTATTCTTATTTTTTGTGCTGAGGATTGAAGCCAGGGTCTCACACATACTAGGCAAGTACTCCACTGCTGAGCCACACCCCCAGGCCTGCCATGGAATTTTAACTGGCTTTCCTGTTATTGCAGGAGAGGGTGTTAGGGTCCATGTTCCTCCTTGTGTTAAATCTGAATAGACGTTCTAGTAGCAGACATCAATGACTGACCCCTACAGGAAAGACTCTGCCCTTTTGCCCCAGAGGTTGGGAAGGGCAAGGGAAACTCTTGTGTAGGTAGCCATGGTCTTGCTGCTGTGAGATTCTGTCAGTTGTGGGATGGCACCAGGTGTCCAGAGTGTGTGTCCATGGCTCTGAGTTCTGAGGACAGGAGTGATCATGCTTGTGAAGCAGCTGCTGTTGGTCCTGGGAGACAGAAAGCTCAGGGGTTTTGCATCAGCATCAATGTTTTCACAGCCTCTAGGGGTCTTTCCACTGCTAGGGTTGTGCCACTGTGTGACCAGTTTGTGCCCTTGAGAAAGTCACAGCCTTGGACAAGTCTGAGCATGAAGAAGCGTGGAGGGGTCTCAGATCAAGCATGAAGGAATTACTGAAGCACGAAGGATTTAGACATTGGCTTTCTAACTAGTTCTGTGGCTGAGGAAACCAAGGAATAGCTACATCAGTACCCACAATGAGGTTGCCCAGGTCCTAATCCAGGCAAATCGGACTTTGACCACTCCAGTAGAATCATTGCCTCCCACTGCAAAGCCAGTTCTATATCCCACGTCAGTGGAGCTGCAGAGCACTCCCTGGATGTCCACTCTAAAACTCCTGCTGCAGCACAGAAGGCAGGCACCCCCGTGGTTGGGACTGGGCAGGGCTAGTGAGGCAGTTTTCAGGGCTGAAATATAAACCTAGGATCCCACTTTCATCATGAAGACGAGCTCTATGGGAAATAGAAATGGCACACTCAACTCAATAAGAGTTATCTTCTCTTTGTCTGCCTTCCAGCTTCCCTGAAGAAATCCTCACCCACATTTAAAACCATCTGTGGTGTTGGAAGCTTACACAAAGCTTTCATAATTATCATTTCACTTTGACTTTACAAAAAACACATGATGCAGGCGTGAAGCTGTCTGCATTTTATGCAGGTACCACAAAGTGGACTCCGTCCCCTAGAGTCCGTGGCTGTGCTGGCCTCCTGCCCAGCTCTTGGTCACTGTAATCTGGCACATGATGCCTGATCAGATCTAGGGGAGAGGAATGAAGCTCCCCAGTCTGCCCACTGGGGCATAGTTCAGCAGCAGACAGAGGGTCTTCTCTGTGATCTAATTAACAATTAAATAATTAATGCTCAGAAAGCAAGCTGCTGGTTCACATGGGTAAGGCATAATCCAAGTACAACTAATCACTGCAGGTGGATTTTGTCTGGGAGGAGGAAGGACAAGCAATGTCTGGCTTTGACCCACCCCTGACCTGGTGGGCAAAAGCAGAGTGTCTCACCTGGTTTCTTTTCCTCCGCCTGCCAGAGGACAGAAAAGGCATCATCTCACATTTCACATTTCAGGAGCGTCCATGAAGGCCTGGCAGGTGGCTGTTAGAGGCAAAGACTCCTGGGTCTAAACTCTATCATCATCCCTGGTAGGACTGTTGTGTCTCTCAGCTCAGCTTGCTGGGTGCAGGATGGAGGGTATTTCCTGCTCTAGTCTGTTTCTTGCCTTTTAGACAATGCTCACGCTTGGAGGTTCTCTAGTCACAGGAGAAAAGCTGTTCTCTGGGAACTGAAAGCACTCACTGGGCAACCATGGCTCTCCCAGTGTTGGGTGCAGAGGGATGGGGCCTGTCTTCTTGTCCCAGAGTTTGGGAAGGAGGACTCTGTTGTGACCAATCCAAGATGCGGTTATCCCAGGACCGGGCTACCAGTTGGTATACTCTGGAGCCTGTCAAGCTTGCTCAGCAGGCTGAGGGTCCTGGGGAGAGAGGAGCTGCCCCTTGAGTGACTTTCTGGTGTCTCTTCTGAGGGACTGATTTGCTCCTCACTGTTTTCTTCCTACCCACCTGCATCTCTAAATCCCAGGCATAGCATAGCCTTTTTGCCACCTCTCTTTTCCAACCTGAATGTCTAGTAGAACATTGAATGAGATTCTTTTTTTTTCTTTTCTGTCAGCCATCTTTTCTTCTTCTTTTTTTTAAAATTCCTTTATTCATATGTGGATACATTGTTTGCGTCATTTCTCCCCCCCCCCGACCCCCCACTTCCTCCCTCTCCCCCCAACCCCTCCTCGCTTCCAGGCAGAATCTGTTCTGCCCTTATCTCTAATTTTGTTGAAGGGAAAGTATAAGCAATAATAAGAAAGACAAAGTGTTTTTGCTATTTGAGATAAGATAGCTATACAGAGAATTCCTAGTATTGTTTCCATGTACACATGTGTTACAACCCAAGTTGATTCATCTCAAACTGACCTTTCCTGATCCCCTTCTCATATTGACCTCTGTCACTTTAAGGTTTCTGTATTAGTTCCTCTGCAGTGGGGACATCAAATACTGTCATGTTTTAAGTTTCCTACCTATCCCCATACCTCCCATGTGTGCTCTCCCCTTATCATGTGACCCAAGTCCAACCACATTGGCTCAGAATGATGTTCTCCAGTTCCATCGATTTACTTGCGAATGATAGGATTTCCTTCTTCTTCATGGCTGCATAAAATTCCATTGTGTCTAGATACCACATTTTCTTGATCCATTCGTCAGTGGTGGGGCATCTTGGCTGTTTCCATAACTTGGCTATTGTGAATAGTGCTACAATAAACATGGGTGTGCAGGTGCCTCTGGAGTAACCTGTGTCACAGTCTTTTGGGTATATCCCCAAGAGTGGTATTGCTGGATCAAATGGTAGATCTATGTTTAGATTTTTAAGAAGCCTCCAAATTTTTTTCCAGCGTGGTTGTACTAGTTTGTGTTCCCACCAGCAGTATACAAGGGTTCCTTTTTCCTCGCATCCTCACCAACACCTGTTGTTAGTGGTGTTTTTAATGATGGCTATTCTAACAGGGGTGAGGTGGAATCTTAGTGTGGTTTTGATTTGCATGTCTTTTATGGCTAGAGATGGTGAACATTTTTTCATGTGTTTTTTGGCCATTTGAATTTCTTCTTTTGAGAAAGTTCTGTTTAGTTCACTTACCCATTTCTTTATTGGTTCATTGATTTTGGGAGAGTTTAGTTTTTTGAGTTCCCTATATATTCTGGTTATCAGTCCTTTGTCTGATCTGTAGCTGGAAAATATTTTCTCCCACTCTGTGGGTGGTCTGTTCAGTTTAGAGACCATTTCTTTTGATGAGCAGAAGCTTTTTAGTTTTATGAAGTCCCATTTGTCTATGTTTTCTCTTAGTTGCTGAGCTGCTGGGGTTCTATTGAGGAAGTCCTTGTCTGCTGTACCTATTACTTCCAGAGTGTTTCCTGCTCTTTCCTGTGCCAACTGTAGAGTTTGGATCTGATATTGAGGTCCTTGGTCCATTTTGAGTTGATACTAGTACAGGGTGATAAACATGGATCTAGTTTCAGTTTTTCGCAGATGGATAACCACTTTTCCCAACAACATTTGTTGAAGAGGCTGTATTTTCTCCATGGTATATTTTTAGCACCTTTGTCAAAGACAAGTTGGTTATATTGTGTGGATTCATATCCGGGTCCTCTATTCTGTTCCACTGGTCCTCATGTCTGTTTTTGTGCCAGTACCATGATGTTTTTATTGCTATTGCTTTGTAATATAGTTTGAAGTCAGGTATTGTGGTACCTCCAGCATTAGTCTTTTTGCTGAGTATTGCCTTGGCTATTTGCAGTCTCTGTGTTTCCAAATGAACTTTAGGATAGATTTTTCAAACTTTGTGATGAATGTCATTGGGATTTTGATGGAAATTGCATTAAACATGTAGATTGCTTTTGGTAGTATAGCCATTTTTTCTATGTTGATTCTGTGAATCCATGAGCATGGGAGATCTTCCCACCTTCTGTAGTCTTCCTCAATCTCTTTCTTCAGGGGTTTGTAGTTCTCCTTGTAGAGGTCATTCACATCCTTTGTTAAGTTTACTCCTAGGTATTTGATTTTTTTTTGAGACTATTGTAAATAGAATTGTTTGCATATATTCCTTCTCAGTTTGTTCATTATTAGTGTATAAAAAGCTAATGATTTTTGTAAGTTGATTTTGTATCCTGTCACCTTGCTGTAGCTGTTTATGGTGTTTATGAGTTTTTGGGTAGTTTTTTGGGTCTTTAAGGTATAGGATCATATGGTCTGCAAATAGAGATATTTTGACAGTTTCTTTACCTATTTGTATTCCTTTTATTTGTTCTTCTTGCCTAATTGCTCTAGTTAGGAATTCCAGGACTATGTTGAATAGGAGTGGGGATTTTAGGGGAAATGGTTTCAGTTTTTCACCATTAAATATGATGTTGGCTGTAGGTTTTTCATATATAGCTTTTATAATGTTGAGGTACTTTCCTTCTATTCCTAGTTTTCTTAGAGCTTTTATCATGAAGTGGTGTTGGATCTTGTCGAAGGCTTTTTCTGCATCTATTGAGATGATCAAGTGGTGTTTGTCTTTGCTTCTATTGATGTGCTGTATTACATTTATAGATTTGTGTAAGTTGAACCATCCCTGCATCCCTGGGATGAAACCAACTTGGTCATGGTGAATGATCTTTCTAGTTGTTGTTGGATTTGGTTTGCCATTATTTTATTGAGGATTTTTGCATCAATGTTCATTAAGGAGATTGCCTATAGTTCTCCTTTTTGGATGTGTCTTTGTATGGTTTTGGGATGAGTGTAATACTGGCTTCATAAAATGAGTTAGGCAGTTTTCCTTCCCTTTCTGTTTTGTGGAACAGTTTAAGGAGGGTTGGTATCAGTTCTTCTTTAAAGGTCTGATAGAATTCAACAGAGAATCCATCAGGTCCTGGACTTTTCTTTTTGGGGAGACTCTTGATGGCCACTTCAATTTTGTTTTGTGTTATAGATCTATTCAGGTGATTAATGTCCTCTTGTTTCACTTTTGGATGGTCATAAGTATCTAGAAATCTGGCCATTTCTTCAAGACTTTCAAATTTATTAGAATATAGATTCTCAAAGTAGTCACTGATGATTCCTGGATTTCCATGATGTTTGTTGTTATCTCCCCTGTTACATTTCTGATTTTACTGATTTGGGTTTTTTCTCTCCTCATTTTAGTCAGGTTTGCCAAGAGTTTGTCAATCTTATTTATTTTTTCAAAGAACCAGGTTTTTGTTTTGTTGTTTCTTTGTATGTTTTTTTTGTTGTTCGTTTCTATTTCATTGATTTCAGCTCTTATTTTTATTATTTCTCTCTTCTGCTTCTTTCAGGGTTCACTTGTTCTTGTTTTTCTAGGAGTTTGAGGTATAACATTAGGTCATTGATTTGAGATCTTTCTGTCCTTTTAATATATGCACTCATGGCTATAAACTTTCCTATAAGGACTGCCCTTGCTGTGTCCCATAGGTTCTGGTAGGTCATGTTTTCATTTTCATTAACTTCCAGGAAACTTTTAATTTCTTCTTTTATTTCATCAGTGACCCACTGATCATTGAGCAATGTGTTGTTCAGTTTCCAATTGTTTCTATATTTTCTGGTATTGTTTTTGTTGTTGAGTTCTAGTTTTAATGCATTGTGATCAGATAGAATGCATAGGATTATTTCTATTTTCTTATATTTGCTGAGGCTTGCTTTGTGCCCTAAGATATGATCAATTTTGGACAAGGTTCCATGGGCTGCTGAGAAGAATGTATATTGTGCAGAAGTTAGATGAAATATTCTGTAGACATCGGCTAGGTCCATTTGATCTATGGTGTGATTTAGATCTAGGATTTCTTTATTGATTTTTTTGTTTGCATTACCTATCTATTGGTGATGGGGGGGTAGTAACATCTCCCACTACCACTGTGTTGAAGTTTATTTATGTTTTTAGGTCCTTCAGAGTACGTTTGATGAAGTTGGGTGCATTGACATTGGATGCATGTAGGTTGATAATTGTTATTTCCTCTTTGTGTATTTCTGCTTTTATTAGCATGGAATGTCCTTCTTTATCTCATTTGATCAATGTAGGTTTGAACTCTACTTTGTCCGAGATAAGTATTGCTACTCCTGTCTGTTTTCGGGGCCATTGGCTTGGTAAATCTTCTTCCAGCCTTTCACCTTAAGCTAGTGCTTGTTTCTGTCAATGAGATGAGTCTCCTGTAAGCAACAGATTGTCGAATCTTCCTTTTTAATCCAGTTTTCCAAAAGGGTGTCTTTTGATGGGGAAATTAAGTCCATTAACATTCAGTATTAGTATTGATAGGTATGTGGTGATTCCTGTCATTTAGTTGTCTTTATTGTTTAAGGGTTTGATTGTGTGCAGCTAAATAATGTTACTCTCTACTTTCTTGCCTTTTCTTCTCCTGTGGTTTGGTACTGCCTGTCCTCTCATGATTTTGTATGCTTTCATTTTCTGTGTTCAGGATTCCTTGAAGAATCTTTTGTAGTAGCAGCTTGGTGTTCATATATTGTTTTAGCTTCTGCTTATCATGGAAGACTTTTATTGTTCTGTCTATTTTGAATGATAGTTTTGCTGGGTAGAGTATCTAGGGTTGGAGTTATTTTTATTCAGTGTCTGGAATACCTCATTCCATGCTCTTCTTGCTTTTAATGTTTCTGTTGAGAAATATGCTGTGATTTTGATGGGTTTACCTTTGTATGTTATTATTTTTTTTCTCTCTTATAGCCTTCAATATTCTTTCTCTATTCTCTGTGCTTGTTGTTTTAATGATAATTGTTGTGGGGTAGTTCTATTTTGGTCAAGTCTGTTTGGTGTCCTGGAGGCTTCCTGTACCTGAATGGGCATAGTTTTCTCTAGATTTGGGAAATTTTCTGTCATTATTTTGTTGAATATATTACGAATTCCTTTTGCTTGTACCTCTTCTTCTTTAATGCCCATGATTGTTAGGTTTGGTGTTGATGGAGTCGGTGAGTTCTTGCATATTCCTTTTTTGGGTCTTGAGTTGTCTGACTAATAGTTCTTCAGTTTTTCCTTTAATTTCCATTTCATCTTCAAGTTCTGAGATTCTGTCTTCTGCTTGTTCTAGTCTGCTGGAGTGGCCTTCCATTGTGTTTTGTATTTCTGTTTCTTTTTTTTTTTCTTGAAGTTTTCCATATCATGAGTCACTTCCTCTTTAATATTGTCAATTCTTGTCCTTAATTCACTTATCTCTCTATTTATGGTGTTCTCTGTTTCACTTTGGTATTTATTTAGGGCTCCTATGAGTTCACTTATTTGTTTTTGTGTCTTCTCATATTCTTTATTTTTCATTGTCTTGGAATTTCTTGAGTGCCTCCTATACATTTTGGTTGACCTTGTCTAGTAACATCACCATGAAATTCTCAGTGATTTCTTGCAAGATTTCTTCTTTCAGGATGTTCTTGTGGGCTTTGTTGGGTTCCTTGGGATAGTCTATCTTTGTTTTGTTGGGGTCTGGAACTGGGTATCCATTTTCTTCATTTCCCTTTGAATACTGTACTAATTTATTTTTGGGGGGAGAATGGTTTCCATCCCTTTTTCATCTTCCCATCATTCCACTTGGTGCTGTTTCTGTCCCTGTTCTGTGTGCAATTTAATATTAGCTAACTTATAATAGTAAAAGTAATGAGACCAAGAAAGAAAAAGAAGAGAAAGAAAGAAAAGAAATAAAGAACCAAAGAAATCAACAGGGAGAGATGGTGTACTAACCAACAGTGAACAAGACAAGCACTTAGAGAGAAAGAGAATAAAGAAAAAAGAAAAAAAAAATTCCAGGTTCAGGAACAATGGAGTTTCAATCTTAGTAGTTCTGGTGTTGTTCCTTCAGCATCCAATCCTGGTGTTAGTATTTAAGCAGTAGCTCTGTTGTTGTCTTGCCAGGTGATTGGGTCAGGAGACAGCTTTGTGAACCACTGTCTGCCCTATTTCAGGCAGCAGCTCATCTGTTGCCTACTGCCAGTTGGCTACGTTTGCAGGCTTTGTTTACTGAAAGTTCACGTGGAGAGCAGCTCCTTGCCTCTCCCCGCTTCTCTGGTATGCTCAGGGCACCCTGCCCCCTCTGCTGTGTGTCCTTTTCAGTTCCTTGTTTATTATTCAGTTTTTTTTTTTTTTTTTGTGGGGCAGGGGTCAGTCTGTCCAGGGGGCTCTGCTGGTTTATCCCAGGGGTGGCTGTGGAAATACCACGTGCTGCTTATTTGCTCACCTGTTGGTCTGCATCTCCCAAGCAGGTTTGGAGCCGGTGTTTGGTGGAGCAGGAGCCCTCCTGGTTTCTCAGTGTAACGTGGTATGGAGAAGCTTTGTGTGGGCTGGGAGTTCAGGGTGTTGGAGTTTTGCTTCTTCTTGGTGGTTTTTTTCTGCCAAGAGTGGCTCCAGTGTCTCAGGAAGATTTTTGACTGACAGATATCATGCTGTCTGCTTTCTCCCTCTAGTCACCATCTTGGATCCTCCTGAATGATATTCTTGTTACTTTGGAATTGGTGACTGGGACCCACATCTGAGGAAAACTGAGTTCTAAAGACAGCTACCAAGAGTTGGGACCTCTCTCCTGGGGCCTAAGCAAGATAGCTGAGAACTGGCTTAACTATCATTGCCCTTCATCCCAGCCATTCCTCTCTCTTCTCCAGGCAATAGAAACAACTGGGTAGAGGCACTCAGGAACATCTTCCTTCTTCCCTCTCTCCCTTCCTTGACAAGGTTTTGCTAAGTAGCCCAGGCTGGCCTCGAATTGAACTCTGAATCCTCCTCCCATTTCCTTGATCTTTTCTGAATCCTCCTCCCATTTCCCTGATCTTTTTTTTTTGTGTGTGTGTGTGTGGTTTGAACTCAGGGCTTCATGCTTGCAAAGTCAACCCTCTACCACCTGAGCCATACCTCCAGTCTATTTAAATTTTAATTGACACACAAAATTCGCACATATTTATGGGGCACAGTATGCTAATTCAATACATGTATGCAATGTGTAATGATCATGTCAGGGTTATTAGCATTTCCTTCTCAAACATTGATTATTTCTTTGTGATGAGAACCTTTGAGCTCCTCTCTTCTACTTTTTCTGGAATGTATAATAAGTGGTTGTAAACTCTAGTCACCCTGGAGTGCTGTATACCACTAGGCCTAATTTCTCCTACCTAATTGTAAGGTGCCCCTTATCCAACCTCCCTCTATCCCTCCCCTGCCCTTTCCAGACTCTTATGACCACTATTCTCTTTGACACCCTTCCTTGATCTGAGTGTGTGGTAGGAGAGGAAGATGAGCAAGTGTAGTTGATTCCAGCTTTGACCCTCAGTCATGGGTGCATCCTTGTTCTCATCCATTGAGGAGCCATGTCCCTGTGACTCTAGATCTTAGATTTTTTTTCCCCTAGACTTTTGACTTTTCTGCCTCCTTGCTGTGTTTATAAATAACACATGAGCACCAGTTACAGACTCATTGCACACAGTGACTCTGAGTTGGGCGCTTCCACTCCCCACCTACTCCACCCCACAGAGATTCATTAATCACTGCTGTATAGTTTAAGGGAACTGGAAGACTCTACTGATGCCTGAATTTAGATTAATTGCTCAGCCTATGCAAGAGCAGTTCACAGCATGAGTTACTACTAGTTTTGTTTGAGATCATTTTAGTATTCTCACTAGCTTTTAGTCTTAGCAAAGAGTTTCCATTTGAGTGTTTATAAATGCTTTTGTTATTTTTAAATTGGAAAAATGAACAGAGAGTATGCTGACCCAATTCTTAGCCCAAAAAAACTGCCAAATGAAGCTTTAAAATCCTAGGGTCTTGGAAGGGAAGGAGGTGTAGGAGTCACCATTTCAGTATTCAGATAGGAAAACAGAAACTCCCACAGGTATTTTAAACGGGCTGAAGGAGCAAAAAGCATAAAGTAAGGTTATCTGAAAATTAATAACTGCTGGGAGCTGCCCTCACTTGTTCCTAGAACTGGAGGGCTGAAGGGAAAGAGCATTGCCCAGAGTGAGTGACCTTGACTGAACTGGGACTCCCAGTCCCACACTCAAAATGTTCTGCTATTGCTTCTACCTGCATGCCATTGGCTAGAACTCAGTCACATGACCATAACTGCAAAGAGGCTGAGAAATGTAGTCTGCATGAGCAACCAGAGAAGTAAAGGGGTTGGGTTGCTTGGACAACTCATCTCTGATACATCTGGGCAGAGCAATTGCTGCTACTGGGAGAGAATAGGGATCTCGTTATAGAGTCAGTCTTCAACACTGTGTGTGTGTGTGTGTGTGTGTGTGTTTGTGTGTGTGTGTGTGTGTGTGTGTGTGTGTGTGTGTGTTCTCTCCTTGACCCTCCTTGATGGCAGCCCAGCTGACTTCCTGTGCTCTTTTTGCAGGGGGCCCTGGCCCAGCCCCAGCCCTGGTGGAAGATCCAGCTGTTTGTGTGGGAGCCAGTGCTGTTTGGGACCTGGGATGGTGTGTTCACATCCTGCATGATCAACATTTTTGGGGTTGTCCTTTTCTTGAGGACTGGCTGGCTGGTGGTGAGTGATAAGCTGTTGGCCCTGGAGTCTCTGGTGGTCTCATGACATGGAAAGCTGTTACCCGTGGCATTCCACAATGCCAGTAACAGATACCTTAAAGCACAGATGCTCCAGAAACATGAAACGGGAGGCAAGCACAGTGCATAGTGGGCTCTGCTTTCTAAAGGAGAACCTTGAGAACTCGGTTCTCAGAGGTTCCCATGGAGCTTTACTGTGAATTTAACTACATGTAGGCAGGGCACATGTGAGCAGGACTAGGGACGGGCAGAGAGATCAGATGGGCGGTTTTGTCTCTAGCTGTGACCCTTTCTATTCTTCACATCACTACTGTGTGCCCTCCTAAAGCAACAGCTCCTCACTACATGTCACTATGTGATGGGGAGAGGGGGTGCTTGGTCAGAGGGGCACAAGTTTGTCTTTGCACAGGGAACAAAGGGACTCTTCTTTATGGTTTTAAAAAGTTTTTTTATTATATATTCACTATATGGGAGGGATTCATAATGATAATTCAGATTAGGCTTACATTGTACATTAGTTCCACTGCTCCCATGATTTGTCCCCCAATCCTCTCCCTCCACCCCCTGCTTAAAGCAATTGCAAGAGATTTCATTGTTCTATTTCATGCAAATGTGTGAAGTCCATCAACATATACCCTCACCTTAATCTCCTTCATTCCCCCTCCCCCTCCCTTCTTTATGTTTTAGATTGAAAGTGTCCCAGGGCCTCCCATACAGATGTGTGCCTTGAGCAGTTCTCACACTGTAGAACTTCCGTAGACCAAACAGGCTGCCTAGAACAAAAGGCAAGCCAGTCAAGCAGGACTGGAGACAGCTCGCCTGGTAGAGTGCCTGCCTAGCAAGGCCCTCAGTTCAAACCTCAGTGCCACCACAAAAACCATATATATATGAATAATCATAGCTTATATTGACATAAAAGTTTACAATGCTAGTATTGCCTTTGCATTTATAAATAATTTGAATTGAACCGTTTGTGGCTGTCAGTGGATGTGAACTTTATATGCCTTGAGATGAAAAGAAAAGACATTAAGCAAGTTTATTTTTCAACAGATTTCCTAAGAGACTTGAACTTTAATTCAGCCCTTTAATGTCTGAGCTATTACAAAAGTGAAGCCAAAAATATTAAACAAATTACAACCAATATGATAATTTTGAATGACTAATAAAATATTTGCATACTTAAAAAGAATTAGGTATAGGTGAAACTCAAGGCTAAAGGATTATGCAAGGGCAGGAATATCAGGAGCTGGGGCTCACTGGGGCTTACTGGGGCCTTCTTTGGGGCTATCCATCACACAGATAACATCCTTTTGCCCTCAGTGATCTCTGGTTTTCAGCTTTGACATTAGTTTACCTGAGAAATCATATTTGATCATGAAAACAAAGGCAAATATGAAATACCAAAAATAAGGTAGAGAATGGCATGAAGTTAAAATAAGCAGAGATCATGCCAAAATTATTTTAAAATAGTAAATATTAACTCTAAAGAATAATTTGGAAAATGGTGAAGTGGCAGTTCTGATAAGAAAACTTAAAGATATTATTGGTATAGAATATTTATTCTCACCTGGAGACAATTTACAAGTATGAATGGAGGAAGAGAATAGAATGATAGAATTTCATTAAAAATGTAAATTTCAGCAAAATCAGTAGCAAGCATGCTCAGATATCATACTCACATGTGGCCTGGGCCCTCTGGGGCTGGGTGATGGGTGGAGTGGGGTGAGGCAAGTGGGCTTTGGTCAGCTCCTATGAGATCTTCGGCCCCATCTCATCACTGCAGTTATTTATTGCCTCTACCCCTAGAGATCCCACTGGTGTTGTGAAGCATCTGTCAGTTATAGGGTTTTGTACACATTCCCACACTGCTATTGGCACTGTTTCTCTAGAGGGAGTCCACATGTATCCTCATGTTCCAATCTGGCCATTAAGGAGGAGATTGAGTAAGTGGCATATTTATAAGTTGTGTAATAACAATTAATAGTTATAATAGAGCCTAAGATTTATAGCAAAATACGAATATAGCAAATAAGGCCATACATTTATATATCAGATGGTGTTCAAAGTGCATTAAGTGGATTTAATCCTCCTAAAATTTAGTATTTCCTGACCACCTGTGAGATAAATAGTATCATCCTCTGTATTTTATATAAGAGGAAACTGAGCAAAGGGAGGTGGAGTCTCAGTAGCTCCCTGTCTGCTCACTTTAAGGCCACTCAGCCCCAGAGCTGGCTCTGCCCACCTTGCATTTGCACACTTTGGCCAGCACACACTTTGCATTCAGAACCCTACCTCTCTGCAGACACCTGTCCTTTTCCAGCCTGGAGTGTCCCCCGGGAAACTCTCCTTGTTCCTGTCTCCACACTGGGTCAGATGGGCAGAGGCCTCCTAGTCAAAGATTTGTGTGGGCAACAGTGACTACTTCTGCCTTGTCACAGCTATTGTATCACACCCTGCTGCAGCTCCTCACTTCTCATGAATTTTTTCTTGTCTTTTCCTTTTTTTAATGCTGCAGGGAATGGAACCCAGAGCCTCATGTACACTAGGCAAGCGTTCTACCACTGACCTACATCCTTAACCCTACATTTTACTTCTATACTGTTTTATTTTCCCCAACAATTTCCATTTAGTTAATAAAAATAAACAGAGTATTCCAAGCTAAAAAAAATACGTGAAAAAATCTTGAGAAAGAAAATGTAGGTCTCCATGAACAATGGGGAAAGGTGCAGCTTGCTTGCTGCAAGGGTTCTTCACGAGACCTCTGCCTGCAACCTGAGTGCTTCCCGCAGGCCAGGTCACTTGTGGTCACTCCAAAACCAGATGAGCATCACCTTCTCAGGCCTTCCTCCCGCAGTGGCCTCTGACAGGACATCTATCCAACGGAGGGCTTTTCTTCTCCTTGCTCTACTGGGTGGCAGTGTTACAGTAGAAAGGAATTTTTCCAGGGGATCATGATTGGTCCATGTGAAGTTCACAGTTAATGGAAGAGTTAAAATGCAAATACCCCCAAGAGTATTTGTACAAATTAGCAGGAATTAGTAGGAATCGTAGTAAAATTCCAGGAGTGGAAATAGAAGGGCAGACAGCTGTCTATATCTGACCGCTGCAGTCCTTGTTCTCCATCCTAGACCAGCAGTAGAGCCCAGACATCACCCCTGAACAGGAAACAGAGCACCCCTGACTTCCAGGACACCTCTTCAGCTCATTTTAGTCACTCTGCCCTTGAGCTGGCTTTACCCACTCCTAAATCTCTCTCCAACACCTACCACACCTGTGTCTCACCTTTCCAGAATCTCCTTTGTCTCTGCTCTTACAAAATATGCAGCACTGCATCTGACATGTCCTTTGTTCATTTCCTCTCTGGTACTCTTGCTTTGTATATTGAATAGTGTGTCTGTCTGCATGAGTGTGTTTATTCACTCAACAAGCATTTAGTATGCACTCAGTGTGCAGAGGTTGTGCTCAGCCCCCAGGCCATGAAGGGAAATAAAACTGTTCCTGCTCTTATGGGGCTCACAGCCTAGAGGTAGGGACTTATCTGGAAAGAGACTTGGTATGGCAAGCACTGGGTACTGAAGGAGCCCAGAGGAAAAATGGCAGGGGCAGTTCCTGGAGGAGGAAATCCTAAGTCTTCCAGGATGCATTAGAGTTAACCTGGCAAACCAGACAAATGAGCAGGAAGGGCATTACTGGCATGGGTGAGAGGTGGCAGGGAGAGTGCATGTTCCTGCATGCTAGGGCACAGCATGACAGATTAGAAGGTGCCTTGTGAGCTACTGAGTAGCTTTGACTTTACCTTGTAGGCCATGGGAAGTCACTGGAGAGTTTGAAGGCAAGTGGGTTCCACTCATGTAGAAATTCTTGCTGGCCTTAGACTTTGTAGCACTTTCTGTGTCCTTTTCTGGCTGGCCCCCTCTGTGGCCCAGTCTACCATCACCCCACGGTGGCTCCAGGGTGGGGGAGGTGGTCACTGCTCCCAGTGGGGGCTGGTGGGCTGTTCCTAACCCTGACCAAGCTCCTTGCTGTTCCACTGCAGGGAAACACAGGTGTGCTCCTGGGCCTGCTTCTGGTGTCTTTCGTCATCCTCGTGGCCCTTGTCACTGTGCTGTCTGGCATCGGCATTGGGGAACATAGTGGTGTGGGCAGTGGTGGCGTCTACTCCATGATCTCCTCTGTTCTCGGAGGGCAGACAGGAGGCACCATTGGGCTGCTGTATGTGTTTGGACAGGTGAGGCACCAGCACTGCTTGCTCAGCCCTTTCCTGCTCTCTGCCACCATCTTCTCTTCCCTTTCCTCATTCTACCTGGTACAAAGCAACAGTGGGGACAATGGCTACACTTTACAGATAAGCAGCTGGGAAGTGAGGGGAGCTCAACACAGAGCCTTTAGTCTAGAACTCCTGGCCCCCATCTCTCCTGCCTTACAGATTTGACCAGGGGCAGCACGTAGCCAGCACCATTCTTTTTTTTTTTTTATTTATTTTTTTATTTTTTTATTTTTTTTTCATTTTTCTTTTATTATTCATATGTGCATACAAGGCTTGGTTCATTTCTCCCCCCTGCCCCCACCCCCTCCCTTACCACCCACTCCACCCCCTCCCACTCCCCCCCTCAATACCCAGCAGAAACTATTTTGCCCTTATCTCTAATTTTGTTGTAGAGAGAGTATAAGCAATAATAGGAGGGAACAAGGGGTTTTGCTGGTTGAGATAAGGATAGCTATACAGGGCATTGACTCACATTGATTTCCTGTGCGTGGGTGTTACCTTCTAGGTTAATTGTTTTTAATCTAACCTTTTCTCTAGTTCCTGGTCTCCTTTTCCTATTGGCCTCAGTTGCTTTAAAGTATCTGCTTTAGTTTCTCTGCATTGAGGGCAACAAATGCTATCTAGTTTTTTAGGTGTCTTACCTATCCTCATACCTCCCTTTTGTGCTCTCGCTTTTACCTTGTGATCAAAGTCCAATCCCCTTGTTGTGTTTGCCCTTGATCTAATGTCCACATATGAGGGAGAACATATGATTTTTGGTCTTTTGGGCCAGGCTAACCTCACTCAGAATGATGTTCTCCAATTCCATCCATTTACCAGCAAGTGATAACATTTCATTCTTCTTCATGGCTGCATAAAATTCCATTGTGTATAAATACATTTTCTTAATCCATTCGTCAGTAGTGGAGCATCTTGGCTGTTTCCATAACTTGGCTATTGTGAATAGTGCTGGAATAAACATGGTGTCCAGGTGCTTCTGGAGTAACCTGTGTCACAGTCTTTTGGGTATATCCCCAAGAGTGGTATTGCTGGATCAAATGGTAGATCAATGTTTAGACTTTTAAGTAGCCTCCAAATTTTTTTCTTTTTTTTTTTTAATTATTCATATGTGCATACAAGGCTTGGGTCATTTCTCCCCCCTGCCCCCACCCCCTCCCTTACCACCCACTCCACCCCCTCCCGCTCCCCCCCCCTCAATACCCAGCAGAAACTATTTTCCCCTTATCTCTAATTTTGTTGTAGAGACAGTATAAGCATTAATAGGAAGGAACAAGGGGTTTTGCTGGTTGAGATAAGGATAGCTATACAGGGCATTGACTCACATTGATTTCCTGTGCGTGGGTGTTACCTTCTAGGTTAATTCTTTTTGATCTAACCTTTTCTCTAGTTCCTGGTCCCCTTTTCCTATTGGCCTCAGTTGCTTTTAAGGTATCTGCTTTAGTTTCTCTGCATTAAGGGCAACAAATGCTAGCTAACTTTTTAGGTGTTTTACCTATCCTCACCCCTCCCTTGTGTGCTCTTGCTTCTATCATGTGCCCAAAGTCCAATCCCCTTGTTGTGTTTGCCCTTGATCTAATGTCCACATATGAGGGAGAACATATGATTTTTGGTCTTTTGGGCCAGGCTAACCTCACTCAGAATGATGTTCTCCAATTCCATCCATTTACCAGCGAATGATAACATTTCGTTCTTCTTCATGGCTGCATAAAATTCCATTGTGTATAGATACCACATTTTCTTAATCCATTCGTCAGTGGTGTGGCATTTTGGCTGTTTCCATAACTTGGCTATTGTGAATAGTGCCGCAATAAACATGGGTGTGCAGGTGCCTCTGGAGTAACCTGTGTCACAGTCTTTTGGGTATATCCCCAAGAGTGGTATTGCTGGATCATATGGTAGATCAATGTTTAGCTTTTTAAGTAGCCTCCAAATTGTTTTCCAGAGTGGTTGTACTAGTCTACATTCCCACCAACAGTGTAAGAGGGTTCCTTTTTCCCCCGCATCCTTGCCAACACCTGTTGTTGGTGGTGTTGCTGATGATGGCTATTCTAACAGGGGTGAGGTGGAATCTTAGCGTGGTTTTAATTTGCATTTCCTTTATTGCTAGAGATGGTGAGCATTTTTTCATGTGTTTTTTTGGCCATTTGAATTTCTTCTTTTGAGAAAGTTCTGTTTAGTTCACTTGCCCATTTCTTTATTGGTTCATTAGTTTTGGGAGAATTTAGCTTTTTAAGTTCCCCATATATTCTGGTTATCAGTCCTTTGTCTGATGTATAGTTGGCAAATATTTTCTCCCACTCTGTGGGTGTTCTCTTCAGTTTAGAGACCATTTCTTTTGTTGAGCAGAAGCTTTTTAGTTTTATGAAGTCCCATTTATCTATGCTATCTCTTAGTTGCTGTGCTGCTGGGGTTTCGTTGAGAAAGTTCTTACCTATACCTACTAACTCCAGAGTATTTCCTACTCTTTCCTGTATCAACTTTAGAGTTTGTGGTCTGATAATGGATCCTTGATCCATTTTGATTTAATATTGGTATAGGGTGATATACATGGATCAAGTTTCAGTTTTTTGCAGACTGCTAACCAGTTTTCCCAGCAGATTTTGTTGAAGAGGCTGCTATTTCTCCATCGTATATTTTTAGCGTCTTTGTCAAAGACAAGTTGATTATAGTTGTGTAGCTTCATATCCGGGTCCTCTATTCTGTTTCACTGGTGTTCATATCTGTTTTTGTGCCAGTACCATGCTGTTTTTATTGTTATTGCTTTGTAATATAGTTTGAAGTCAGGTATTGTGATACCTCCTGCATTGTTCTTTTGACTGAGTATTGCCTTGGCTATTCGTGGCTTCCTGTGTTTCCATATAAATTTAACTGTAGATTTTTCAATCTCTTTAATGAATGTCATTGGAATTTTGATGGGAATTGCATTAAACATGTAGATTACTTTTGGGAGTATAGACATTTTTACTCTGTTGATTCTACCATTCCATGAGCCAGCACCATTCTTGTTGCCTTTCTAGGAGAGGTGTGCACCCCTGTTTCTGGAGCCCAGGTAGGTGGCAGTCATGTGGCTTGGGCCCTACATTGTGCTTGTGCCAAAGGACTTTCCTAGGAGCAGGCCCTTCCCAACTAAGCTAAGCTCTCAGGAAGATCTGATGGTGTGGTAGCCTTAACAGGGAGGCCGAAAGCCCTTGGTGGGTGCTCTGAGAAGGAAAATGTCAAGGAGGAGCAGCCTCATTGGGATGGACAAATGCCCCAGGAAAACCAGTAAAGAGTAAGGAATCCTAAGGCTTAATTATCTAAAACACAGGCACGGTGACTTAATGCTGAGGAGACAGAGTGCAGACATGAAGAACTGGGTCTTCATGGGCATTTCTTGGATTGAAAAAGCTTTTATGGTAGTACAAAGGGTGGTGGGTGGTTGATAAAACAATTTAAAGAAAAGAATTACCTGAGGAAGAGTGTCAGTCTCCTCAAAGAAGTCATCATCTTTTAGTTTTAGGCAGCAGGGGCAGGAGATTTCAGCATAAGGCACCAGATTCTCAAAAGGTGTGTGTGTGTGTCTAGGACAGATACATGGAAGGTACTCTTGAAAAGCACTGGCTGCTGGGTGTGGTGGTGCACACATATAATAGCAGCACTTGGGAGGCTGAAGCAGGAGGAAGGAGAGTTTGAGGCCGGCCTGGGTTATAAACACCAAACAAACAAAAGTTTCAGATTTTGGAGCATTTCTGAGGTCAGATTGTCACACGAGGATGCTCACTTTATAAAGTCTATGCAAATATTCCAAAATCTGAAAAATTCAAAATCTGTAACACTTCTAGATCCCAAGCATTTCTGGTCAGGAATTCTGTTGCTGGAGAGGTGTGTGTGGATTCTTGGTGTGTGTAGACACTCTGCTTTTCAGCTACTATATAGCCACAGGGGTCAAGTGGACCCACAGACATCGTCACTTTTCCTGCTCTCTGAGCAGACACACAGATGGGGACCAGTGTGAACAGCCAGATAAAGATGAGTCGCTAGGTTACTGACTCACCATTAGGTGGGCTAACGTGGACGGAAAGGCGTTCACAAGGATGCTTTCTCAGTGTCCGTGGCCTTGCGTCAGCAATGGCTGTTATTCTCATGTGGGCTTCACTCAGAAACCTCAGTGTCCCAGTCTGTGGTCAGTGTCTCTGGCAGGCCACTGTGCTGTGGGAAGCTGGCTCCGGCTGGGAGTCTCTGGCCAGGGTGTGGTTGCTGCATAACCCATTTATGTGCTGCTGAACTTGGTTTGCAGTATTTTGTTGAGGATTTTTGCACAGATGTTTATGAGCAATGTTGACTCAAACTTTCTTGTGATGCCTTTGTCTGGTTGAGGTGTCAGGATGATACTGGCCAGATAAACCGACTTGGGAGGGATTTCTTCCTCTTCTAGTTTTTTGAAGTTTGTGAGGGATTGATGTTGATTTTTTAAATGTTTGCTAGAATTTAGCAGTGAAACCATCTGATCCTGGGCTTTTCTTTGTAGGAAGTTTTTTTCTTTTCTTTCTTTTTTTTTTTTGCATACTGGGGTTTCAACTCAGGGCCTTGTGCTTGCTAGGCAGGTGCTCTACCACTTAAACCACTCCCCATGGTCCTTTTTTTAAAAATTGTTTTTTTGTTCCTTTTAGATAGGGTCTCATGTTTTTTATTCCAGGGCTAGCCCCAGAGTATGACCCTTCCATGTAGCTGGGGTCACAGGCATGCACCACCACCACACCTGGCTTGTTGACTAAGATGGGGTTTTGCTAACTTTTTGCCTGGTCTACCCTTGACCTTAATCCTCCTGACCTCTGCCTCCCAAATAGCTGGGCTCATAGGTGTACACCACCATGTCTAATCTAAGTCAGTCTCTACCTATATAAGCATATTCTGGTTTTTTGAGTCAGTTTTGGTAGGCTGTGTCTTTCTAGGAATTTGTTCATTTGATCCAGGTTGTCTAGTGTATTGGCATAGATTCCCTTATAATCCTCTTTGTTTTTGTAAGATTGGTGGTAATAGCTCCTCTGTCATTCCTGACTTTTAATACTTTATTTCCCTGATGTTTTTTTGGTTTTGCTTTTGTTTTTGCGGTACTGGGGATTAAATTTAGGGCTTTGCACTTGCTAGGCAAGTGCTCTATCACTTAAGCCAAATGACTTGATTTTTGGGGGGGAACTGGTATTTGAACTCAGGGCTTCACTCTTGCAAAGCAGGCTTTCTATCGCTTGAGCTACACCTCCAGTCAAACACATGACTTTAATATTTTGAATCTTCTCTCTCTTTTTTCTTGATCAATCTAGATAAAGGTTTGTCTGCAAAGAACCAATTTCTGATTTTGTTAATTTTTCTTTCTGGTTATTTTGGTCTCTATTTCATTTACTGCTGTTTTAGTCTTTCCTTCCTCCCTCGATTTCTTCCTTCCTTGCCTAAATATGCAGCCCAGGCTGGCCTGTGGCTAGTGACCCTTGAGTATTAGGGTTGTGGGCAGGGCTTCCACTCCCAGCTTGTGCACTGATCCTTATTCCTTCCTTTTCTCTTTTCTTTGAGTTAGTTTGCTCTTCTCTCTCTAGTTGCTTAGGGTGGCAGTTAGGTTATTGATTTGAGCTCTTTTTTTCTTCTCCCAGAATGCCGGTAGGGTTCCTCAGGTTCCTTATTCATTATTCCATGCCTCATCCTAAGGCATGCATGCATTGTGCATTCATTAATTTTTAGTGATCGCTAAAGCAGATTGCCTCATTGCCCCTGACAGAGGTTGACAAACTTCTGTAAAAGACCAGATAGTAGATATTTTGTGGTTTGTGTATCATTCATCTCTGTCACAACCACTCAACTCTGCCATTGTAGTACAAAAGCAGTCATAGACAACATGAAAACACAGACAAGCCAGGTACAGTGACTCACTCCTGTAATTGTAGCTACTTGGTATACAGAGATCATGAGGATCATGGTTTAAGGCCAGCTTGGGCAAAAAGTTAGCAGGACCCCATCTCAGTTAGCAGAGTATGGTGGTGTTTATCTATAATCCCAGCTATGCAAAGGCAATAGGTAGGAAGATCCTGGTCTGAGGTTTGCCCTAGGCAAAAAAGCATAATACCCTACCAGAAAAATAAGTAAAGCAGAAAAGGGCTGGGGTTGTGGCTCAAGTGGTAGAGCACCTGTCTTACAAGGTTGAGGCTCTGAGTTCAAACCCCAATACTGCGGAAACAAACAAACAACAAAAAACAAAACCCGTAGCTGTGCACCAATAAAACTGAAACAGGCAGCAAGCAGGATTTGGACCAAAGTTTACCAATCCCTACCCTCAAGCACCAAAACTTAGGAGATGCAAACACTTAGAATAGTGATTTTTAAAGCTTGCAACATCTTGTCACTGTCCTGTATGTTTCCAAGCCCTTCCTCCCTCATTTCCAGGGCAGACTCTGGCCAGAGGAGGGGACAACAGCTAGAGAGTCTCCTCACTTCCTGGGTAGGCCTGAGAGCTTCTTTGGGGCTGCTTAGCTGGACATCAGAGTGTCTGGCTTCAGCCTGCACAGATGTGTCTAAAAACAGTGATAATGGCTAATGTGCCCTGTGCTTGACGCTGTACAAAAACTCTTACAGGCCTGACAGAGGCCTGGAGTTTCCGTTATGGGAGTGAGGACATTGCAAGACATGTAACCACCACTGCAACTTAAATCAGGATTTTGTGTCACAAGAAGAGGGATGTGGAGGGGTAGTCCTCTAGTAGGTCCCCAAAGATGAAGGAAAAACACCTCTGACTGTGAACGTCCAATTTTTCTAAAACACATGCCTTGGACTCCTGCCTCATGTGTGGGGGTTAGAGAAGTTTCTCTGTAGACCATGGTAAAGAGAAAGAAATGCCCACGATGACAAGCTTTAGGAGGAAATGAGAGTACTTTTAAGATATGGTAAACTCTGAGGTGTTTACACATCAAACAAATCGTCAGAAATGCTTTCCAAGGAAGAGCAGATCTCCAGTTGGAAGGTACCACCTTGGCACAGCTGGCTGCTCTGGGGAAGGCCTGCCAGCTGCGAGCATCCACACCTGGTGGCCCAGGCTCAGCCGTCCTGAGCCAGGTGTGAGGGAGCCTTGGTTTCTGGGCTGCTTTCCTGAACATGCATCGGGTGGGCTGTCATACACCCAGTGGAGTTTTTGCATAAACATAATGGCATTCTTAATATGTTGGTTTTATGTTTTCCTTTATAAAATTCTTTTTTATTTTTTTGACAATACTGGAGTTTGAACTCAGGGTCTTGTTCTTGCTAGGCAAGCACTCCCCTATTGGAGGCATGCCTGTGCTATAAAATTCCTTTAAAATTACAAAATGATATTTAAGGAGTTCATATAAGGAAAAAGTTAATTTCCCCTACACCTTGAGGAGACTAATGTAAACAGCTGGCATTGTGTTCTGGTGCCTTTCCTGCTGCTTACAGCACACACATGGATTTTTATTATTCCTATTTGTTTTTATAAAGTGGGGACACATTTTATACTGTTCTATGGTGTGTAGGTTTCTCAGTACTTTCAACCAGTACTTTCTGAGTTTAGTAATGACTTCATATTGTGTAATGGAAATCTGTCATAATTTATGGCACATTTCTGATTTCTCTTTTTTTTTCCTTTCTCTTTTTGAGATAGGGTCTTGCTATATAGCTCAGGTAGACTTCAAACTTGGACTCCTCCTGCCTCTGCCTCCTGAGTGCTGGGATTACAGGCATGTACTACCACCCCTGGCTTTGGTTTTCATTTTTTTACTCTCTTCTGTATAAATAGTTTTATTCCTTGGTCATTCCTACTAGTCTGTAGTTTTGCATTTTCTCTTTTTTTCTTAATTAGGCTTCTAGGGGCTATCTATTTCATTAATGACATATTTCTCTATTAAATACTTTTTACTCTTTTTATTTATGTTGATCTTTTTATGACTTTCAGTTAATACTTTGTGTCTCACTTTTTCTTCCTTAATAATAATATTTAGGATTGAACTTTTTTTTTACAATTGCCACAGTATTTATAATTATTAGCATTTTATTTTATTAGCATTTATTAATTGTACAAGGGGTTTCATTGTGACATTTCCATACATGTTTCACCTCTTCTGTTATTCTTTCTTATCCACCCTCTTGCTTCCCTTTTTAAAACAATTTTTAATGGGTTTCATTATTTTCACACATGCTTATGAAGTACTTCAATCATATTTACTTCCCTCTGCACTCTCCTTTTGCCCTCCCTTCTGTTTTTTCCTTCTAAATTCAAGTTTAGTTGAGACTCTTGACTTTCAGAATTCTCCTTTGCAGCTGGGCATGGTGGGGCACATCTGTAATCTCAGCACTCAGGAGGCTGAGGTGGGAGCATTGTGAGTTCAAGACCAACATGGATACATAGTGAGACCTTGTCTTCTTCCTCCCCCTTTCCCCCAATATAATTCTCCTTTTCATTAATTTTTAGATAATTTGAAATTTTATTTTTCACAACTCTTGTCTTTGCCAACATAAGCCAAATTTATTTGTATCTCATTTTTCTCCTAGTTGATTTGGAAGTTCTGCTGTGCTTTTAGTTCTGCTATTAGTGACAGACCATTCTTAAAAGCCATAATTGCACTTTTATTTTTCAATTTTCTCTTTACATATTTTACTTTTTTCAGTACTTCCCAACCAAGACAAACCTCTTACTTGCTGTTCTTCAAAAACTCTTACCTCTTACCTCAAACACAGGTTTTAAGAAGGTAACAACTTTGAACAATTAGTGCTTTCCCTTAAGGTCTCTGACTTCAAGATCCTAACTAGCAATTTTTGTCACAACTTCCCAGTGACATTACCATCATGTATTTAGTATTAGCAAGGCATTTTATGATATTCATAGGTAGCTGATGATAAAGCCATGCTGATAATGTCAGAGTTATTATTTCTGTAACTCTCAACTATGACTCAGAATTCATCCTAGGACTTTACATAGATTATCTCATTTCATCCTCACAATAACCTTCTGAAGTAAGCACCATAATTATCTGAAGATGAGTCACTGAGGCTCAGAGAGGCTGGAACACGGGCCCAGGTCTCTTGGCTTCACAGCCCATAATCCTCAGCACCAAGTTCTTTCACACCTCCTGAAGTACTTTTTTTCCCTATCTTGGCATCTTTGGGCTAAAAAGCATTTTAGGTACAAATCTGAAAGAGAAGATTACTAGAGTTACTGGAAGCAATAAAGGGGTGGCCCTCCCCACGTAAGCGGATTCTGTTCTGCAGCTGGGAGGAAAAGTTGATCTGGAAGCTTCAGGTGCAAATGGTCGCCTTCAAGTTGTGGCATTATCCTCTGCATGTGTGGTACGGGGGTACCTGGGAAGTGATGCCCATATAAATGGGCATTATCACTGCATTCTTGTCATTCATTCTTTTTAACTCAGACAAACCTGACTACAAGGAGCCCTGTCCATCTGTCCGATTACTGATTACTGATGAAATAGTGAAATTATCACCATCATATTCTTGATGTTTAGTCAAGAGGAAGTTTGGTTTTAGGGTGAATATAGGAAAGCATAAATCAGTTCCTCTCTTTCTCTCTCACTCTTTCCGTCTCATCTCACAGTTCTCTAGAGGAACACAGCCAATAGAATGCATGTATAATTTTTATAAAAATTATAAAAGGGGATTTATAGGTTGGCTCACATAATCAGAGGCCAGAGAGTTCCACTATGGCCGTCTGGCAAGCTGGAGTGCCGGAGAAATCAGTAGCTGCTCCCTCCCAAGTAGCCAGAAGCCTCAGAACCAGAGGGAAAAATGATGCAGCCCAAGGCCTAGAATCCCCCCTGGATTGTCACTGGCGTGAGTCTGCATTGAAAGGCTGCAGACACTGCAGTCTGATGTGCACAGGTGATAGCAGCAGCAATCTCCACACGTGCTCAGGAACAATGGAGCAGGCACATGCTGACTGGCTTCTTCCTCCCCCTGCTTTCATTCCTTCCTGACCTCCAGTCTATTGGACCATGCTGCCCACATTCAGGGCAGGGGTCCGCCTTATTGCTGTCCCATGTGACAGTCATCTCTGGCACCTCCCTCACAGATACACCCAGAAATGTGCTTTAATTATCCCCTAGGCATCTCTGGGTCCAATCAATTTGACGATTAAGAGTAAACACTGTCCATCAGAGACGATTGTATTTCTCCCATATTTTCCATATGGACCCTGGGAGGGCTGGAATAACTGTTTAAGCTATAACTGTTAAGCTAAGTGTAAACTGGAGAATATTGACACAAGTGTTGAGTGGCTGATCTCAGGGAGGAGTGGGGTAGTGTGTGAGCTCCCCTCTCCCCTCTGATACAGAAATTGTATCCCTTCTGGTCTTTACGCAAGGCACTTTCACTGTCAGCAGTCACACAATCTTCATTCAGTGTTTGAAGTACACTTAGCAAACCACAGGGCATTGAAAGAGGTGCAATCAGCATAACTCTTTTGTTTTGTTCTGTTCTGTTTTTAAAAGATGTTTGCATTCTTGATGGTGGTTTGGGAGACAACCTTAGATACATGAAATAATAATAGAATCTGGACCCAGATAGTTATTTGTATGGCATTGGTTGTGAGCATAACATTTATTTATAAAAGGGGGATGAGGAAAACTCTATGGAGAAGGAGGAACTTGAATGAGGCCCTAATAGAATTTGTTCCTTGGGAGAATGGTGAAGGGCTGGGCTACAGGAGTGAGAGGGACCAGCTGGCCCTGGGGGTCAGTGAAGGGATGAACCTGAGGGGAGAAGGGTTAAGGATTTGCAAAATGAGGTTGGTGTTAATTTCAACTATTTATTTGAGATTGCCTTTCAAGTATTTCCAAAAAGGTTAAATCATGACTCCCAAGCAAATATATATATATAAACATATACAAAGATTTTAACTCATGACTTAGTGGAGGCACCAGGAAGATGTTTAAGAACACTGGGAAGCTAGGCCTGGATACTAGATAAGGTAGAAGTCAAATCTATCATTCATTCTATGAATCTAACATTCATACTTAGGCAACTTAATAAATAAATGTAAGGATAAAGTTGCCGGGATAGATACGAAACTAGTTAATGTCTTATAGGACAGTAAACCCTGATCTTTGGGGCTATCTGTTCTATTTCACAGGTTATTTGCATCTTTGCTGGCAAAAGAAAAAATCTGTACATTAACATGTACCTTTACAAAGTCTGGGATAATTTATACATTTCATCAATAGCAAATACATTCACCTAGGCAGTTTTTGGGTAGCCTTTGTCATGTATGATATTGAAAAGATGTGTCACCCACTTTCTTTTCTATTTCCAAATTTTAGACAGTTTAAGAAGTCATACTGACCACAAAACAATGGAGGAAAAACTGGTTTTCTGCAGTGCCCCTGTCTGGCCCTGAGGATAGGACGCCTGCATGTTCTTGTTCTAGGTTTAGATTGAGTTTGTGAGTAATGTAGTCAGAGAAATCCAAAGGCCTCTTTAGCCTTGCATCCATCCTCTTCCTCCTGTAATCTTTTCATCTTGGTTACCATTGATGGTCAGCTCTGGGCTCATGCTTGACGCACATTCTCCCCTTGGTCAAGATACAGACAGGCAGAAACCAGGGCCTGAGGCAGGTTCCTGGGTGGCAAGGGCAGGTTAAGCCTGCGTTGTTTTCCAGGTGCTGAGTCTCTGTCTAGGTGAGCAGGTGCTTGGTGCAGGGTGGTTTTGCCCATGATCTCCTTAACGCCTCCTTGTCTTACCGGCTCTTCCTACTTGGAATTGCCGGGCAGTGTGTTGCAGGTGCCATGTACATCACTGGCTTCGCTGAATCCATCTCAGACCTGCTGGGCTTTGGGAATATCTGGGCTGTGCGAGGAATTTCGGTTGCAGTGCTTCTGGCCCTGCTGGGGATCAACCTAGCAGGTGTCAAGTGGATAATCCGCCTCCAGCTGCTGCTGCTGTTCCTGCTGGCCGTGTCCACACTGGATTTTGTGGTGGGCTCTTTCACCCACCTGGACCCAGGTAAGGTCTTTGGAGTTCAGTATATTACCTGTGGCTCATGGATCTGCACTGCTCTGTAGATATGTATAGGTGTGACTTGGCAGAATGCTCCCCTGTAATTAGTGTGGGCCATTCCTGATCAGGTGAGTGAGGTGTGCCTGGCTGCAGCTTCCTGGGCCCAGCAGCCTGTCTGGACATACACATTTTTATTTTATGTGTTTCCATGTTTCTTTTTCTTTTCTTTCCATTTAAAACAAATTCTAGAAGATTTAGGTAAAACTACAACCCCCCAAAAAGGGAGCAGATGGGTAAAAATCAAATTCATAACAGTGATGGGGAGACTGGGAAAGAAATAAATATGGACTAAGAGGAAAAATAGACTTGTCTGTCTTTTTTTTTAGGAATTCAATGCAAATATAACAAGTGTTAACAATTGTGATTTCTGGGAGATGGGGACAGATATGTGTTTGATTATTTATAGTTTTCTATGCTAAATTATTTTTCAAAATAAAAATATGAGTCCTTTAAGCACAAGGAAAACAACCAACCTGTGGTAGTTCTTCACCCTTTGGTGCGGCCGCTTTGTGATCGACCCAGCTGTGTTTAATGTAGGCCTGGGCCTCCTGGGCCTTGAGGAGGATTGGGAATGCTCACCCTCCATCCTTAGGCTCTGTGTGAGGAGTGCACCTGGAGCGCCCATGACTTTGCAGCTTTCTGGTTTGGCATTGAATCCAACTTTGCTTCTCTCCAGAGTGCAGAGCTATTCCTAGGATGCTGTAGAAAAAAAGGTAACACCTGATAATGCACACTTCAGGGACTCTGCCTTTATATGGCAATAGTGCCCAGGCATTGGCACTAGAATGTAGATGGAGAAAGAAGGGGCCAATGGCTGTGTTTTGTTTTAAGTTCTTCAGTAACCTGTAAAAGTGGTGGTGACAGTGACTGCATTTGCCAAAACATGGCTAGCCCAGATATTGTGCTTAGCATTTTACGTTGTGCCCATTTTACAGATGAAAAATTGAGGTTCAAAGATACTATAATTTGTGATACATGGCACAGTTGGGATTTAAGTGGAGTTTTTCGACACAATAGCTGAACAATTCCCCAAGGTGGGAAATAGTCCTGTTTCCATACATGTGGCTTTCTCTTAGAGGATGCCCCTGAGATGTGTTCTGAACAGTCTTGTCTTTTGTAACAATGTTGGCTGTAGAATAGTCAGAATTCAGTTGATGTACATTGATTTGGCCTTACCACATCTTCATATGTTATAGAATTCTTCTGTTGGAAAACTGACTCCCCTGAATGTCCCTTCCCCTCTGGCATCCTTGGCCCACTTCCAGATCCCCAGTCTGCACCATGATCCAGCACCTGAGGGTTAACTGCTGGACCAAAGGTCTTGCAAGAACCTGCTCTGGCGCTAAGGGCTATGGTGTTCGGATTACCCAAAGCCTGGGTCTTGCAGCTTTCTGTCTGTTTGGAGCATCTCCACTGGAGGAAAAGGATGGTTTTTTCCTACCTTGCACCATCCTGCCGAGATGGCCCCCATACTGAGGGAGATGTGCCATCCTTTGGCTGCCAAACCGTCAGTGAAGGGGAGTCCACTGTAGTTCCCAGTTCCCGAATGTTCTGCCTTCCATCGACGCAGTTGCTAAAAGAACATAATTAGTCAAACTGCAGGTGATACTGCTACCTGGGAAACCTTACTGTACTGATGTGTTTTCCTTCTTGATTAGGAGTTCTTGGCCGCCCTTCTAAGTTACTCCAAGTATTTCTCCTTCCTTCTGGTCAGTACATTAGCAGGATGTAGTGCGAATTTATTTTCAATTATTCCCATAGCAACCAGTCCCTTTAGAATCTGTTTTTTATATCACTGATGTTTTATATGGTCTATTTTCCTTGTGGTTAAAAAAATCCAAACTGAAACTAGACCATAAACCTTCAGAATGGATTTAACAGAATGAATTCAACTATTAAAAAGAAAAGACATACACAGACATTTGAAAAAAGACTGGAAGGAACTCTGCCTAAGTGTCTGGTGAGGTTACATGTAGCCATATTCTTTTTATTTCTACTTTCCCTTCACTTGATGAATGTTACTTAAAAAAAAAAAAAAGGTGTTTGGAAGTAGTTTTAGGTTTTCAGAGAGTTGAGCAGGCAGTGCAGAGGTCCCATCACCCCTTCTTTCCTTCCCTAACACAGCTTCCCTTCTCATTAGTGTCACCATTTCTGTGGCACATTTATTACAACTGATGAGCAAACGTTGTCACATTATTAACTAAAGGCCACAGCCCAGGGCACCTTCTTGGTCTGTACGTTCTGTTTGTCTTGACAGTGTACAGTGCATTGTATCTCCCATTACGCTGTCATACAGAATAGAGTCACTGCCCTAAAACTTCCCTGTGCTCCACCTAGTCATCCCCTCCCACCCTCCACCTCCCCACAACCCCGTGAACTCCTGGAACCACTCAGTGTCTTACTGTCTCCATAGTTTTGCCTTTTCCAGAGTGTCATGTAGTTGGAATTGTACAATACGTGCCTTTTCAGACTGGCTTCTGTTACTTGGTAATATGCACTTAGGGTTCCTCCATGTCTTTTTGTGACTTAGTAGCTCATTTCCTTTCATCACTGAATAATATTATATTGTCTGACCAGGCTTGGTGGTGCACAGCTATAATCCCAGCACTTGGGAGGCCAAGGCAGGAAGATCGTGAGTTCAAGACAAGCCTAGGTTACACAGCAAGACCCTGTGTCAAAACAAAGAAAAAGCACAAACAAAAGAAAACAAAAACAAAAACAAATGTCTATCGTCTGGATTTACTATGGTTTATTTGTCCACCCACCTATTGGAGGACATCTTGATGACTTCCAGTTTTTGACAGTTATGAATAAAAGTTATAAACATTTTGCTCAGGTTTTAGTGAGGGTATTTTTTCAAAAAAACTCATTTGGAAAAGTATCGAGGAGCGTGATTGCTGGTTCATATGGTATGGCTATGTTGCCTTTGGAAGAAACAGCCAAACTCTTTTCCAAAGTGGCTGCAGCATTTTGCATTCTCACCAGCAACCAGTGAGTCTTGACTGTCCCACATCCTGACAGCGCTGGGCGTGTCAGGGTTTTGGATTTTGGTCATTCTAATGGGTGCAGAAGTATGAGTGGTATCTCATTGATATAATTTGCAGTTCGTCAATGAGGTATGGTATTGAGTGTGTTCTCATATGCTTATTTGCCCTCTGAATGTCCTTTTTTCTGAGATAGGGTCTCACTATGTAGACCAGGCTGGCCTTGAACTTGAGATCTTCCTGCCTCAGCCTTCTGATGTGTATCATCTTTTTCCCCTCTTTTTTTAATTGGTCTATATTAATTATACAAAAGGGTTTAATTGTGATATTTCCATACATGCCTAATAATGTATTTGATCAAATTCACCCCCCTACTACTTTTTTTTAATCACCTCTCTCCCCCTTTTCAAACAATTTTAATAGGTTTCATTGTTCTGTTTTCACCCATTCATAGGAAGTACTTTGATTATATTCTCCCCCCAATCCTCCCACACCCTCTTCTTTTACCCTCCCCTGTTCTGCTGTTTCCCACCCCCCAAATAGTGCCCTATTTTACAATCATGTCTTCTCTTTTTTTAAGGGTCTAGATTCTTCATATGAGAGAGCATGCAATATTTGTCATTGTCAGTCTGGCTTATTTCACTTAATATGATGATTTCCAGTTCTGTTCATTTGCCTGCAAATGACATAATTTTATTCTTCTTTATGGCTTCTTCGAGGCTGAATAAAACCCCTTTGTGTGATAGATATGTGTCACATTTTCTTTATCCATTCATTGGTTGATGGACACCCAGACAGATTGCATTGTTTGGCCATTGTGAACAGTGCTACTATAAGCATGGGTGTGCAGGTATCTATTAAATGCTCATTACACTCCTTTTTATATATGTTCTGGAGTGCTATAGCAGGATCATATGATAGGTTTACTTTTAGTTTTTTCAGGATCCGCCACACTGATTTCCATAATAGCTGCCCTAATTTGCATTCCCACCAACAGTGCATAAGGCTTCCTTTCCCCTCACATCCTCACCAACATTTGTTGTTTGTTTTCTTTTATGACAATCATTCTGACTAGAGTGAGGTGGAATGTCAGTGTCATTTTGATTTATGACTAAGGATATCGAACATTTCTTCATGTATTTATTGGCCATTTGTACTTCTTTTGAGAACTGTTCAATTCATTTACCTAGTTATTAATTGGATTGTTTGTTCTTTTGGTGCTTAATTCTTTGGAGTTCTTTATTCTGGGTGTTCTTTATTCGATGAATAGCTGGCAAGGACTTTTTCTCACTCTGTAGGTTGTCTCTTGATTCTGATACTTGTTTCCTTTGCTGTGCAGAGGCTTTTTAATTTGATACTGTTTTATTTGTCATTTCTCACTCTTATTTCCTGAGCAATTGGAGTCCTATTCAGAAAGGCATTACCTATGGCTACAGCTTCAAGAGTCTTCCCTATGTTTTCCTATAGTAGTTTCACAGTTTTAGGCCTTAAATTAAGATCTTTGATTCATTTTTAGTTGTTTTTTTATGGAGGTCTAGCTTCAATTTTCTATATGTGGATAACCACTTTTCCCAACACCATTTGTCAAAGAGGCTGTCTTTTCTCCAATATTTGTTTTTGGTTCCTTTGTCAAAAATCAGATGACTCTCGCTGGGTGGGTTTATTTTCTGGATCTTCTATTCATTGGTCTGTTCATTGCCTGTTTTTGTCACTATGGCTCTGTAGTATAATTTGAAGTCAGATATTGTGATACTTCTTGCATTGCTCTTTTTTGCTCACAATTGCTCTAGTTATTAGAGGTCTTTTACTTTTCCATATGAATTTTAAGATTGTCTTTTCTATTTCTGATAGAAATGACATTGCAATTCTGATAGAGATTACATTGAATCTGTAGATTGCTTTTGGTAGAATAGCTATTTTCACAATACTAATTCTGCCAATCCATGAGCATGGGAGGTCTTTCTATCTCCTAGTGTTTTCTTCACTTTCTTTTTTTTAAAGGTTTATAGTTTTCATTATGGAGGTCTTTCCCATCCTTTGTTAGGTTTATTCCTAGGTATTTAATTTTTTTTCAGGCTATTGTGAATGAGATTGTTTTCCTGATTTCTTTCTCAGTCCATTCTTTATTGGTATGTAGAAAAGCTACTGCTTATTGTGTGTTAATTTTTTTACTCTACTACTTTAAGTATTTATCAGATCTAAATTTTTTTGGTGGACTTTTTTCTTTGTAAGTGTAGGATCATATCATCTGCAAATAGGGATATTTTCACTTCTTCTTTTATTTATTTCTTTTGCCTTATTGCCAAAGAATTCAAGCAGCATATTGAGTAAGAGTAGAGAAAGTGGACACCCTGTCTCCTTCTTGATTTTAGAGGAAATGGTTTCCTGATGTATATTATCTTTGTTGAAGTTACTCTCTAGATCTTTTGTCCTTTTAAGTGTTGGGTTGGTTGTTTTCTTTGTTTTTTCCTTCCTCCCTTCCTTCCTTCTTCCTTCCCTCCCTCCCTCCTTCCCTCCCTTTTCTTCCTCTTTTTTTTTTTTTTTATGGCTGTACTGGGGTTTGAACTCAGGGCTTCACTCTTGCTAGGCATGCTTCTATTACTTGAGCCATTCTTCCAGCCCTCCAGCTCCCTTTCTTTTTTCTTTTGAGTCAGAGTCTTACTATGTAGCCTGGATTGGCCTCAAACTCAAAATCTTCCTTTTTAGCCTCCTGAATGCTGGGATTACAGTCTTGTGGCACTATACCCTGTGAGTTGTTTGTTTCCTTACTGTTGACTTTTAAGGGTTCTTCATATATTTCAGATACAAGTCAGTGTGTATTTTATTTTTTCAATAATTTTTTATATGGGGGGATTCATAGTGACAATTCTGATTAGACTTATACATTGTTTACATTGCCCCTATTGTCTCTTCCCCTCAATGTATTTTATAAATTTTCTCTCCCAGTCTGTGGTTTGTCTTTTTATTCTCTTGGTATTTTTTGCAGGGCAGAAGCTCTTAATTATAATGAAGTTTAATGAACATATCAATTTTTTCTTTCATGAACTATGCTTTCGGTGTCACCTAGCTTTTTTCCTGTGTTATCTTTCAGAAGCTTTTGAAGAAATTTATTGACAGGTATTAATTACACATATTAATGGAGTTCAATGTGATATTTCCATATTGCTATGGTGTGCACTGATCAAATCCAACCTTCCTTATTTCACTTATCCCCCCACCCTTTTCAGTCCATAGTAATCACTACTGTACTTTCAGATATCATTTTTAGCTTCCACATATGAGAGAGAACATATGGTACTGTCTTTCTGTGTCTGGCTAACTTCACTTAACATAATGTCCTCCAGTTCCACCCATTTTGCTGCAAATGACAAGATTTCATTTTTTGTTACTGCATAATAATATTCCATAGTGTATATATACCACATTTGCTTTATTTATTCATCTGTTGATGGGTACCTAGACTGATTCCGTATCTTAGCTATTGTGAATAGTCTTGCAATGTCTCTGGCGTGCAGGTGTCTCTTTGGTATGCTGATTTCATTTCCTTAGGCTACATATCCAGAATTGGGATGGCTGGATCATGTGATAGATCCTTTTTTAGTTTTTTCAGGAGCCTCCATACTATTCTCCACAATGACTGTACTAATTTTTATTCCCCTCAACAGTGTATAAGAATTTCTTTTTCTCCACATCCTTGCCAGCATTTGTTATTTTAATAATAGTCAGTCTAACTGGGGTGAGATGGCATCTCATACTTTTGATTTGTATATCCTTGATGGTTATGACATTGATTGATTATTTTTCATATATTTGTTGCTCATTTGTATTTCTTCTCTTGAGAAGTGTCTATTCAGATCATTTGCTCATTTTTAAGTGGATTACTTGTTTTTCAAATTTTCTTAGTTCCTTGTATATTCTGAATATTAATCCTCTGTGAGATAAATAGTTGGCAAATACTTCTCCCATTGTGTAGGTTGTCTACTCTGTTGATTGCCAATTTTTGATTTTGTTTCCTGTGCTTTTGAGATCCATTCCAGAAGATTACTGCCTGTGCCATGTCTTGAAGTGTTTCTCTTGTTTTCTTTTAGCAGTTTCAGAATCTCATGCCTTGGGTCTTTGAGTCATTTTGAGTTGACTTTTGAATAGGGTGAGAGATAGAGGCCAAGTTTCAGTCTTCTGCCTGTAGATGTTCAGTTATCCCAACACCATTTATTGGGGAAGCAATCATCTTCTCTCCAATGGCTCCTTCATTGGCTGTGGATAAGTGTGTTTATTTCGGGCATCTCTATTCTGTTCTATTTGTCTGTGTGTCTGTTTTATCCCAATATCATGCTGTTTTGATTACTATAACTTTCTAGTATATTTTGAAGTCAAGTAGTATGATAATTCCAGCTTTGTTCTTTTTGTCTGATTGCTTTGACTGTTTGGGGTCTTTTGTGTTTCCCAATGAATTTTAGGATTATGTTCCCTAGCTCTGTGAAAAATGTCATTGATATTTTGATGGAGATTGCATTGAATCTGTAGATTGCTTTGAATAGTATAGACATCATAACAATATTCTTCCAGTCCATGAACATGGGAAGTATTTCCATCTTTTTGTATCTTCTTTAATTTCTCTCATCAGTGTTTTGTAATTTTCATGTAGAGGTCTTTCGTTTCCTTGGTTAAATTTATTTCTAGGTATTTTGGTAGCTATTCTGAATGCTTTCATGATTTCTTTCTCATAGATTTGTCATTGGTTTATAGAAGTTTAATGTTTTACATTTAGGTCTCTGATTTGAGTAATGTATTATGAGAGGTGTTTATATTGCTTATCTTTGCACATGGATGTCCAATTGTTCTAGCACCATTTGTTGAAAAGACTAAATATCTTCATTGAAATGCCTTGGCTCCCTTGTCAAAGACTGTTTTTATGTGGGTCTGTTTCTGGGCTTTCTATCTTGTTTCATTCATCTATGTGTTTCTTCTTTCTCCATACTATATTGCCGTGATTATCTTATAGTAAATCTTAAAGTTGGGTAGTGTCTGTCTTCCAATACTGTGTCTTTTCACTAGTGTTATTTTTTAAACCAGAAAAAAATTTAAGTACACTTAAACTGAACTTTCCTTTTCTTTAAATATAAAAGTCTTTTAAAAATCCAAACATTCCTAAAATACATAATGTAAAATTATAAAAAGTAGAGTAAAAGATGAGTTTCTTTCTTTGCTTCATTTTTTCCCCACTTGTGTCCAGAGGGAAATTGGTACATGTGTTAGTTACCTGTTGCTATCAAGCAGATTTTTAAAAATTTAGTGGTAGAAAATATCAATAAACACTTATTAACTCTGACTCCCCTGTGAACCAGGCTTTTGTGTGTGACTCAGCTGGTTATTGTGGCTCCAAGGTCTCTCATGAGGTCCAGGTAGGCTGCAGTCATCTATCAGCTCCATCAAGGCTGGAGGTCTTGCTGGCAGGTCAGTGTCAGCTGCTATAGGGAGGCTCAGTGCCTCTCTTTGTCCTTTCCTGAGAGCCTCTGTGTGTCCTCAAGACAGGGCTGAACAGCTTCCCCAGAGAGACAAAAGCTGTCCTTGCTGTGACACCCAGCAGCATGGCCACCATGACCTATGTGTTAAAGTGAGTCACCGAGTCAGGCTCTCGTTCAAAGGAAGGGGAATTACTTTCTGCCTCTTGAACAGAAAAGTTTCAGAGAATTTGCAGGCACATTTTAAAATCAAAACAGTTAATTTTCAAATCAAAACAAAAAATTAAATACACTTGAAATCAAACTATACTTTTCCTTTATTTGTATTTAAAGACTATATATATATATATTTTAATGTATCCTAAAACTCAAAAAGTCCTGAAATCTAAAAAGAGTAAAAGTTCTTCCCTCACTCTATTCTCCCACTCCTGTACCCCAAGGGAAGCTAGGTCCCTGTCTTTCTGGTCTCTTTTCTATTTATGTGTACAGACACTCGTGCACAGGAGTGCGTACATTAACACATACAGCATAGTTCTTTGTAAAAAATTAAGTAATTAAATTCTAAATTGTTTTGCTGTGCTCACCCCCACCCTGTAACATATTCTGGTCATCCTTACTTGTCAGTACATTTAGATTTCACTTATTCTTTCAACACCTGCATAGCATTCTGTATTACAGATTTTTAAATGCATTGTTTTAAGACTGATTTATATGGATGCTTGGGTTTTCCAGCTTTTGACCATTATAGGTAGGGCTTCTGTGAACATTCTGTACAAATGTTGGAGCTTATTTCTGCAGATCAAGTCTTATAAATAGAATTCACAGGACAAAGGTCAAGTTCATTTTTAAATTTGTTAGGTCCTGCCAAATTGTTCTTCAACAAGGTTGTTCTACTTTGAACTTCACCAACAGTAGACAAGAGTTATTGATTCTCTATACCTTGGAAAATAGTGGATAAGCTTAATCTTTTAAATTTGTGCCATGAAATAGGTAAAACAAAATCCTTTTCATTTTCTTTTCTTAAATCCTTAACAAGGATAAACTTTCTCATGTTTTTATTGTCACTTGTATTTATCTTCAATTTGTCTGTAATCTTTCCCTACTTTTCCACTAGTTATCTTATTCTTTAGTGATTTATATACACTCTCTACCTTAGCAATTAATCCAGCATAAAACAAATGTTTACTTAGTTTTATCACTGCTAGACTTGTCACATGTTGAAAATTATTTTCCTAATATGTCATTTGTCCCTTTAAAATTAATCCAATATGTAATGAAAGTAATAAATATACATGAAATATTCCTTTTGGGGCCAAATTGTGTACTCTGATTGCTTGTTTCTTTGTATATTTTCCAGAAATTAAACTTATTCCATGTGTTAGTTTCCTAGGGCTGCCTAACAAACTACCACAAGCACAGGGCTTGAAAAAACAAAATTTTTTTCTCTCTCACAGTTCTGGAGGCCAGAAGTTTGAAATCAAAGGTGTCGGCAGGGCCACCTTCCCTGGACAGCCCCGGAAGAGAATCCTTCCTTGCCTCTACCAGCTTTTGGTGGCCCTGTGTGTTCCTTAGTTTGCGGCTACATTACTTCCAATCTCTGCCTCCATCTTTCCTTTTTTAAAAAGTTAATTAATTAATTGGTTAATTGATTATTTTGAGACAGGGTCTTGCTATGTAGCCCAGGCCAGCCTCATCCTCCCGAGTACTGGAATTATAGACATGTACCTTCATCTTCACATGGCCGTCTCCTCTCATTGCTCCTCTGTGTGTGTGCAGGATCTTGTAAGTCATCTTATCCCTGGAGATTGTTCTGGCCTGGATAATTCAGGCTGCTCTTACCTGGAGATCCTTTAGTATATCTCCACATAAGCTCACACTCTCAGGTTCTCGGGATTTGGGACAGCCTTCATGCTTGGTAGGCAGGCGCTCTACCACTTGAACCACTCCACCAGCCCTTTTTGTGTTGGGTATTTTCAAGATAGGGTCTCTAGAACTATTTGCCCAAGGCTGGCTTTGAACTGTGATCCTCCTGATCTCTGTCTCCTGAGTAGCTAGGATTACAGGTGTGAATCACCAGCCAGACATATCTTTTTGAGATTAGTATCAACTCACTCTATTCCACTTTTTTAATTTGCTTTATTTTCTGGGATTTAATTACCTATTAAAAATGCCTATTTGTATTTCCCCCGGTGCACCTTCTTTTGGGTTCTTCTTGCTGCAGGTTCTGCCCTCAGTCTTGCTTTTCCTGGGTGCCCTAGCTACATGCCTAGCTCCTGGCTATGTGTTGGTGCTTACCTTCACTGCTCCCAGGGGTCTATCCCTGTCATCTGGATGTTGACTCCTCCTCTTCTGCCTATGACAGAAAAATGTCACTTTTCTACCTTCACCTATGTCTGGCAGGAAATATAAAAATCTAGGTTAAAAATGACATTCCCCTAGAAGTGTGAAGTCTTTGTTGCTTCATCTTCTGGCCTCCAGTGGTATCAGGAGTTTGGTGCTATTCTCATTCCTGTTCTTGGTGGATATCCTGATTCTTCTCTTTCAAGTGTTTAAGATCTGCCATTTGCCTGTTATGTTCTAAAGTCCCATAATGAAAATTTTTACTTATTGGCCGGGCACTTTCAGTCTGGGGTTTTCAATTATTTCTTTGATAATTTCTCCCCCTTTGTTTTTTTGTGTTTTTAGATGAGGTCTTGTATGTATTCCTGGCTGGCCTTGAACCCACAATCCTTCTGCCTCAGCCTCCCAAGTGCTAGGATTATAAGTCTGTACCACCTTCTCTGTTTTTTTTTTACTTTTTTTTCTTAAATTCTGACCACAGTAGTTTCCCCTTAGCCATGGTTTTGCTTTCTGCAGTTTTGGTTATTGTTGAAAATAACCAAATAACATGGAAAATTCTAGAAATAATTCACAAGTTATCATGAACAGTATTAATTATTTCACTTGATTTTAATTATCCTTGTTAATCTCTTACTGTGCCTACTTTATAAATTGTCTTAGAACAATCCCCCTTGGGATTGGACTTTGAGCACATGATAAAAACTTTAGCACACAAGGGAGGGGTGAGGATAGGTAAGACACCTAAAAAATTAGCTAGCATTTGTTGCCCTTAACGCAGAGAAACTGAAGCAGATACCTTAAAAGCAACTGAGGCCAATAGGAGAAGGGGGCCTGGAACTAGAGAAAAGGGTAGATCAAGAAGAATTAACTTAGAAGGTAACACACATGCTCAGGAAATTAATGTGAGTCAACTCCCTGTATAGCTATCCTTATCTCAACTAGCAAAAACCCTTGTTCCTTCCTATTATTGCTTGTACTCTCTCTTCAACAAAATTAGAAATAAGGGCAAAATAGTTTCTGCTGGGTATTGAGGGGGTGGGGGGGAGAGGGAGGGGGTGGAGTGGGTGGTAGGGAGGGGGTGGGGGCAGGGGGGAGAAATGACCCAAGCCTTGTGTGCACATATGAATAATAAAAGAAAAAAAAAAGAACAATCCCCCTTGGATAAAGAGGGCTATTATAGTTAGATGTTGGAATTCTTGGTTTTAAATCTGTTTTGTTGTTGTTATCATTTAAAAAATCTCTCTAGTATGGTTCTTTCTTTTTCTCTCTCTTGACTTTATGGGAGATTTCCTCAATGTTACTTTTTAAAGTTTCTACTGAATATTTGGTTTTGGCTACTCTTAACTTCCAGGACATCTTTGTTCTCTGTTCATTTCAGAATCACGTCCTCGGATAGTGTCAGAAGGTGTCATTTTCCATTTTCATACATGACTACATAATATTTCCACCACATTCTTTTTTACTTTTTTTTTTTTTTTGCAGCACTGGGGTTTGAACTCAGGGCCTTAAGCTTGCTAGGCAGGTGCTCTTAGTGCTTGAGCCACTCTGCTAGGAGAATGATGGAGGGGTGAATTCACCTATGATATATTGTGAGCACTTTTGTCACAATGTGCCCCTAGTACAACAATAATATAACAATAATAAATTCACATCCTGAGCCAGGCACGGTGGTATAATCTGTAACCCCAGCACTTTGCAAGGCTAAAGCAGGAGAATTGTGAGTTTGAGACTACATAGCTAGACCTTGCCTCAAAACACCAAAATCAAACATCTGCTTCTGACTCCTTCAGGCTAAAAACTGTAAGTCTTTCTTTTCTTTTGAAGTGTTTTTCTGCTGTCTTTTGTCCATCCCTCCCCCATCATCTCTTCTTTTCCCTTATCTTGTTTTATTCTATTAATCACTGCCAGCTTTCTTTGGTTGTTGACCCATTTGTAGTAACAAGGCACTGCAAGGCTGACTGGAAGTTCTCGTGCAACCCAAGTTGGTGTGAGCCTGGTCCCTAGTGCAGTGATGATGGAAGGTAGAAGAATCTTTAAGTAGGAGCTAGTGAGAGGTAATTAGGTCACTGGAGCATCACCCTCTGGATGGATTAATGCTGGTGTTGCAGAAGGTGGTTGTTCTCTCTCAACAGTGGGTTGTTTTAAGGTGAGACTAACCCTTGTACTTGGTCCTTTCTTTGGGTTTTGTTTATTTGTTGTTGTGTTGCTTTGAGACATAGTCTCACTTGTAGCCCAGGCTGGCCTTGAACTCACAACTTCCTGCCTTGGCATCTCAAGTATCTGGGATTGTAGGTGTGAGCTACTATATCTGGCTCGCACTTGGCCCTCTATACATGCAGTTTCTTCCCTTTCTGTTTCTCTACCATGTGATCTAGCCCCTACCACAGGCTGAACTAATGAGGCCATCTAGACTTGGATTTTCAGTCTCCAAAACTGTGAGCTAATTAAACCTCCTTTCTTCATGAGCTCCCAGCCTCAGGCATTTTGTGATAGCAAAGGAAATGTACAAATATAATATGTTTCTATAGCTCTTATCTCTGATGCAGCTCATGTTCTCCGGAGAGAAGCGCTCCAGTTTCCTTGCAGGGACATGCTGGGCTAGCGCAGTTCTGAGAGCAGAGAATGGGGGAGGTGGGAGAGGGGCTGGGCCTCACAGTTAGGGCACAAACTTTCCTTTAGTCTGATGCTTGTCACCTGGCACAGCCTTTTTCTACTGTGGCCTTCCATCTCAAGCTATCTCTCTATATCATCCTCTCTCTGTACTATGTCTCTTGAATGTCCCACAACCATGCGTCTTCCTCATTATCTCCATTTCCTCACCTCCCCTGCAGGCTGGCAACAAAGGCCCCTCTTCCTTTTTCTACCTGCTGCCCTGTCTTTTCCAAAGCACATCATTGCATGAGACGCTGAAGACAGAGAGCTTCATCACTGTAAAAAGCTGAACAGGCCAATAGAAAGAAGACACTCTCAAGCATTTGTTTGGCTTGAAATGCCTAAAATGCCTTTTTTGGCTCACATTTTCATTTTTGTAAGATGAGTGTCATGCCAAAATGATGTTATCGCCATAAAAGTCGGGCAACTATAGAGAAAATACATTTTAGAAAATAAAGTGCCATGTGGCACATTTTAATTCTGAATTCCACAGTTAAAAAAATGAACTCCTGCATCTCCAAGCTTAATTCTTTACTTATCTAGGAAGGTAGTTGCCACCCTCCCTCTGCCATGCCTTCCACTCCACAGTTCCCACTGTGCGCTCTGCTGTCCGGTGAGCAGGGCCAGCCGGCAGGGCGCTGAGCAGGGTGGTGCGCGCTCATCTCTGGCAGGTGGGATCTGCGTCCCTTGGTGAGGAACGGCCTCATGCTTGTGACTGACTGGGAGCTACAGAAGGCCTCCCCTCTCTGCTGAAACCGCTCTGAGGTTACCATGGCTTTTTTTTTTTTTTTTTTTTTTGTGGTAATGAGGTTTGAACTTGGTCTTGTGCTTGTTAGGCAAATGCTCTACCACTTGAGCCCTGGCCCAGTTTAGTTTTTTGCTTCAGTTTGTTTTTCAGATAAAGTCTCATGCTTTTGCCCATGGCCTCTGACCTTGGCCCTCCTACCTCCCTGCTTCCTGAGTAGCTGGGATTATAGATGCAAGCCACCATGGCATGCCTAACAATTCCCATGACCTCTTTTTTTTTTTTTTCTTAATGGGACTGGAGTTTGAACTCAAGGCTTTGCACTTGCTTGGCAAGCACTCTACTGCTTGAGCCATACCTCCAGCCCTCCCATGATTTCTTGATCTCCAAGTTCAGAACCTTTGCTCATTTTTATTCTTGATCCCTTTTGTACCATGGCTACGTATGCTGTTTGAAATTGCCTCCTTCCCTTCCTTCCTCCCTCCCTCCCTCCTTCCCTACCTTCCTTCCTTCCTTCCTTCCTTCCTTCCTTCCTCCCTTCCTTCCTTCCTTCCTTCCTTCCTCCCTTCCTTCCTTCCTTCCTTCCTTCCTCTCTCTTTTCTTTCTTTTTTGATGAGGTCTCCCTACACAGCCTAGGTTAGACTTGAACTCACAGTCCTCATACTTCAGCCTCCCAAATGCTGGGATTACAGGCATGTACCACCATACTCAGCTCCTTCCCATTTCTTTTATAATACAACACTGCCTTGGCTCTCTTTTTGGTCTTCCTGCCCTTCTTGTGGGCAAGAGGAGCACAGGGTACAGTCCTTTGCTGTCAGTGCATTTCCTTGTTCTTTCCTTCCACCATCATTGCCACCCTGTTTTTCTGCTTCTTCAGGTTTTTTGAAGTCAGTTCCCACCAACTCCTATAGTATCTCTGCCTGGGTATCTGGGCAGTACTTGAATTAAAGACCAGCAAGCTCCCGCCTCACTTTATTTGCCTCTTCCCCCCACCCCAACGAAGAAGACAAAACCAATGAACAAATAATTAGTATCTGAAAGTCTATCACCATTTTCCTAAGCCTGGAATGTTCAAAACATATCTTTTATTTTTCCACCTAGCTTAGACCTCCTATCCTTTTCCATTCCATGGCTGGCTGGATGTCTTTTCTTATGTGGGTCACTTAGAGGATTTCCATATCTAAATTGTCCTTCAGGGATCTTCCCTTTGCCTATCCCCACCCATCTTCTGTGGGTGACCAACAGCTCCTATACGTTGCTATACGTTGAAGCTGGTTACTTTCCCTAAAGTGTGCTCTGCCTGTATCACGCCTCAGCCGAAATGTCTCCAGTGGCTTTCTATTGCTATGGGACAAAATCCAAACCCATTAGGTTCTCATTCAATAAGCTTCATTGTCTAACCCTAAATTACTCCTTTGGTCATGTCTCCATCTCTGCACCTGTCTGAGTGTTTTTTTTCCCTCCTCACTGATTTATAAAGACATATGAATATAGCCCTGCTGTATTTCTACTTCAGGAAAATGGTTCGTCATGCTCTGCTGTGACCTAAGTTTTGACTCTTGGATAGAACAGTGGGAACTGCATGTGAAGAAGACATGGTCTGAAGTCCAGGATCTCCTGTGTGGTTCATATTCTGACCCTTTTTTTTTCTCACTGGTAAAAATGAGGATAAAAGCTGTCTCTTCATCTTCAGGTAGTATTCCTGCCCATCTCAGAGTGGCAGCCAGCCCCATGGAGAGCTGTTAGGGGAGCAGCTGTAACAGTCTATTCAGGCCTGTGACAGCAGCGAGAACATTAAAAAATTAAATTTTTTAAAATTTATTGATGAAATATTTCAAATATACAGGAAATGCAATCTGCCACCCAAATTTAATGAGTAATATTTTGCTGGTTTTGCTTCAGAGTTGTATTAAAAATAAAAATAAAGAATTACTGATGTAATTTAAGTCCCAGTTTCATCCACCCCCTTGTCTCCTCCAGGTGACCATTTATGCTGAGGCTGATATTTGTCCTCTCTGTGTGTTTTTATTTTTCTGTCATATGTACATGGCTACAAGAAATCTCTCCTACTGTTTAATGCTTGAAATTTTTACATACATTTTGTTATGAACATGTATTCATTTGATAAAATACTGAATGGTAAATTATTTTGCAATTTGCTTTTCTTACCCAATCTATTTGTTGAGATGTATCCATGTTACTACATGCTGTAGCATTTCATTCATTTTGACTGCTTGACCTGTCATGAGAGACCCAGACAAGTTACTAAGCAGTGACAAGTGCTATGACAGGGCTTTGTATAGGGCACCTGGGGATTCCCAGCTTGTCAAAACAGCCAGAGAGACAAGGAAGCTGGGTCTGCAGGAAGTTTAGTATATGCAGAGTCCTGAGAGCTTGCTGCTCTTGGGAAAGGAGAGAGCCCTGGGTGAGGAGGGAAAGTAAGTGCAGATACAGAGGCCCTGGAGTCAGCTCAGGAAAGGCCTTGTCTGCTGCCCTGAGGGGCCAGGACTTTATATTGGGACAGTGGGAAATGTGACATCAGATTTGTACTTTAGAAAGGTTGCTCTGGCCCTAGTGTAGAAAATGGCTTGAGACAGGGACAAAAAGCAGAGGTTTGGGGGAGCCCTGAGGCTGCAGTGCCACAGGATATGGGAGAGGGAGGCAGGTTAAAGAGATGAGATGGGGTGGATATGGGGGTAAGGCACAGGAAAGAGACAAGGGTGACACCTGGCTGCTGGCTGTGCCCTCAGACACTGCAATCCAGGAGCAACATGGCAGCAGGAATAGGTGTGGAAGGAATGGCAAGGTAGCACAAGAGTTTGAACAAGGACATGTGGAGGTGACCAGGAAGCAGCTAGAGGTGGAGCCCAGAGCTGAGGTGTGATCAAGGCTGGAGATAGTCATTGGCAGTGTGGGAGGAGGTGAAACAGCGGGGTGGGCTGGAATTATTTGGACAGAGAGTGCTAATTTTGAAGAGATGAGAGCCATTTGCTAAGATGGAGTTTAATTCACCAGCAGAGGGTGTGTGTGTGTGTGTGTGTGTGTGTGTGTGTGTGTGTGTGTGTGTGTGTTTCTGGGTACGGAACCCATGGTCTTGTGCATGCTGGGTAAGCACTGTACCGCTGAGCTACATCCCTAGCATGAAGAGGCACTTTTCACTGACTTTTCACCGTTCTGTATTCAAAAAATCCTCTCTGAAAAAATTCCAAACATACCAAAATGTGTTAGCTAAAGAATAAAATTCTTCACCCAAGAACATGCTGCAGAATCCCCTGAGGTGGCCACTGTGTGTACGATGTAATGAACACATAAATGCTTCAGATGCTCCTACGGAGCTTAGTCAGCCTGCACTGGGCTAAGGTATGCACAGCTTCTGGAATGCACAGCGCCTGGCATATGGAGATATTCTGTAAATATTTATGTAAGGAATAAACCCACTAAATGAAAATAGCCAGCCTGCACAGCCTTTTCTGCCTCAGTGGGTGCAGTGGGCTTGTCTGTGGCAGCTGTGAGGGAGACCTCCACACTCCCACCGTGGGACATCTGCCCCATCCTCTTTCCTGGAAACTGCTAGCTTCCTGGATGAAGATAGTGGCTCCCTGGCATGGTCTTTGGGGCTCCCTGCCACCTGTGGTTGGAGGGCAAGTCTGCATGGCTTTGCCAGGAAGGGTTTCCCCGGGCTGCTTTAGGCCTGCCTGAAAGGCCTTGCAGTGCTCAGGATGGCCTCTGTGTGGAGTCGTGATTCTGACTGTTTTCTGGCCTTGACCAGGGCTGAAGAGCCTTGTTCCTGGGCAGCTTGCTCAGTCCTTCCTCTCTGCCCACAGAAATCCTAGGAGAAGCACAAAATCCTTTGCGTGGAATTCCTTGTGGTGTCCTAGTGTTTATAGGTGCAGAGTGGGTTTGGCTTACAATAAGGACTTTCACCCACACTCTCAAGTGACTTCACAAATAACCCTGTGACAGGAGATGGGTAGGATTATTTATCCCCACCTCACAGATGCAGGAACAGCGATCTAGAGAGGGGACGTCATTTCCAAGAACCCAGGCCTCAGATAACCCCTTCCTGGTCCAGTAGAGAGAAGCAATGTCTCAGAACAGCTGAAGAACACTTTTGGTGAGAGCTCTAGGCTCTCCTCCAGCTTCTATCTCCGGGGCTTTCAAGCCTGCCTGCACCTCAGAAGTGTTAGGGGAATCTGAGGGGAGGGGATTAATCCAAGCTGTATCCCAGCACCCTTGAGCAGGGCCTGTGTTCTCAAACTGCCTAGGGTTGGGATACCTGTACCTTCTGCTCATTGCTGCCTTGCCATCTGCAGGTGCTCAGGCTCAGTGTAGTCAAAGGCCAGTCACCTTAGTGCTCAGGCTGGCTGAATCTGGGAGAAGAGACTGTTCTCCTTGACCTGGGTGCAGGCTCAGGACAGGGACTGGAGCTCTTCAGGTGGCCTGATGCAAGCCTGGCTCCCCTTGCTCTGTATTTCCTACCTGACCTTTGCTCAGCGAAGGGCCGTGTTACAGCACACACCTTCTCATGTGGTGTGTTGCCATATATGAAGGAATAGTAACAAGCAGTAATTTTGTCAGGCACTTTGCCTATGTTATATTTATTTCAGAAACACCCACTTGAGGTGGGTGAGATGATTATTCCCATTTTACAGACAAACAATTTGGAGGCATAAAGAAGTTACGTAGCTTTTCTAAGATTGCACAGTAACTGGCTCAGCCCAGTCTGAACCCAGAGGTACCTGACACCAATGCTGTCTTCCATGGTGCTCCCAGGTACCTCCTGCCTGGACTGATCACCTCTGGAAGGTGGTGTGGGCCTTGACCCTTGACTCCTTTTAGGTCAAGATGGTCTGAGAGCCTGCAGGACTCCGCTGCCCTCTCCTGTCTAGTCAGAATGATTGGGGTCAGAGGTGAACTCCTTGAAGTGGAGGCAGGGGAGGAGATGGCAGTTGTGAAGGCCAGGCACAGGGGTAGCTAAAACATGTTGCACAAATGTCACCAGGAACAGAGGCCATAGATAAGCTCAGTTGACCAGCTCTGAATTCAGGTCCCAAGTCAGGCAAGATGGTGTTAGACTGGATGGGGTCACCTCCCACATAGCCTGCCTCTCACTGCTGAGTCTTCAGGGTCTCCCCTCCTCCTGGAGAGCACTATGAGTTCAGTCTGCTGAGCCAGGCTGCCCTGTCCCAGTCCCCCACGTTGCAGACCTCAGGGAGGCTCACCCCAGCATGGGTGAGCATTTTTTACCACTTTGCAGAATGATTCCTTGGGAAGTGATGTCAAAATATGTAAGGATTGCAGACTGCTGTGGGGCCAGAAGACTTGGAATTTGTGGCCACAGTTAAAGGGATAGGAAGTTCTAGCCAGTTTTGCATTTCTTCCATTTTTTCTTCTGCCCCTCCATCCTATTGGACTCCTTTTTCTCCTTTCCTCATTTTCTGGGTTCCTCCTCTGATTGTTTTCCTCCACCTCTATGAATTGCCATTTGGGGGTTTCTGGCTCAGTCTGGGATCCTTCCTATTACTGTCCTAATCCCTCTTTGCAAAGCTAACATTTTGCTATTAAGCATATAAATTAATTATTACTTAGCTAAAGACTTGTTACATTGTGAGCACTGGTAATGAGCAGGCAGGCTTTCAGAGGACCCAGAAGTGGGCAGCATTGACGATTTACTCTTGAGCAGTTTGTTCATCCTCTAGGTTGAGCTCAGCATATGCCTATTACTAGGAGCAGCCTGCCATTGGCTGTAACAAGTTATTGGACCTGAATTTGGAAGCCTTTCTGGTGCTAAGGTGCTAAGAGAGAAAACTCAGGGGATGGGGTTGGAGCTGGCGGTTCCCTGCTCATTCCCCTCACTCATACCCTTCATTTCCTTTTTTTTTTTTTTTTTTTTGAGACAGGGTCTCACTATGTAGCCCAGGCTGGCCTTGAACTCTTATCCTCCTGCCTCGGCCTGAGATCACAGGCATGCACTACTGTGCCTGACGATTTGCTTTGTTTGGGTGAACTCACTTAAAGCATCCTGCTGGGGGCAACACCATTGAGATGGCAGAGTGATAGTTCTGTTGGGGGCTCTAGAGGAGTCTAAGGTGCCAAGATTGTCCCTGAGTGGCTGACACAATGACAACATGATTGTCCTGGGGGCCAGGGACATATATTAGTCATTTCTGTTCCTCAAGCACCAGACCAGGGCTTGGTTTGGAGAGGTGCTCAATATGTTATTGACTAAGTGAATGAAGAAGGAATCAAATGGAGTGAAGAAATTTCCAGGGAAATGCTCTGGAGTCTCAGGAGAGGTGTGGAGAACCCTGGCCCCTTGGCCTGGATTCTGCAGGCCTAGGCGATAGATTCTCTCCAGGCTCCCTCCAGAGAGGCGCCAATCTTCCTGTTTTGGCAGTGGTTCTCAGGTATTCTGTCTGCACAGGCTGCAGCTGGCAGGGGATCGCACAATGCCTGCGTGGAGGGCCCTGCCCAGGGTGGGGTCCAGTTGCAAGTTCAGTCAGACCTTCTTGGGAAGAAGGAAGGAAGGAAGGGTTGCAGCTGAGAAGAAGCTGTGGCTTTGAAAGTTTTCCTCTTGGGTTTTCTTGTTTGCAAGGGGTGGAGATGCTCAGGGAAGCATTGAATACTTGATGAAAGAGTGGAGATGAGTCACTGGTAAATCAGAGTGCATGTCTTACCTGCCCCAGGTTGGTAGGGACAATCTTGTCTGTGAATGCCTGGGAAAATATCTGATAACAACAGTGCTTCTTAAAACAGCTCTCGCTCTCTCTTTCTCTCTCTCTCCCTTCAGTACACATGCTTCATATTACCTATATCTGTTAAGAGTATGTGAGTAAATTAAACAAGAATCCAGATAGCCAGGACAAGGAGTCTCCTGGTCCACTCTTTCTGACTGTGTAGGTTTGAAAAGAAGACCAGGGATCTGGTGATGTTGGCCAGAAACTCCTGCAGATGAGCGGAATCTGGTTGGGGATTTGCTAATGTACAATGTGGACATCTGCATGCCCAACATGAGGGGCCAAAGAGTAAAGCCAGCCTGAACTTAACCAAAACCCTCCTTTACTCCTGGGCTAGGCATCAGGCAAGGTATTTTCAGGGGTATGGGACTATAGATTTCCATTTGTTAAAGACGAGTTGCTTCTCATCAGACTTTTCCAGTTAAAGCACATAGGATCGCAGTGACCTAATTTTTGACCAATGGCCAGTACATTCAACTGTCTGGTAGAATAGTCTATTAACTGGGTATCTGCCAATTGTCTGGAATAGGAACGAGTTTAGGCATATATTTTTAAAAGTGATAACATTGTTATAGGTCCTGCCCAGACAAAGGGATGGGAAACCCAAGCCAGCCAGCACTAGCTCTGAAGTCAGATTTGGATGCTGGGTTGTGTTTTGAGTAGACTCACTGCCCTGTGACTGACCTTCCTTTCTCTGCATTAATCATATGGATTTAAAGGGAAAACACATGTACTTTGAGTCCCAGACCTAGGCTCATGGAATCTGGTCCATGTATCTGATTCTATGGGTGAGGAACTTAGGCCAGGAGAAATCAAATGACCTTTGCTGGGTCACACAGATCCACTACTGGAACCCAGTTCTCCCACCTCCTAATCCAGTGCTCTTTGCTTTAACTTGTACTGCCAGGAGATCCTGAGAACTGTGTGACCACGACATCTGTTTGCAATAAGCCATTACTCACACCTGTGTGTTGACCCTATTTTTGAGGGGGCTTATTATGATGCTGGCTGGTGATTAACGCAGCTATGCGCCATCACAGCTGAGCAACAAGCTTTTATGACTCTCAGTGGGATCTGTGTCTTGCTCCTGAGTGTGAAAATACTTAGAGAAGTTGTTATATATACAACCTGCTTCATCTAAGCTCTGAAGCTAGCTGAGTGAAAGTTGGTGGCTATGAGGAGAAGGACTGAGCACAGCAAGGCTTAGAATTCATGGACCTTTGGATGGAAAGAACCTTTGCAGAAAAATGGTTCTCATGTATGCTCAGACAATTGCTTATCCACAACAGCTAACCTTTATTGAGCACGAAAGGCCAGACATTGTTATTCTGTTTTATGGTGTATTCATTTATTTAGTTCTTATAAGAAGTCTATACTATGATTATTTCCACTTTACAAATGGGAAAACTGAGGTGATAAGAGGTAAATACTTTGCCAATCATGAGTAAAGATGTGAATCAGATAGCCCAAGCTCTTACCCACTACATTTTATCATCTCTTGAGTACTGATGGCCCTGGACCTAGCCCTTAAGCCAGAGATGTGGAACTTCTGGCCTTGACTTAATCTGGACTTCCTAGCAGTTTTTAAGAAATGATACCATTTATGCCTGAAATTGCAAAACTCAGAGGTTCTCAGTCTTTACTGACAGTGTATAAAGTCTTACCAAATGGAGATACTACTTCATGAAAGTAAGTTTGTTTTTCTCTGTAGAGGGAAGTGCAGCACTTTGCAGAAAAAGAACACAGGAGGAGTTCACCTCTAAACCTGGAGGGAACATTAGTACTTCTAGCATTTACAGTTAATCTTGCAAAACATCTCCTAACTATGGGGGTGGTATAAAACATGTAAGAGTAGCAAAATATCACCTGGGTACCTAGGTTAAGAAGTAGAGCATGGGGCTTGGGGTGTGGCTCAAGTGGTACAGGCCCTGGCTTCAGTCCCCAGTACTGCAAAAGCAAAAGCAAAGCAAAACAAAACAGGCTCACCCCTAGTGTTCTGACCTCAGGTTAAAAAGTAGGTACAAATCCCAGCACTTGGGAGGCTGAATCAGGAGGATTGCGAGTTTGAGGCCAGCCTGGGCTACATAGCAAGACCCTATCTCAAAATAAATAAATAAAAATGACAAAATAAAAATAAAAACTAAGTGCAGTGACTGCAGAGATCTTGGTGATGACAGCCCTTGGTGATGTTCCTTACTCACAATTGCTCCAATCTGGGTGGTCACCCTCTATTTCTATGTACCGTGGTCATTGCAGAATCTCTATTCTCTGTCCTCTAACTCTATCCTCTGTTGAACTTCCCCTCTCCCTTCCTCTCTTCTCCCCTCCCTCCCTCCCTCCTTCCTTCCCTTCTTTCTTTTGAGACAGTCTCTCTATATAGTTCAGGCTGGCCTTGAAATATGTTGTTCAGACTGGCCTCAAACTCATAGTCCTCCTGCCTCAGCCTCCAGAATGCTGGGGTTACAGGCTTGCGCTACCACACCTGCTTTGAATTTCCTACTTCTGAATCTCATTCCATCCTGATCTACTTTGTCACTTTGATGATTCTAAGTTGGAAATTATTTTCCTTTAGACTTCATTGCTTATCTCATTACTCTAATATTGTTGTCAAAAAGCCCAAAACCATTCTGATTCATGATCCTTTATATGTAACTGTAAGCTAGTAGAAAGTCCTTTTTGTCCCCAATTTTCTGAAATTTCAAAAGGATATGCTGTCATGAGAGTCTGTTCATATTATACTGGGCATTCGTGGATGCTTTCTGGTCTGGAAACTCACATGTTTCAGTTCTGGGAAACTTTCATATATTATTTCAATGGTGAGTATTTTCTCCATCTTTTAGTTCTCTCTTTCTGGTACTTCTATTATTTGGATACAGATTGGTCTTCATTTTTTTCTCCATTTTTGTTTTTTATTGTTGTGCTGGGTAGGGGCACCTTGTGGCATTTACAAAAGTTCTTATACTATATCATACTTGAATTCATCCCCTCCACCATTCTCCTTCATCCCCTCATTCCTGGAATAACTTCAACAGGTCTCATTTTTCCATTTACATACATATTACACAGTATTTGCACCATATTCACCCTCCTACTCCCTTTCCCCACCTCCTCTGGAACCAATTCCCCAGATTGGTTCTCTCAGTTTTTCTTTTTGTCATACTGGGGATGGAACCTAGGGCCTCATGAATGCTAGACAGTGCTCCACGACAGAGCTACACGCCCAGCCCATCTAATTTTTTAAAAAATTATTTCTCACCTATATTTATCTTCACTATTTGAGAGACTTCTTGAATTTGACATTCCATTTTTATTAGGTTTCTCATTTTTGCTATCATATTTTTTTTGGGGGGGCTTGACACTAATTTATTTTCCAACAGGCAATTTTTCTATAGCTTCAGTATCTTCCCCTCAAATTAAGACCGAAAAAAAATCATAACGCTCAGAACTGGATCACTTGCCCTTTCTCTTCTTGTCCCCTCCCAGTTCAAAATGCTTGCGTCTCTTAATAGCCAGCATCCTCTTGGATCTGCAGTTGGGCTCAACACACTCAAGCCTCCGTACAGTCTTCTTTGTGGTTTTAGCCTTCTTCCGGAAAGCTGGCTTTGTCTGCCCACCATAGCCGCTCTGCTTCCGATCATAGCGTCTCTTTCCTTCCCCTTCTTATCCTGGGTCACTTTGTGAGGCTGATGCTTGCCGCACTTCTTACAGAAAGTCCTTCGAGTTTTAGGTACATGGACCATTTTTGCAGTAGAGCTGTGTGCACAATGGAAACGGAAGATGTGGCGTGCGCGATCCTCATCTTGCGCCGCTCTAGCTTACAGGAACAAGGCTGCTGTATTTTTAGTGATTAAGATTTTTTGTTTCCTGAAAGATCCTTTTTGTTATTTAATAGCATCTTTCTCAGTCTCTGTCTCTTTTTCTGTCTTCTCTGTTAGATGCTTTCAAAGGATTTATCAATATCCATATTGAAATTTTTCTCATCTGTGCATAGTTTCTGCTTCCTCTGAGTTGCTTTCCTTGGTGTTTGGATCTTCATCTTCCATGTCAGAGGAATTTGTCAGATCTCTGGTGCGTCCTGCTTTCTGTCCATGACTAGAAAGGGATAAGAAGCTGATTGGAGGCATTGAGCACACAGCCAGGTCTCCTCAGTTTTAAGGTGGGTGAGTGGTCCCAGTGAACTCTTTGTTGAGTTCTCCTCCTGGGTTCATACCTTTAGATGCTTCTTCTCTAATAATCTGCCTAGAGAGTAAAATTCCAGCCACCCTTGCTATGGGGGCTGAGTTGAGGTAGAAGGCCAGGGGTGGGGGAACTCTGCTTTCAGTATCCAATAAATACAAACACCATTTTCCCTCTGCTGGCTCCCACTGTCTCCACAGGCACCCTTCAGACTTGGGATGTGTCAGGCTGTGCCAGGTACTTTCTCAAAGACTTCCCCCTTGGTCTTTCTTCTTCTAACTTGCTGTCTCTCAGACACCCACATCTAGACCCACCTGGTGCTGCCAGCTCCTGAGATCTTTGACAATTATGTGGGGGCAAAAAGAAAAGGTTGGGCAGGGATCCAGAGGCTCACGCCTGTAATTCTAGCTACTCAGGAGGATCGTGGTTCAAAGTCAGTCCTGGCAAATAGTTCACAAGACCCTATCTTAAAAAAAACCTTCTCAAAAAAAGGCTGGTTGAGTGGCTCAAGTGGTAGAGTGCCTGCCTAGCAAGAGTGAGGTCCTGAGTTCAAACCCCAGTTACCACCAAAAAAAAAAGAAAAAAACAAGTTGGTTCTCATTTTTCTGTCTGCTGATTTGGCATTCAGTTTTCTTGCATTTAATATTTGCACCACTCGACCATGCACTTTTTAGCTCCCAAAATTTGCTGCTGTTTTCTACTCTTCTGTTTTCCCCAATCTTATGGATTTATATTCTTTTTTTTTTTAAACCCATTTACTGTATAATAGTGCGATTTGGAGAGGAAACAATGCTGGCTACATGTGTTCACTGTGCCATCTTGACAAAGAAGTCTAGTGTTAATATTTTTCAATGATAAGTGTTTTACAAATAATTAGATAATTTTATTTACTTTTTCCCTTCAAAAAGTAACATTTTCAATTAGGTGTGGCAATGCATACCTATAATCTCAGTGGGATGTGGAGGCAAGGGGATTATGAGTTCAAGGTCAGCCTGGGCTACATAGTGAGATTCTGTCTGAAAAAAGGTAGCATTTTCCTATATATAAAAGAGTGTTAGTATAGCTTTCTGTGAGACAGTATCATCTTTTTTGCTGTGGCAAGCCTTAGAGTCCTTTATTTGGGACTGTCATCACTCTGTGGATTGTACCTCTGATTCTGGCGGCCATTTGTGGAAACCTGGATGAAACTTTGTAAATCAAAGGTTTCTGAACCTTTTGGAAGTCATGGGATGATACTGTAAAAGCACCAAGAGGATGCTGCAGTATGGTTTCCAACAGTGTCCTAATAAATACCCGAGAATCCCCGTTATCTTCGGCAAGAGTAGCTTTGTGAGTTGATACTTAATCACTGCAGTCAGAACCCGAATTAACATTGCGAAACCCTCCAAAATGGTTGTAAGAGCTGCTCTCCCCCACTTTGGAACACTTGCAGGACACAGAGAAAAAAGTTTGCAGGTGTTGCTTTGGGGAAAACAGTGAGTCCATGTTAAAGTCCATGGTAACAGTATCCAAGGAAAAAGCTTAATTCATCCAAAGAGCATTCTATAATTGTTAGACACATTATAATTAGAAGGTCATTAGGCTTATTTTATATTTATGTTATAAAAATTCATGAATAAAATTAATAAAAATTAAAAAGAAAGAAAAAAGAAAGTCATTAGGCAATAGGGCTCACTGGGACTGGAAATAAACAGAAAAATTACCTAAGTTTGAAAACTTAGAGCTGGGCGCTGGTGGCTCACACCTATAATTCTAGCTACTTGGGAGGATTGTGGTTCGAAGCCAGTCTGGGCAAATAGTTCAAGAGACCCTATCTCAAAAAAATCCATTACAAAAAAAGGGCTGGTTCAAGGTGTAGGCCCTGAGTTTAAACCCCAGTACTACAAAAAATAAAATAAAAAAAGAAAACTTAGGGTCCAGTGTAGTGGCACACACCAGTAATCCTAGCACTGGAGATGTGAAGGCAGGAAGATGAAGAATTCAAGGCCAGCCTGGGCTTGTTTCAAATCCTCCCTACCTGTCAAAAAAAAAATAGGTTGAAGTGGGAAAATGCATTTATCACTGAAAAGATTTTTCATGGTGCATTGTGTCTTACCAGCATTCTTTCCCTGCTCCTTCATTTCTACCTTGACTTTCCTTGGTCCTTTTGTTTCTGTTTCTGTTGTCCTCACCCCACCTCATTTCCCTTTCTCTTCCATTTAACCAGTTAACCAAATCACATTTATTTCCTTGAGTGCCACTGTGTGCAGACCCAAAGTTAGATGTTTAAGATAACGCACAGGATAAGGCATACTCTATTCCCTCACCAAATTTAACCCGGTTAAATAAGTACCCTGGTTCCAACGTCATGAAGGAAAATACATACATTTTTGGTGGAGAAGAATGGAAGGACCTTGACCTTGGGGTGTGAGAGAGGTCTTGAAGGAGAAAGTGTCTCTTGGAAGTTACATGGGAGGTCACCTGGTGGTGAGCCAGGCAGGGTGACCCCAGGGAAAGAGAACAATGTATGTGGAGACTCTGAGATGAGAAAGTGCACGGACAATTCCAGGAAGTACAGGAAGTTAGTTGTGTGGAGCATAGGCCCTGGGGCAGGATGGGGAAAGAAAGGGGGCTAGAAGGAAGTAAGGCTCTGTCAGGTTCAAGGAGAGTCATACCCAGTTTCCTGAGGTGATGATGGTTTCCTGTGAGGAGATAGGGAAGCTGAGGGAATTCATCACCTGTGTGTCTCCTAGGGTGCCCCAGGCTTCCAGAATGAGCTTGTAACAAAGCCTTTGTGCAAAATGGAATGTTAACTTGTGTCTGTTCACATCACAGTGTTGCTGACACTTGCTGTGGCTTGCTGCTTTCTCTAAGGGTCTCCCCTTCATCCCTGATTAGATAGGGTCTCACAGAAAAATCTGTTGGATGGCAGGCTCCCTTGGGACCAGCCTCTGTGTGGTCATCTTTTGTTCAGGCTCCCATCTCTAGTCCAGAGATTGTGTCCGGGGAAGAGGATCATAGGACACAAGGAGATTTTAGTGTATAATAAATTCTCATGGCCCATATCCTCAAAAGATGCTGGAAGCATGGAAAGCATCAAAGGTCTTGATAGCGTGGGACAGTACCGACAGGTTGGAGTTCAGCCTGTGGGCCAGGAAGAGCTGGCCACCTTGAGAAATGAACCAAAGTTTGCTTTTACCAAAAACAATAGATACTCATCTCTGAAAGTCTGAAAAATAAAGCAAAAGGAAGAAAACAAAAGCCCTGAGTCCTGTCATTCAGAGAACTTTAAGATAATGCATTTCCTTCTAGTGGTTTTGTCTTGCATATTTTATTCACCTTTGTGATTAGATAGCGCATCAAACTTTTAAATTTATTTGTGTTGAGATTAATATGTATAACTTTAAAAATACGAAGTAGAAAGCCTATTTTATTACAGCCTTTTTAAAAATTTTGAACATAGTTGAGCTTACATAGTATATAATATGTTTAAAGTTAAAACTGATATAGCAACATTTTCAGAGTCCCAGATGGACTGCAATACAAACAGAGGCTTGGTGACATATCTTAGCTTCAGGATTTTCTTAGTCTTTCTACTTACAAAAGCAAACAAGCAAACAAAATAAGGTTGGATACATAAATCCTAAAAGCTGAGCAAAAGGCCAGTGGGTTTTTCTTTCAAGTAGGGAAGTGATCAAATGGGAATTGCTATTTGAAAACCCGGCCTGGGCTAGATTTAGTGTGGAAGGCCCTGGGAGTGGGGGGACAAAAAGCAGAGGGACCTTTCTGGGGCAGGCATCTGCAGCTGAGCAGAAAGAGAAGACACAGCCTGGACTGGTTGTGTGTGGGGGGGTGGGGTGGGGGGTAAGAGGAGAAGACCAGATACAATTTGGACCCATTTTTGTGATCTAATTTTGTTCATTTGTTTTCAAATATGTCTCTAGTTTTTCCATTCCCTCCCTTTTCAGTCTATCTCCCACCCTGGAGATGGGAGATACACTAGTGAACAAAATTTATTCACTCAAACACTAGTGAACAAAATTTATTTAACCAATGAGACCCTTGACTGATTTTTCACTTATTTGTTTATGATCCAAAATAATAAAAAGGTTCCAAGATCCTGCTGTAAATATTTGTTTTTTCCACATGGCTATCTATGTGAGTGGACATACATGTAAGCCCACCCCCATCACAGGCACTGATGGCCTGGCTACCTGAGATGCTGTATAAAAGGTGCCTAGCATGGTGTGTAGCATGTGAACATTTCACTTCTTCCAGTAAATCTTTATGAGCCCCATCTGTGATTCAGTGACTAATGCCGTCTTACTCCAAATGAAATTCATTGCACGGTTCCCAGCATGCCTTGTGTTCTTAGTCTTCCTCAACACATCCTCTCCCATTGCAGGGCAGGCTCCTTAATCTAGGCATGGCAGCTCACCCACGCATGCAGGCATGCACCATGACTGCATGCCTACACAGCTGGGGCCTGTGCCTGGCCCAGAGCCAGGATTATCTCTGCATGTGAAAATAATGTCTGGCTCACAAGTCTCCCTTTCCCCCTGAAAATAGTCACGATGCAAAGGATAACTTCTCTAGAGAATTTGTGTCATTTTTCTGAATAATATTGTGGTATGAAGTTTTGTTTGTGTGTGTGTGGAGTAAGCATAATGATTAAGAAAAGTGGTTTGCAAACAGTTATCTAGCTCTTAATATTTTCAGACTTTTTTCTACTAGGCCTTCAGGTGTTTATGTCAGATGTCTATATTGGTTGGCACATTAGAATCCCGCTGCATCCTTGTCAGACATTCTTTATCAAATGGCCCAGATGAAATTAATTACTTTTGAAACACTAAGTAATGAATATTTCTGCTTGTAAGTAGAGAAGAAAGTAAAGTAGAATAATTTATTAAGAAGAGGAAAAAGACAGTGAACCCCCCTGTACAACTAATATATGCTAATAAAAGTGTTTAAAAAACAAAAGAAGAGGAAAAAGTAGGTCAACTTACACTGCTATTTCCCCTTTCCTTCCTCTCTTCTTCCCACCTTTCTTTTTCCCTCCCTCCCTTTCTTCCTCCCTCCTTCTCCATCTCTCTCTTCCTCTCCAGCTCTCCCCCACTTGTATTTTTACAGGGTTTCACTACATAGCCCAGGCTAGCCTTGAGCTCACAATCCTCCCCCTCTTTCTCCAGAGCACTGGAATTACAATATGCTCGACTGCTACCAGTGTTGTACATTTCTTGAATTGAGGATTTGAAATAAAAAGGTCACTATCTGTTAAATGTTAGTGGGCTTGTAATCACTTCACCTAAACCCTTCATTCCTTGGTGATGGGGAGGTGTCCTGGAAGAACACGAGTCAAGAGTCAGAAGCCAGCCAGACACCCATGGCTCATGCCTGTAATCTCAACTACTTGGCTGAGATCAGGAGGATCACAATTTGAGGCCAGCCCAGGCAAATAGTTCTCAAGACCCCATCTCCAAAATAACCAGAGCAAAATGAACTGGAGGTGTTGCTCAAGTGGTAGAGGGCCTGCTTTGCAAGCATGAAGCCCTGAGTTCAAATCCTAGTCCCACCCTCCTCCCCCCAAAAGAGTAATTTGGGGTAGACTTGACCTTCTGTTTCTTACCTGTAAAGCAGCCTTCATCCAGCTCTCACCATTTCAGGGCTTGGGCGCAGTTTTGTAGGACACCTTTGCCTAACTCCGCATGTTTGTCTTGTGCTTCCCAGAGTGGAGATGCCCTAAGTGGAAAAGCACGAGACCAGCTCGAGAAAATTCCCACAACCTTGAATTTGGAGACCCTCAGAGCTGAGGAGGAAGCACAGAGGTCATTGTTTTTTGGACTGTGACTCACATCTTAGAAAGAACTTGGCACATTGCTGGCTCCCAGTTATACTTTGATGAGTGACTAACTGGGAAACAAACCATAGTGAATAAGGATCCAGTGAGGCAGATGGATGCAGTCTTAGAAAATGTAAGCTCTGCAGCCTATGTGATGCAGCAAGAATTATAGGAGAATGGAGCCCAGGGGACAGACCATCAGCGTGCAGTCTCCATAGAAGTGGCATAGTGGCCAGGTACCATTCACCCACCTAGTCTGTAGTCCCTGAAGTCCCGGGTGCTCAGAGTGAGGCTCCAGGACACAGTGGAGAACAAGATAGTGGTAGCTGCTGATTAAGGAAGATCTGTGACAGTGACGCATGCTTTATGATTCATATCATCAGAACACATGCTCCTCAACTAGCTGCGTGACTGTGGACAAAACACTGAGACACTCTGAGTGTGCCCATCTCTCTAGTAGATGGACACCTTCCTACAGGGGCATTGTGGAATGATTAGAAATAAAATGTCAAGCTGGGCACCAGTGCTCATGTCTGTAATCTTAGCTACTCAGAAGTCAGAGATCAGGAGGACTGCAGTTCAAAGCCAGTCCAGGCAAGTAGTTCCGTGAGACCCTATCTCGAAAAGCCCTTCACAAAAATAGGGCTGGTGGAGTGGCTCAAGGGGTAGGCCCTGAGTTCAGGACCCAGTACTGCAAAGAAAAAAAAAGAGATGTCAAAAGTAGTTATTTTTTTCTTTGAATTTTGGTGGGAGGGAAGGTCCTCTTTTTTTCCCCCAGCTGCTTTCTAAAAAAATAAGCAATCATTAGATATTGTAGAGAACAACCTTTTGGTTTTATTATTTTGATGAGCTTTATCCTGTTAAACTTCTTCCTGGCTCTTCTTAAACTGGCAAAAATTGAAATTCTAGGTTTCTTAAGGTATAGTACTTTGTGATCCCAGTTGCAAGAAATTAAAAAATATTCAAAAGTAAATAATAAATTCAAACAGTACATCTGCAATTGCTGTCTGAATGAACACCATTTTACTTTTTTTCATTTTTATTAGCATATATTTATTATACAGAGGGGATTCATTGTGACAATTCCGGATAGCCTTACATTGTACATTGGTTAGATCGCCCCTCACCATCTCCCCCCCCAACTCCCTCCTTATCCCACTTAAAACAATTGCAAAAGGTTTCATTGATGAACTCCATTTTAAACCTTCATATGTCAAATGTGATTGTTGTACGAATAGTTATGCATGACACATTCTTAAGTTCCTGAAGTAATAAAGGGACTTTAGTTGTGACCTAAAATAAACAGCCAACAAACAAACCCAATCTATATCCTTTTTTTTCTTTTCAAATTTCTACCTGAAGCAACAGGAAAATCACCTTTTGCTTCCTCTATTTCAAGATTCAGGGTGGAAGCAACTTAACAGAGCAGTGGTCCCTGACCGATCACTCCACACTTCTGAGTTTCTGCTGTATGAACAAATCTGCCCATACAGCATCAAGGAGGAAACAATGGGACCTGGAGTTCAGTCCTGATTCTGCCATTTCCTTACTCCATGACCTTGGGGTCATGTGTCAGCCTCCTCAACTGGAAAATAGGGAATAAGACAACCTGCCTCACAGACTGCTTAGGAATTAAATGAAGTGATAGAACTTATTTCCTCAATTCTAAGCCACCTTCAGTTTTAAGATACACTACAGTTTACAGGTGGAAAAAAAAAAAGCCTTTATACAAAGTATACATGTTCCTTGTAAATGAAAGGAAATCAAAATATTTTTAAAAATCATACTCAAATTGAAGAAATATAATAAATAAATAAGAGTGCTTTTGCTAAGGGAGGATTTGGACGAATGTGAGGTTTGCTCATTATTGTGGATGTGGTTGAGGACCTGTGGTCTGTGTCCAGACCTCCCTGTTGCCCTGCTTTGTGAAACAGACTGAAATGAGTCTGTTTCTTCAGCATCTCTCTTGCCCCAATCAGATGCCAAGCACATTATGGTCTTTCTGTGTGGAGTTTCCCCTTGTAGAGAATCAGAAAATATCTCTGCAGTGCTTTTCCATGAGTTTCTTTTACACCTGACCTTCTGCCTCCCAACCATTCTCATGTCACTACACAGCCAGAAAAAGATAATATTTGTATAGCACTCCAGGGCAAAGGGAGGAATGGTCAGCCAAGAAAGCCCGGCCTTTACCCTCTGGAACCTGCTCAGGGCATTCCAGCATGGCCCATTTTTGCTACTTAGGATCTTCAAAGATAAAGAAGAGAGGGCAGGGGGTACAGAACTTACCTAGCATATGTGAAGTTCTGGGTTCTATCCCCTGTACTGCAGAAAACAACAGTACCCACCCAACCCGAAAAAAAAATAAATAAATAAAGAGGAGGAAGAGAAAAGAAAACTCAGGCAATGTCCACAGGAGAATTTTAGGGGCACTTTAGTTTTTCAAAGCATCTTTACAAAGACAGTCTGGTATCTTGGTCAAAATACTTTTGGGTCTGTGGTGTGGGTACCATAAACAAACAAGTTCTAATACCTTCCTGGGAGTCAGAATCATTAAAGAAACGTGTGTGTGTGTGTGTGTGTGCACACGCATGTGCACGCACACGTGTGTACATTGATTTATAGCCTGAGGCCTGGCAATCTGGATTGTACTTCTGTGATAGCCAGATTTGGAAATTGCTAGGGTCTCACCGGGCATACCTTTTATACCCTACACTGTTCATTCTTTTTTACCCTCTAAAGGGAATCTTTCTGAGTCCAAAGCTAGTCTTGTAGTATCCTTGCATATATATTTAGTCCATTCCCCACCCCTTTCTCCCAAGTTTGCAATTTTCTACCAGGGCAGGGTATCTCAGAGTTTGCTCTGGACACTGCATGCATCAGAATCACCTAGAAGCCCACAAGAGACTCTGAATTCCTGGATTGGCAATCTGCATTTTAAAGACATACACTAGTGATTCTTATGTACATTCAGCTTTAGGAACTACTGCATGTGTGGGTCTTCATAATCCCATGGATCTCTGAAGGGTTAATTTCAGCACAGACATTGTACCTGGGTCAAAAGCAGGCCTTTACTGCATAATGCCCACCCATGTGCAAAACTGGCCAATTGGAGTAAGCGACCTCACTTCTAGTACAGTTGGTAGGGTTATAGCTATGGACAGGTGTGTAGGTCCCCAAATGTTATCAGCAAAGCCAATGGTGTTGTTAAAGATTGATATGATGGCTTGCGTACACAGAAGATTCAACATATCTCACCTTTTTCTTAGTTTAATCTGGCAGTGCGTGGTGTTGCTTTGGCTATTATGGGTTTCCCAATCAGAGCTTCTACAGTAAGTACTTTTAACATAGAGTTCATAACCCCCTGAAATTGCATTCAAAATTTTATGTGGATAATTATATTTATCTAGGAGAAGGTCCAGAGCTACTGCCAGATTCTCAAAAGCATCCTTAACTCTGAAAGGGGAAGGATTAAGGATTAGAACAGGAATTTTTAAAGCTTAAAACAGTGAAGAATTATAAGCAGAAAGCTCAGATCTGGGTAAGGATTTCTGAATTTCTGCCAAAAAAAATTTCTGCCAAGTCAACAGCAAATTGTGTTCTTCAGCATTCCTCAAAATTTACCTGGCTTCTTTCCTGGTTTCTTCCTGCCTCACTCTTTCTTCTTGTATGTTTCTCTCTCTTCCTATTTTTCCTCTTTGTCCCCATCTTGTCATTTTGTATCCATTCTCACCATCCATTTCCTCTGTTTTCCTCTCTTATATTGCCTAGAGGCAGAAATAAATCACACACTTTGTCCCACCAATGAAAAAACATTTCATGTTGATAGTTCTTTTTTTAAAAATTAGGCATGTTGGGCTGATGGAGTGGCTCAAGTGATAGAGCGCCTGCTGAGCAAGCATGGGGTCCTCAGTACAGCCCCCAGTACTGCCAAACATAAATAAATAAATAAATAAATAAAAATTGGGCACGTTGAACATTTAATATTTTTCTGGTCAAGGGAAAAAATAATTCTTTAGGTACCTGAATTCCCTAGATTTTTTTAATTTGACCCCTTTTAAAAGGCTTTCTATGGGCACTAGTTCCCTACATCCCTGACTAGGGGAGAGCCAGGAGCAGGCATGCCTCATATTATCTAACAGGCTCTCCTCTTGTCCTGAGTTTGATTCAGATGAAGGAAGAATGACCAACCAGCATCCAAGACCCCTGACCCCAAGCCCCTACCTCCACCCACATTGGGTTATTTTCATTTGCTGGCTTTGGCTCTGGGGATCAGAAAAAGAACCACAAGCTAAGGAGGCCATGGGACCTGGTCAAGGCTGCAGAGGAAGCGAGAGCTAGCACTGCCCAGTGTTTGCCCTTGCATCAGCTCCAGCTTTGTGGGCAGGAGAAGATTGGCTGGCTGGCCCCTGGCTACTGTTTGGGAGATGGATGCCTGAGGCATGAAATCACCAGCTTGGGAGGGCCCTTCTAACTTGGGCTGAGCTCTGAGCAGCTGGGAGTTCCAAAGAAGTGGAGGGTGACACCCTAAGGGATGGACTAGCATATCCTGCCTGTGCCCCCAGCCACTCAGCTGCTCAGCCAGCCAGGCTTGTGCTCCTTTCACTGCACTGGGAAGGTATCCTGTGGCCAGGTGGGGTGTGGAGTCTGCCACAGGTGAAGCTGGCAGGAGCATGCTGCCTGCTGAGGCAGAAGATGAAGCCCAAATCATAAATGTAAAAGGTAGATAATATGAGGATCAGTGTGGGCCTCCCCCCTGTTCCCCTAATCTAGGGTCCAGATGAGGCTAGTATTAGAGATTCCTGAGTTTGTGGTGGAAGGGGCCCCCAGGTCTGCTCACCATCCAATTTACATATCGTTCTAGTGCTGGACCTTCCCACCTCTGCAGGCCAGGAAGTGCAAGTTCCTCTTTAGGGATGTGCTCTGGAGAGATACTGAAGTGTTTGCCCCAGGCTTAGCCCAACCACAGCACACTGGTCCTCTCAGCCAGGCCAGCAGTAGGCCATGGGGCAGCCTCTGGAGCACCTCCCTGGGGAGTGCCTTCACTAGTGAACTTCTGGGCCCTGCAGAGACTTGGCAAGTGACTGTAACTGCTGGCCCATCTTGAAAGATTGCATCATATTCACTATAGTTGTCAGAGCCATGGTTTGGGATTTAGGCCTCTAGGATCCAATTGCAGCTTGGCTTCAACTTGTTGCATGGACTTGATCAACCCCTCTGCCCTGCTCTCCTCATTTCTGAAAAGCAGGTAATAATGCCTACCTTGTTTGGTTGTCAACACATAAAATAATATTTATAAGAGGCGCAAAGTAGAGAATTTATGAACAATTATTGTCACTATTATTGTTTATCTTTGAAGAACATGGATTATATTCCAAGACGTCTCAAGGTTCAAGATCTGCTGGCTCAAGATCAAGGTCCATTTCTGCTGGTTAGGGGTGAGGAGGGAAAGAAGGAAGCTTGCATTTCTACCAAGCTTTTGGGTGATGCTGAGACTGTTGGCTCCAGGACCAGGCTATGCATCACGAGGCAGGTTCCTGGCACTTTAATCCAGGCCAGTCTGAGAAGCAACTTCGTTCCTTCTGTGTTCCCTTACTAGGTCCTCTTGGTCAGTCAGTCAGTGGAATGCTTCCTGCTCTATTAACATACTCCCATGTAAACTGGAGCTGCCCTACCGAGATGCATGGTCACACTACCATGGAGCAACCCAGTGATTGTGTACATCCATTTTGGGATGAAGAAGGGATACAGAAGGAGGAGGGAGCTTGTCCCTGACTTTGAGGAGCCCTCATCTGAACTGGAGCTGGTCCTGACACACATCACTCTGCATGAGTACCTGCAGCAAAGTCACCTGAAGACTTGCAGAAGAACTCAGGAACATGGGCAGGAACACCTCTGGTTTCCTCCTCTCAGCATCAGAAGGCTGTGAGTGCTGAGAGCACAGTGTCCTGCCAGCCTCCCCTCTTTCTGCCAAAGAAGCAGGTGCTGCATGAAGCTGCAAGGCCCGTGTGCTATTCCACAGGCCCAGGGAGCCTAGGTTAAAGGCATATTCTTTCAAGGCAGTTCTCACTCATTGGAGGCCCCTGTTAAACGTTGCTCCTGGGTCTCAGGAGAGTCTTGAGAGTGGGGATTTGTGTTCCAAATGACTTTGCATTCATTAAAGCCAGAGTTGGCCATGGTTGATACTGAGACACCCAGTGTCTCTGACACTGTGCTTCCTGGGGACCACCCCAGGAAATAGATAGCAGGGTCCCCATCCCCATGTGACTCATAGTCTAGTGGAAAAACAGGCAGTGACAACAGGGATGAGTGTCAAAATAGGGTCCTTGGGGGCCTACAGGACATGTTAGGTGGAGGCTTAGACTGGACGGTGTCTGGAGCTGCTAACCTTGGGGTATGGGGGTCCCTTTTTTTGGTTCTCAACTCTCCCATCTATAAAATGGGTTTGAGATTAAGGCCTCCTGGGATGCTAACAGCTGGGGCTCTGTGATACTGAGTCTTTAGCCATGGGATTCTTTTTCGTTGCTTCTTGAAGTGCTTGGAATTGAACGCAGGGCCTTATACATGCCGAGCATGATCCTGGGGCCTTATGTGATATGCATAGCACACTGTTACTGATGGACATCCCCAGCCCCAAGCCATGGGATTCCAAGAGGGCTTCTGATTCATTTCTTGGGTAGGACTTGAGTTGGAAGAGAGCTGCTCCTGGCTGCAGAACTGGGGTGGTGGAGGGAGAAGGCGTTCCTAGGCGTTTGAGTATTTTCGTCCTGGTGCTTGGCAGGAGGGTAGCTCTGCTTACATCACTATGACTGTGGGTGCTGCCTGCCCTCTGCTCGTCCCCTTGGCCTCCTCAGCTGCCTGCCTCTGGAGGGTGTCCAAAAAAGAATGGGGCAGGGAGTGACTCCCAGGTCAGAACTCCTGACCAGCATGGAGCTGTATTAAGGACAGCTGATTGAATGGGGTGGGGAGATGAGTTGGCTTAGAATTATTTTGGGGGTGTCAAGGTCAGGAGTTTAAGCATGGGAAGTGGATGCCAGAGCAGGGACAGCCAGAAGGAGTAAGTAGTGGCTGGGAGGAACCCACAGCCAGGGTGGAGACTTCCTGTCAAAACAGCCCCTTATCCTGGCAGGAGAGAGCATTCCTTTCCCCCAGGAGATAAGAGGCCAGATTTTCCTTTCTCAGGGCTCCTTTGAGCTGAAAGCTGGGCAGGCCAGGCCTCTGGGGGCTTTGAGGGCTTGGGTAGGGTGGGGCCTCTCTAGTCCCCTGTGCAGGGCCCCAGCCTGACCCTTGAGCTCCTGGTTCCCCTCCAAGATTCCCTGAATCCTTGGGTGAGCTCAAACCCCAGCAGCGGCAGCACAAAGTTAGAATATCAGTCACCTTTATGTGCCTCTGTTTATTTTCCCAAGAAAATGCACCTATTTTGTGGGGCTGTTGGGAGGCTTATATGAACTGACTGGGAAAAGCATTTGAGACAGTGTCTGACATAAACCTTTTCAGTGTATGTGCCGATCACCATCCTCACTCCAAGATGCCGCTTGTTTCCGGGGCTCAGGTGAAACCTGAGTGCCCTCTCAAGCCATGCTCTTTCCCCATTCCTGGCATTTGATGGTTCTTTCCACACTCAGCCTCTTCAGGCAGAAATCTCTTTCTCATCTTAACTCACTGACCCCAAGGCCATTGTAAGAAAGGGTTCATTATAGAGCCAGTGGTAGCAGATGGAATGATTTATTGGATGTTAGAACCCATTCTTCATGAGGAAATGGTTCACCCCAGGGCTGCCCTTCTAGAGTTCAGGGGTTGGCAAGACCTCTCTTGTCACTGAACTCTTTTAGCCGGTCTTCTCCCAAGCCCAAGAGGACACCTCCCAATTGGCCCTTCATCTCCTTGGTTGCCAAGCACTGGGGCTCTTCCAGCCATTTCCCGACAGTCAGCCTTCCCACTGGGTGGAGGCCTTCCCCGGGGGTAGGGGAGGCTCCAGGTTGTTTCTCCCTGGGCTTTCTGGGTGGGACTCCCAGGACCCTCTGGGCAGGCACAGGCCCATATCATATTTCCCCTCTGGGTACTGCTAGAGTGTCCTGCCCTCTCCGTGTGTTTTTTCTCTGGGTGGGTGCTCAGGCCTGGAAACCCTGCTTACATCCTTTCCCTACCCTCTCCTTGGAAGACCAAAGTCACCAGGGCTGAGGTCAGAGGAGTCTGTGGTCTGGGGAAAGCTCTTAGTTCATGCCCAGAACTCCTTGAAGACCTCTTCCAAACCTATCATGATTTCCTTCTCTCCAGGCCATGATCAGTACAGTTCAGGTCAATACAGCCTGATTTAGTAATATTTCTTTATTTTATTTATTTTTAGTATCTTGCTATGCAGCCCAGGCTGGCCTTGAACCCACAATCCTCCTGCCTCAATTTCAAAACACTTTTTTTTTTTTTTTTTGACAATACTGGGTTTTAGTTTGCTCTACTACCTGAGCCATACCTCCAGCCCTTTTTGCTCTGGTTATTTTGGAGCTAGAGTCTCTCTTTTTGCCCAGGCCAGCCTGGGCTGTCATCCTCCTATTTGAGGCTTTCTGCAGTAGCTGAATTAATAGGCACATGTCACCACACCCCAGTAGCTAGGACTACAGGTGTGAGCCACTGGTGCCCATATGCTTTAGGTTGTTTTTCAGATAGGGTCTCACACTTTTTGCCTGGGCCAGCCTTAAACCATGTTCTTACTATCTATAGCTCACATGTAGCTGTAATTACAGAAGTGAGCCTCCACACCCAGCTTGTTTGTTGAGATGTGGGTCTCACTAACATTTTGCCCAAGTTGGCCTCAAACTGTGATCCTCCTATCTCCACCTTCCAAGTAGCTGGGGTTACAGGTATGAGCCACTATGCCCAGACCTTAGAACCCTTCTAATTCTGAAAGCTGCCTAATCAAAAGCCCTCAAGACACATCATCCAAATGCACAGCTGATTTCCAAAGGCAGATATAAAACTCTAAACTAACTTCCCCTCTGCTGGCTCTATGTTTCTCAGTAGAACAAGGGTTACAGAACTGTGAAACAAGTTTGCCACCACACTTCTATGTTAATAAAGCAGTTGTGGATCACAATCATTGCCCTATGACCTTGCATGAGTTTCATTTTCTGCTGTTTTTGGATTACCAGTGTCATTGTGCCTTTCATTAGTGCAGACAGTGAAGGATTGAAGAGGGAAAGAGAGAAAAGGAAATTATGGTCTAGTTCATTGGGCCATTTTAACAATGGAGGAAACTGGAATGCAGAGTTGGAAGTTAAATGTTGAAAAGGTATAAAGAGTTGAAAGAGGAGCAGTAACCCCAATTTAGAGCCCAGTGTGGAGTCCAGATAGTGCCAAGTTCCAATTTGCTGGACTCTCCCATGACCTGGGTCATAATAATTCTGGTACAACTGTAGGTATGCAAGAAAAGTGTTTTGAAGCTGGGCACTGGTAGCTCACGACTGTAATCCTAGCTACTCGGGAGTCTGAGATGAGGAGCATTCTGACTGGAGGCCAACTTGGACAAAAAAGTAGTGAGACCCCAGCTCAACTAGTTGCTGGGTATGGTGGTGCACACCTGTCATCCCTGCTACTGCAGGAAGCCTCAAATAGGAGGATGGCAGTCCAGGCCGACCTGGACAAAAAGTGAGACCCTATCTTCAAAATAACCACAGCAATAAGGGATGGAGGCCTGGCTCAAGTGATGGAGTGCCTGCCTAGTAAGCGTGAAGCTCAGAGTTCAAATAAATAAATAATAACCTGAAGCAAAAAGAGATTGGAATGTGACTCAAGTGGTAGAGTGCAAGGTCTTGAGTTCAATCCCCAATACTCGCCTCCCTCCCCCTGCCAAAAAAAAAAAAAAAAAGAATTAGGAAGGTTCTGAAAAATCATCTTTCCTTCTACTGTAGGGCTGGGCTTGGCATCACCTCAGAGCTCATTAAGAAGGCAGAATCCCTGAGGGGAATGGGCTCACACCTCCACAGTGTGGAGACTCACAGCTCCACAGTGAGTCTATGGCAGGACCAGGGCTTACACCCAGGTGTCCTGACTCCTGGCTTGTCACGGAACCAGGCTCTTCCCTGAGACCCTATGGTAGCTTTACCCTTTGCAGCTCTAGGAGCCAACACCAAAGCCCAGAGGAAAAACATGCAGAAGCCCAGGCAGCAGGGAGTGCGTGCTCAGGTGTCCCTCTGTCCATCGTAGCCCCACTGGGTTTGGTCAGAACTCACATGGGTAGTTGGATGGGGCTCTTGGACACTGTTTTTCTTCCCCTTTTCCCTGACCTTTCTCTGCCAGGCTGTTTCAGATTTGCTGCAGATCTCTGACCTCATGAGACACCATCCCACAGTGGATCAGTCTCTCCTAGATGCCGGTTCAGCTCCCGCTGTACCACGAGGGGGCCTAGCAGGGTGTGGTGGAGGTGCATGAAGCATGAGTCTCAGGCATTGTGAAGGTCCATTCCTGTTCCAGGAGCGCAGGCTGTACTGTACTTCTTCCTCCTTCAAGGATCCCAGGGTGCTCTCAGTGGCCTTCCCTTGCCCTGCCAGTGCCCCTTACTTCCCCCTCCCCTCAGCCGTTGTTTTGGTGCCTATCCCTTCCCAGAACCAGGCCTCTCCTTTCCTTTTCCTTCCATAGTTGCTCTTCCTGTGATCTCCCAGGCCCCACCCTCCTTGGTCTGGGCTGGCCCCCTCCCTCCCTTCCTTTCTCCAGGCCCTTCCTCCACTCTTTCTATTCCTGGTTGGACTGGCCTCTCCCATTGTCCATTCCCAGGAAAGGGCTCTCTGGCTGGCTTGGTAGATGGTGGCAGGGTGGGGGACCTGATCCTAAAAGAAAGCAAGCAGTGCCGGAAGCCCTGCCCCAAGCCTCAGCCCACACCAGCCCCCAGCACCAGCATCATTTTTAGAAATCTCGCTTTCTAAGTTAGTCAACAGTTGCAACCCTACACCCACAATGGGGGCTGATGACTTCCTGACTGTGGCTCATATTTTCAACAGCCCCCTCCCCCCGTGACAGGAGGTGGCAGGGACACCGCAAGTGCCATGGGGAGTTTCTTAGCAGCTACCTCGCCAGGGTGGTTGGGTCTGTGAAACTGGATGGCCCCCACACAGCCCTGCCCAAGCTGCTCTTTGTCCCCACTTGTGACCAGAGCTGACCGCATTTGTGTGGTCACGTGGGGTGGGATGAAGGGATGTTCTCACTCGAGCACTCCTGGGCAGCTGATGGTAGCCCCTGAAGAAGAGCCCAGTGGCTCAATTCTCGGTGGGGGCGAGAGGGGAAGTTCAGACTTTTCTGCACACAGACCTTCAAGGACTTCCCCTGTGCCCGTTCCTGCCTGGGTCTTGTGGTGATTTGTTCTCTCTCCCTCTCTCCCCCTGTTCTGTGCTTTTTCTTTCAAAAAGCACACAGCTCAAAGGGAACCAGAGTATTTTTATTCCATGGATACAGAAGCAGATGTTCAGGTCAAGACCGGATACATTCACAAGCAGCAGCTGCAGTTCCTGGGCATCCGGGCTTTTCAGAGTTGGAATACATCAGCTGACAGGACCCCAGCCCAGTGACCCTGTTTTTCCAGAAGAGGAACCAAAAGGCCCACTGAGGCAAAAAGACAGTTTGAGGTCAAGAAACACGTTATTAGCTGGGGATGTATGTAGGTCAGGGGTAGAGCACTTGCTGCCACCTAAGCACTGCCAAACAAAATCAAAACCAAGAAAGACTCTCTGGGATAAAGTACAAAGAAACAGTATGGTGGGGCTTTGCGTCCTCCTACCTGTACAAGCCTCAGCTTGTCACACACTCCTGAGCCTGTGGCATTCCATGAGGGAGGGCCCTAGCGCCCTCCCTAGAGGGAGACACTGCTCTCTGGTTGCATTTCCTGGGCTGAAAGGGAATCTGTGCCATATTCATCTCTCTGGGAGGGAGGCCTAGAGAGAGAGGGGGCTGGCCCTCTGTCCACAGAGAGGAATTGGGTGAAATGTAGGCAGGTCTGGACGAGTCTTCACCTTCCTGAGCCTTGGTTTTCTGATGTCTTAGCTGCCGGGTGGCTGTAAGGGTCAGGGAGGGCAGTAAGGACTTGATGCACTGTAACTGGCCCATGGGAGGTGCTGCTTAGTAAATGGCTGCTCAGCACTGTATTCAAATGAGGTTGCCCTGCGATGTCCTTGGAGATCTTGCACAATTTCAAGGCACGCGAAGTCTTGCTGTTTGGCAAGGACTGCAGAGTGGCAGTGTTACTGGCTGTGTCCCTCTGTCCATGCTGAGGTAGGGTGTGTTAGAAGTCAGAGCTCAGGGAGTTGTAGGTGGCTACAGGGCCTGGCAGGACAGTATCAGGTGCAGAGATCACCCCTGGAGTAGTGCTGAATGAACCTTGGGGCTCATTCCCCCAGAGAAGCTTCAGAGATGTGGGAGACCCCAAATGGTATGAAAACCCTCAAATGGGGCCATGACTTAAGAATTTGGAATCTTTGTTTTGGTCCAAGAATCAGCAAATGAGGCGTTGGGAGCCACTGTAGGCGGGCATGACAGATGGCACAGCCTGCTGACCTCACATAGTGCCTCAGCTAGCTAGTAGCAGCCCATCAGAGGCACCAATGCCTCATTGGACACACTCAGCCTAAGCTCTGGGTCTGGGGGACCAGTAGGTGGGGAGCAAGCTCACTCAGTACTGGGAACCCTGAGGTGGGGGCTGGGGAGTCATAAAGGCCTGGGAAGATAAGGGTTGAGGAAATGATGGCAGCCTCAGGAGTTCCTTCTCATCCCTGGGGAATCAACCCATGTAACCCATGTAAGGGAAGGGCCACCAGGTCCTGTGCCCTGCCTGAATGGGCTTCATCAAAAACAGTTATGAAAATCAGCAATCTAGGCCCTGAGTTCAGGGAGATCACCTCATTGCTCACCTCAACACCTTACTCAGAGACCTCAGACTATGTGTCATGGAGCTTGGACCGGTTCTCTCTCTCTCTCTCTCTCTCTGTTTCCCTTGTTTTTGGTTTTTTTATTCACCTTATCTTATGTTTTCCTCATAAACCACTCAAATCAGTTTTGGGAAGGAGAGAGGTTCAAATGGAAATTAAAACAAAAAGAAGATATTTATACATGGAAATGCTCCCACAGTGGGTTTTCAGTTGTGGGATATTTTGTTTGTTTTCCTAAAAATACTGTTTTTAAATGAGAAGTAGATTATGCATATTTTTAAAATGTTGAAATCTTGTATAAATAAAACAAAGAAAGAAAAGAATTTGTTGGCATGGTAGCACATGTGTATAATCCCAAAAGTCAGGAAGACTAAGGCAAGAGGTGGGAAGGCTGAGAGTTCAAGGCCAATCTGGGCTACATAGTTGTAAAAAAAAAAAAAAGGCCCATTATTATTTACACAAACAAACACAGTTAGTATTTTTGTTTGTTTCTCAACTTTTCTTACATTTATAAATTAAACGTTTTTGTATTTAGACTGAAACTGGCATCCAGTTTCTTGTTTCACATAGCTCACATGTAACATGGACTGTTCTCTGTGGCACTAAAAATCTCCATGCAAACTCTAAAATATCTCAGTCCCCAGTGTGAGATATTTAGACCCTTCTCTAATTTTGCACTATTGTACGTAAAATATTGACAAATATCTTTGTCCATAGAGTTCTTTTCAAGCTAAGATGATTTCCTTGAGACAGGTTTGGAGCTGGACTTGCATCCAGTTCAGAGAGGCAGGCCAGTGGGAGCGTGATATGTGCGTGTAAGTTGTGTGTAGGTATGAACGTGCTTGTGAGTGAGTCACTATGAGTGTGTGCTTGTGGCCATGTCAGAGTTCCACTTCTCATTGGCCCTGCCAGAAAAGGCCTCTTCCTAGACCCATTCTCTCAGCCTGTGGAAATTGGGGGCGGAGAGGAGAGTAGAGGTAGAGAAAAGGCTTCCCAGGGACACATTGGGCCTGAAATCCCTTTGAACCTGCAGGCTGACCTCAGGTTCAGGCTGACCAAATTCTCCCCTGTGTCAGGGCCGCCTTAGGGGCTGGTGAGGTGAGTGGTGTCTGATGAAGTGTTTATGTGTTGTAGGCTAGCCTGCCCAACACACAAAGTCCTCGTTCAGTGTACTTGCAGAACTGTACGTCATGCAGCCTGGCTGAGCTGAGTTCCAAGGCAGGCTGAGCTGGTTTTCTCCTCAGAAAGACTAGTGAGTGGGGTCAGCCAGCGGATAAGCTGAAGTTAAGTTAGCTGTTATTGCTTTTTTGTTAATGAGGGACAACCAACTGCAAAGAGGCCAAACCATTCAAAAGTGTTGTGTGGTACTTGGGATTTAATACGCCAGAACAAATTCTGTATTCAGGCAAAAGAAAGCAATTGTCAATGATTTTAAGTCCTGACGGGATTCCCAAGGGTCACTTGTGCTTCACTGAGCTTTTATTGTTTTTTTGAAAAATATTTTTGCCATGAAGTTATGACTCTTGGAAGCTGGAAGAAGTGTGGCGACCTCATTGGACTCATCCCTGTCACAGGAGCTCTCTTGTGCGTGGGGAGAAGCTCTGATATGGGACGAGGCTCACGGGAGGTTTTGTCCCCCATGGCTCTTTGGGTATTGTGGGCTGATGGCTGGACTCCCATCCTATGTGGTTGTGGGGCTTGAGTCCAGACTTCTCCTGGACTACAGTTAATAGGAACAAACCAACTCATTCTCAGAGATGAGAAGGAAGGGCAGAGCTGAATATCCTGGGTGTTCCTGAGTCAAGAACACTTGACTTATATTTTAAAATTCCATGGCCCACTAGCATGTCCACAGATGTTGTTCAAAGTGACCTCCTTTGACAAAGAAGCAAAGTGCTTGTAAGATTGAAGTCACTTGAAAAACTTGGTTAAGGTCAATGTACAAACATTTTAAAAATGCTTTGAAGAATTCAGATCTGAGATGTTCTTGCTATAAAGTAGTCTGTGAACAGTCTAATAGAAAGCATGGAAGTGAGATGTTCCAAAAGCTGAGCGATCTGAAAGAAAGTGTGACACCTGTTTGCAACTTACTTACTGTGCACCAAGTACAGAGCTGGACTCTGGGGGACAGAGATGTGTAAGACTGGATTTCTTGCCTCAAGACTGTGCTTGGAGACAGACCTAACGTGGGCTGTCTTAGTACCAAGAACGTAAGGAGGAGAATTGTTCCTAGTCAGGAGGAGCTTATAAAGCGATATCTGAGCTGCTCTGGAAGAGTGAGCAAATACTGATGCTCAGAGAGAAGCTTCTGGAAACATGGCCTGAGTGGAGGCACAGGACAGGTAATTTGTGGTGCTCTGGGGAGAGGGACTATAGCAGAGGAGAAAAGACAAAAGATGGAGAGGGTAGGGGGGCTGTTGCCAGGCTGATGAGAATTTTAATATTCGTCCTAAGGAGTTTGGACTTTATTCTGTAGCTCATAGGGACCCATGGGAGATTTTTGACCAGGGTCCCAATTAATTGCAAATAGCAATTCATTTTTTTCAATGAAAAGCAATCACATAAATATATGCTCCTTGAAAGACACTGCAGCTAAATTAAAGTCTATAAAGCCAAAAATGAAGTCTCTCCTTCCCAGAGATAACCACTGTTGTCCATGCCATTCCACCCCCTAAATCTGTAGATATGGATACACAAGAGTCAACCCTCAGACCTGCTCTGTCTTCTACCACTCTCTTCTCCTTCTGTCTGTCTCTCACACACCTCACCTCTTAATACGTAAAGTGATATAAAGTCGTACTGTACTGTAGAGATGTCGGTGCCATATCTAATCGCTTGGCTCATTTTGCCCTCCTTTGTATTATTTCAGAGCATGGCTTTATTGGATATTCACCAGAACTGCTACAGAACAACGCTCTGCCAGACTATAGCCCCGGGGAGTCTTTTTCCACTGTGTTCGGGGTTTTCTTCCCAGCAGCTACAGGTATGATAATTTGAGTTCTTTTTCACTAGATTCCCCAGCAGGACAAGTTGCCCTTCTTATGTCTGGAATGAGGCCTAGAAACTCTCCTCCCCTTACCCCTACCATCGCACCTTCTCCCAGAGGGCAGAGAAACGGTCTTTTCTTTTCTTGCTGGATGTAGGCCAAACTAGGGTCCAAGTGCAGTGAGTGAGTCTCCTTACTCTACTGTTCTCCACTTGACTACTATAATGGCTACAATGGCAAAAGAGGAGACTTCCAAGGCTGAGGTCCCTATAGGACCCTTGCTTCATGTTCAAGTCCCTGACCTGGAAGGTAATAAGCTAACCTGTTTCCAGGTGACCCATAGGAAATACATTTGCTAGGGACTGGGCTTGTCTCCAGGGCACAGACTCAAAAAGCACGTCACTCTTGAGCCAGGGAGTACTGCTGACCTGGAGTGTGGCTGCTGTTATCTCCTTGTGTTCTGTGCCTTCTCCCTCTGCCTTCCTACGTGTGCCATGTCCCCACTCATTATCCTCTTCCTAAATATGATGAAACAGAAGGAGAAGCTACTAGAATGTCTAAGTGAGATTGTCCATACAAGTGTTGACAAGGATGTGGAGAAACTGGAACTACATATATGGCTGATGGGAATGCAAAATGGTGTGACCACTTTAGAAAACAGTTTGGTAGTTTCCTAAAAATTAGACATATATCCAGCTATCCCACTCATGGTTATCTAGTGCAGAGAACTGAAAGCATGTGTTCCTATAAAGACTTACATGTGAAAGTTCAAAGCAGTTTAATTTCTAATACAGTAAGTTTGCCTACTCACATACTTATTTTTGACCAAGTATGGTCAAAAAATAATAGTAAAGAATGAAAGAAAATTTAAAAGTAACACTTCTTACTTCCCATGTGTGCATCATACAGTTCAGTTGTTGTGGAGAAGATCTCAGTCCTGTGTTATCATTTGTGTTGAAATGGTTGTGCAATCTGCTCAGTGTCTCCTTGCCCTTAATTTTGTGAAAATCCACTTTGCAAAAAGCAAATGCTACCCAAAAAGCAATGTAAAAGTGAATGTACTTAATTTAAGTGATAGAGTGAAAATTTTAGATTTATTGAACTGCACCATGTCTTTAGTGGAAGGTGAATGGCGTTATGGGAAAAATGAATCAAGCATCCACTGTACAGTACAGAAGTCTATGAAGCCTGAGCATTCATGGCTGTTTTTCAATGGCAGTCTCCTTGGAGCCATATACTTGTGGACACCAAGGGTCTACTGTATAATCATACAAGAGGAAACTACTCAGCAATGAAAAGGAACAAATTATTCATACCTACATACAACAGATTATGTATGAGTTTCAAAATAGTTATGCTGAATGAAAGAGGTCAGACAAAAAAAAGTACCTTTAAAAAATAAAAGTACATGAAACTCCATTTATATAAAATTCTAGAAAGTGCAAGCTATTGTAACAGCAAGCAGATCAGTAGATGCCTGAGGGGGCTGAGGGGGAGAAGGGAGGGACTATTAAGGGGTAGCAGGAAATTTCAGGATGAAAAGTATTTTCCTGATTATGGTGGTGGTCTCACAGGTATGCTCACATGCCAGAGCTTTTCAGATTGTTGCACTTAAAACATGCAGCTTACTGAATGTTATATTTCAATACATTTATTAAAATGAAAACAACAACTTTAATTACTTTTTCTGAGTCCCATCTCTCCCTTTTCTAGCCATATGTAAGGTGAATCCCTCTCTCCATTTTTCTATCTTCCGCTCAACTGCTCCACACTCACCTTTGGGTTTCCAAGCCTGTCTTCCCAAAGACATTCTTTCCAAGGTCATCAGTGACTTCCACATTACTAAATTCTGTGGGCATTCTTCGTTTCACACTTCATTTGACATCTAGATTTTTCTTCCTTTTGCCTGTCACAGAATGGCAACCTCCTCACCTCCTTCCTACTCTTACCTGCCTGTATGGGCCCATTCTCTTCTTCTGCCTGTCCTTATATGGTGGGGTTCTTCAGATTACTCCAAGTCTCTTTTTTCTCTACTATTTCCCTTTGAATCTCTTCCAATCCCATTGTTTTGTGATGAAAAAGCTGATGATTTTCACATTTACACCTCTAGCTAAGACTTTTCTTCAAGTCTATTGTCATTTATTCAGTAGCCTATATGACATCTTGTCTCAGATATCTTGAACACAGCAGGTTCAGGACCAAACCAAATCCACCTGCCCCCAAGTGGCTCTTTTCCTGTGCTCCTGACCTCAGTGAATGGCATCTCCACCCAGCTGATTTGTCATGACAGCCATGGGGACTTTCTCATGATTCCTCCCTTTCTTCTCAATACTCTGCAAGTCCTGTCAGTTTTTTATCCCATATATCACTGAACTCTTTCTACCTCTTGACCACCCTGATCCAAGCTACATATCTTACCTGGCCCTTCTTTTTGTTGTTGTTGGTGATACTGGGGTTTGAACTCAGGGCTTCATGCTTGCTAGACAGGTAATTATACCACCTGAGCCACTCTGCTGGCCCTGTTTGACCCCTCTTGACCATGGACTGAGCCTGGAACTAGGGTTCAGTAGTGATAAATAGAATCCTGATCTGCCAATCCAGATTTGCCAGAAGGAGTCTATCTCTTTTACTTTTTTAAAAATGAAAAGAATGAATCTCTGACTCTAAGCCTTCCTCCTGCCAGGATGACTTAAAAGTACTCTCAGTCATTCATGATGGCTTTCTATGGCCCTGCCATGCCTGCACAAGTTCCAGGTCTTAGGGTCTGACACAATATCAAGGCCTATTAGGGGGCTCTGGCCCTTCTTCATCTGTGTATAGAACCAGGCCCTTCCATTGTCCTGTCTGAAGGACCTTAGGGCTTATGCTGCCTCTGAGCCACTTTTTGGGACTAGAAATCTACAGAGCATGGGAATCCTATTCTTTGAGTCTACATACTTTCCAGACCTTCCTTTCTGGGGTCTTGCCCCACCAGTGCTGCCAGGAAGTGGGTCCCAGGTCCTCACTGTTCCAGAACTGGTAGGCCTTTTTTCCTGCCACTAACTCCAGAGTTGTAATATGGAGGACAGTCCTGGCCAGGGCCAGCTGTATGGGGGTATGACCCATGCATTTACACTGGGCCCATGCAGAGAAGGACCCCATACTTGATTTCATGCTTTGCTGTTGCTAAAACTCTTCATCATTTTTGAAAAATGGATCCTATAATTTTATTTGACTGAGTCCAACAAGCCATGTGCTAGTCCCTGGTCTTGTCCCCCATGTTGTCCCCATTTGCCTGATATTTTTTTTTTTTTCTACTTCTAAAATCTCTTCTCCAAGGCTGTAGAGAAATAAGTCAAAACAGTGTGCAGGCCAGTTCTACTGCTTTGCTACTGCACATTTCTCCAGGGTCATCAAAGATAGGTCAGCTTCCTCTAGAAAAGGAAAGGAGGAAAAGAGAGGGAGTGAATAAAGCTAATGTCTGAAAATGCTTTCTAGCACTTCTTTGGCCCCTCTCCTCCCACATACTAATGGAGCCCATGTGCAGGAGACTCTTGGTAGGGAGGACCCTTAGCTGAGATACAGGTTAGCAGTTAGTCCTGGGGCACGGTCTGTGCACCTCCTTGGGAATTGCCTCAGGGTGTCCTTGGATACCCCAGGAGGCCGTCTCAGTAACACGACCCTGATGTGTCCACAGTTTGTGCCTCTCTAGGCCCAAGTCCTGGTAAGAGAGCGGATGCCTAGTCTGAACTGGGGTGGGGGTGGTGAGCCTCCCCTGCAGTACTTGCTCTTCCAGGTGGGAATTAACAGTGGCCTGCAGCTAAAGGATGCTACTCAGCAGCCCAGAGATGGATCTGGATTAACTCTGAGATCAGCTAGTCCATGGACTCTCAACTTCCTGCTTTTTTTATTTGCCAGGCTTTGGGTGGAACCTAGGGCCTGATGCATGCTAGGCAAGTATTCTACTATTGAGCTACACCCCAGCTCCTTCATCATACTGCCTTATAAACCCACATTCCTTCTTGATGATCATTCTCAAAACCTCAGATTCTGGAAATTCTGCTCCAGTGAGGGGTGTCTTTGCATTTACTATGGGAATGATGACTACCTAAGAATGTTAGTCAGGATTTATTTTCTGTAGTTTAAGTTATGAAATGATTATTTTTTAATAGTCTAAATATAAAATTATAATGTTGAATAGACTATCAACTGGATAGGCTTCTTTAGCCCACCCCTCTTAGGGTCTTTTCTGTCCCTTCCTCCTCCTGAACTCAGCCCAACCAGGTTGGGAATCACTGATCTGAGTTTGTTTTACCAACTGGGGAGAGAGGGGTACAGAGCAGCTTAGGAAGGACTTGATAAAGGTCGCATAGCTAATTAGTGAGTAAGCTGGGCCATCTTCCTGCTGTGGAGGGTTGCCCTCCCCTGATTCTCTCTGTTCACCAGAGGCCCAGATGTAAACACAGTAGACAGGATGAATGATTTGTACCACTTGTTTTCCCCTGGCAGATGTTCAGTTAAGCTATGAAAAGCATGGATGATTGGCAGTTTCCATGGTGACAGGTTTACTAAGGATTAGCTAGGAGTGAGTCATGATTGGGGCTCCCTCCAACACCATCCTCTTCTGGAGCAAGAGAACCTCCAGGCTGTGGAGCAGGGAGAGTAGTTTTGAAGAACAAGCACTTCTGCCCCAGCCCCTTACATTACTTAAGTTATCTCAGATATTTTATCCCAAGGGCAGACAACTTCCGAATAGCAGGTGGAGATTAGGTGTTGGTGGCCCAGATCTGGCTTTATGAAGCGCCTCTTCCTGTCCTTATTGCACTGGGTTTTACCACACCCTGTGATGGCTTCAGGGGTAGGGGTGGGGTTTTGGTAGGAGCTCTTCATTTGCTTTATTTCTCGAAGCACTTTCCTTCTCCGAGCTACACTATCAAAACCATCTCTCCCTATATGGTTTTCACCAACACACCCTGACAAATGCAGCTACTCCAGGGAACCAGGACCACAATTCATGGAGGAACTAGGAAATGGAAATTCACTGAGAAAAATAACAGTTGTGTGAAGTCACATAACCCTTGTCCCCAAATCCTAAACTCTTACTGGAAGGAATAAAAACCTCTTGGCCACAGTCAGCACTTGGGACTGTGGTTGACCACACCCAACATAAAAACTTGGTGGGAAACCAATAGCTTTTACTACGATATCCTAAGCCACCTTCCTTGGTAAGAGCCTTGCTATTTCTGTAATGTTCTTTGACCTCCTGAACCTGACTCCCTCTCCCTGCCCACAATGCATTTGGGCAACTCTGGGTGTCTGCTGGCTCCCTAGGATTGGCTGTCTGTCCATAAGACCCTCAACCTGATCACTACCTCTACTCAGGATCAGAATACCCTGAGGTCACTCTCCCTCTCACCACCCAGGCCCCGCCTGCTGGCCCCACCTACCTTTCCCACTCCTCCTCTCTCAAACCATCCTTTCCCTCTCCTCCCAAGTTGTGTGTCTTGTGGGCAAAAGGACAAGCACCTGCTGGGTCAGAATGGAGACCCCAGATTTAAGGAATAGAGGGGACCAAGAAAGGACCTGAAGATAGTAGACTCTACCTCATTCTGATGCACCTGTGAGCAGGAACAGGGGAAAAAGGGAAGCTTTATAATTGTACATACTTATAACTATACTATACATGCTTATTTTATAATTCTATTTGTGGAACTAATTTATAATTTTATCAAAATTATTATAAATATCTATAATAATTATTATCATTATAGTTGGCTATTATGTAAGGCACTGTACTGGTCACTCTGTATACAGTCTTTCCTTTAAACATCACTACAACCTCACTGGTTCTATCAAAGGAAAGACTTGTCTTAGTCCATTGTCTGTTGCTATCACAAAATACCTAAGAGTAGGAAATTTATAAAGAATAGAAGTTTATTCGGCTCATAGTTCTAGAGACTGGGATGTCTAAAAGGATGATGCTTGATACCTGCTTAGCATCTGTTAAGGACCTTCTTGGCTGTGTGGAAGGCATCTCATGGCACGACAGAGCAAGCATGGCAGCTTGGATCTCTTTTTCATTTCCTTCCTTCCTTCCTTTCTTCCTTCCTTCCTTCTTCCCTTCCTCCATTCCTAATTTTCTGTGTATTCTAGGCTGGCTTTAAACTTGAGTTCTTCCTGCATCAACCTCCCGAGTGCTGGGATTACAGGTGTCCACCACCCACTCACAGTGCTGGGATTACAGGTGTCCACCACCACTCCTGGCTAGATAGTTGGTTTTGTGTGCATGGTGCTAGGGATAAAACCCAGGGCCTTGAGCATGGTACATTAGTGCTCTACATTGAGCCACATCTCCAGCCTCTCTTCCTCTTCTTATAAAGCCACTAAGCCATCATGAGGGCCCCACTCTCATGACCTCATCCAATCCTTACCACCTCTCAAAAGTCCTACCTCCAAATACCATTGACTTAGGAATTTTTTATTTATCTTTCCAGGACATGAACTTTTGGGGGATTCATTCAACCCATAGCATCTGCCATGAAGCCAATGAAACCTAGGCTTCAAGGACTCTTACTTGTATGAATTCCCTCCAAATCACTGATTCTAATTTCATATTTTACATCTTTAAAATAGAAACTATATTATATAAGATAGAATACAAATAAAAATAATATATAATTTTAAAATTTAAAATATATTCCTAAAATATAAGTTCCTATCTCAAAAGTAACCAGAGTAAAAAGGGCTTAAGGGTATGGCTCAAACAGTAAAGTGCCTGCCTAGCAAGCATGAAGTTCTGAGTTCAAATCCCAGTACTGCCACAAAAAAAAAGGAAGAAAAAGGTTAAGGGCCCACAGAACCTGGCCCTTCCATATGTTCTTTCATCATCCCATTTTTTTTTCTTTTTTTTTTTATTATTCATATGTGCATACAAGGCTTGAGTCATTTCTCCCCCCTGCCCCCACCCCCTCCCTTACCACCCACTCCACCCCCTCTCTCTCCCCCCACCCCCTCAATACCCAGCAGAAACTATTTTGCCCTTATTTCTAATTTTGTTGTAGAGAGAGTTTAAGCAATAATAGGAAGGAACAAGGGTTTTTGCGGTTGAGATAAGGATAGCTATACAGGGAGTTGACACACATTAATTTCCTGTGCATGTGTGTTACCTTCTAGGTTAATTCTTTTTGATCTAACCTTTTCTGTAGTTCCTGGTCCCCTTTTCCTAATGGCCTCAGTCACTTTTAAGGTATCTGCTTTAGCTTCTCTGCGTTAAGGGCAACAAATGCTAGCTAATTTTTTAGGTGTCTTACCTAACCTCACCCCTCCCTTGTGTGCTCTCGCTATTATCATGTGCTCAGAGTCCAATCCCCTTGTTGTGTTTGCCCTTGATCTAATGTCCACATATGAGGGAGAACATACGATTTTTGGTCTTTTGGGCCAGGCTAACCTCACTCAGAATGATGTTCTCCAATTCCATCCATTTACCAGCGAATGATAACATTTCGTTCTTCTTCATGGCTGCATAAAATTCCATTGTGTATAGATACCACATTTTCTTAATCCATTTGTCAGTGGTGGGGCATCTTGGCTGTTTCCATAACTTGGCTATTGTGAATAGTGCTGCAATAAACATGGGTGTGCAGGTGCCTCTGGAGTAACCTGTGTCACAGTCTTTTGGGTGTATCCCCAAGAGTGGTATTGCTGGATCAAATGGTAGATCAATGTTTAGCTTTTTAAGTAGCCTCCAAATTTTTTTCCAGAGTGGTTGTACTAGTTTACATTCCCACCAGCAGTGTAAGAGGGTTCCTTTTTCCCCGCATCCTCGCCAACACCTGTTGTTGGTGGTGTTGCTAATGATGGCTATTCTAACAAGTTTAAGTTTTTAAAAGACAGATTTGAATTGGAAAGCCCTCAGGAGGAAGCTTGGAAGTTCCTGGAGAAAGCGTAAATAATCCTTTACTAACAAGAACCAGAAAAGCCTACTGATTTTCAGGAACAACAACAACAAAAAATTGGATGGAAAGTGGTTTATAACAACTGGCAATAACTGGAGCTGAGGATGTAGCTTAGTGGTACTGTGCTTGCCCAGCATGTGTGAGCCCTGGATTTTTACACATTGTATGTGTACATACAATGGAATATGTGTGGGGGGGGTAGAAAATGGAGTATATATATCATATACAATGGAATATATACATACATATGTATGGCATATATCTATGATGTATATCACATTTTCTTTACCCATTCATTGGTTGATAGACATCTAGGCTGATTCCATAGTTTGGCTATTGTGACCAATGCTGCTATAAACATGGGTGTGCAGGTAACCCTATTGTATGCTGGCTTACATTCCTTTGAATATATACTCAGGAGTGGTATAGCAGGATCATATGGTAGTTATTTTTTAGTGTTTTGAGGAACCTCATATTTCTTTCCATTAGTTGCTGCACTAATTTACATTTCCACCAACAGTGTATGTGGGTTCTCCCCCAATCCTGTATCCTCTCCAGCATTTGTTGTTTGTTTTCTTGATGATAGCCATTCTGAATGGGATGGAATAGAATTTCAATGTCATTTGAATTTGCGTTTCCTTTGTAGCCAAGGATATTGAACATTTCTTCATGTATTTATTGACTATTTTACTTCTTTTGAGAGCTGTTTAGTTCATTTGCTGATGTATTAATTGGATCATTTATTCTTTTGGTGTTTAATTTTTGGAGCTTTTTATATATTCTGGATATTATCCTTTAGCTGATAAGTAGATGGGAAAGATTTTCTCCCATTTAGTAGACTAGCTCCTCATTCTGGTAATTATTTCCTTTGCTGTGCAGAAGCTTTTTAATTTGATGCAATCCTATTTGTCAGTTCTTGCTCTTATTTCCTGAGCAGATGGAGTCCTATTCAGAAAGTTGTCATGTAAGCCTGTATCTTCAAGCATTTTCCATAGTACCCTCAAAGTGTCAGGTTTTACACTAAGATCCATGACCCAATTTGAGTTGATTTTTGTACAGGGTGAGTGATAGGGATCTAGTTTTAGTCTTCTACATGTGGAAATCCAGTTTTCCCAACACCATTTTTAAAGAGGCCATCTTTTCTGCAATGTTTTGGGTCTTTTGTCAAAAATCAGGTAGCTGTAGCTGTGTGGGGTTATTGCTGGATCTTCTGTTCTATTCCATTGTTCTACATGTCTGTTTCCATGCCAGTACCATGCTGTTTTTGTTACTATGGCTCTGTAGTATAGTTTAAAGTCAGATATTGTGATATTTCCAGCATTGCTCTTTTTACTCAGAATTGCTGGGCAATTTGGTGTCTTTTATAGTTCCATATGAATATTAGGATTGATTTTTCTATTTTGGTGAAAAATGACATTGGGATTTTGATGGGAATTTCATTGAATATGTAGGTTGCTTTTGGTAGTATAGCCATTTTCACAATATTAATTCTTCCAACCCATGAATATGAGAGGACTTTCTATCTTTAGTGCCTTCAAATGATCTTCATTTTAGAAATCTCCGTTTTCTAAGTTTATTACTAGGTATTTAGTTTTTTTGAGGCTATTGTGAATAGAATTATTTTCCTGATTTCTTTCTCAACCTGCTACTGAAATTTTAATGTAAGTTAGTGCAGAAACTAATGGAAAGAAATGTGGAGGTTCCTCAAAACACTAAAAAATAACTACCATATGATCCTGCTATACCACTCCTGGGCATATATTTTTTGGTTAGTTTGGCTGAGGATTTGTCATCCTCAAAACACTAAAAAATAACTACCATATGATCCTGCTATACCACTCCTGGGCATATATTTTTTGGTTAGTTTGGCTGAGGATTTGTCAATCTCATTTATCTTTTCAAAGAGTCAATCCTTTGTTTCATTAATTCTTCATATTGTTCTTCCAGTCTCCAGTTCATTAATTCCTGCCCTTTAGTATTTCTTTCTGTCTATTGCTTTGGGGTTTGGTTGTTCTTGTTTTTCTAAGAGCGTGGGTGCATCATTAGGCTATTTAATTGGGGTCTCTCTGATTTTTTTAATGAGGACACTCATAACTATAATCTTTCCTCTTAGCCCTGCCCTTGCTATGTCCAAAAGGTTCTGATAAGTAGTGTTTTCATTTTCATTTGCCTCTAGAAATTTTTTTATCTCCCCCTTATTTCTTCAATGACTCACTGATTGTTCAAATGTGAATTGTTTGAATATTTCCTGTAGTTTTTCTTACTATTCCTTCTAGTTTTATTCCATTGTGATCTAATAGAATACAGGATGTTATTTTGTTTTTGTACTTAAGACTTGCTTTATATCCTAAAATATGATCTAAGTATAATCTGTTTGGGAAAGCATTCCATAAGCTGTTGAGAGGACTATGAATTCTGTGACTGTTGGGTGGAATGTTCTGTAGATATCTATTAAATCTATTTGATCTACAATGTCATTTAATTCTAAAGTTTCCCTGTTGATTTTTTTTTGGTCTGGATGATGAGAGTGGGCTGTTAAAATCACCCACTGCTATTGTGTTTGGATCTATTTGTGATTTTATGTCCACTAGTTTTTGTTTTATGAAATTAGGTGTGCCAACATTCAATGCATATATGTGTACTCAGGAATTGTTCCCTTTATCAATATGAAGTGACTTTTTTTCCTCTAATTTTGGTTTGATGTCTGCTTTGCCAGATATGAGTATAAGTACTCCTGCTTGATTTGGTGCCATTTGCTTGGAAAATCTTTTCCTATCCTTTCACTTTAAGCCTATGATTGTCTTTGCCATTGAGGGGCAACAAATGGCTGGTTCTTGTTCTTAATCCAATCTTCCAGTCTATGTCCTTTGATTGGAGAATTGAGACCATTAACATTCAGATTTGTTATCGAAAGGTGTGTAGTATATTCCTGACATTTTTTTCATAGTGGTTGATTATTTCCTAGTCTTCATTTGCTTATCTACTTGTCTAATGAGATTATTCTTTTTGGTATTTTCATGGTTGCATTTATCTTCCTCTTCTCTATGTAGGATTCTTTTAAGTATGTTCTGCAACACTGGTTAAGTGGTGGTGAATTCCTTACTTTTTGTTTATCATGGGAGGTTTTTATTTCTCTTCAACTGTGAAAAATAGCTTTGCTGGTACAGTAATCCAAGTTGGAAGTTGTTTTCTTTCAGGGCTTAAAATATATCATTCCATGGCCTCCTTGCTTTTAAATTTTCTGTTGAGAAGTCTGCTGTTATTCTGATGGTTTTGCCTTTATGTGTGACTTGGTGTTTCTCTTTTGTAGCTTTCAATATTCTTTCTTTGTTCTGTATACCTGATCTTTTAACTATAATATGCCTTTCAGTGGTTCTTCTCTGCTCTTGTCTGTTTGGAGTCCCAAAAACCTTTTTCACATGGGTAAAATCTCTTTCTTCAGATTTTTGAGGTTTTCTGCTGTTAGTTTATTGAATGTTTTCTATGCCTTTAGCTTGCCCTTGTTCTCTTTCTTCTGTGCCCACAATTCATAGGTTTGTTTTTTTAATGGTGTTCCAGATGTCTTGCATATTATATTTGCACTTGATGTTTTTCTTTACCTTCATCTGAATGTTCCAGAACATCTACTTTGTTTTCAAGTCTGTTATTCTGTCCTTATTGATCATTATGGAGAGGCTTTCAACTGAGTTTTTTATTTGACTTGAGCTTTTCATTTCCAGAATTTCAATTTCATTTTTTTCAGAATTTCTATATCTTTATTGAATTCCTTTTTCATGTCCAGCATTGTCTTCTTTATTTTATTCAGCTCTTTGAATTTTCTTGGTGTTCAGTCATATATTTGTGTCCTCTTTAATTTCATTGATCATTCTTACAGTCATCTTTTTGAGTCCTTTGATATTTTATCCACTTAACTATCATTGTTTGTTACATGTTATCATGTTTGTGGAGTTAAGTTTTGGTGGAGTCATGTTACCTTCTTTTCTCATATTTCTTGCATTTCTGTGTTGAGATTGTTGCATCTGAAGCCAAGTTGTTGGTTGGAAGTTGTAATCACCTATAGCCCTTCAATTGAAATATTCTCAATGTTCTGGCAGGACAGTGTAGTGGCTATTTCTCACCACTGAGCTGGGAGTAGCCAAGCATTCATCACATGCTCATTGCACTGGGCCTGATCTCTAGCACTGCTCGGATCAAGGTAAACTAGCTTGAATCTCTTGTAGAATCATTGGTTGTTCAATTCTGGGCTCCTTTCACTATAGAAGCTTCCTTTCGTTGTGTACTAAGAGTTGTTGTTGGCTGCAGGGAACTTTACAGCTTGTGAGTCAGGCAGGTTCCCACTTGCTCCATAAGCTTCCCCACATCCCAATTTGTGTCCCCAGGGCCAGCAAGCATTGAAGCTTCTCCAATGCATTGGAAAGGGGATGGTAAAAAGAGCACTGAGTTTCACACTGGCATGGGGAACTCTGAGACTGAGTACTCTACCTATTTGCCTAAGTGCTTTCAGATTGAACCCTGCAGTTCACTTCCTTATAGGGGAGGAGGCTGTGGAAATTTTATGATTCAGAAGGTCTGGACTCAGGGTTCCCAGTGCCACCTGGCAGCAAACTCTTACAAGGATGTAGTTCCTGCAGGTGATCTCAATGCTTTCGGACCCCACCCAGCAGTTCCCCTCCCTTTATTGGGGAGGAGGCTGTGTAAACTACATGATTTAGGGTAAGGATTGGGATTGGGACTCTCAGACCTGCCTGGCAGCAAACACATGTAGCTAGAGGCAGCTTCTGTTGACCAAATACTATACCAGCCATGAGTTTAGTGCTTTACCATGGCCCTCAAGCAATAGGACTTGCTCTTTTCCAGGGAGGGTGAGCCTTCACCCACTGTGCCCTTCACTGTTTGATCTCCCTGCTGTTTAAACTTCTAGCAAGACTATATCACACCCTCTCCCTCTCTATAACCTCCTCTCATGGCCATCTCCCACCCAGACATCATAAATGGGTGTCCAGGATTCCCTGAGCTTTGCTTGAGCTTTGTTTCCAAGCTCCCAGAGAATCTCAGTCTCAACAGGCTCCTTCTCAAGATGGCACCTGGCTGTAGCTGTTCAAGATAAGGGGAGTGACAAAAATGTCTTTTTTCACTGAGGCTAGCCTTCCACACCAGAGCGGTTGCTGAGTTACCACATTCTGCATTGGATTTAAGTCTTGCCAGCAGTGTGGGCTTACCCTGCACTCACACTTGCCAATCTATCTCTAAGACTGTCTGGCTTACCTTGTGATTGTATCTTGTCCACCACCCCAGCCAGGGTGGAGCTTGGGACTCTTTTGCTTTTCTATTTCTCTATGGTTTTCAGCTGTCCTGTCACCTCTTTCCTGTTTCCCAATGTTCTTCCTCTCTTAAGAATATACAATAAACACACCTTATTAGTTTTGACCAAGTACAGTCAAAAAAATTTTTTTAAATCAAAAGAAATTTCAGAAACAAAAATTTTAAGTTCCTATGGGCACATTGCACAGCTCAGTGGATGTGGAGAAGCTTTTAGTCAGTGCTACATTATTGTCAGTTGTGTTTAAATTGTGAGATCTGCTGAGTATTCTTTGCCATTAATTTGTGAGAATATCCCTCTCAAAAGACAAATGGTGCCCAAAAGCAAGGTAAAAGTTTGCGTGTTTAATTTAAGTGATAGAATGAAAATTTAAGATTTGTTGAAAGGCAGCATGTCTTTTCCAGAAGTTGGGTGATATTATAGGAAAAATGAGTCAAACATCCACAATATAGTATGAACTCCATGCACCCTGAGCATTCACAGATTTTTCTCAGCAATGGTCTCCATACACCCATGGATACTAATTGTCTATTATTGTCTCTTCCTTGTTACCTGAATCTTCTCATTCATGGAGTCAAAACAGAGCATGCTTCTAAACTGCCATATTTTCCAGTCCCCCTTCTTAGCTCAGCATTTACACTTTTATCTCAGGACTTATTTTTTGAGAACTATAAGGCATTGTTTCCTCTCCTGTCATCCATGTCTGTTGTGGGACCAGACTTTGGAACCAGGGCACTAATCCCAAGCCCTCAGTTAACATAATGCCATCCACTTGAACTGTAGGTTTATGTCAACACCTAGGAGACTGTAGATGGCCCTGGAGGTAGCCCTAAACCTAACCTAGTAAAGTGATAGTCAATATAATATAATATCATACTTGCATTTTTTTTTAAATTTTTATTTTATTCATATGTGCATACAATGTTTGGGTCATTTCTCCCCCATTTCCCCCACCCCCTCCCATACCCCCCTACTCCCCTTACCCCCCCTTACCCCTCACTACCTGGCAGAAACTATTTTGCCCTTATCTCTAATTTTGTTGAAGAGAGAATATAAGCAATAATAGGAAGGACCAAGGGTTTTTACTAGTTGAGATAAGGATAGCTATACAGGGAGTTGACTTGCATTGATTTCCTGTGCATGTGTATTACCTTCTAAGTTAATTCTTCTTGAACTAACCTTTTCTCTAGTTCATAGTCCCCTTCTCCTATTGACCTCAGTTGCTTTAAAGTATCTGCTTTAGTTTCTCTGCATTGAGGGCAACAAATGCTATCTAGTTTTTTAGGTGTCTTACCTATCCTCATATCTCCCTTGTGTGCTCTCGCTTTGTCATGTGATCAAAGTCCAATTCCCTTGTTGTGTTTGCCCTTGATCTAATGTCTGCATATGAGGGAGAACATATGATTTTTGGTCTTTTGGGCCAGGCTAACCTCACTCAGAATGATGTTCTCCAATTCCATCCATTTACCAGCGAATGGTAAGATTTCGTTCTTCTTCATGGCTGCATAAAATTCCATTGTGTATAAATACCACATTTTCTTAATCCATTTGTCAGTGGTGGGGCATCTTGGCTGTGTCCATAACTTGGCTATTGTGAACATACTTGCATGTTAAAGCCGAGACAACTGAGATATCCCAGAGAGCCATAGGACTCAGGTGAAAGACCAAGCCAGAAGGAAGATGTTTACCTACTTCACATGGTAACAGTGTGCCAACCTTGTCATTATACTGATTTAGGAGAAAACATCTTGTTTAAAGCAGTTAACTACTTTAAAACCCATGAGGAGAGGATATATTTCCCTTCAGGCATAGACTAGTGATGTGGAACTGACTGAAGAACCTGTGAGTAAACCAATGTGTGGTACTAGTTACCACTGATGAATTCAACCTTCTTGTGGGGGATGCAACCACAAATTAATTGTGCAATCACTCTGTTTTAGAGAGGGAAATCTAAAGTGCTTGGGGAATGGCTCAAGTCGTAGAGCCCCTGCTTAGGCATTTCTAACACAGGGCCTCACAGTTGCTAGGCAGACACATTACCTCTGGAGCCACTTCTCCAGCCCATGTTTTATTTTTAAAAAAAGTGTTCAGTGTCAAATAGGTTTTAGGAAATACTGCATGCTGTATCTATCTTCTTGGAGTAAATATTAGCATATTATAGGCTCTAGTGTCCAGTAGGAAAACCTGCTAATATTGTTTAATCCAGTTTTTCTCAACTTTTTCTTTAGTTGTGGAACACTAAAAAAGTATAATATCTGTAAGACATTTGGACACTAATGCTCTGGATATAGAATCTATTCTACTGCACCAAGCGTAGATCTAGCTCTGACATTAACAACGACATTTTCTAATTGCACCGGAAGCAGAAAGCAAGCAAAGAATCTCTATAACATTTGACAATAATGGGCACAAAAATACTAAATCAAAATAATTTTTCTAGATTCAGCTGCTAAGCAAGACATTTACAATTCACCAGAATTAGAGAACATCTGCCCAAGAATTGTGCAGTAATACCATGGTAAAATTCTGAAAGTGACAGACACAGTGAACAAGCCTGTTTACCAGTCGTGCACTTTGTTAGCAGAAACGTTGAGCCACCAGGCTTCCCTCTGAAGCATGAGTTGCCCCATCTCCTTGTCACTGGGCCTTCCTGCCTGTGATTCTGGCCATCTACTTTCTGGATTCTCTGCTTTGTGTCAGAAGCCAACTTCCTAGCCATGACTAGGTCTGCTTCATTCCTGAGGGTGGTTTCTAAGAGTAATAGTCCTTTCTCCTCCCACTCGCCAGGATCCTAGCTAGTTCCCTGAGGGCTAGCTAGGGGGACCTGTGCGAATGATGTGGGAGAGTGAAGGGGCATTTGGTAAGCATCTGGAATGCACGGGGAAGCAGGAAGCAGTTAGGATATCAGTCACTTTTCTTGGTGGAAGCATATACATACATACACGAGTGAGGTTCTCATGGGTCTTCATATATTAGCGTTCATAAGTGATGTGAAGGAAGATGTACAAAATAACATGACAAACCATAGGAGATATGAAATGGTGAAGGAATTGTCCAAAGATGAATGAAGGGGCAGACAACTGCTGGGGACTTGAAGGCAGATAGGGCCATTGCAGAGGAATGAGGCAACATGGCCACCAGGGGAGACACAGCACCCAGTCTACCTGGCAACAGGTGAGAATCTTGCCAGAGAGTTCAAATTTGGGAGGTTTGGAATGGGGTGGTGTTAGTGGATACAGCTAGAGTTTGGGAGATGCAGCCAGTGAAGCCTGATTGTTCTGACAGCAAACAGTCAGCAGAGCTTTAGTGACAGAACCTGGCCCTGGGAGCACTGGTAAGAGTAAAGCAGGGCCTATACATCACTCCCTTAAAAAAAAAAAAGAAATACATATATATATATATTCATGTATGAATATACGTACTCATGTATGTATATATGTACACATTTATATAATTCATGTATGTATATATAACAGTACAGAAGTGCTTACAAAGCAATAGTCTCCTACCCCACCTCTGTTTTATTTTGGTGGGGCTAGGATTTGAACTCAGGGCCTTGTACTTTCTTTTGTTTAATTAACATATAATGGTTGTACAGGGGGAAGGGCTTTGCACTTTCTAGGCAAGTGTTCCACCACTTAAGCCATACCTCCCACCCTCTATCCCACCTCTTACTGCCCCAAATACCCCTCCATAGAGGCAACCACTTTTAATCATTTTCAGTACTTTAGGAGTTAATTGTATGTCACAAAACAATATGTTTATACCTTGATTAATCAAAATCAGACATTATATATTGACCCCATGCTAAGAAATAGGAGTTTTAGCTTACTTACATGATTCCCCATCTGCTTCTCAATTTTTTCTAGCTACACTTTTATTCTTAATTTTAAATACTCAATTTAAATTTCTGTTGTCTTATCAGTTCTAGTGTGGATTCACTGCTCATTACTCATCACTCATTACTTTGGTGTGGGAAATTGAGATTCTGTGTTGAGATTAATGCGTTAGAGTCACTTTATTTAATTTAAGGAATGCTTTAGTTATTGTCTTCATTTTAAGAGAATCTGCATAATCCTTTTTTTTTGCAGTACTGATGGTACATAATCCTATTGCATTTGAGGTTTTACAGCAATATCAGGAAAGCTATAGCAAGTTGGTTTTTAGCAGATGAGTGGACTAAATCCCATGAAAACTGTTACTTACCACTTTAAGTGAACATAGTTACACACCCCACCTCCACTTTCCTCATCAAACATTTTTTGTCTTAAGGCTACAAGTCAATAGTTTTGGAATTATGAAGACAAACCGTACCATATTATTGGAAATTTCTTTGCTTTTCTTAGTAAACACTTTAGAAACTCAATTTTATGATGACGATACAGTATACAGGGCTGGGGATATAGCTTGGTGGTTTAGTGTTTGCCTTGCATGCATGAGGTCCTGAGTTCAATTCCCAGTACCACAAAAAAATATATATATATATATACAGAGTTAACTTAAAATTTATTGCACCTGGTATAGAAATATTTGCTAGTGTTTTCCTTGTTTACCTAACAGAGTTAATGCCCAAAAAGCATGTTTAAGTCACCTTCTAAGTTTTCTTATTGGACTAATTGTGGCTTATGACATTACAACCATTAAATTTTCTGAGTGGAAGATCGTGGGACTTACAGTTTTGTTTTTCACATTACTCTGATAAGGATTTTAGTAGCTTTTCTCTTTCCTTTACTTCTCCCTTTTAACTTCCTCATTCAGTTAGCTACAGCATGACGTACATTGTCAAGGTACGTAATACTTGTATTTTGCTTCATAACTGTAGTCATATCATCTATCTCTGTCTGTAAGTCAATTTCAGAAGTAAAACCAGTAAGCCAATAACCCTTTGACTATGTAGTATTTGTTCTCTGAAGAACAAAGTAGCGGGCTAGAATTCTATTCCTCAATGTGATTTCAGTGCCGTCCTTGTGTCATTTAGGGGAGAGCGTTCCTAATATTATGGTCAAACAGGTTAATTTTTCTTACCTTTAGTTAGGTAAGATCATATCACATTTTAGTTTGCTTCATATTTAGGCTTTGAGTTCCTTGTTCACTTTTCTGGGAGTCTCCATTGCCTTTCTTTTTTCTTGTTGACAAAATGAGTGTCACAATATCCCTTAAAGTCATTCCATACGTCAGTCATCATTCTGTGTCCATTACCTATCCAGAGGCATCCCTCCTTGGGCCTCCATTCTCCTGCTGCAATTCTTGATGCTTTCTCAGTGTCTACCTGTGATTCTGGAGCTTCATTTCAACCCTGAGTTATGACCACTGTTTTCTTCTTTTGTGGTTTATACCTTCATTTTGCTGGAGTACCTACTTTAGTAGCTTCCTCAGGAACAATATGGAGAGTTATGGCTTTCTGAGCTCTTGTCTGTTTTCACTTTACTTTAACCTAATTGATAATCTGGCCAAAATTCTAGTTTAAAAATATCTTTCCCTCAGAATTTTTAAGTTAGTGTCCACTATTTTCTAGCATCCAGTGTTTCTGATGAAAAGTCTGATGCCAGTCCAATTTTTGTTGCTATGTAAGTGTTCAGTGCCTATCTTTAGCAGCATTAGGATTTTTTCCTGAAATTGTAAAGTGATACTTTTAGGTATGGATTTTTCTTTTTGTTTGCTTTTCTTTCTCTGCACTTAGTGGGATTTTTCAGTCTGAAGATGTGTGTCTTTTTCACTTTGGGGAAATTTATTTCTATTACCTATCTGATTTTTTTCTTTTGTTTTCTCTTTTCTTTTTGGATCTCCTACTAGTTGACTGTTACAACTCTAAGATTCCTCTCTGATTTTACTGAGATTTTCTACCCTTTTATCTTTCTATTTTAAATGCCTGGATATTTATTTAACTTCATCTTTCAGATCTGTGGCATTTTTAATTTTAATGATCATGTTTTCAATTTCCACGTGTTCTTTCTTGTATTTTTTTTCATAGCTTTTTATTTTAGGGGAAGAATATTCTTCTTGGATATATCTGTTTTCTTCAAAATTCCCTCTTATCCTGATTCATATTTTCTTCTAGCCAGGTTGCTCAATTTTTATTCAGGTATTTATTTATTGGTTGCTGGGTTTTGCCACAAATCTGGTGATCCTTAGTTGCTGAGTGGATTCCTCTGCCATAGGGTGTTTAGGTCTCTTTCTTGTCTGTGATGGGAGAGTGAGTGCAGCCTACCGGTACTTGCGAGCCCAGCTGATTCTTTATTCCTCTCTCTCTTTTTTTGGCAGTACTTGAGTTTGAACTCAGGGCTTTACTCTTGCTAGGCAGGAGCTTTACCACTTGAGCCACTCCGTTTTTTCTATAGAATATTTTCAAGATGGGGTCTCACAATCTATTTGCCCAGGCTGGCTTTGAACCGTGATGCTCCTGATCTGTCTCTTGAGTAGCTAGGATTAAAAGCATGAGCCACTGGTGCCTGGCTGGCCCAGCTGATTCTTGAGCAGATATTCAGTTGGGGTGTGATATCCACACTGACAGCACTGGCTTTCCTTGGGCAGTGTATAAGATCATCTAGAACGGCCTACCAAAGATGCCTTCTCCTTCCCTTTCACTCCCTACTGTTTTTATTGTCTTCTATGACCCAGGCATCTGTGGAAACATTTTATGAACTTAGAGGAGATGCCATTCTCTTTGTTTGTAGGTATTTATTCATTTTTACCCCTTTATTACCCTTTTGTTAGGATCTTTAAAGAGGAGGGGAATGAATGGAAAGAAATGAGCCTAACAGATCATTTTATTTTTTTATTTTTATTGATTTATTTTTTTTATTATTCATATGTGCATACATTGCTTGGGTCATTTCTCCCCCCTGCCCCCACCCCCTCCCTTACCACCCACTCCACTCCCTCCCTCTCAGTATGCCCCCCCCCAATACCCGGCAGAAACTATTTTGCCCTTATTTCTAATTTTGTTGAAGAGAGTATAAGCAATAATAGGAAGGAACAAGGGTTTTTGCTAGTTGAGATAAGGATAGCTATACAGGGAGTTGACTCACATTAATTTCCTGTGCATGTGAGTTACCTTCTAGGTTAATTCTTCTTGATCTAACCTTTTCTCTAGTTCCTGGTCCCTTTCTCCTATTGGCCTCAGTTGCTTTAAAGTATCTGCTTTAGTTTCTCTGCTTGAGGGCAACAAATGCTAGCTAACTTTTTAGGTACCTTACCTATCCTCATATCTCCCTTGTGTGTTCTCGCTTTTATCTTGTGATCAAAGTTCAATCCCCTTGTTGTGTTTGCCCTTGATCTAATGTCCGCATATGAGGGAGAACATACGATTTTTGGTCTTTTGAGCCAGGCTAACCTCACTCAGAATGATGTTCTCCAATTCCATCCATTTACCAGCGAATGATAACATTTCGTTCTTCTTCATGGCTGCATAAAATTCCATTGTGTATAGATACCACATTTTCTTGATCCATTCGTCAGTAGTGGGGCATCTTGGCTGTTTCCATAACTTGGCTATTGTGAATAGTGCTGCAATAAACATGGATGTGCAGGTGCCTCTGGAGTAACAGTCTTTTGGGTATATCCCCAAGAGTGGTATTGCTGGATCAAATGGTAGATCAATGTTTAGCTTTTTAAGTAGCCTCCAAATTTTTTTCCAGAGTGATTGTACTTGTTTACATTCCCACCAACAGTGTAAGAGGGTTCCTTTTTCCCCGCATCCTCGCCAACACCTGTTGTTGGTGGTGTTGCTGATGATGGCTATTCTAACAGGGGTGAGGTGGAATCTTAGCGTGGTTTTAATTTGCATTTCCTTTATTGCTAGAGATGGTGAGCATTTTTTCATGTGTTTTTTGGCCATTTGAATTTCTTCTTTTGAGAAAGTTCTGTGTAGTTCACTTGCCCATTTCTTTATTGGTTCATTAGTTTTGGGAGAATTTAGTTTTTTAAGTTCCCTGTATATTCTGGTTATCAGTCCTTTGTCTGATGTATAGTTGGCAAATATTTTCTCCCACTCTGTGGGTGTTCTCTTCAGTTTAGAGACCATTTCTTTTGATGAGCAGAAGCTTTTTAGTTTTATGAAGTCCCATTTATCTATGCTATCTCTTAGTTGCTGTGCTGCTGGGGTTCCACTGAGAAAGTTCTTACCTATACCTATTAACTCCAGAGTATTTGCTACTCTTTCCTTTATCAACTTTAGAGTTTGTGGTCTGATATGAAGATCCTTGATCCATTTTGAGTTAATATTCTACCAGCTCATTTTAAACAAAGAACCTTTTAAAAATAAGTTTCCCCACATTTCAAAGTGGAGAAATTTAAAAAGATCTGTTCTTCCATCACCCAGAAATAATATTGCTAACATTTTAATACATGTTCTAGCTCTTCTTGCTACGCTTTTTTCTTCTTTTTTTACAATGGGATTATACCATATGTTCTGTTTTCTAATATGCCTCCTAAACTAAATGATAGCTTTAAGTAGCTTTCCATGTCACAGAAAATTCCTGACAATATTTGAGACTTGATAGTTATCGAAAGACATATCATTATTTACTTAGCCAATCCTGTATTTTTAAACATTAGGTTATTTTTTTATTTGTTTTGTTTTGTTTTTGTGGGACTGCAGTTTGAGCTCAGGGCTTTGCACTTACAAAGCAGGTGCTCTACTGTTTGAGCCATGCCTGTGGTCCATTTTGCTCTGGTTATGTTGGAGATGGAGTCTCACTAACTATTTGTGAGTTTACTTTGTATATAATCCCAGTTGTAGAATCCCTGGGTCAAAGTATATGCAGGCCCCAGTCTTGGTTGCACATTCAGGATTCTCTGTGAAATGGTCTGACTATAACTTTCTGGCCCCAAACTTTCACTACACTCTGCTTTACTTGAGTTCCCTAAAGCATTACAGCAGAGACACTAAAAACATAATTATCAGAGTCATCCAGACCAGGGTTGAATCCTAGCTTTACCACTTAGTAAATGTGATATGACTTTGGGCTGTTTTAATGAGCCTCTCTGAGAACTTTTCCATAAAATGAGGAAATCTACTTTTTGGAAGTGATTGTTTTGAGGTTTAAACAAGATAAAAATGCATGGAAATAACTAACTACCACAGGCCCTGACAGGTTCAAAGCGTCCATAAATCTGTAATGACAGTGTTGGACTCATTTTGATCACTATGCCCATCCAAGTCCCTCTTTCAAGGCCACACTCAAGACGTCATCCTCCTCACTTCCCACTGCCTTTCCAGGCTGGCTAGTCCATGGTATTATGTTGTTAGTGCACTCTTGGGCTGGACCCTCACTCCATCTTAGAGCATATTGTCTCGTTTTCACATATGAGTATGTTTGAAGAGAAACATTTCCCCTCACCAGCTGTGTGCTCTTGGCCCTTCACCACGATGTATTAATTCATTTTCATTAGTGTTCTTGGGGATTAGAGGTGAAAGTGAAAAGGAAATCATGACACAGTGTTGGCAGCATCAGGATTGGGTTTTTTTTTTTTTGGAGTTTGTTTACAGCCTTTTGGTAGCTCAGAAGCTCTAAACACTGTCTCTGGTCCTGTTGAATAGCACCCAGCTCTAAGGACACTTGAACCCCAGTGTAATCTGTAGGCAGCAGGGACAAGGAAATCTGCTGAGCAGAAGGCTGCAGTCCTCTTGCTAACGACGAGCCACTCCAGGGCACTCTCCCAGCCGGTTATCAGCCGGTCATGCGGTTAGCAGCACCTTCGTGTGGCTTGCAAGACACTTTCCTCCCCTGGATACTTTGTACTAGGTGGTAAGTCACTTTTGTAGCCAGGAAAGCTTTCCTCCAAGCAGCAACCAGCTCACAAAGGTCGCTTTCACAACCGCACAGATGCCTCTCCAGCTGCCAGGGGAGATTGTGAAGCAGCCTGTTTGTGGGGGCTGCAATGGGAGGGGTTGATAATGGGGTGGCTTCAACGAGAGGTCCCAAAGGTGAGGAAGGGCTCTCCTAGGGAAGGTGATTTGTGGAGTATCCTCCATCACCTCACTCTAATCTTGGGTGTCTTTCAGGAGTCATGGCCGGCTTCAACATGGGAGGCGACCTCAGAGAGCCTGCTGCCAGCATTCCCCTGGGCTCCCTAGCAGCTGTTGGCATCTCGTAAGTTCCCCCATGGCAATCAGTACAAGCTAGAGAGTGGGAGAGAAAATCCCAGGCAAAGGAGGGATTGCCCCTTTTGTTCTGAGAGTGCCCCGACTGTGACCAATCTATTTCATATTCTGATCCTCCTTTTAACACTCGGTGGGCTGGAAAATTCAAGTCTGGTGAGTTCAGACACTGCCCTTTCACACCCCCTGCCTGGGAATTCTGCTGAGGAAGAGGGGAGGAGGGTCATTAATGCACATCACAGACCCACTCCTTTCATTCCTCTTTCCTCAGCCCCCTTCCCCTGCCCCTTCTCCACCCTCATTTTCAACTTGGAGATTTTTTTAACCATTGAATTTCTGGGATCACTGGGACTATAAAGATGAAAAGGTTTGGAATTAGAAAGATTAGGGTTTGTATCTCAGCTCTATGGCTGATTGACTGTATGACTTTGAGCAATTCACTCAGCTCCCCAAGCTTCCCTCTCCTTTTCTATGAAATGGGGATAGAGCTGTATATGTTCCTCATGGGCCATGGAGGAGATGCTGTGTAAAGGCACACACTAGAATCTCAAAGACAGGACTCCTTCTTCACTCCACCTCCCCTGAGGCTGGCTGTCAGGCTTCTGGGGTTTTAGTTCCACTGTGCTGCCCACACTAACAGGCTGGGTAGCCTTGGGTCTGTGTCTGACCTTCTAGAATCTTCTGTTTTTCTTTCTGTACCACAAAAGGAAGGAAGCTTTTCTGCCCTTCATTGAGCTGGTGTGAAAAGGCAATGAGGGAAGAAGTTAAAAGTGCCTGTATTGAGAAGTTAAAAGTGAAGTTAAAAAGCGCCGATATGATTTTAACCATGATAGTTAAAAATATTAAATATATCTATCTACAAACACTAAATTTGTTCTTAGCTTATAGCAATGGCAGTGTTGCTACCAGCCAGGCACAGTGCAACAGGCCATTTTGTATAAAATAAGAGAGCAACCTTGAGAAGAAAATAAAAATAGCAGGAATAGAGTCTGGAGGAGGAAAGAAAAGAAAGAAGGTTCTATATGAGCACTCTGTCTTATTTTAGGTTATGGCTACTGCTCTGCCTTTTTTTTTCTTTGTGGTACTGAGGCTTAACTTAGGACTGCACCCTGAGCCACTCCACCAGCACTTCTCCGTGATACCTTTTTTTCCTAGATAGGATTTCATCAGATAGGGGTTGGCTTCGAACTGGGATCCTCATGATCTCTGCCTCCTGAGTAGCTAGGATTCACAGGTGTGAGCCACTGATGGCCCAGCCTGCTCTGCCTTTTTACACTTTTCTTCCCTCTGTTTTCTGCGACTGAGAGATCAGCAGGCTTCAGAAGCCCAAAAGATTGTTGATTAGTTCTTCTGCTGGAGAAGGATGGGGTGTGGGACTGCAGGTCAACCCTGGCCTGAATCTTGGAGACCTAGTAGCCAACTGGGCCTCTCGCATCCTCCCTAACCTCCCAGCCCCCACCTGACCCCCACTGGCATCCTTTGTGTGCTTTTCTTTCTTATGATAATAAACAAAACATTGATACCTTTTATTTTTTTCTTTTTTGGTAAGAAATATGCTGGAGGTGAAATAATACAAAAAAGTGCCCTCCCAGGTGGGCTGGAGAGACTTTATGGCAACCTTTCACTTTAATTTTGAGACAGGTTCCCGTAGGACTCAAAGGCTGAGCAGGGTGGGGCTGGGATGGGGCTGGGTGAGGTGACAGCTCTGTTCTCTCTTGGGTTTTGCAGGTGGTTTCTGTACATCATCTTCACCTTCCTGCTCGGTGCCATCTGCACCCGAGAGGCCCTTCGCTCTGACTTCCTGATTGCCCAAAAGGTGGGTGAATCCATCCTGTTTTGCCCACAAAGGGCTCCATTTGCCAGGGTCATTTATTTGTTCCCACTGACAAATGGCCACCTCCTCCTGCAGTCCTGTCTGGGAGTCTGTATAGACTTCAGCTCTGGACTAAAGTTTATGGAGGGGCCAGAAATATCAAAGAGGTACAGCTTTTGTATATGGGCCTCTAAATGTGTCACAGTGCTTAGAAAGGCACACAACTGCAGGTAACTAGATAATGGTGACACCTCTTCATATTGAAAATTGGGACAAAAACAAGAATCTGGTTACCCTGAATTTCCCTTCTCCATAAGCTCTATTTGCCAATAACTTTACTTTCTACCACAGAGAGTGCTGCTCACATGAAGCAAGTGAGAAGGAGGAGGTTGAGAGACAGAGAAGGGGGCAGAGCCCAGAGAAGTGCAGAAAGCCAGGCCAGGGAGAATGAGCCAGGGAGCCAGGCTTTTCCAAAAATCTCAGCAACTCTGGGTTGATTTGGTAGTCTTTGTTACGTGGGCATGCACCCTGCCAGAAGATTAGTGAATTCCTTGTGTTCCATAGCTTCCCTTGTAGACTGGAGGTCATGTGGAATCAAGGACATTTACTTGGCATCACTCAAACTCACAAGAATTAGATTTCCAGCCATTTTTCTGAAAATTCCCAAAAAGTCCTGCCTTCCTTCAAGTTCCCCAAGGAAAAGTGGGCCCTGAGATTTCTGTAGTTTTCTGGGAATGGTAGTTGATTAGGGAGTTTTTCTTGCTGTTAACTCCTGAATATTGCTGCTTATATTTTAGGAAAAAGTACCTTTTGCTTTTGCTTCTGATGTGAGGCCTTGTGAAGCAAACAACCTGGCTCACCTTCACGGGGGGCCAGTGTGTGAGGCAACCAGCACAGGAGACTAGGAAATTATTTTTTAGAGATGTGTTTGGGCATGGTTTCCACATTAGCACAGGTTTCTTTTTAGGGCACGTAGACAGCCAAGTAAAGGTGATGTTTGACTTTAGGGGACTTGACCTTAGTATAAAAGCAGGTTTTGAAAGGTGGTGGTGGGGGATGCAGTTCAGGTGGTAAAAGAGCTCACACCCACCCTCCAGCACCCAGGCCACACACCCCCAGGTCATAAAGTTTGCTTTCAGGGAAGGGATCTGTCATGTCTTGTCAATCTAGATGCTTGACTGGCATGATGTACACGCTTTCATCTAGAGTTTCTTCTCTGAGGGCATTTTCTACAGAGGAATTGAAGGCTGTGGTGAGCAGCTGGAGGAAGAAGGATTGGTTTACCTTGGAGGGTGTGGGTGGAATACTTACTGTTCATCTGCACCTTGCCTGTGCTGGCTAGAAGAGCTAGCGGAATGGCTCAAGAGGTAGAGCACCTGCTTAGCAAGCGTGAGGCCCTGAGTTCAAACCGCAGTACCACTGAAAATTGAAATGTAGGAAGAATCAAGCCTTATTGTAATAAGGCAAAAAAAAAGAGGGACATTTCCATATGTAAGTGGCATTTAAAACATTTTATCTGGTGGAGTGGCTCAAGTGGTAGAGCACCTGCCTAGCAAGCATGAGGCCCTGAGTTCAAACCCCAGTACTGCTGAAAACAGAAAAAATTTAAAAAAAAAATCAACCTTTGAAGACTCTGGTCTAGACAGCAGGAGGCAAATTCTCTCTTGGGCTGGGGATCCTCTCCTCTCCTCCCCATGCTCAGAGTGGGCATGTGGGAGGCAGGCAGCCTTATATCCAAGGAAGGCCACAATAGCAAAGGGTAAAAATATCCCCAAAGACAAAACGTTAGAGCCTTTGTGTGTGGGGGGGGGTCCAATAGTGGACATGTGACCAGAGGGAACCTTCTTTAGAATGCCTCCTGTCCCAGACAGTGACACAAGTCCTTAGCCAGTTGGCAGCATCTTCGAAGTCAGGCCTGGCCATAATATGTGAGAAGGCACTAGGGTGAGAGGTGGAGACAGAGGTTATGGAGAGGATGAGAAAACATTTTCTGGAATAGACCACTGTAAGGCCTATGAAGGAAACAAAGTGGCTGGTTTTGGTTCTCAGTAGCAAACAGGGGCAGGTGCTGTAAGTAAGTGTTGAACAGTGACAGAACTAAGCAGGACGAGTGCAAAACAGCAATACCCCACAGACCCCTCCACAAGGGACCACCCAGGGTGCTTCCTCCAGACCGAGTCCTTTCTCCTGCTTCCCAGTGTCCTTTCTGGGGTCTGACTCAGCTGCAGGGCCTGGTACTACACGTAGAAAGTCAGTTGAGCCACACGTGATGGGACTGACAGAACCTGGAGAATGGGAGGTACAGCTGCAGAGGCTGGGAGGGATAAGGGAAATGTCTTTACTTGACGGAACCTACAACCCTGCTGTGGTTTAAAAAAAAAATCCCGGGACTTACATATGCTAGGCAAGTGCTCTCCATGGAGCTACATCCTCAGCCCAAAATGGAATTTTGTATGTGTGTGTTTGGAGATGAGGATTGAATCCAGGGCCTTATATGTGCAAGGTCAGCACTCTACAACTGAGTCACACCCATAACCCCATGGTGTGGTTTTAATGAACCACTCAGCTCAGGTTCACATCTTCGCTATGGCCTTGGTTCTTGAGAGCTTTCCTAGGCCCTGAAGAAGTAAAGCTGCATCTGTCTGGGTGCCCTGACCACCATCATCTTTGGACACAGAGACCAGCTGGCCTCCGACATACTCCCTTCATTGAGCTCTTCAACCTCTCTCTCTCTCTCTCTCTCTCTCTCTCTCATGCTTTCTTGCCAGAACAGTTCTCTTCAAAAGCTACTGGCTGCTCTGGATTTCATTCCACTGATCTGCACCTGGTCAGCAAATCTCTTTCTTTCTGTATTTCCTGAAGCTTCTCTGATCTGTTTCTAATTATTCAGTTTCCCAACCCATACTTCCTCCCAGAAATTTCTTATTTTTAATCCCCACTCCAGTGGAACGTTTTCCTGACTCTTGGTGTCAGTCTCAGTAATCTTATGCTTTCTTAAAAGTCTTTGCTATATTACAGTGGCTCTGAGATAACCTATGAAATCACAACACCTGACACATAGTAGGTGCTTATTAAATTTTAATTCCTGTCTATACTCCTTATGAGGATACCCTTACAGATGGAGACATTTATTTAGGAATACATTTCTCTCCCCCTAAAAAATATGCCATCTTTAATTTCATAGGAAAGTAGTCAATCCCAGTATTATTAAGTGGTAAAGGGATTACATAAACAACAGTATTCGTAGGAATTAAATCATCAAATAATGTTTCAAAATAAACTTGTATACAGTCAGGAAGTGCATGTTTATTACATATCAAAAGAGCAAGTACCTTAGGAGCCTTGGGACATACTAACTAGCAGAATGAGAACAAACTAAATAGGAAAAATAAAAATGGAAAATCCCCCAGAGTAAACACTAATCCTTCCTAAATTTGACAGTCATGATTTGAAAGCTCATGACAAAACTCCCCTCAGGGAGGAGAAGACAAGGCCAAGATTGAGGCTGGTGAGTGGTCCCAGTCATCTGCCCAGCAGCCCAGCCAGACTGTCTTCTGTTCTCATAGGGACACAACACTACCTCTCAGGAGACGAAGTGGACTTTGCCTCTCTATGGAAAGTGGCTATCAAGTGAGAGGCAGAACTCAACTAAAAGCTGAGGTATTGGTTAATCTGTGGAGTAGGGAGAATACCAGAAAATGCATGTCACTGTGGAAATGTTATGTGGGAGGAAGCTGAGGAGCCACTGAGACATTACAAATACATTTGGATTGAGGGTGTACTCCTCAGGATCAGCCAGGAGCCACAGGAATTAGATCAATTAGAACGGGGCCCTTGCAAATGACTTTAAAGCCAGTCCTTCAAGAGAAGGGAGCCAATGGTGAATTGGTAAAGTCCCTCAATGGCAAAAGCTCAGAATGGATGCTGGAGAAAAATACCAAAAGCAGAGAGATGTACTGAATGTAATTAATTACTTTCATCAGTAGTTACTGAAAAAGAACATAGGGTAGTTCACACCATGGAATATTTTGGAAAGATAGCTTTTTGTGAAGCTGCAAACAGGTGTTTGACACAAGAACATCATCTTATTTTTTTTTTTAAGAACTGTTGACAGAATCTGCTCAAACAAATTCTCACTTCCACCTCCACTAGCACGTTTTGCAAGCTTTCAGTACAATATGAATGAGAAAATGACTATGTTCTGTGAGGGCTGGAAGCACAGCTGCATGGTTTACTGTTGTATCTGTAATGTCTGGCCCTGTGCCTACACCATGCCAGGAATGTAACCATTCTCAGTAAATGCTTCCTACATGGATGGATGGATGGATAGATGGATAAATGACAGATAGAAAGGAAGAGCTTAGATTCAGGTGGGAGAGTGATATATAAAATTTTTTGTAATTTATCTGAATGTAAGGGCCAACATTTCACTTATTTTGCAGCAAATAGACTGAATAATTGTTGCTATTGTTGTTTTGGTTTTTTGAGACAGGGTCTCAAAAAATTTCCAGGATGGCCTGGAACTTGCTTAATTTAGCCCCATCTGGCGTCAAACTCATGATACTCCTGCATTAGCCTCCCAAGTGCTGGGATTACAGGTATATGACACCATGCCTGGCCTTCTGAATAACAGTTTTACATAAAAAAGCAGTAAGTGAACAGGCTGTTCTATGCACAATTGACAAATTGAACATAAGCAAGTCACTGTATGTGGGCATCCACCCTCTGACCCCAGCCCCAAGGATTCTGGAGGAATCCCAGAATGTGTCTGTAAGGTGGCCAACAGTGAAGTTACCAATGTCACATACACATAGAGCCAGAGATTCAAAGAGTTCCTAAGGTCAGTCCAGCACTAGAACCATGCAAAGTATGGAGTCTCATTCCCTCTCTTTGTGAATGTACAGTCTTTTTGATTATTTGTTTGTTTGTTTGTTTGTTTTGAGACAGGATCTTTCTGTGTAACCCAGGCTGGCCTTAAACTCTTCATCCTCCTGCCTCAGCCTCCCATATGCTGGGATTACAGGTATGTACCACTATGCTTAGTTCTGAACAGGCTCTGAATGATAAAATATTTACACAAATATATATAGTCATCCTTCTGCATTCCCAGGTTCTACATCCAAGTGTTAAACCACCAGTAGATCAAAACATATTCAGAAAAAATTGCATCTGTACAGAAGATATTCAGACCTTTTTCTTGTTATTATTCCCTAAGCAATAACAATACATAAAGAATAATAACTATGTACAAAGGATTGCATTAGGTTTCTAGAAATGATTATCTAGAAATGATTTAAAGTGGACTAGAGGATATGTGGGTTATATGCAAATACTCTACCATTTTTGTAAGTGTAAGGTACTTGAGCATCCATGGATTTTGGTATTCTCAGGGTCCTAGACCCAATTCCCCAAGGATACCAAAGGATGGCTGAATAGCCCGGGGTAAGAGGCAATCAAATTTCTGCAAGGAGATCCCATCCCTCCCTCTACTGAAGAAGTCTTGGTGAGGTGAACGCAACAGATACAATGTGCAGAGGTTCTTCACACTGGCTACACGTGAGAAGCACCAGCAGGGCTTTTAAAAAATCAATGATGTCTTTATCCCACTCAATACTAATTAAATTAGAATCTCTGGGGTGATTTTTATGCAAAGCCAGAGTGGAGAGCTACTGAGTTAAATTTCCAAAATGCTTTTGATAAAATTTCATCATAGAGTCTGTCTTTTGTTGTTGTTTGGTTAGGTTTGAACTCAGGGCTTCACACCTGCTTAGGCAGGGGCTCTACCACTTGAGCACTCCATCAGCCCTTTTTTTGTAATGGATTTTTTCGAGATCGGGTCTCGAGAACTATTATGCCTGAGCTGACTTGGAACTGTGATCCTCTTCTCTCTGCCTCCTGAGTAACTAGGATTACAGGTGTGAGCCACTGGTGCCCAGCAAGTCTGTTTTTTAAACCCTGGTAACATAGGATACATTTAGTAGAGAAGATAAAAACAAAGGTTACAGATGAATGATCTTATCACAGAATGGATGGAGGATTAATCACTGGACACGTTTATCTAACAGTTTTGTAAATACCAAATGGCTCGGATCATGTAAAGTCATGAGGCTTGATTGATTTTGCTGCTGATCCTGTTTGCTGTACTCTATGTTAGGAGCTGCAGGATGGGGACATAGGTGCATGATTTAGTCTTACTTGCATGGAGCTCATGGGGGCACCAGCAAGATAAGCCACCTGCCTAACTAACTGTCCTGCAGAGGAGAAGATAACAAAATGCCACCAGAGCACAGTGATGGGAAACATCAGATGACACCAATTTCTTGTAGTAACAAAATGGTATGTGAAAGGGGAGAGGAGGGGGCCAAGAAGCCCATGACATTGAATAAAAGAGCTTTGAGATTCACTGGAGATAAAAATGAGATAATGCATTTAAGGAAAAGCAATCACACCGAATTAAAGGCAAGATGGGCTCTGTGGTGGACCCAAGTTGTATCTGTCAAACTAATAACTTCCCTGACCATTTGGGAGCAAAACCCTTATGTACTGTCTTGAAGTGATTGAGAAAGACCCCCATTTAACATTCCAAAGCCCAAAGGACCAGGCCTTCTCTTGCCTGTCACTTTGCACCCATGGTAGGGCACATGACTAAGACTGCACTTCAAGTACAAGTGTGATGAATGAGGCAAAGATAAAAAGACAGCAAGAATCATCCTCAGGGTGGCTGGGAGGCTGGCAGCACCTCGGCTTAACTACTTCTGGTTATGAGTCTGGGAATGCCTTGGCTTGACTTGCCCTTCTCCGGCCTCATCTTATAGCCTCCTGATGATTCTGTGAACCCACAGCATCCTGCACATATGGTCTTTAAAAAAAATACTTTTTCTAATAAAAAATCCTGACTGATGAGGATTCGTTAGTCAAATTCTTCTAGTGATAATTTATGAGCCAGGAAAAAGGTCTAGCCAGGGGCTGCTTGTGATCCATTTGACTTACTACCCAGATCCAGTGCATTGCTGAGCAACAAAACAAAAGTGGGGTATGCAGAGCCTTCATAAAGAAGGGTGTAAGTGACAAAGCTGAAAGTTGCATCTAACCTATCTCGTGGTTGGATAAATGAGCACTTGGAACACACAGTCTGTCCACTGTGCCTAAAGTAAGATAAAATGGAGAAGGCATCACCATTATTAAGAAAGCACGGAGGCTTGGATTGGTATGGCTGAGGATTCTTGGCTCAGCATGGAGGAGCTGCATGGAGAAAAGCAGTTATTGTCCACTCCAGGAAGCACAGCTCTGACCTCTCCTGTTCCACCTGTTGGTTCCTGTGGACCAAACGAGTCCTTGACCCCACTCATTCTTTCACTCATTCGTTGATCTGAATTAGGCACCAAGCACCCCGGTGAACAGGACGGGAGACTTACCTAAACGAAACCTGCAGGTGGGTAGAGGAGACAATACGCTAGGTGCTGCAGAGCACTGAGGAGCAAACACTGGTGTGAGGCTGGTGGAGGACGGCCTCATGGAGGAGGTGAGGCTTGTGCTGATTTTTTTTTTTTTTTTGGTGGTACTTGGGTTTGAACTCAACCATGCCCCCAGTCCTTTTTTGCTTTAGTTATTTTTTTTGATAGGGTCTCATGGTTTTTCCCAGAGCCAACTTTAGACTGTGTCCACCTACCTTTGCCTCCTCGTAGCTGGGATCATAGATATGTACCACCATACCTCGCTTCTTTGTGGAGATAAGCTATCACTAACTTTTTTCCTTTGGGCTGGCCTTGAACCAGTATTCACAACCTTCTCCTCCAGAATAGCTGGGATTACCAGTGTGTGCCATCACACCCAGCTGTGCTGAATCCTGATGATCAAGCAGGAGTTTAATAGACAATGAGCAGATTAAGGGGTATGGAGAGAGGGTTCCATCAGGTAAAGAAATCATGCTGACCAATGACTGTGTGTGTGCAGGGTGTGGGGCTAGAGAGGTCATGGACTATGCAGGACCTATGTTTCAGACCAATGGGAATTGTTGATATGTTTGCACAGGGGCATTGGGACCAGCGTTTAGAGATGTCACTCTGGCAAAAGCCTAGGTCATTTAGTCCTAGGGAATGATTCAGGAGGGAGCACTTAGAGGCAGGAGGCACCTGGAATTGTAATTGACCAGTAGATCTTAAAGTGTGGTTCCAAGGCCGTCAGAATCAACACGAGAACCTGTTGGAAGTCTATATTCTCAGGCCCTACCCGTAAGGGTGGGGCCCAGAAATCTGTGTTTTTTGTTTTTTTTTTTTTCATTTTTCTTTTATTATTCATATGTGCATACAAGGCTTGGTTTATTTCTCCCCCCTGCCCCCACCCCCTCCCTTACCACCCACTCCACCCCCTCCCGCTCCCCCCCTCAATACCCAGCAGAAACTGTTTTGCCCTTATCTCTAATTTTGTTGTAGAGAGAGTATAAGCAATAAGAAATCTGTGTTTTGAGAGGCCTGTAGATGAGTCTGATGCCCATTCAGTTTGAGAACCGCTGTGCAGTCCACATGAAATGTGAAGCTGGCCTAACCTGAAAATAGTGGGATGAAGTAGGGTGGGGCCAGGGAATAGAAAATCTAGTCCAGAGGTTGGATCTAGAGGTCTGTGAGTGGGTTTTCAGGGAGTTCCTGTGGTTTTCCAGGGTAGTAGAAAGGTCAGAAGCAGGATCTGGACAGGTGTAGTGGTGTATACCTATAATCCTTGTACTTGAGAGGCTGAGGCAAGAAGATCACTAATTTGAGACCAATCTGGGCTATATAGTGAGACCCTGTCTCAAAGACAAACACAAAACAAAAGAAAAGAAAAACAGGGTCAGTCATTGAGTAATTGTGTTAGTCAACTTTTAGTCACTATATCAAAACTCCTGAGATAATTTATAAAGAGAAGAGTTTTATTTTGGCTTATGGTTTCAGAGATTACAGTCTGTAGCTAAGTAAATCCATTGCTGTGGGCCTCTGGTAGGGATGCCAAACAGCAATAAGCTGGAAAAAACTGCTCACTCCATAGTCAGAAAGCAAAAGAAAGAAAGAAATGCACTGGGGCTTCCACAATCCCCTTTGAAGCCATGTCCCCAATGATCTAAAGATCTGCTGCTGGACTCCACCTCTTAAAGGTCTCACCACACCCTATAGCATCACCCTGAGAACCAAGACTTTAACAAACACACGGGGCCCTGGGGGACATTTATGATCCAACTCATAGCAATGATGAAACTGCTTTCTCACATAGGTGTCCCTAGTGGGCTTCCTGTTTCTCTTGGGTTTGTACATCTCATCCCTGGCCTCCTGTATGGGAGGACTCTATGGAGCCCCCCGGATCCTGCAGTGCATTGCCCAGGAGAAAGTGATTCCTGCACTCGCCTGTCTGGGGCAAGGGGTGAGTGACTTTTTTTTTTCTTCTGGAGAAACATTAAGACACTTTCCTGATTAGAGCCTGTGGTTAAGTCCTCTCACGTGGGACAAAGGGCAATGCAGAGGTTATTTCTTCCAGCCCTGTCCTCTGGCTGGCTTAGGTGGGGGGCAATTAGAAGAAGCATCTTAAATATCACAACTGCCTGGGCTCCCTTGCTCTAGAATAGCTAAGCAGTCATGGTCACATCTTGGACCCTAAGCAGCAGCAAAATGGAGTGTCCTATCCTTTAATAAAAACAGAATCAGGATCCTACAAGTTTAGCACAGAGAAAAGAATCTGTTGGTTAGAGGAGAGCTGGTCCTTGCAGGTCTAATTCCCCCTACAAGTTCCCCGTGCCCTGGGTAGTGGGGAGGGCTGCTGTTCAGTGATTTCCCATGGTCTGGGCTCCCTGATAACCCTCATGGGCCAAACTTTAACTGATACTGAGTAGCTTGATTGAGTCATGGCTGGGACAATGATTAAAAGAGACTTTCCTAAAACCTATGGAATCACAGAAGAGAAATTGGCACCAGAATTCCACTTCTCTATAATGTGGTTTGCAAGGTGTCATTTGTTTTTGTCCTGTTGGGGTAACACAGAGGCCCTCTCTAATCCCTTCTGATTCCCAGCCTCCCTCTTGGGAGGGCACATGTAAGCCATTCATATTTCCACCCTTCACCGTCTTCCTCTCCTGTTTTGTTCTCTACGACCTTCCGTATATGATTTGCCTTTATTTTATCTATCATTTCATTTATTTGTTATAAAGTGAAATGAGCACAGGGTTCAAAACTAAAAATGATGTAAAAGGAATACATCAAGGGTTTGTGCTCCTATCATGCATCTTTTTACCTATTTTCCCCCATACCCAGCCCTGTCCTTTAGTCACTGTTTTTCTTAATGAATCCTTCTCAATCCCATTTTTGCCCAAAAGATAGTGATCTCTGTATGTTGTTCTATAGCTTGCCTTTTTTCATTTCATATGGTCAAGAAATCCGTCTTTCTGAATGGATTTCAAAAATGCAGAGAAAGCTTTCTCGTTCTTTTTCCATCATGTGCACAGATAATAATTTATTTATTCAGTTCCCTATGGATTGATACTTGAGTGGGTTCCAGTAAACAGTACTGCAATATATAATCGTGTGTGTGTGTATAATTTTACATATGTGCAGATAGACATATATCTATTGGATAAATGTCCCTAAGCAGGATTGCTGAATCAAAGGATAAATGCATTTAAAACTTATTTATTTATTTAGATACTAGGGATTGAGCCCAGAACCTTGCATATATTAGGTAAACACTGTACCACTAAACTACCCTTCAGGCCTTTTGTTTTATTTTTGAGATAGGGTCCCTCTATGTAGCCCAGGCTGGTCTTGAACTTGCAATCCTCCTGCCTCAGCCTCCCAAGCAGTGTGGAAAATCACACTTACCTGCATTTAAAATTTTTAATAGTTCTTAGTTGAATGCTGGTGGCTCATGCCTGTAATCCTAGCTACTTGGGAACTGAGATCAGGAGGATTGTGATTTAAAGCCAGTAGCCAAAATTTTTGCGAGACCCCATCTCAACAGAAAAAAAGTATGGTGGTATGCACCTGTCCTCCCAGCTACCGCAGAAAACATAAAATAGGACTATAATAGTCCAGGTCAGCCTGGGCAAAAAGCAAGACTCTTTCTTCAAAATAACCAAAGCAAAAAGAACTGAAGGTGTGGCTCAAGTGGTAGTAGAGAGCCTGCCTAGCAAGCAAGAAGCCCTGAGTTCAAACCTCAATACTGCCAAAAAAATTGTTTTACTAGATCTTGCCAAAATACCCCTAATGGGATGTGTCTCATTTTGTACTTCTAATGGTGTGTGAGAGCACTTGGTTTCCCACAGCCAGTACCACTCAGGCCAAAAGATTCTGCCTTATAGATGTATTAGTCAGACTTTCTGCTGCTCATACAAATATCTGAGAAAATCAGCTTCAGGAATGGTTTCACACATGAAAAAATGCTCACCATCTCTAGCAATAAAGGAAATGCAAATAAAAACCACGCTAAGATTCCACCTCACCCCTGTTAGAATAGCCATCATTAGCAACACCACCAACAATAGGTGTTGGTGAGGATGCGGGAAAAAAGGAACCCTCTTACACTGCTGGTGGGAATGTAAACTAGTACAAACCACTCTGGAAGAAAATTTGGAGGCTACTTAAAAAGCTAGACATTGATCTACCATTTGATCCAGCAATACCACTCTTGGGGATATACCCAAAAGACTGTGACACAGGTTACTCCAGAGGCACCTGCACACCCATGTTTATTGCGGCACTATTCACAATAGCCAAGTTATGGAAACAGCCAAAATGCCACACCACTGACAAATGGATTAAGAAAATGTGGTATTTATACACAGTGGAATTCTATGCAGCCATGAAGAAGAACGAAATGTTATCATTCGCTGGTAAATGGATGGAATTGGAGAACATCATTCTGAGTGAGGTTAGCCTGGCTCAAAAGACCAAAAATTGTATGTTCTCCCTCATATGTGGACATTAGATCAAGGGCAAACACAACAAGGGGATTGAACTTTGATCACAAGATAAAAGCGAGAGCACACAAGGGAGATATGAGGATAGGTAAGGTACCTAAAAAATTAGTTAGCATTTGTTGCCCTCAACGCAGAGAAACTAAAGCATATACCTTAAAAGCAACTGAGGTCAATAGGAAAAGGGGACCAGGAACTACAGAAAAGGTTAGATCAAAAAGAATTAACCTAGAAGGTAACAAACATGCACAGGAAATTAATGTGAGTCAATGCCCTGTATAGCTATCCTTATCTCAACCAGCAAAAACCCTTGTTCCTTCCTATTATTGCTTATACTCTCTCTTCAACAAAATTAGAGATAAGGGCAAATAGTTTCTGCTGGGTATTGAGGGGGTAGGGGGGAGAGGGAGGGGCGGAGTGGGTGGTAAGGGAGGGGGTAGAGGCAGGGGGAGAAATGACCCAAGCCTTGTATGCACATGTGAATAATAAAACAATTAAAAAAATTAAAAAGAAAAAAAGAATGGTTTCAGAGGTTTCAGTCCATGATCAGTTGGCTCTGTATTTCTGGGCACAGAAGTGAGGCAGAACAACATGGCAGATGAGTATGGTGGAGCAGAAGTGCTCGTGGTGGCCCGGAAGCAGAGTAAAAGGAAGGGACCAGAACCAAAATATACCTTTGAAAGTCACACCCCAGCAACCCACTTCCTCCTACTAGTTCCCACCTTCCACAGTTCTACCACCTCCCAATAGTCTATTCAAACTTTTAATCCATTAATCCATTCAACTTTGAATCCATCAAGTCTATTCAAACTTTTAATCCATTGATGGATTAAAGTCAGAGACCTCATGATCTAGTGTTCTGGAAACACTCTCACAGACACACCCAGAGCTGTGTTTTACTAATCTGCTAGGCCTTTCACAATCCAATCAAATTGGCAATCAAAATTACACTCTGCACTGGCCCTTGAGTGTAAGAAGTTTGGTGAGGCCAAAGGGACATGCTCACCTGGATCCCAGGCATCTCCTTGAGATGATATCCATGTATGCTGCACCGGATGGCCCCCAGTCCACTTTCAGGGTCTGTCAGGGCCTCTTCCTGTCTAGAGTCAAGGTGTGGGCTGAGAGTCCATATATCAGCGTGAGGCCCGATACAGTATGGTCTGAGAAGAGAAGAGGGTGGGCTCTGAACTGGAGGCTGTACCTAGGCATCTTTCAGTGAAGAAATCTGAGGAGTACAAGAATTCTCAACTTGAACCTGGTCTTCCTCATCCTCATGTATGTGTGTCTGACAGGGAAAGAGGGGAGAACATATTTGGCCTATTAGGTTAATGGCTTGGTTTATAGTTGTAAATATTTAGATTTACTCTTCCCTTGGACAACAAACACAGTGTTAGCAAGGAGACTGTCCACAGCTCATTGCCAAATGTGAATTTTTGCTAATCATATAGTGAGAGATCGCATTTTTTGATACATGGTCTTGCTATGTAGCCCAGACTGGCCTTGAACTCACAGTCCTGTCTCCCTCTCCCAAGTGCTAGGTTTATAGACATGTGCCACCACACTTAGGTTTGCATTCCTCTTATTGCCAATGAAGTTGGAATATCTTTTCCTCTAAAAGCTATTTGTATTTTTTTTCTGTGATTGATAGAGTCAGTTTCTTTTCAACTGCTAGAAGCTCTTTCTTTGTTAGAAAGATTAACTCTTTGTGATATGTATTATAAATATTTCTCTTAGTTTGTCATCTGCTTTTTAACTTTGAAATCTTTTTTCCCCAAAGTTTCTTTACATACAATTAAATTTTATTAGCTCATTTCTTCTTTAATGGAGGAAAAGAAGAAACTTAAACATATGTGAGATATATTCAATATATAGAAAAGGGCATAAAACCAACCAGTTGTAAAAGTGACACTGACATACACCCTTGTAGCCTCCACCCAGTAACCCTGCCAGTCCCTGAACACCACCCTCCCCAAGCTCCTCCTGGGTGAGAGCCCTTCTCTCTCACTGCTGTCCTTGACTTCTGTGATAATTTTTTCCTTGCTTTCTTTACAGTTTTTCTCAGGGGTCTGTAGACTTTTTCTGAGAGGTGACAGAGAATGCATACTTTAGGTATTGCAGGCTTTATGGTTTCAATTACCACTATTGAGCTCTGGTATTATAGCTCAAAAGTAGCCGTAGACATCACCTAATGCTTTATTCATGAGCCCAAGTTTGAATTTTGTGTAATTCTCATGTATCACAAATTATTCTTCTTTTGATTTCTTTCCCCAGCTTAAAAATGTAAAACCAGTCTTATCTCATGCCATGCATAAACAGGCACTGCCAGATTTGGCCCAGGGGCCACAATCTGAGTTTGAGACCTCACTTCCTGCACATGCATCTCTAAACAAAATTTTGCCTGTTTCCTAACTTTAAGAACAGGTTGAATAACCCTTATCTTAAATACTTGGGAGCTGAAGAGTTTGGATTTGGGACTTTTGTATTTTGGAATATTTTCACAGTCATAATGAGATACCATGGGGATAGGACCCAAATCTAAACATGAAATTCATTTATGTTTCATATATACCTTATCCAAATAGCCTGAAGGTAATTTTATACAGTATTTTTAGTAATTTTATGTATGGAAAAAAAGGTTTCATGGTGTGGGATTTTCCACTTGTTATATCAGCATCCAAAAAGTTTCATATTTTTAGAGCATTTTAAAGGTAGAATTTTCACGCTAGAGCTGCTCAGCGTGTAAATGAAGCACATATACACGCACATACGTTCTCTCGTGATATCCAGCTTTCACTTATCATTATATTTGGCTTGTAGCAGCAGGTTGTTTATTATTTGGGAGTTTTATGAATGTATCATGAGCATTTTTGTAGTAGCTATAACTATAGATTTCTTCCAGACTCCAGTTCCCTTCGTAGAAATGTTAAATTGTGAGGTGTGTGCGCCTTTGCTTACTAGATAATGTCAAACTCTTTTTTGAGGTAGTTATACTAATTTCTGTCCTGTCAGCAGTAGCTGGGACTTCCCGATCCTCTATATTTGGCCATTACTTGGTATTATCACACTTTAAATTTTTGGCCAGTCTTGTGGGTGTCTCATGACATCTCACTGGGTTTTAATTTGCATTTCTCTAATTACTAATGAGGTTAGGCATCGTTTCATAGGTTTCATGGTCTTCTTTTGTGAAGCACTTGCTCGTTCTTTTCTCATTTTGTTTAGTGGACTGTCTTTTCCAATTATTTTGCAGAGATTCTTTATATAGTTTAGATATCTTTTGTCAGTTTTATGTGTTGCAAATATCTTTTCCCATTCCATGGCTTGTTTTTTTCATTTCTTTTTAGTGTCTTTTGGTGAACAGAAGTTCATGTTGGCCTATTTTATCACTTTACAATCTACCCTTATCAAGGTCCTGGCCCGGACTAGCACTTTCTTACCCAACTTCGGTCAACTTATGCAGGACCCTCCTTTGAAAATTCTTTTGAGTTTCTGAGGATTTATTTTATTCGTGGAAGTTTTCTTGTTAGCATCTGCTAAACAGATACAATAAATATACCCTCAAATGTAATTCTTATACACAATAAAAGTGGCTCCTCCTCCTATTCCTCCGGCTCCTCTTCCTCCTCTTCCTTCTTTACCTTTTTTTTTTTTTTTTAAATAATTGTATTCTAAAGTTTGGGAAGGATGTTTCAGGTCAGCAGGGACTCTGATCCTCAGAGACTGAAACTGATGATGACCTGCCATCTTCAACCTGAGGCTTCTAAGGTTACCGTCTATTCCAGCTCCTGATGGAGGGGGGACCCAGCTGGAGGGGAGGCCAGATCTGAGGTGGCTTCCAGGCCTGCCCTCACTTTCCTGACTGCCAGCAGTGCAGGAGGTAGGAGTAGCCATTAGGTTCTGTCTACATCCTTTAGGGTAAAGCTGGCCAGGCTTGCTGATGGAGTGAATACAAGAGAATGAGAAAATGCATCAAGAATCTTGCTTGGCTGAGGAACTAGCCATTTTCTGAGATGGAGAGACTGCAGAATGAGTAGATTTGAAGAGAGGGGAACCAGCAGTTTGGTTTTGTGTATACTAAGTGGGAGATATTATCATACATCAACTAAAAATGTGGGGTGGGCAGTTGGATTTTTAAGCCTGGATTTCAGGGGAGTATGTTAGGCTGGAAGTTCAAAGTCGGGAGTTGTCAGTATGAAGGTGGTATTTAAAGCCTTGAGCCTGGATGAGATTCCGTAGGGAGTGAGTATAGATAGAAAAGAGACATCCGAGGATGGAGCCAGGGGCTGCTTTAAATGTAGCATTCAGAGACATAGAGGAGCCAGCAATGGAGACTGAGAAGGAGCAGTGGTGTGGGAAGCAAATTGAGAGGAATTAGGTGAAGAAAGCCTTTCAAAGAGGAGGAGGTGACAGCCTGGTCCAGTGTAGTTCTTTGGACAAAGGATAAGAGATTGAGAAGTGAGTGCTGCTTTTGGTCCAAGAACTATGTCAGTGGTCATGATTACATGGTTTCTAAAAGTGGCAGCCCATTTTTTTCCCACTCAGAAGATCACTGTCTGCTCCTCCACAAATGACAATTGTGTGTGCACATGAGCCTGTGCAGGCATGCATGCTTATTACCAGACCTCTCCCACTCCAGCTACCAATGACTTTGCTATGTCTTCCAGGACCCACTTTGTATCTCTGATTTCCAAGGCCGTTATTAAATGCAATCAAAGACAAAAGGAAGAACTATTTAGGAAGTCAGTTCTATAGTAATGGCCCATGTTAATCATTATTAATACAACCAATACCTGTGGTATGTTAAGAGGCTACTGTGCGTCAGTGCTATACTGGCATTTTACATGCATTAGCTTTGGTCTCACAATGACCCAATGAGTTGATATGATTATCCCAAATTTATGGATTAATACTCACACAGGGAAAGGTAGCCAAGCCGTTATGAGTTTGTTTGTATAATATGAATTCTGAATTTTCTGAAATGTTCTGACTGAAATTTCATGTTGTTGTTTTTGTTTCTGCAGAGAGGGCCAAATAAAACACCCATAGCAGCCATCTGCCTGACCAGCTTTGTGACTATGGCCTTTGTCCTTGTGGGTCAGGTGAATGTTCTGGCACCAATCGTCACCATCAACTTCATGATGACGTATATTGCAGTGGACTACTCTTATTTCTCTCTGTCTATGAGTCACTGCAATTTCCCCCAGGTTCCTGAGCCAGTTATCAGAGATGGCCCAGAAGCTCTCCACTGCTCTGAGCACTTGCTCTTGGGGAAGGCTCCCAGCTATGGCTCTGATGACCTGGACAGAAGTCTCTCTGAGGGCACTCTGCTAGAATTCACCAAGGACATGGATCACCTCCTCCAACTAAATAGGAGGCTTGAGAGTAGCCAGCCTAAGTCAGGAGAATATAACAGGATCCCAGAGAGTCAGAAAAGGAAATGCAAGAAGGCCACCAAACAAACCCTACAAGATAGCTTCCTCTTGGACCTCAAATCTCCTCCTTCCTTCCCTACCAAGGACTCTGATGGGTCTCCTAGTGCCTCCTGGGAGGGACAGGAGTTCTACCAGAGCAAGAAGATTTTAAGGAGTGAGGTGACTCATCCTGGGGGAGCACAGGAACAACTCATCCCTGATGTGTGCAACCAACCCAGGGCGAGTGGAGAAGGTAAGTGCTTTGGGGTCTGCTATTTTGGGGTGACCACTGGTTGTGTCACCTACTCAGTTATCACAACCCAGTTTTATAATGTTGGTAATTTTGTTTGATGTTTATTTCAAAGTGTTTATTCAGGTATGAGTTTAATTGTTTATAATTCTCCTCTGTTATATATAGTATAGTTAATTTTAAAGAGAATTTTTTTATCCACTCCTGTAAGATCTGGGAGCCATGGTTAGTAACTGAATATAAACTTCTTTTCACTCAAAGTTCAGCAGACACATAATGCCAGTGTGAATGAGACTGATTCAGCCTCTCAGGCGAGGTGGAAATGTGCAGTGATAAATTGCTTGGTGAGGACTCTGTGTTTGTGTGAGGAAGATGAATCTCCCAAACCAGGCAAGATGGATAGAAGGTAGCTAAAGGAACCAGCTTTTCTTTGTTGACAAACCTACAGGTACAGACACACACACACACATAGACTCTCAAGGAGAGGCTTATATAGAACATGAAAAATCCCGAGAAAAAGAGAAAACTTTTTGAGGAAGACCATATTCTAGGTGCTTTACATCTTGCTATAGTTTGGATCTGGAATTTCCCCCAAAGGCCCATGTATTAAAAGGCATGGCCCCAAGGTATCACTGTTGGGAGGTGGTGGAACCCTTAAGAGGGGAGGCCTAATGGAAGTCTTCAGGTCATTGAGGTATGCTCTAGAAGAGGGTTTTGGGTCCCCAGTCCTTCCATGCTCTCTTTTGTTCCCTGGCTTGTGGTGTGAGTGGGTTTCCCTTCACCACATGTTCCTTCCATGACACGCTAGCTAACCACAGGCCCAGTACAATGGGGTCAACTGCTCATGGACTGGAGCATCCAAAAGTTAAGCCAAAACAAACCTTTTCTCTTTATAAGTTCATGTTGTGCCAATTAGCTTTTTTCTTCTTTCTTTTCTTTTCTTTCTTTTTTTTTTTTAAACTGTGACACCTTAAGAGAGAAAGGATTTATTTTGGTTCATAGTTTCAAAGGTTTCAGTCTATGGTCAGCTTGCTCCTTTACTTTTAGGCCTATGGCAAGGCAGAAACATCATGGTAGAAAGACATGCAGAGGAAAGGTGCTCACTTTATGGCAGACAGGAAGCAGAGAAAAACAAGGAAGGACCAGGGGCCAAGATACACCGTTCAGAGGAATACCAGTACTGACCAACTTCCTTCATCAGGCTCACCTCCTACTAGCCATTCAATATGAACTCATCAACTGATTAACCCATTGATGGAGTTGCACCCTCATGATCTGATCACTTGTCAATAGGACCACCAGCTGGGGCCCAAGCCTTTAACACACAAACCTTTGGGAGAGACATTTCATATTTAAAGCATAACAGTTTATTATTGCAGGCATTTATTATAGTAACAGAAAGCTGACTAATACACATCTACTACTTCAAGGAATAGGTGATTCTTTGCACAGGTAGACATCACCCTCATATCTGCCTGTATTTGAAGTCTATATACTGCACATTACTATATTGTCCCATCAGATCTGGACACATTTGGGCAAAGAGGAGGAGAATGAGTTGGAGGTGTGGCTCAAGTGGTAGAACACCTGACTGGAAAGCTCAAGGACCTGAGTTCAAACCCATACTGCCCTCCCCCCGCCAAAAAAAGACATAGAAATGTCTAAAGCACTTTATGTTTTCCCATAAGCCTGTTTTTCCTTCATTACTCTAAATTAATGGGAAGTTTTTAATGGTAGTAGTATCATTAAAACTTTAAAATAGTTATTTTATTTTCATCAAAGTATTAAGTGTACTGTTTAATAAGCTAAGTAGTATCAAAAGTCATATAACCAGAAACAGTAATTCCCTGTCTTCTGTCTCATCCCTTTTACCCCTCAGTATCTCTAGCCCCACTCCTAGATCCAAAAACTTCAGACTCAACTAAGAAGTTGAATTAATTTTCTGTTAACCTTCCTTTTACTAAATAATATGTTTGTATTGCTACTTCCCTATGTCAGTTTCAGATATCATCTTTTGACTTCCTATGATGATAAGAGAGGATTTAACTCCTTGATACCACTGTGACTTCTCATCTAATACCCCAGTGTAGTCACATCATAGATTTTTAATTAAGAGCTAATATTCATATGATCATGACTGAGTAAATATTGCTTGTCTGAGTCATGAATCTATACCTATAATCACAATTTCTCTTTTTTTAACCCACCTTTTTCCATTTCCTAGAATTAATAATTGCTTATGTATTTTTTTTTTTTTAGTTTTTCTGTCATTGTTTTTCTCTAAGTACTCCAGCAGGTATATCAAATACCTCTTGATGTTGTTTCTAAGTGCTCCAGAAATCTATCATATCCATTTCTCCCCCAACCCCTGTCCTATGGCTCCCATCCTCCTGTTGCACTCTGCTCTGTTCTCCAAGCCTGCTACCAAGCTGTTGTCTTAGAATTTCTCTCTTCCGTAGATCTGTATCACATCCAGGGAATAAGAAATTTCTTGGGCACCATGTTATCATGGACTGTTGTGTTTTGTTGTTGTTATTGTTGCCTGCCAAGCCTTGAATAAACAATATGCTTGAGGAACTTCCAACATTATGAATCTTGGTGGGAGGCAAAGCAAGTCTTTGACACTCAAAACTGAAAATGTCAGATACTCAGTTTTCCTGTCTTTCTTGCAGCCAGACCAAGCACAAAAGCAAGGCTATACGAGTTAGATGAGACCTCCTTAGACTTGGAACTGGGAACTGAACACTAGAAGAAATAAGGACTTTGGGAAACTTTGTGGCAGCATGATGGTAGCTGTAGGATAATTACATAATTGGCTCCAGTGTACAGGGCTTCTGGGCCAGTGGTGTTTGCAGCATGGTGTCCCCATTAGACTGCTGTGACGTGTAATTTTGAGAGTTAATCTGGCCACATAGCCTTGACTTGACTTCCTAGCCTTTCTAGCTTTTCTCAGATGCCCCAGATCTTTGTTTTGGAATTATAGTAAAATACACTCAACATGCAGTTTACCATATTAGCCATTTAAATGTAGAGTTTAGTGTTACTAAATATATTTATAATATTATACAACCGGCACTACTATCCATCTCCTAACTCTCTTCTTGTAAAGCTGAAACTCTGTATCCATTAAACAGTAACTCATCATTCCTCTACTCTCTATCCCCTGGCAACCATCATTCTCTGTGAGTTTGACTACTCTCTGTGTCTCATCTAAGTGGAATCATTCAGTGTATGTATTTTTCTGACTGGTCTATTTTATTTGGCATAATGTCCCCAAGACTCACCCATGTTGTATCATGTGTCAGAATCTCCTTTCTTTTTAAGGCTAAATAACTTACCATTGTTTGACTACAACACATTCTGCTTATCTCTTCATCCATGGAAGGGTACTTGGGTTGCTTCCACATTTTGGCTATTTGGAGTTATGCTGCTGTGAGCATAGAGTACAACTATCTCTTAGAGAAGGAAGGAAGGAAGGGAGGGAAGGAGGGAGAGAAGGAGGAAGAATGGAAGGAGTTCTTTGATGTCTGAAAATTCCTAGTCTCACACTAGAAAACTCTGAGTTAAAAATCATTTTCCTATTGTTTTTGGAGGTGCTGTTTTATTGTAGGATGCTTTCTCTGAGTTCACTTTTCACAGTTGAGAAATTTGCCATTTTGATTCCTCATCCTCAGAGCCTTTGTGTAAGTCCTGACCTGCTTTTTTTCTTCCAGGAAGTTTTTAGGACATTTTCTTTTTGCTGCCATTATATTGGCACCTAGTTTTTCCTTTTATTTCTTTTTGTTTTGTTTATTTATTTATTTATTTTATTATTCATATGGGCATACAATGTTTGGGTCATTTCTCCCCCCTGCCTCCACCCCCTCCCTTACCACCCACCTGGTCCCCTCTCTATCCCCCCGCACCCCCTCGATACCCAGCAGAAACTATTTTGCCCTTATTTCTAATTTTGTTGAAGAGAGTATAAGCAATCATAGGAAGGAACAAGGGTTTTTGCTAGTTCAGATAAAGATAGCTATACAGGGAGTTGACTCACATTAATTTCCTGTGCATGTGAGTTACCTTCTAGGTTAATTCTTCTTGATCTAACCTTTTCTTTAGTTCCTGGTCCCCTTCTCCTATTGGCCTCAGTTGCTTTAAAGTATCTGCTTTAGTTTCTCTGCGTTGAGGGCAACAAATGCTAACTAATTTTTTAGGTACCTTACCTATCCTCATATCTCCCTTGTGTGCTCTCGCTTTTATCTTGTGATCAAAGTCCAATCCCCTTGTTGTGTTTGTCCTTGATCTAATGTCCACATATGAGGGAGAACATACGATTTTTGGTCTTTTGGGCCAGGCTAACCTCACTCAGAATGATGTTCTCCAATTCCATCCATTTACCTGCGAATGATAACATTTCGCTCTTCTTCATGGCTGCATAAAATTCCATTGTGTATAAATACCACATTTTCTTAATCCATTCGTCAGTGGTGGGGCATCTTGGCTGTTTCCATAACTTGGCTATTGTGAATAGTGCCGCAATAAACATGGGTGTGCAGGTGCCTCTGGAGTAACCTGTGTCACAGTCTTTTGGGTATATCCCCAAGAGTGGTATTGCTGGATCAAATGGTAGATCGATGTTTAGCTTTTTAAGTAGCCTCCAAATTGTTTTCCAGAGTGGTTGTACTAGTTTACATTCCCACCAACAGTGTAAGAGGGTTCCTTTTTCCCTGCATCCTCACCAACACCTATTGTTGGTGGTGTTGCTAATGATGGCTATTCTAACAGGGGTGAGGTGGAATCTTAGAGTGGTTTTTATTTGCATTTCCTTTATTGCTAGAGATGGTGAGCATTTTTTCATGTGTTTTTTTGGCCATTTGAATTTCTTCTTTTGAGAAAGTTCTGTTTAGTTCACTTGCCCATTTCTTTATTGGTTCAATAGTTTTGGGAGAATTTAGCTTTTTAAGTTCCCTATATATTCTGGTTATTAGTCCTTTGTCTGATGTGTAGCTGGCAAATATTTTCTCCCATTCTGTGGGTGTTCTCTTCAGGTTAGAGACCATTTCTTTTGTTGAGCAGAAGCTCTTTAGTTTTCTGAAGTCCCATTTATCTATGCTATCTCTTAGTTGCTGTGATGTTGGGGTTCCATTGAGAAAGTTCTTACCTATACCTACTAATTCCAGAGTATTTCCTATTCTTTCCTGTATCAACTTTAGAGTTTGTGGTCTGATATTAAGATCCTTGATCCATTTTGAGTTAATCTTGGTATAGGGTGATATACATGGATCTAGTTTCAGTTTTCTGCAGACTGTTAACCAGTTTTCCCTGTAGTTTTTGTTGAAGAGGCTGCTATTTCTCCATCGTATATTTTTAGCTCCTTTGTCAAAGACAAGTTAGTTATAGTTGTGTGGCTTCCTATCTGGGTCCTCTATTCTGTTCCACTGGTCTTCATGTCTGTTTTTATGCCAGTACCATGCCGTTTTTATTGTTATTGCTTTGTAATATAGTTTGACATCAGGTATCGTGATACCTCCAGCATTGTTCTTTTGACTGAGTATTGCCTTGGCTATTCGTGGTCTCTTGTGTTTCCATATAAATTTAACGGTAGATTTTCAATGTCTTTAATGAATATCATTGGAATTTTGATGGGAATTGCATTAAACATGTAGATTACTTTTGGGAATATAGACATTTTTACTATGTTGATTCTACCAATCCATGAGCATGGGAGATCTCTCCACTTTCTATAGTCTTCCTCAATCTCTTTCTTCAGAAGTTTATAGTTTTCTTTGTAGAGGTCTTTCACATCTTTTGTTAGGTTTACACCTAGGTATTTGATTTTTTTTGAGGCTATTTTAAATGGAATTGTTTTCATATATTCTTTTTCAGTTTGTTCATTATTAGTGTATAGAAATGCTAATAATTTCTATGTTGATTTTATATCCTGCTACCTTGCTATAGCTATTGATGGTGTCCAGGAGCTTCTGGTTGAGTTTTTTTGGGTCTTTAAGGTATAGGATCATGTCATCTGCAAATAGGGGTATTTTGACAGTTTCTTTATCTATTTGTATTCCTTTTATTCCTTCTTCTTGCCTAATTGCTGTGGCTAGGAATTCCAGTACTATGTTGAATAAGAGTGGAGATAGTGGGCATCCTTGTCTAGTTGCTGATTTTAGAGGGAATGGTTTCAGTTTTTCTCTGTTAAGTATAATGCTGGCTGTAGGTTTGTCATATATAGCTTTTATAATGTTGAGGTACTTTCCTTCTATTCATAGTTTTCTTAGAGCTTTTATCATGAAATGGTGTTGGATCTTATCAAAGGCTTTTTCTGCATCTATTGAGATGATCAAGTGGTTTTTGTCTTTGGTTCTGTTAATGTGGTTTATTACGTTTATTGATTTTCGTATGTTGAACCACCCCTGCATCCCTGGGGTGAAGCCTACTTGGTTGTGGTGAATGATCTTTTTGATGTGTTGTTGAATTTGGTTTGCCATTATTTTGTTGAGGATTTTTGCATCAATGTTCATTAAGGAGATTGGCTTATAATTCTTCTTTTTGGAGATGTCTTTACCTGGTTTTGGGATAAGTGTAATACTGGCTTCATAAAATGTGTTAGGCAGTTTTCCTTCCCTTTCTATTTCGTGGAACAGTTTAAAGAGGGTTGGTATCAGTTATCAGTTCTTCTTTAAAGGTCTGATAGAATTCAGCAGAGAATCCATCAGGTCCTGGACTTTTCTTTTTAGGGAGACTCTTGATTGCTGCTTCAGTTTCATTTTGTGTTATAGATCTATTCAGGTGATTAAGATCCTCTTGGTTCAGTTTTGGATGATCATATGTATCTAGAAATCTGTCCATTTCTTTAAGATTTTCAAATTTATTTGAATATAGGTTCTCGAAGTAGTCTGTGATGATTTCCTGGACTTCCATGGTGTTTGTTGTTATCTCCCCTTTTGCATCCCTGATTCTACTAATTTGGGTTTTTTCTCTCCTCATTTTAGTCAGGTTTGCCAAGGGTCTGTCGATCTTGTTTATTTTTTCAAAGAACCAACTTTTTGTTTCATTAATTCTTTGTATGGTTTTTTTGGTTTCTATTTCATTGATTTCAGCTCTTAATTTTATTATTTCTCTCCTATTTGTTTTGGGATTTGCTTGTTCTTGTTTTTCTAGGAGTTTGAGATGTATCATTAGGTCATTGATTTGGGATCTTTCAGTCTTTTTAATATATGCACTCATGGCTATAAACTTTCCTCTCAGGACTGCCTTTGCTGTGTCCCATAGTTTCTGGTACGTTGTGTTTTCATTTTCATTGACTTCCAGGAACTTTTTAATTTCCTCTTTCATTTCATCAATGACCCATTGTTCATTAAGTAATGTTTTATTCAGTTTCCAGCTGTTTGCATGTTTTTTGTCTTTACTTTTTTTGTTGAGTTGTGGTTTTATTGCATTGTGATCAGATAGTATGCATGGTATAATTTCTGTTTTCTTATATTTGCTGAGGCTTGCTTTGTCCCCTAGGATATCATCTATTTTGGAGAAGGTTCCATGAGCTGTTGAGAAGAATGTATATTATGTAGAAGTTGAATGAAATGTTCTGTAGACATCTACTAGGTCCACTTGATCTATTGTATATTTTAGATCTTGAATTTCTTTATTGATTTTTTGTTTGGATGACCTATCTATTGATGATAATGGGGTGTTAAAGTCTCCCACGACCACTGTGTTGGAGTTAATATATGCTTTTAGGTCTTACAGGGTATGTTTGATGAAATTGGGTGCGTTGACATTGGCTGCATATAGGTTGATAATTGTTATTTCCTTTTGGTCTATTTCCCCTTTTATTAGTATGGAATGTCCTTCTTTATCTCGTTTGATTAATGTAGGTTTGAAGTCTACTTTGTCAGAGATAAGTATTGCTACTCCTTCCTGTTTTTGGGGGCCATCAGCTTGGTAAATCTTCTTCCAGCCTTTCATCCTAAGCCTATGCTTATTTCTGTTGGTGAGATGGGTCTCCTGTAAGCAACAAATTGTTGGATCTTCCTTTTTAATCCATTTCGCCAAACAGTGCCTTTTGATGGGTGAATTAAGTCCGTTAACATTAAGTGTTAGTACTGATAGGTATGTGGTGCTTCCTGTCATTTAGTTGTCTTAGTTGTTTGAAGGTTTGATTGTGTGTACCTAAGTTGAGGTTACTCTCTACTGTCTTGCTTTTTCTTTTCCTGTAGTTGGGTGCTGGCTGTCCATTCATGGTTATGTTGGGTTTCACTTTCTGTGCGCAGAATCCCTTGAAGAATCTTTTGTAGTGGTGGCTTTCTGGTCACACATTGTTTTAGTTTCTGCTTATCATGGAAACTTTTATTGCTCTGTCTATTTTGAATGATAGTTTTGCTGGGTAGAGTATCCTGGGGTTGAAGTTATTTTCATTCAGTGCCTGGAAGATCTCTCCCCAAGCTCTTCTTGCTGTTAATGTTTCTGTTGAGAAGTTTGCTGTGATTTTGATGGGTTTACCTTTGTATGTTATTTGTTTTTTCTCTCTTACAGCCTTCAATATTCTTTCCCTAGTTTCTGAACTTGTTTTAATGATGATATGTCGTGGGGTAGTTCTATTTTGATCTGGTTTGTTTGGTGTTCTGGAGGCCTCTTGCATCTTTTTGGGAATATCTTTCTCTAGATTTGGGAAATTTTCTGTTATTATTTTGTTGACTATATTACACATTCCCTTTGCTTGCACCTCTTCTCCTTCTTCGATGCCCATGATTCTCAGGTTTGGTCTTTTGATGGAGTCGGTGAGTTCTTGCATTTTCTTTTCACAGTCTTGAGTTGTTTAATTAATAGTTCTTCGGTTTTTTTCTTTAATTACCATTTCATCTTTGAGTTCTAAGATTCTGTCTTCTGTTTGTTCTATTCTGCTGGATTAGCCTTCTGTTTTGTATTGCAATTCTGTTTCGTTCTTTTTTCTGAGGTTTTCCATATCCTGGGTAGTTTCCTCTTTACTGTTGTCTATTTTTGTCCTGAGTTCATTTATCTCTTATTAATTGTGTTCTTTGTTTCACTTTGTTGTTTATACAGTGCTTCTATGGTTTCTTTTATTTCTTCTTTTGCTTTTTCAAATTCTCTATTTTTGTTGTCTTGGATTTTCTTGAGTGTCTCCTGTACATTTTGGTTGACCATATCCAGTATCATCTCTATAAAATTCTGATTAAGTACCTGTAGTATTTCTTCTTTTAGATTATTCTTGTGGGCTTCATTGGGTTCTTTGGCTTAATTTATCTTTATTTTGTTGGAGTCTGGATCTGAGTATCTGTTTTCTTCATTTCCCTCTGGTTCCTGTACTAATTTTTTGCTGTGGAGAAACTGGTTTCCCTGTTTTTTCTGTCTTCCTGTCATTGCCCTTGGTGTTATTGTTGTCCCTGTACTGTGTGCAATTAAGTATTTTCTGGCTTGTAATAATAACAGTGGTGATATTTTGAATGCAAGTGTGAGAGGAGATGGAAAGCAAAGAAGTTAAAGGAAAAGGGAGAAACAAATAAACAAGTAGAAAAAAAAACAAAGCAAAGAAACAAACAAAAAAGTTTCAAAGATATAAACAGGAGAGACAGTGTACTAATCAACTGTAAGCTGAACAGGCATTAGAGAGACAGAGAGAGGATTGAAAATAAAAAATTAAAAAATAAAAATAAAAAGAAATAAATGATTAAAAAAAATATATGTAAAAAAAAATCTCCAAGTTCAAATGCAATAAAGTTTCAGTCCTAATAATTTTGGTGTTCGTCCCTCAGCTTCCAGTCCTGGAGATGGTGCCTCAGATGGTGTAGTTGTCTCATCAAAGGGGAAAAATAAAATAAAACAGAACTGCACAAAACAAAACAAAAAAACCCACAAAGTGTCCCAAGTTCAACTGCAATACAGTTTCAGTAAGTTTTTGAGCTTGCAGGTGTAGGTCGGTTGTTGTCTCATCAAAGGTAGGGAGAGAGAGAAAAAAAAAGAGTCTGGAGACAGGTCTGTGAATGGCTATCTGCGGCTGTGGCTTGCCTGTCTGCTGCTGTCAGCCTGCTGTTGCTGGAGGCATTATTTATGCAGATCTCAGGAGTGAGCTTAACACTCACCTGGCCCCGCAGGCTTTGTTTACCCAGAGTTCTCCTGTGTGTGAGCCTCTGCTATAAGCTTTCCCCTTTCCAAGCACACTGGGGGAGGTGACACTGCATCTGCTTTCTCAGGCCAGTGTGTTTATTTACAGCTCATGTGGGAAGTGGGTCTTCCCCCCTGTCCTGTGGAGTTTTCCTCCCTCCGCCACTTTTACAAGCTTTCCCACTCCTGGTTGCTGGGCATGTGCTGCCGCTCCTGCCTTCTCCAGCCGGCTTTGTTTATTTACAATTCTGTGAGGGATTCCCCTCCCCGCCTCTTCATCGTTCAGGGCACCCCACCCTCTTTGTTTCAGGTCTTTTATTGTTTTTATTGCTTATTACTCAGTTTCTCTTTTTTTCCCAGGGTGGGAGTCAGTCTGTCCAGGGGGCTATGCTGATCTGGCCCAGGGTTGTCTGTGGGAGTACTGCGGTACCACTAAGCTCACCTTGTGGTCCGCGTCTTCCCAAGCCGTCTGGGCACCAGCGCCTGGCAATGGCGTGGGATTCCTCCTGGTTTCTCCGTTTAACGTTTAGTGGAAATGCTCTGCGCAGGCTGGAGGTGTGGAGGGGTCAAAGTTTTGCCTCTTCTCAGTGGTTTTTCCTGTAAGGTGTCTCTCCAGCATCTCTCCAAGATTTTACTTTAGGAGGCACACTTTCTGCTTCCTCCCTCTAGCCACCATCTTGGAATCCCCTCTCCTTTTATTTCAAAGGTTCTCGTATCCTTTAGTCCCGGGATTTTTGTTGTTGCTATTGACCTCAGGTGTAGAGGATTGAGAAAATCATAAAACTCAGTTCATGACATACTGTCATCACTTGTTCAAAAGACACTTTTGTTTATGTATTCCTATATATTTCTTAATGACTCATGTTACCCAAGAATGAGAGCTTTATTTTTATTTATTCATTTATGTATTTATATAATTTTTTATTGTTTTGCTGGGTGGTGGTATGTTGTGGGATTTAAAAAAGTTCTTACAATGGATCAAATGTATCATACTTGAATTCACCTCCTCCACTGGTCTTCTATATCTCCCCTCCCCCATTTCTGGAATAGTTTCAACAGGTATCATTTTTACATTTACATACATGTGTACACAATATACACAATATTTGCATCATATTCATCCTCCTACACCCTTTTCCCACCTCCCCTCCCCCCACTGGTACCAACTTTCCTCTGTGCCCCCCACCCACCCTCCACAGGACCTGTTCCGCCCTCCTGTTCTCTGATTTTGTAGAAGAAAAATTGACATTTTTGCTTGTTTAAGATAACTACACAGGGAATTTCCTTATGACATTTCCATGTATATATGTATTGTAACCTGAATGGTTCATCTCCTCTATTTTTCTTCTTTCTACTTTGGTCTCTTTCTTATGGTAGTTTCAACTGGTTTAAAAATTCTCTATTCATTTTTGTATAAAGAGTACATCAACCATATTCACCTTCTTAATTTCCTTCTTTTACTCTCCCTCTCTTATATGTGACCACCCTTAGCATTTCATAGTATTGTTGTATTTGTATTAGGTCTACATTCCACCTATGAGAGAAAACATGTGACTTTTGGCCTCCTAAACGTGGCTAACTTCACTTAAGATGATGTTCTCCAGTTCTGTCCATTTACCTGCAAATGACAAAATTTTATTCTTCTGTGTGGCTGAATAAAATTCCATTGTATAAAATACCACATTTTCTTAATCCATTCGTCAGTAGTGGGGCATCTTGGCTGTTTCCATAGCTTAGCTATTGTGAATAATGCTGCAGTAAACATGGGTGTGCAGGTGCCTTTGTTGTAACCTGAGTCACATTCCTTTGGGTATATCCCTAGGAGTGGGATTGCTGGATCATACAGCAGTTCTAATTTTAGTTATTTGAGGAGCCTCCATACTGTTTTCCAGAGTGGTTGTGCTAATTTACATTCCTACTATTAGTGTATGAGGGTTCCTTTTCCTCTGCATTCTCGCCAACACCTATTGTTGGTGATGTTTTTGATGATAGCCATTCTAACAGGAGTGAGGTGGAATCTTAAAGTGGTTTTGATCTGCATTTCCTTTATGGCCAGGGATGGTGAGCATCTTTCATGTGTTTTTTAGCCATTTGGACTTCTTCCTTTGTAAAAGCTCTAGAGCAAGAGCTTTATGTCTTTTGTTTTCTTTTGTGTTTGAGACACTTTCACTATGTAGCTCAGGTTGTTAGCACTGTCGTCAGTCTGTTTCCCAAGTCTTGTTTGTATCTTGTGTGGGTTTAATGCTTGTTTTCATCCTTTTCTGTCTTCTCAGTGGGTTTTCAGGAGAGATACATAGTCAGTTTGCAATGTTTAATGAATGAAGTGGTCGCTACCCAGTTAAAAATGCCAGTGCTCTTGTTGACTGGTTGTTCTCTCCCCTGCCTCACTGCCTTACCTCAGAGCATCATCATTTCAGATCTGAATTCTTGCTAAGTCTATGAATGCTAAGTCTATGAACTAGTAGACTTATGAACATGTCCCCAGATTCTCCCACATCCCATTCTCCTCCACACTGTTCATTGAATGATCTTTCTCCTTACCTAAAACCCTTGGTGGACTCTGACACTTACCATCTAAAGTCCAGATCCTGTGTGATATACAAAGTTCCTCCCAATCCTGACCTAACCTATCTCCAGGGCATCTGATTCATGCTATCAGTATCAACTGTTATCACATTGCTTTATATCCTGAGGTCACATTTGTTTACACATTTGTCTGTAGGTCTATTCATCTGTCTTCAGAAAAATCAATATTACTTTTATTTCTTTGTCACTAGACTATAGACTTTTACTGGTCCCAAATCAGGCCTCTTCACCTTTTTCATTCATTACAGTATTCCCACATAGCACATAGAACAGCAGCAAACACTCAGCAGTTTATTGATGATTAATTGCAACTGAATAGAGATGCCCAAAACCTGAAATATTAAACAGTAGAGTAGAAAGTGTTCAAATATTATAAAAACCTAATCTTTAACAAACCAGATGCCATCAAATGATAAAAAATAGAATCACAGTTGAATAAATATTCTTTTTTTTGGCAGTATTGGGGTTTGAACTCAGGGCCTCATGCTTGGTTGGCAGGCACTCTACCATTTGAGCCACTCCACCAGCTCACAATTAAATAAACATTCTTGACAGCAAATAAATTATAAAATAACTTGGCTTTATACCTTATGTACACATGGATTTGTTATTTATAACAGCTGTACAAGAAAGATTTCTGACTATTGTGGACATCATCAAAGAAAAAAAGGATCTGATTAAATAGAAATACAAAACATTTGTACAACACAGTGTCACAGAAGGAAACAATTATTCTGACAAATACAACTGATGAAAGCATACCTTGCAAAGCATATTATTTACAAAAATAGGAAAGTCAAAATCCAGACCCTTCTAAAAAGAGGTCAGGAGACTGAATACACAGTTTGCATTTGAAAAGTTCAGTGCCCATACTGCTTCATTGTCCATCCATTCAACAAGCTAACTTTTACTGTTAATAGCTAAAAGTAGTTATAATTTATTGAGCATGTGCTATGTGACTTGCACTGAAGTCCTTCATAGGAATCATTTCATCCCTAAGCCCAGAGTTAGGCATCATTGTCAGCCTTTTGCAAATGGTGGAGCTGAGGTGTAGAGATGCTGGACACTTGCTCAGGATAGAAGACAGTCAGAATTTGAACCTACGTCTGTCAAATTTTAGAACTGTGCTCTTGACCACAATACAAAGTGTATTCTACTTGCTATGAGTGCCTCTTATGAATAAGGCTGTGGTATTAATTAAATGGACACATATCAAGCCATCTTTATGACATCATTGTAGGAAACCAGGTCACTGATAATCCCAGCTACCTGGGAGGGTTGTGGTTCAAGACCAGCACAGGTAAAAAGTTAGAGAGACCCCCATCTCAACAAACAAACCAGGTGTATTGCAGGAAGGACTCAGACAGAGAGACAGGGCACCAAAGCTTTCAAGAAGCAAGTTTATTAGGCAAGCTAGCCGTGACTCAGTGGATTCACATCCAAAGGCTGAGTCCCAAGAACATAGGGGGCTTTGCTTATATACCATTTAGAGTAGGTTATAGAAATGGGGGGTACAGCTTGTCCCATACATGGTCACATACTATTTCATTGGCCATCTTAACCTCTGTGGCAAGGTGACCCTTCTCTGGTCTCACCCCAGGTGACATTCCTCAAATCTGGTTTTTTCTGTTTCACTGTTGCATTCATTTTCTCTCATTATCTCTCTTTCCCCTCCCTACCTTCCTGCCACATTCCCCCCTTTGATGCTCAGACCCACTTCTGGGTCAAAGAGCATCATCTTGATCTAAGGGTTTATATTTCCACAGTGTCATTACATGAGCAGCTGTCTTCCTTTCTATGGTGGCTTCCAAAATGGTCCTGAAGGACTGCAGTACCAGGGTGATTAGGCAGGGTAATATCAGGCATGCTCCTAAGACAAGGAATGTTGCCCCTATTAAGGTCTTGAACCCACCTAGGATTGAGAATCTGCCCCCAAACAGGTCATTGGGACTCCATCGCTTCCAGGTCTGCACAGGGACATGGGCAAGCTTTTTCATCTTGTTGGTAATCTCTTTAATTACCTTTCCCTCATCATCAATCTGTAGACAGCAGTTACTCAGATTGAACTTTCCACATACTCAACTCTCTGAGGCTAGCAAATAGTCCAAAGCCAAACAGTTTTGGTAGATGGTGTTGTGTATTTTAGTTTGTTGTTTGGCTGATATGTTAAGGGCTTTTGTTGTTTCATTAGTTATAATCTCAACCACTGCCTGAAGCCAAATGATGTGATTAAGTATATAGATTGGGGTTGTAAACCTGTGTCTGGCTAATAAGCTCCCCAGTGCTGGAGAAGATCTCTAGCCATTGCTCCCGAGGGTTATAGATGGGGTTAATACAGATATACTGACCATCATGAGAGCACACTGAGTAGGTGGTATGGTTGTGGGTGCATGACCCAACAACTGTGCCTGCACATGCATAGTAAGTATGGAAACCCAGAGTTTTGGTAACAATATTTCCTGCTCAGGTAGTACACATACATGAGTCACAGTCCAAGGCCTGGGGCTCCCCAGGTAGAGAGCTAACCAAGATTAGCAAGAAGAAAACATGGAAGGGACTCATCCTCAAAGGTAAGATGGGTGACTCCTCAAGCTTCCATCATGCATAGACTAGTCAGCTTCCGGAGTGACTACAGCAGGCTGACATCTCATTGTCTGTGGTCTCCTGTTGTCTCCTGGGAAGCAGGATCCTGCTGGGGAAGGGCGCAGGCATTCTAGAGGGTGATCTTGCATGGTGAGGCTGGGTCAGGGATACACTCCCATTCGAGGGAAGCTGGCTTCACTTGGCTTTGGTGGATCCAGGGAACAATCTCTGCTGTCTTAACTGTGGTGGGGGTGGACAAAATAACAACAAAAGGGCCCCTCCATTGGGGTTTTAGAGGTTGAACATTCCATTCCTTTAACCCAAACAGCATCTTCTGGTTTATAAGGGTGTTTGGAAGTTGTCAGGATAACAGGAGTTTCTCTCTTACCCAGTCATAGATTTTTGAGAGAGTCAACCTGAGGGTCTGCATCTGCTGTCTCAGGGGGAGGTCACCTCTTTCCTTAAGGTCCCCTCACAGGCCCTTGACTAAGGGGATGGGCACCCAAAGAGAATTTCAAAAGGGGAAAGATCCGTCCACTTGGCGTGGCTAGACCTAATCCTGAGCAAGGCTATGGGCAGTAACTGATCCCATTGTAGGTGGGTCTCCTGGCATAGTTTTCCTAATTGCAATTTTAGAGTACTGTTTATACGTTCTACTTTCTCTGGACTCTGGGGAATGTATAGCTTCCAAGTTATTCCTAAGCACTTAGCCATCAGCTATACCACCTCAGTCATGAAGGCTGGCCCATCATCCAATTCAATAGACACAGGTATTCTGAACTGAAGGATGGTTTCCTTTGATAGGCACCTGGCCACTTCCCTGTGCTTTCTCAGTCTGAAAAGGGAAAGCTTCCACCTATCCTGAGAAGATACAGACAAACACCAGCAAATATTTACATCCTCTGGCCTATGGCATCTCAGTAAAATCCACAATCAGATTTTCAAAAGGAGTTCCTCCAACACTTTGCACCTGGGGTGGCACTCTTGGCCCTTGTTGGGGATTGCTTTGGCACACAGACTGCACCTTTCACATACTGTCTTACTTATGCTGGAGAGCTTGGAGACATAAAAACGCTGGGCCAAGTGGTCTTGAGAGCTGTTTGCCCTGAGTAAGTTCCTTCATGGAACTGCTTGACAAATGTAGGAGCCAGTGACTCTGGGATTGCAATACAGCCATCAGCAAATTTCCACCACCCACCTGGCAGGAAATGTCCTCCTTCAGTCTCAAACCAAGCTTGTTCTCATGAAGTATACTGTGAGTCCCATTCAGATAAAGGGCACGGGAACAAGGCAGCTGTCAGTGAGGCTGAGGTTTATCCTCCTATGAGGGCAGCTCACTTGGCTTCCCTATCAGCTTTTGGTTTCCCCAAACAGCTGTTGTCTCCCTCTTCTGGTGCCCTCAGCAGTGCATGACCACTACTTGCTTAGGGGCCCATAGAGCTTCTAGAAATTCCAGAATTTCTTGTCCATACTTAATACTTTATCCTCCCTAGTTAGTGAGCCCCCTTTCTTTATATAGGGTTCCATGGACACAAATGGTAGTGTTTACCCACACTCCTGCAGTGAGCTGGACCACCCTCATGAGAGCAATGAGCTCAGCTTTTTGTGCAGAGGTCCTGACTGGCAGTGGACATGCTTCAGTGACAGCACTCAGAGTCACTACTATATATCCAGCAAAATGTGTGCTGTCCTGGACAAAGCTGCTGCCATCTGTGAAATACTCAACATCCAGATGACTGATAGGTTGATCAGTCAAGTTGGGCCAGCTGGCAAACACCTTATCCATAATCTCTATAAACAGTCATGCTCCAGGGGGCCTGAATCAACCAGCAATAGGGTGGCTGGGTTTAGAATCTTAACTATCTCTAGTCAGATACACAGGTTTTCATATAACATGCTTTGATAGCTGACCATTTGGGAGTTTGTCAGCCAGTAATTTCCTTTATATTCCATAAGAGTCAAAACAGAGTGGGGAATTTGGACTGTGAGTTTTTGTGCCAAAATAAGTTTGTCTGCTTCAGCCACCAAGACAGCAGTGGCCGCCAGGGCATGCAGGCAGGGTAGCCAGCCTCAGGAAACTGCATCAAGTTGCTTTAATAAATAGGCCACTGGGTGATGCCAGGAATCTAGCACCTGGGTCAAGACTCCTACATCTGTCTCCAGTCTCTTATGTACATATAGGAAGAAGGTTTTTATCACATCTGGCAAGCCCAGAGCAGGGGTGTTTGTGAGTGCCCTCTTAATTTATTTAAAGGCCTTTTCTTGCTCCTCTCCCCATATCATGGGTTCCTGTTCTCCCCACTTTGTGGCTTCATAAAGTAGTTTTGTCAAAACAGAGTAATTGGGGATCCAGATCCAGCAGAAACCTGCAGCCTCTAGATATTCTGCAATTTATTGATGGGTCTTAGGGGCCAGAATGGATCCAGTTTCCTTTAAGGGCCCAGTCTTTGTTGCCCTGTGATGGGTGAAACCTGAGGTATTTGACAGTATCCTGCAAATTTGAGCTTTCTTTCCTTCCACAAAAGAGAGAGAAGGAAGCAAGTTCCTTCCACACAATCCTCCTGAGTTTGTCCAGCCAACAGAAGGTCATCTATGTACTGGAGGAGTGTGCAACTATGCTGGTGAGCCAAGAAAGCCTTTAGGTTAGATGCCAAGGCAGTCCCAAAGATAGTGGGAGAGTTTTTTGAAGCCTTATGGCAACCAAGTCTAAGTCAATTGTCCCTTCTCTCCAGTACTAGAACTTTCCCATTGGAAGGCAAAGATGGGTTGGTTCTGTGGGGCCAGGCAGATGCAGAAAAATGTGTCCTTAAGGTCCAGGCAGGTAAAGAACTTTGCCTCACCTGGGATCAGGCCCCAAAGTATGTATGGATTTGGTACCACAGGGTGTAAAGTAACAGTTATTGAGTTGACTGCACAGAGGTAGTCTGTCAATATGTTTTTGGATCTCAATTTGGACCTTGTGAGGAATGTAGTATTGCTTGTGGCTCACAGGAATGGCTCTCGGCTTTAATTCTACCCCCATCAGAGGTATGTTCTGAATCAGTCCAGGGGGGTTGTTCTCAGTCCATATTCCTGGAATCTTAAAGGAAAGCTCAGGCATCTCAGGAATCTCTTTCTTAGAGGCATAGAGTTGCCATTCTTCCTCCTGTGCAACCATCAGGGTTAGAATCTTGGCTTCAGGCCCTCCCAGCTTTAAGGCTGCCATGCCATCATAGTCAAAAGTTATCTGTGACCTTGGTTTGCACAACAAGTCTCTGCCCATCAAGGCCACAGGGCAATCAGGAAGGAACAGGAACTCATGCCTTACTTCATGTTTTCCCTTCCAAAGGTGGAGGTGAAGGAGGGGTACAATGGCACATAAGGGGGCGGGGTCTCCTCAGGGTCCCCCACTAATATGGGTTTCTCTGGCTTTTTACATTTTTCCCTGCACTTGGAAGCTGCTGCCACCATGGCTACCGTGACTACATGCTTCCTCTAGGTGGGGCTTTAGCCATGTGGGCTGACTGAGGACTGCATCCTGCCAACAGTCAGTATAAGGAAATTGATCTGGGTTTCCAGGCTCCCTTAAAAATCACTTCAAAAACTCTATTGACTATGACCTTATCTGATGACCCCTCCGGAGGCCATCCTACACTAAAAGGAGGCCAGTCCATTTCACAGAAGGTCCTAAACTTGTCAGGATCAGCTTGACTCCGTAATCTCCATTAAATCCCTTTTTAAAGTTCTTAAGTATGCACCCTAGGAGGGGTGTTCTTACTCTGTCCTCCTCCCATTCCTCCCATTACCAGATGAGAAGACAGACAGAAATGGAAGGGATGAGAGTTGTGGAGAGGAGGTAAGGGATCCTCCCTTCTGGCACATGGGATAATAAATAACACCACTCCCTTTCTCCATCTCCAGCTGCTCCCCTTGCAGGGATTTAGGCGTCTCTTAGCTGTAGTGAGTCCATATAAACCCTGGACCAGAGACCCTGTTAGGGCTCACCCTAGACCATACTAGTTCACCACGGACCCACAGATTGGGACTCCACACTTGCTTTGTAGCCAAGCTATGTCTCATTCACACATGTTCACATACAGACATCTAATACTTCCTTTCCACACCCTGAACCTGAGAGACATGGTTTCACCCCAAAAGGTGGTCATTAGGGTGTCTCTGGGAATTGGTCAGGCTCCCCTGCTGCCTCCTAATGGCAGGCCTATTATTTGAACCCTGGTTCTTGCCAGTCTGATGAGCGGGGCTCCCAAGTTCATTCCCAAGCCTTTCTAGGTTCCTTTGTGCAACTGAAATTCTCCTCCTCAGTTCTCCAGGAAAGAGGCTCCCTCCCCTTGGATCAACATGTCTGGTGGTGCCCTCCTGGGGATGCTGAGCTGGGAACAAGGAGGTGAAAACACCACCTTCAAATCTTGGGTGAGCCCCCAGAAATGTTGCAGGAAGGACTCAGACAGAGAGACAGTACACCAAAGCTTTTGGGAATCAAGTTTATTAAGCAGGCTGGCAGTGACTCAGTGGATTTGTATCCAAAGGCTGAGGCCTGAGAGCAAAGGGGGCTTTTCTTATATATCATTTAGAGCAGGTTACAGAAATGTGGGGTACAGCTTGTCCCATACATGGTCACATACTATTTAATTGGCCATTTAAACCTCTGGGGCAAGGTGACCCTTCTCTGGTCTCACCTCAGGTGACATTCCTCAAATACAGTTTTTTGGTTTCACTGTTGCCCTCATTATCTCCCTTCCCCCTCCCTGCCTTCCTGCCACAGGTGTTATGATAACATGACTGTAATCCTAGCTCTGCAGGAGGCATAGGTAGGTCTGAGGCTAATAACCAGCAAAATGCAAGACCAAAAATAACCAAAAAAAAATGACTAAAGCAAAAAAGGTCTGGGGGCATGGTTCAAATAGTAGAACACTTATCTAGAAAGGGAGAGGCCCTGAATTCAAAACTACCAAAAAAGGAATATTGTTGCATATCTATTAAGTTTTTAACAATTTAAGTGAAAATGGTAGGTCTGTGGTAATCAAGTACACTTTGCTGTAAGCAATATCAGCTGATTTAGTTCTCCTGGACCTGTTGATATGTATTTTTTTAAGTCAAATTTGGGAAGCTTTGGACCATTATTTCTCAGAGTATTTTTTTCCTGTGTGTTCTTTCTCTTCTGTTCCTCTAGGGCTCTTATTGCACACTTGTTGGTGAACTTGCACTATCTCAGGTTCTCTAGGCTCTGCTGATTTTTCTTCCACCTTCCCTCCTCTGTTCATCATTATGTAGAGTTTTAATTAGACTGTCTTCAAGTTTACTGATTCTTCTTAACTTGCTACTGAGCTCATCTAGTAGATTTTCCATTTCTGTTATTGTGCTTTTTAACAGCAGAATTTTCACTTGGTTCTCTTTTATAGCTTATATTTCTTGACATTTCCTATTTTTGAGGCCAGTGTTATTGATTTTTCCTGAAGTCATTGACATTATATCATTCTTTAATTCTTTGAACATATCATAATGGCTGCTTTGATGTCTTTGTCTGCCAAATCTAACATATGCAGGTACTAAGAGTTTCTTTTGATTGATTTTTGGTTTTTTTCTGAGGATGAGTCACAGTTTCCTGTTTCATTGCATGTCTTGTAATTTTGAATTGTAAACTGGACGATATAGGTCTGGATTCTGATGTGTATGTCTGAGTTTTTGAAAATTGGTTTGTTTGTTTTTGTAAATTGTGTGAGTTTTAACTCTAAATATGTCTCCCCTGTGGTTTGTGGCTATTGATGTCTTTAGTCTGTTTTTCAATCTCAGTTTTAGTTTTTTAAGCCTGCTTCCTGGAAGGAGGCCACTGTGTCTGCAGAATCTAAAGCCTTCTGCTGTCTGCCAAGAATCTGTGTGTGGATGGGAAGCAGTTAAGTTTTGGGCAGTTCTCCAGTCTCCCCTGCTTTAACTTTTTGCCAGGCTATCTCTGGTCTCCCCAGTCATGGGCATTATTTTCCAGCATCCAAGGAAATATAGGGAGGTTATCTAGATCTTCAATGGCTCTCCCATTTCCAGGATCTCCCCCATTAAACTTCTGATTGGTCTACTGCTCATTCTAGCTGGGTCTACACCCTCAGGGTGGCAAAGCTGAAGATTTTCCCTTATTTAATTTTCTACTATGCTGACCATATTTAACTTATAAAGCCAGTTGTTTCCCCTGATCTAAGTTGTCTGTGCCCTCTGGCAGCAAAACTAATGGTTTCTGACCAACTCCTTGTTGATAAGAACTGGGACAGATATGAGAGCAGCCCAGGCAGGAAGGCCTCACACTCTTACTGTTCTTACCCTTAGCTCCAGCGTTTTTTGAAAAATAAATGCTTTTCAATATGTTGTCTCTATTTGGTAAATTTCTGGAGTCCTGAAGTGGTTTATTGTTGTTGTTTGTTTTTACTATTTTGTCTAGTTTTATACTTTTTTTTTGGTTGGGGGAGAGAAGATTCACTGATCTCACACTGCTGTAGTTGGAAGTCCTTTTGGTTCATTCATTCTGGAGAGTGGCCTTCTTTCCTTCCTTCCTTCCTTCCTTCCTTCCTTCCCCCCTCCCTCCCTCCCTCCCTTCCTTTCTCCCTTCTTCCCTCCCTCCCTCCCTGTCTTGCTCCCACTCTCTCTCTCCTTTCCTTTTTCTCTTTCCAGTACTGGAGATCAAACCCAGGGCCTCACACATACTAGGCAAGCACTCTTCTGTGCTACATTTCCAGACCCTGGAGAGTGATCTTTCAAGATGTAACAAGGAATACAAAATTGTATAATTGGAAAATCTATTGGAATTATGTGTCAAGGGAACAACCCCAAAACAAACAACAAACCAAAAACTATGTATATGATTGTCATAGCTGCATTGTTTCTGTTAATGACAAATTAGAAATAATTGCCTCAGTATTTTGAAAGTGGTTAAGCAAGTTATAACCTAAACATGATAAAATACCATGTAGACTTCAAACACAATTCTATGCAAACTTTAGCAGCACACATCTTTGGCTTGTACATAGTAATTAGGATGATTTTATTCATTCGAATAAAGATGTGGAGTAGATTTTCAGAGATGGTTTTAAATTGACTTTAAGTAAATTCATGAGTTAAAAATTTGACAAAACTGTTTCTTTCCTCCTTCATGCTTATATCTGCATGAATTTTATGAATCATTGGATTTTAAGTCAATAATGTGTATCATATTCATTGTTTCTGATATTTTTACCATGCATGTTGCATGGCTTTATTTATTTCTTTGTTGGCTTGTTTTCTTTACAACTACAGGACTTCCTAGTTATTCCTCTCTAGGGTTTCTAGTATGTCTCCTCCAAGAACAAGTTTGTAAGATTTGCTTCTTCTAGCAAAATCTTTCAAGAGAAAAAAAAATCCTTTAATCAGTTTGTAAGAGTGTTGGAACTATGGTTATTCAGAACTGTGAATAATTGCCTGCATAGTTTGTGTAACTGTGCAGAGTCATTGAGGAGCCTTTAATGAATTCTCCCTTATAATACTGATGTATAAGTGCATTGTGTTTGCTTCCTACTATTTCTTCTGAAGTTCCTCTGATCACACACACACACACACACACACACACACACACACACACACAGTTCCTTTAGGTACTATACAGATGCTCCTCCATTTATAATAGACTTATGTCCCAATAAATCCTTTGTAAATTGGCAAGTTGAAAGTACATAGAAGGCACCTAACCTACTGGACACCACAGCTTGGTAATGTAGGACCTCTAGAGTGTCAATTGTTTTCCCTCATGATTGTGTGGCTGACTGGGAACTGTGGCTGCTGCCCCCGCAGCATCACAAGAGAGTGTCATACTGCATACCACTAGCCTGAGAAGAGAACAAAATTCAAACAAGTGTAGTTTCTACTGAATTCACTTTCATAAAGTAGGAATATTTAAGTTGAATCATCCAAAGTCAGGGACCATCTGCATTGTTAATCTGGTATAAGATCAAGTGTTGTGAAAGGGAGAACTCAACATTTGACAAATCTAGGAGAAGCTAAAAATATAATTTCTTTGCCAAGAGTGTTGTTTTTCCTTAATAACCAAGGGGGAAACTCTTCCATTAAGCCTATGATTTAAAAAAATGAATCATCCACAGAGCATTAAATCTACCATTTAATCAATGGCAATCATAACACAATTCCTTCTTTTAAAAAACCAATAGAAACATCCATTCAAACCAATCATAAATCTTGACCGACTATTTTAATTCATAATTAGAAAGGAGAATTTTATTGAGCACTTCTTTAAGCACAAGCTAGAATTGGCACTTAGGATGGTATAAAAAGGTGATATTTGCCCTCCATATATGAAGACATAAAAAGATTATATAAATCATGACACTTGATATTCATGGACGTCTAAAAAGCTAAGTACCAGTAGACTGGTAGGAAAGCATTCTTACTGCATGAATCGCTGCGCCAGGCTTTGGGGCAGGCTGTTTATTCATTCATTCAACCACATGTATGAACCATCTCCTACCTTCCAAGCACTGTTCTAAGTGTTAAAGGAACATGTTGAACAGATATAGAAGGTCTTTGCTATCATGGGGCTTACATCCTAGTAGGACATACATAAGAAATAAGGAAATAGATGTAATGTCAGTAAGTGACAAGTATTATAAAAGTCATAAAGTAGGGTAATAGAATAGAGACTGAAGTGGAGAGGTGCACTGTTTCATATAGATTTATCAGAAAATACCTCTCTGGAAAGAGAGTACTTCAATGAAGAACTGAATTGTATGAAGCAGTATGCTTTGCAGAGAAATAAATGGAAAGAGTCCTTACAGAGGTGATGGTAGGTATGAAAGCACAGGTGGAGACTGGATTGGCAAATCCTAAGAACAGCGGAAGTCCAGCAATGACTGGAAAGCAGTAAGCCAGGGGAGAAAGGTAGAGAGAAGTCCAGCGAGGAGAGTGGGGAACAGTGCTGTGTGAGAACCATGTGGGCCATTGTGAATGTAACAAGCCCACTGAAGGGTCTAGCTAGAGCTGCAGTGTAATCAGATTCAGGCTTTAAGATATCACTGGATTTGTGAGAAATTGATTAGACAGAGAAAAGAGGGAAGCCAAGGCTAAACTGCTATAACAAATAACCAAAATTTATTTTTCACTTGCATTAACAGTTTAGGAAGGATGTTTTGAATCAGTGGGAAGCTCTTTGCACTGATTCAGAGAACCAGGCTCCTTCCATTTGAATGACTTCATGATCCCCTAGGACCTTGTCGTGTGCAATGTCAAGACTAAGTTATCACATTCGGATTTCAGGCAGACAAAAGGGAAAGAGCACAGAGAAGAAGCACACATTCTTCTAGAGACCTTGGCCCAGAAGTGGCGCTCACCATGTCTGTTCACACTCTCTGGGTGGTAGAGCACTTGCCTAGGAAGCACAGGCCCTGGACAGTACACCAACATCAAGAAAAAACTCTCTGGGTGAGAACTTGGTCACATAGCCACACATAATTGCAAGAAACCTGGGAAATATCCTGTCATTTTGATGTCTACCACAGGAGTAAGCACACGAAAGATAAATGTGGCTTGGACAAGGATGGAAGCAATGGGGGTGGTGAGGAGTGATTGTATTTTAGAGTATATTTTGGTGGTAGAATCAACAGGATTTACAGATGTAGGAATGAGACAAATAGAGAAGCCAGAATGAATCTTAAGACGTTTGCAGAAATGGCGTCATTTACACAGATGAAGAAGTCTTACGGAAGATAGATTTCTGCTTTAGCCATGTTAAATTAGCCAACTAAAGGGAGGTATTGAGAAGAAAGATATTCAAAATTTCAGTTCAAAGGAAAGGTCAAGGGTGAGGTAAATTTGGAATCTTTTTTGGGTAGTATTTGAAGCCATAGGACTAGATGAGCTCTCTAGGGACTGATTATATCTGAAAAAAATGAAGCTGAGGACTGAATATTGGGGTACTTTACAGTTTTCAACTTTGAAGAGGAGGTGAAAAAGCAAAGGAGGCAGAAAAAGAGTGGGCAGTGAAGAGCAAAACAGGAAAGTGAGGAATCTTGGTGAAGACAGTGTTTCAAAAAGGAAGAAGTGATCATGAGTGTCAGATGCTGTCAGAAAGGTTAAGTAGCAGGAGGACTGGGAGTTGACCATTGAATTTTAAAAGATTAAAATCCTTGGCAACCTCAGAAAGAGTAGTTTTAGTGGAATGGTAATTTCAAGAATATTTTAGGGCTGGTGGAGTGGCTCAAGCTGTAGGAGTGCCTGCCTAGCAAGAGTGAAGCCCTGAGTTCAAACCCCAGTGTCACCAAAAAAAAAAAAAAGAGAAAGAAAAAGATTATTTTAAGAGGTTTGCTACAAGGGCAACAAAGAACAAAGCAGTAGCTCTGGGATAACCTGGAGACATTTGTTTAGGTGGGAGAAATGGCAATGTATTGTATGTGATGGGAATGATTCAGTAGGAGACAGAAAAATTGATGATGTGAGAGCAAAGCCCTTGAACAGACCAAAGGGGATGGGATCATAAGTGGAGGGCTGGGTCTGAGGTCGGAGCAGGGATTGTGCATCTGCTGTAAAAATGGGGCAGCAGCATAGTGGGAAGAGACAGGTGAGTTGAAAGATTTGGTGATAAGATATGAAAGTTCTCTCCCACTCATCACTGAGTAGGAGAATAAATTGGCTAAGCATAACTGAGAAGAAAGCTCAAGTGTGGAAACAGGTGTACATGATAGTCTTGGGCCATGGAACCTGTATTAGCCAGCTTGCCATTGCTCTAACAATGCCTGAGAAAGCCACCTTATAAAGAGGAAAGATTTATTTTGGCCTACAGATTTGGAAGTTTTAGCCCATGATCAATTAATCCTCTTGCTTTTGGATCTGGGTCAAGCCAGCACATATGGCTGAAGTGTACAGTGGAGTAGACCTGTTCACCTCATGGCTGGGACACAAAAGAGAGAAAGAGGAGGGGTCCAGGGTCCATAGTCCCCTGCAAGAGCATGCCTCCACAAGACAAAAAGACCTTCGGCTAGACTCTACCCACTAAAGGCTCTACCACCTCCCAAACATGCCATCCCAGGGGGCAAGGCCTTACCACATGGACTTTTGGGGGACACTTAAAGTTTAAGCTATAGCAGAACTTGAGCTATGTAAGGGTAGTGAAAAGAGGAGGTGGGTGGCAGAAAACACACATTCTAGGGTCCCTCTAAGGGCCATGAATAGTTAGAGGGACGACAGAGCAAATGAGTTTTTCAAAAAAGTTTCATTTTTTTGTTTTTTTAAGGAGGTGATAGGCTGAGAGTAGATTGCTAAAAATCATAATTTAGGAAGTGTAAGGTTACTGGTAATGACACCTCGCAAGTGTGGCTTAAGGAAGTTGATAGTTGAGGTGAGTGAAAGAAAGATTGTTAGAGTGACTATTTCAAGGAACCAAGAGAACAGGGCATTAAAGGGTTGTTTATGTAGAAGTCACCAAGAATGATGATAGGGTAGTGACAGAGAGAAAGACGGCAAGTCAGGGGCTGAAACTGTTACCAAGAGAAAGAGGAGTAACTAGGAGGTTGGTAAAGGACTGTAGTGGTAAAGGGCAATATGTTAGACTTTCTGTCACTATGACAAATACCTGAGAAAAAGAACTTAAAGGGAGGAATTCTTTATTTTGGCTCATGAGGTTTCAGCCCGTAGTTCTTAGCTCCATTTGCTGTGGGCCTATGGTGATGTAGAACATCATGGTGGCAGATGTTCTCTGCCATGTGGCAGAGGCTACTCACCTTATGCTGGACAGTAAGCAGATCGAGAGAAAGAGAGGAAGGGGCAGGAGACATGATCCATCCTTCAAAGGCATGCCCCCAGTGACCTACTCCTTCTTACTAGTCCCCACTTCAGAATTGAAGGTCCCTTCAAATTATGAGTTCACCAATGGATTAATCCATTCATGAAGTCAGAGCCTGCACAATCCAGTCTCTTTCCCCTAAGCCCATCAGCTGGCAAATAAATCCCCAATAACCTTAGTCTTTGGGGGCCATTTCATATTCAAACCATAACGGGCAGGGTATGAAATAGCATGATGGCTTATGTTTCAGAATGGCTAGGTCAGAAAGTCACAGTGACCAGAGACGACAGAAAACTTGGACTAGGAATACATAGTGAGTACTGGGTGCGTGCCAATCTCTGGACTCAAGACTGATGTGGGTCCTGTCCCCATTAAGTATATAATCCAATGGGCATAGAAACACATAAATTAATATACAGCTACAAATAACGGTAAGTTCTATGAGGGAAAAGAAATGGGTCATAAGGAAATAGTATCAGTACGAGAGCATACATTTAGATTTTTGGGGTGGGACCATTTTCGTGATGCAGTGATATGGAGCTAAAACCTGAGAGATGAGTGGGAGTTAGGCACGTAAAAGCCTACAGGATCCCAGCTGGATTCCAGGGACCAACCCATCAGAAGCAGCTGAGGTGGGGAAGAAGACTAGTGCGTGAGATAAGATTGAGATACAGGATTGAGTAGCGAGGAAAAGGCTGGGCAGAGGAAATGGCATATTTGAGGCAGTTTGACCTAAGCAGGAAATTGATCCTGGAGAACAGAGAGTTAAGGAGCTGTCAACCATATTTCTTGAGCAACAAACTATGAAAGTTTAGTGTTGAAATGATGTATAAACATGCAGCAAAGTTAATCCAATATACCATTTGTTTGAATCACCACTGTGATATTCATGGCAATTAGACTATAACAATCTATATGCATTTCATGGTTAAATGGAGCAGGTCTGGAATCAGAGGTAAACTGAGAAGGCAGAGATAAAAAAAGACATTCTGATGTGTCTGAAATCCATGGAGGATGAGGTGGGCACATATATGTGTTTATGGCCAAACCTTTTTTTCCTCTCAGCCCTCTCAACCGCCAAGGGAGGAATTAAAATAGCAATTCTCCCTCCTTCTGTCTGCTTCATCAGCTTCTGGTCTATACTTGAGACCAGGCTAACCTGAGCTGACTTTCAGTGTTAGATGGTAGCAAAAACTATCCTGCAGGAGACAAAAGCCAACCTGGCCCATCAGTTCCAGTGTCATTCCTTGGGTCAAGAACACAAGATGTCCAATTCCTCCATTCTCCCCCTTTCATCTGAAAAAGAGGGGAGATCTGATCTCCCAGTTCCCACAGATGACAAATGTGGACAGATGTGTGGTGGGTTTTAGAGAAGTTTCCATCTCTACTTTGCCCTCCCCCTTCCCTTTCTTTTCAGATCCTTGACTGAAAGGAGGTCATAAACCTTTCTTCCTTCTATGAGAGCAAGTGCTAAGAGTTGTCATTTGGCAAAATTACAAAGTTGAGGGAAAGGAGTTCATAGGTATATGCTCACAAAAGCAGAAGAGGGTTTGGTAGTAAATTTGTAGCTGCAGATTTGACTAATTTATTTTTAAGATTTTTTCCGGAAGTCCAGACTCCAGGAACAAGAGTTCCAGAGAAGATCAACTTCTTTCTACACACACATGTGCAACCCCTGGGTCTCCCTGTTAGGGGTGAGTAACTTCATCTTGACCTTAGTTGTCTTTGAGAAATAATTCAGGTATAGGTAAGTGTGATTTGGGGAGGAAGAGGGCTTAATTAGGAGCAATGTGATTAAATTTCCTGCTGTATTAGAATTTAGATGAAACTACATATGGTAAGATTTACGTTTAATGAACCACTTATTATAATCAGTTATTTACTGCTTGAATAATTGCAGCTGATAAGCCCTGGATTACTAAATTTCATGCTAATTTTTTGCTTCTAGGGTAGAATCAGATGAGGACCTAGGATAGACTATATTGATGGTTTTGATTAAAGTGTTACTTCCAGAAGGTGCCTTCACAAATGCCTGCTTAAGTGAGGCTTTTGAATTATAATTGAACTTCAGTTATTCAGACTTTACTAGAGATAAGAAGTTGATGCAAGAGACTTTCCTAAGGTCCTACCTTGTGGTTTGCTTCCTCTGTGGAAAACCATTAGGTGACTTGCCTTCCCGATGCTGTTTCCACAGGCCGTTGGGTCCCTTCTCATTATGTTGGCCATCCAGTGGGTCTATACCCTGGTTAACATGGGTATTGCTACCATCGTGTATTTCTACATTGGCCGGGCCAGCCCAGGGCTTCACCTCGGTAAGTCGCTCAGCTATTTTGCTACTGCTTCCTTTCTCTGTAGCTTTCGTTGAAAAAAATATGCTTCAAACACCTAGTAAATGCCAACCCTAACTCAGGTGTGAATCCCATTTCAAGCATCTGATACTCTGGGAAGAGAACTATAACATATACATAAATGACCATAAAGGAAAAATGCTAGCAATTTGCTATGAAGTTTATACACTTAGAAGTAAAATGGATAACAACATTAGCACAAGGCCAGGAGGGATAAGATACATTGTTGAAATGAAGTGGTGTACTGATGAAGTGTACTGTAATAATTGTCTTATACTGTGTGTGAAAAATTACAGTATCACTTGAGAGTAGATAAAGGTGTTTAAGATGTATATACTACAGAGCTAGCAAAGTGGCTCAAGTGGTAGAGCACCTGCCTAGCAAGTGTGAGGCCCTGAGTTCAAACCTCAGTGCTGCCAAAAAATAAAAAAGAGTAAAGATGTTTTTTAAAAAATGTATATACTATAAACCACTAAACAACACAATGAAGATGTAGCTAATAAACCAATAAAGGAGATAAAGCTGAATGAAAAAAAAACCAAAATCAAAAAAGACAGGAAAAGAGTAAAAAGATAATAATGGATATTTGGCACAAGCAGACAACAAATAGAGACAGAGCATGGTGGCTCATGTTTATAATCCCAGCACTTAGGGAGGCTGAGGCAGAAGGATAATGAGATGAGGCTAACTTGGGCTAAATAGTGAGTTTGAGGCTAGTCTATGCTACATAGTAAGACCTCAAAAACATCAAAATATCAAAAATATAGATTTATGCACTTAAAAATATAGATTTATGCACTTAAAAACAGAACAAAAGAAAGAAAGAAAATTAAACATTTAAGAAAGTTAGACTAAGCACAGTGGCTCATACCTGCAATCCCAGCTACTCAGAAGGTGGAGATCAGAAGAACTGTGGTTAGAAGCCAGCCCAGGCAAAAATTTAGCAAGACTCCATCTCTACCAATAAGTTGGACGTGGTGGTACACATCTGTGGTCCCAGCTATTCAGCAGGCATAGGTAGGAGAATTGCAGACTGGGCTGGTCTGGGGCAAAAGCCTAAGACCCTATCTAAAACATAAGTAAAAGCAAACAGGGCTAGAGGCGTGGCTTGAGTGGTAGAGCTCCTTCCTAACAAGCATGAGGCCTGAGTTCAAACCCTGGTACCACAAAACCAACCCAGACCAAAACAAAACAAAAACCCAGAGCTTTGAAATGCATGACCCCAAAACTGTTAGAACTGCAAGAAGAAATAGAGAAGTTCAAAATCACAGACAGAGACTTCAACAGCTCTCTTCCAATAATTGATACAAGTGGCATAAAATCAGGAGGGTTATGGGAAACTTGAAGAGCACTGTCAAAGGCCCACCTAACTGATGCTTACAGAACACTCTCCCCATCAGAATGTATACTCTTCTCAAGGTTATAGGGAACATTTGCATATTAGACCATATTCTGAAACAAAAAATGTTTTAGTAAGTTCAAAAGTATTCAAGTCAATTGAAGAGTAAAATAGTTCTCTGACCAAAGGGGGAAAAATTAGAACTATAACAGAAAGATCATATAGAAAATAAGGAACACTAAAGAACCAAAAACACTAAATAAAATACAGAAACTGAATAACTCATGGTTCAAAGAAGAAAACAGGAGTGAAATCACAATTATTTTGAACCGAATGAAAATGACAGTACAACATATCACAATTGTGGGATAGCTAACCCAGTGCATAGGGAGATTCATAGCATCAAATGCATACATTATCAAGAACCAGAAAAAGAAGAGCAAGTTAAATTCAACGAAGAAAAAGGGAAACAAGGAAGATCAGAGTAGAAATCAATAAAACTTAAAAACAAAAAGAATACAAATGAAACAAAAAATTGATTGTGTTAGAAGATCAATAAAATTGATAAGCTTCTAGTCAGATTGGTCATTCTAAAATAAGAAAAGGCACAAATTACCAATACCAGGAATGAAAGAGATGACATACTAGAGGCTTTACATATATTAAAGGGAAAATAAAAGAATATTATTATAGCTTTATACCAACAAATTTGACAACTTAGATTAATTGGACAAATTCCTTGAAAGATACAAACTTCCAACATCCAAAGCCCACTAAAGAAAAAATAAATACGGCTAGCAGAGTGGCTCAAATGTTAGAGTGCCTGCCTAGCAAGCTTGAGGCCCTGAGTACTGAAAAAAAAAAAAAGAAGGAGGATGAGGAGGAGGAGAAATAAATATAGAACTATTCTGGTCACTAGGTAAAGAAATTAAATTGGTCATTAGAAACCTTCCCATAAAGAAAACTCTAGATTTGTAGACATACACATATAGACCAAATATATTTTAATTGACATAGTGATTTATATCAATGATTACTTCTGAACTTTTTTTTAAAAGTCTGATCTTAAAAAATTTAAATATTTCCCAGAAATCTAATCACAGAAAGAATAAAAGCAAATTTCAGGCCAATGTCCATCTAAAATTTAGGTAATTTAGAATCTAAGTAGGATCAGTAATTGAAATGTTTACATTTTATTTTCTAACTTCAGACAGAAGATGTACTGATTCTCTAAACATATTAGTAATCTTTTTGCAATTACAGATACTAATGCAGATTTGTGATGTATGCTCCCTTTACCCATAAGAACCATAAAAGATATTGAATAGACATGTTATCAGCTGCATACCATGGATATTAGCCAAGATTCTAACATAAGCCTCTTTAAATAGGACTAATTTCCCAATCATATATTGAACATGATCCAATCAATTTGTCTTTCTATTCAAATCACTGTGTCTGATATCAGGACAATTGGGACAATATGATCAATAACCTCACTTCAGACTTCAGCCCTAACATTTCTAAAGGTTGATTCATTTAATACCTTTTGAAAACTTCTTAAGTACCAAATCCTATTAGGGGTACAAGGATGAAAAAAGACATGTTCCCACTCTCAGAGTGTGTGATCTACTTCAGGGATTTTCATAGTACATGTTCCATACACATCAGCGTGAATCTAAGCGTAAATATCAAAAGAATTTGAATTCCTATAATGGAAGTTCACAAGTCCCCTGCTCTTTTCTTTATAGCACTTTTTTGGAATTTTTAGGGTTTAGAAATAAGTTTTTGGAAATCACACATGGGTACAAAGTTCTTTTTTGGAATTTTTAGGGTTTAGAAATAAGTTTTTCTTTTTTGGAATTTTTAGGGTTTAGAAATAAGTTTTTGGAAATCACACATGGGTACAAAGTTCTTGGTAGACGCTTATCATGAAATAACACAACAAATATTGTTTGGTTAGACTGAAAAAGGAAATATTTGTGCTTATTCTCTCGGTGCATGCGTATGTGTGCATGCTTGTGTGTTGGGGATACAATTTACCTTGCTAAAACTGGGATTCTAAATCCTTATGTAGGCCCTTCATAAATATTTATGTCTGTGTCCTCCCTGCAGGATCAGCCTCCAATTTTAGCTTTTTCCGATGGATGAAGTCTCTTCTGATCCCCTCCTACAGGTCTGTGCTAATTCAGTGCTGGTATAAGGATGGATCAGTGTCCCAGACTCCTGGGAGGTGCTGAGGAGCTCCCATTTCTGGCTAGGCTTGGGCCTGAACTGTGGTGTGGGAAGCTGACAAGGGAAAACCTCCAGGAAGCTCACCTTTGCTCCTCATTGGTTAGCTCATCAGAAGTTTCGTCTGGCTTATGTCTTCTTCCCTTCTTGTCTGTGGTTATCATGAGCAGAGGCTTTGTCTAGAATTTGTTTGCTCAGGAGATAAATCAAGAGAGCTTCTCTCAGTGAGTTCACAGTCTAAGACACATTAACATCAGTGCCTAATCATATTCAAGATTAAAGCCCAAGGAAATGTGAAACTGGAACTCTTTCTCTTCCATCTCAAGTCAGAGGTAGTTGGCATCACTGTGTTGGCAAGAATGCAGAGGCCACATAAGGAACTAAAGAAGAGGTCCTGGAGGACTGCTGCAGGACCTCCATGTTCTGACACAAGGAAAGAGGAGTCCTCCAGAGAGGGCAATGTTCATGTGGCCTGAATCCCTTTCCTTCTCCACCCTTTTAGTGCCATTGCTTCCTTGCCTCTTAAGTCCTCAAGATTCTGAGGAATTAATCATTCGGTTACCTTTCAGCATCAGTGAGGAGCCAAAGCTGTAGGCTGGGCAAATCCAGGCATATTCTAACCAGGGTTTATTTGGCTTCATGTTGTCAGTTTGTATCTGAAACTCTAGATGTCTGGTTTGCATTTGCCAGTATTTCCACCTTCCATGTCTGGACAGTGCTAATGAGTTACGGACCCTTTCCCATTGATCTTAGATGGAAGTTTAGAGTCCTTTTTCCCCTTCATGTTTTTTATTGTGGAAAAAATACACATAACATATAATTTACCATCTTCACCATTTCAAGTGTACATTCAGTGGAATGAAGTACAATCACATTGTCATATAAGCATCCTCCCCACCCAGTTCCACATCGTCCCAAACTGAGACAATAGCTCCCCAAGCCCTAAAATCCTTTAAAGACAGCTGTGTGTGAGCACTGCCCATCTGTTCCAGCTGGCACAGGAAATGAAAGCTTGTTACTTAGGGTGATGAGGAAAAATAAGAGGCTGAAGAAACCAACAGGGAGGGGATAGAGAGCTGTGAGTCCAGGAATGGGGAGTGTGGTGTGTGAGGAGAGCTCCCTGCTTCAGCTGGCTGGCTTCATGTCCTCCTACAGGAAGGGTGTGGTGGCCCCTCTGCCTCTCATCCTATCTAAGGCACAAAGCTGGGTGACTCAGGTCACAATGCACCCACCCTGACCTCTTTTCCCCTGCAATCTAGTCCTCAGGGAAAGTAGAGTTTAAGTGGAAATAGATTGTGTAGAGGTTGCCTACAAATTCTTGAGCTTCAAGTGGTATATGGGTAATATTTGGCATATTTTGATTTATAAGAACATATTTAGTCACTTTCAGTTTAAGTACCTAAAAATGGCCATGGGAGGTCACCACTCCATTAGCTGTTCCTGAATTCACCTCAAAGCTCACTGCAGTGCTATGCAGAAAGAAGAATGAATGAGGAAGAGAATATTCCCAGGAAGGGACAGTCCTTTGGTTGGAACATAACTCAGTCCATGTAATTCATAGCATAGTCAGGCTCTGGATTAGTGAAGTGGTATGGGGCCTCACCAGAGCCAGCATCAAGCTTGCTAACCTTACAATGGCTCTGGGGCAGTATTTTGTGGTGATTCAGGAAGGGGAGAGGACTAGGAAATGGTGACTCATTTAAAAATAGAAATTAGTAGCTGTGTTTTCTGTTTTATAGTTTTGAGTTTTTCCCCCAACTGTAGCCCCAACTGTCTTTCAAAACGAAACCAGGATAATAAAGTAGTAAAGTATGTTTGAGCAGAATTTGACTGTGTTACATCCTCTGTTACACCCACAACTCCTATTAGTATGTGAAGTTAACCATGACCTTGAGAAGGCTTTCTTCCCTGAAGCCCTAGAAACTGTCCAGAGCCTCCTTTTGAAGCCACTGTAGAAAGTGAAAATACTGTATATCATTTCTCTAAATTCAGAAGGACATACAGTTTCACCTATTTTTTTTAAAGCTAGATATTGTGGTACACACCTATAATCCTCGTACTTTGAAGCCTAAGGCAGGAAGATTGCCAGTTTGGGACCAGTCAAACCCCCACAAAAAAAAGACAATAGCAAAAACAAAAAAAAGCATTGGCATTTTGGTTACTTAACTTTTTGAAAATTCAACCCTTATGGAAGTTAATTCTGTTCTCAGAAACTTTAAACCTAAGTGATTTAGGTATGTTTTCAGCAAATGGCTGTATTCCTTAGTCATGTGATCTAGCTTCAGTAGCCAGACATCTTTGAGAGAATCACTTGAAATTTTTCTTTCTTCCTTTTTTCTTTTTTTTTTTTTGGTGGTGCTGGGGATTGAACTCAGGGCCTCACACTTGCTATGCATGTGCTCTACCTCTTGAGCCACTACTCTAGCCCCAAGTTGTTCTGCTTAAGAAACTTCTAACCTTGAAGATTTATGAATTAGATCTACCTTTTAAAATGCTCAAACATTCCTAATGTGAACAATTAGACCTTACCAGGAGTAAAGAAGCTGATTCTTTTAAAGGAAAGGTATTCAGAGGAAATGTATGCCTCAAAGAGACTTAAGGACCTGACATAGGCTATGTACATGGAAGGGGCCTGGAAAGGTAAGAAAAGAGACACACACAGAGGTAGGGTCTTCTCCAGGCCTCTAAGGTGATTAGGGATGGAGTTGGGACCACGTCTTCCTGCTTTGGCTACCGGTCTTGGCTTTCCCTGCTCCCTCCCGCCTCTAGCACTTTCCTCACGTATCCCTAATCTTTACCAGTGTGATCCAACCATGTATGCAGAGACAATGGAATCTATATTGGGACTTGCTCTTCATCTCGAGGCCACTTTGGGGTCAAAAGTGTCTGCACTTTGCCTCTTAGCTGCTTGCTAAGTGAACCTTAGCTCTCTGGAAACCATTCCTCCTCATTCAACTTGCTTTCTAATGAATCAAAGAGGTTTCTCTTTCCATTCTTCTTACTTTCCAGCTTCTCTATTCTGTTATTTCATTGTACTTAAAAGTTATAGAGCCCCCAAATGACACCATTTAAAAGGCAAAAACTCTCTTTGCGGGCATCTCCTGTCAGGTGGGTACAGTTTATACTTTTCTACTTAAGAAGGGTAAATATCACTCTCATTTCTTACTTGATACTCTTACTCTACTCTGAGTTCACAATCTGTTATTCAGATAGTTCTCAACAATTACATGCTAAGCATTTCAATGCATGCCAAACATTAGCACAACGGGCATTTGTACAAAGTGTCTCTATCCAGAGTAGGCTGGCCTCCACCGATCGTCTTCACACTCACTCACTCTTTCCTTTTCACTGTCCTGTGTCCCATTGAAGGAGTCTGCAGTCCCCCCGGGAACAGATCATTTTGGCACCATCCCTGGCCAGGGTTGATATGGCGATGACTCAGCTCACCCAAGAGAATGCCGACTTTGCCACTCGGAATCGTTACCACCACTCCTTCATGAGTCGGGAGCAGCTGATGCCTCTGTATTAGAAGCCATGCAGGGTCCCTCCTTCCCAGGAGCTGCCCTAGCACAGTGGACTCAAATTGCAGAATCTCTGGGAGCTGCTTCTACCCAATAAGAAACTCCAAGGCATGTCCTCCCATTGCTGCTTTGGACAACAGAAATCTTTCTTCTGATCTGCAGCACTACATTTAACCCAGGGAAGCACTAGGAATGGCAGTGACCTCTGCAACATGGCCCCTTGCCTGAAGAGCTCCCCCTGGGACAACAGGACTTTCAGGTGATGCCAAGACAATCAAGTGTAGAAAACCAGATCCAGATTGCTAGTTCCAAGCACCACAATAAATGCTTATTTTTAATTTTATTCTATTATTTGTGTATTTGAATATATAATATACTCATATAGTTCCAAGCCCAAAAGTATAATTATATTTACAGTGAAAAGCTTCCCTCCCATCCTCGTTTCCCATCTGCTCAGTGTCCTTCTTCCCCCCGTGCAGAGGTAATCACTACTCTCATACATATGTCAAGCGCTTCTTTACAAATATACTAGCTAATAGAAATGTGGATTCCTGTCACTCCCTTTTTAAACACAAAGGTAGCATACTAAGCACACATTGTGTCAGTACTTACACAGTTTCCTCATTATTTTTCATTGTATGAATGTGCCATATCTATTTCACCATTTCCACAATGATGGACATTTTCATTCTTTCTGGTCTTTGGCTATGACAGTCAGCTCTTCAATGAATGACCTTGTACATGTGTACAACCATGAAGTGCATCTCTGGGAGAATTTCCCAAAAGTACATGCATTTGTAACCTATTACTGCTTGGTGAAGGTCTTTATAATTAAAAACTTAAGTTGTATGAATTGCCTAATGGTGACACGTTCTCAAAATTTTCACAGTCCCTGACTTCCTGAACATCTCTGCAGCTGTTTTGTGGCATGAATAGCATGAAGGGACAGGAATCTTGCTCCTTTGTGATCTCTGCCTGGCATCCAGCACTGGGGGCTGGGCAACATCTTCTCTGTAAAATTCAGTTCCTGGCCCAGGTTTCCTCTCTGAGCCACGGAAGGACAGACAGATGGGTCACTTCTGACTCTTTCTTCTATTGCAGGTCTTCTCATGGGTGGTGCTAGCATCATCCAGGATGTATGTTCAAAGAGCAGGTGTCTCCACCTCACCCCTACACCTTTTTGGAGGGGATGCTGTTTTCTCACTCCCTCCCTTGTTATAACTGAACCTAACTGGGGCTGACTGGGGGCCACTGGAGATTCAGAAAAGACACAGGGTAGACAGACAGAAAGTGGGGTCAGGTGTGTTGAATGCTCTGGTGGAAATGCACAACCCTCATTGCTTTTCTTCTCTATCTTGATTCTTTATGATCTTACTCCTTGCAGCTCTTTAAAACCTTGCTTCTAAATTCTTCTTTAAAACCTTGCTTAAAACCTCTTTCCTTAGACTCCTTCTGTCCCATGTTTTCTCTTAGCTGTTCCTTAGCTTAATCACTCTCAAAGTCTTTTGCCCCCAGGCTTGCACTGTCCCCATCTTTCTTTAGCTTTCTTTTAGCCTCAGTGTGCAGACTTGCAAACAACAGCCATGACTAAAAACTGCATATGCATAACGCTAAAGTCTCCTCTATCCTGCACTATAAAGTTCTTTCTTTGGCTTTTCTTTAGCTTAGCTTTTCTAAGACCTATGTATATAGTTCTTTCTTTGGCTTAGCTTTTCTAAGGCCTATGTTAAAGTTCTCGATGCAGACTTTCTATCAACCCCTCTTTAGCTATTCTTTTCCCTTCAGCAATTCCCTTTAGCAATTCCTTTCCCCTCCCAAAGTTTCCCATATCAAAAAGCCCAAAGCAAAAACCTAAGCCAAAAAGCCCCAAAAAACCTCATGTCCTCCTTCAGCGGGCCTTTTATAAACAGCAGCAAACAGAGTGGAGCAGAGGCTCTCAGAGAGGGGCATGACATTGTCACAGGAGAAAACTGCGTTCCTGCTTCTCTGAATGCAAACTTAGGAGATGCAGCTGTTCTGCTTTTTTCTGTTTGTAGCCGGGGCTGTGCCTGTCTCAGCCTATAGGTAAAAGCAGTTAAGCTGCATCTCACCTTGCTTACGTCCAGTTCTCATAGGTTTTTCATAATCCATTCTCCACACCTTTTAAAGTTCGGGGTGGACATGTGACCTTTACATCTTCACCAAGTGCCACGTGTGATTCAATGCCAGCTGTCCTTGGACGACATCTTGAAAAATGCTGATGGATGGAAGGACTTGGAATGGGTAAGATCGTGATAAGGAGTCAGTTAGAGCTTAACCTTCTCTTCTGGAAAACAAGATCTCATTTATGAGGTTGGAGGCCTGGCTGCAGCTGTAGAGTACTTGCTAACAAGTGAAAGACCCTGAGTTCAAACCCAGTACTGCCAAAAAAGCCCCAAAAAAACCCAGGCCATTATGAATATTATTCACAAATCTATCTCTGATTAATTAGCAGATTTCTGGGCATTGTTAAATACACTTTAAAGAATGCAAGCTTTGAGTTGGCAATAGGCAGGTGGGAAATAAAAACACTACAAGAAGGCAGACTGAGTTAGACATTGTGGCTCACACCTGTAATCCTAACTCTCAAGAGGCTGAGACAGGAGAATCATGATTTGAGGCCAGCCTACCCTGCCTGGACAACAGGGATTCCCTGTCTTAAAAAATAACAAACAAGGCAGATTGTACTAGGCTGAGGGCAGTGATTTCTGAGGGTCCTTTTTTCCCCCCTGGCAGTACTGGGGTTTGAACTCAGAGCCTCATGCTAGCAAGCTCACTACCACTTGAGCCACACTCCCAGTCCTTATTGTTTTTGCATCAGGGTCTCTGAAGGTAGCCCAGGCTTGCTTTGAACTCTCAACATTTCTGCCTCAGTTTCCTGATCTCAGGGCACTTTTAAAGAAGCTGTACTAGTTTCCTGTGGCTGTGTAACAAGATACAGAGATGACGTGCCATAAAAACAACAGTTTATTTAAATCTCTCACAGCTCTGGAGTCCAGAAGTCTGCATTCAGTCTCACTGAGTAGAAATGAAGGTGTCAGCAGGACATATTTCTTTCAGGGACTCTAGGGGAGTCCATTCCTCACCTCTTCCACCTTCTGGTGGCTGCCAGCATTTCTGGATTTGTGGCACATCACTTCAGTCTTCAAGGCCAACATCTTCAAATCTCTCTCTGCTGCACTGTCACATCACCCTCTCTTCTGGGCGTGTGAAGTCCGCCTCAGTCTCTGGCTTATATAAGGTTACATGTGATTGCACTAGAGGCCCATCCACATAATCCAGGCCAGTCCCCATCTCGAAAGACTTAATTTAATTACACCTGCAAAGGCAATGCAAAATGAGAAAACATTGACAGAGTCCTGGGTATCTTTAGAACCATTTTCAGCCCAGCACAGAAGCCTTTCCTGTATCTGCTTTTACTTTTTTGAATTCTGCACAAGTTAAAAATGTAATCCTTCTGGGAAAGATGGTACTGAGTCAACACTAGCAGAATTCAAAAAAGATGGTACCAAGGCTGAAAATGGTACACAGCAGAAGATTCAAGAAGAGTGCCTGCTCAACACGATTAATCTAATGGAAAAGAATAAGAAAGGAATAATTCAAACCTTGTGCTCAGTATTGGGGATACAAAAATGAATAGCTCACAGTATAGTGGGGTGGGGGCAGGATGAACCCCTCATGAGGTCCAAGAATCTTGTGTTTAGTCCCAAATGTACTGTCAATCAGGCTTTATCAGGTGTTTACAAGCTTCCCCTTAGTGAGGCATATCCAGGGAAGCAGGAGTGAGAAAAGAGAGGATCGAGGCAGGAAGAGAGCTCCCAACCACTTAGGAGGATCACATGCAGTCCAGTGCTTACTCTCAAATGACTCTCCTGAGAAATGGTAGGGACACCTGTCTCAAGACTCCCTTCCAAAGGTTGGAATGGGTCAGAATTTATCTCCCGATTCCTTTTTCTTATAACCATGTTAGCTCTGAATGGGTATTGTCTGCCCCATGCTTGTGATTTGCACATGTGTGAGTGCTTAGCAGTTCTGTATCAAGCAGAAAGTGGCTGGACCCTCTCAAAATGGATTGTCACAGTGGTGGCTGAGATGGAACAAGTGGCCTCAGCCCCAGAAACAGGTGGGACAGGACCTGAAATGGCACATTAAGATGTATCATATATAACCTGTATATTCACAAAGGTCAGTAGTAAATGCAAGTCATCAGAAAGACAAAACATGCATGCTACTGAATCATTCAGAAGGGTTTATGAATCTAAATGGTACAAAATTTCAGTCCAGTCAATATATATGGGCAGTGAGACCAGCAACACTTCCTAATGCAGTTAGAACAGGGGCAGATTCCTGGCGTAAAAGGTTTCCCAAGAAGTACACAGCTATAGGTCATAATGTCTGAATGAATGAGAGTTGTATCAGACTTTCTGTGGTCATCAATGCCTCCCTACCAGCCAAGCCAATCTACTGATTAATCCATCCACTTACCTACCCACTTAACCATTGATCCACCCACTCACCCATTGAATGGATCCATTCATCTGCCCATCTGTCATTCCATCCATCCATCCATCTATCCATAGCTAAAGCAATGTACACACAACCTCATACACAGGTGCCTGAAACACCTCATCAGATCCAGGTGCATCTCCCCAATCCCAGAGCTTTAGTGTGTAAACACATTATCATAGGCCGTTCAGGTATAAATCAACTCCCCAGCCACCACGGTCAGACTTTCTGGGTGAGTACTGCCCAATCCCAGATCATTCTTTATTTTTTTTTTTAATGATACTGGGGTTTGAACTCAGGGCCTCATGCTTGCTAGGAAAGCACTATGCCACTCCACCAGCCCTCTGTGTGTTGGTTATTTTTGAGATAGGGTTTCACTTTATGCCCAGGCTGGCCTGGACTGCAATCTTCTTATCTGTGCTTCTCTGCATGGCTGGGATGATGGGTACACACCACTGCACCCAGCCATTGGTTGAGATGGAGTCTCGAGAACTTTTTACCTGGGCTGGCCTTGAACTGCAATCCTTACAATCTCTGCCACCCACATAGCTAGGATTACAGGTTGAACCACTGCAGCTAGTCTCGAGATCACTCTTGAACTCAAGGCTGGGAACCAGAACAGAAGTCATTATCTCAAATGTCTCTGGGAGTCATGCTAACAAGTTTTCCAGCCTATACAATCCGGTGTATCCTGCACAAACTGTTACAAATCTAGGTGAAATCTGAAGTTCAGAATTCTATCATTCTTCTTTGCAGGTTCTGACTGAGGAAGTATGTTTAAGGATGGGAAGTATGGTGCCAGTTTATGTATTAATACCAGGAAAGGGTGCAAAGCTTTTGTTAAAAGCTGTAGTAGAGAATGCAGCTGAGCTCAGCAGGCTGGAGCAGGCTCCCACTGTCTAACATTCTTCCTCTTGAGTCTAAGAAACCATTTTACCCAAAGATCCTGGGATAAGGAGCTAGAACCAAGAGAGAGAGAGTGACCACCCGGTAACTTGTCACCCAGTAGCATACAGGCAAAGATGTGGCTACCACACATTCATTACTTTTCAACTCAGGGCTAGGCCTACAAATAAACTTGGCCCGCATTCTGGCCAGACAGGCCTCCTTACCTTTAAAAAGGAAAACCTCATGATCCAGGCTCAGAAAAAAACCTAGCCTTAGATGCATGCATGACTGTTTCTGCTCTCCTCGCTATGCTAGAGGTATGCTATGCTATGTAGAGGGTGGGCCAATGGGGAGTGTCCCACTGCTGAGATAAGTGGGAGGAACTGAGGAGACAGTCCAGACCTCCAGAGGGCCAGGGGCCAGTCATTTGATGTTCTCAGAGTTCCACTGTCTGCCAAGCACCAACAGTACCAGTGGCTTGGGGAGTGGATATGTGGAGTGGCAGGGAGATAAGGAAAGGAATAGAACACACTGTCCTGAATTATTCCTTTCCTATTGCTGCTGTAACAGATTCCCACAAGTTCGTGGCTTACAACAATATAAATATACAATTGTAGAGATCAGAATCCCAAAGTGGATCTCACTGGGCCAAAATTGAGGTTATCAGTGAGACTGATTTCCTCCTGGAGGCATCAGTTTCCATGCTTTTGCTAGAAGCTGTCTGCGTTCCTTGGTCACAGTGCCTTCCATCTGAAATCCAGCAAGCAGTGAGCACACTCACTCCAGCTTTAGCTTCTCCATCCCTGCTCCTTCTCTGACTCCTGCCCCCACCCCTTCTGCTTTTAGGGACTGTTGTGATTAGATTGGGCTCCCCTGCTAATCCAGCCATCTCAAAATCCTTAACTATCACATTTGCCCAGTCCCTTTTGGCATGTCAGTCATATATCCATAGATTCTGGGGATGGGGAGTCAGCCACCTTTGGGAGGCATCACCTGCTTGCCACCCCTGACTCAGAGGCCCAGTTGCAGGGGAGAGAATGGAGCTGCTCATAGGAAATGGCAGGAGCAGAAGTCCAAAGCATTCAGCAGACAACCAAGGAGTCCAGGAAACTTCTCGGAGGAGGTGGGCTTCAAACCAGGTTGGTTAGAGGATATGGAAAGGCTTCTGAACCAAGGGAAGAGTTGAACAGAGATAAGTGAGTCAGAGAAAGCAGATTTACTTTCAGCCTATCATCTCTTCCTCCCACCTCTTCCTTTGAAGTAGGCTCATTGGAATGGAGGTTTATGTTGCAAATTCATGAGATTTAGGGAAGAAAATCTGCTAGAATCCTGGCTCTACCACTTAATTACTTCTATGACCTTGGGCAAGTATCTTAACATCTCTGAGCCTTGATTTCATTCTCTGTGAAATGGGAATTATGATTCTAGCATGAGGACATATGAGTACTAAATAAAATGAAACATAATTTTTTGGAGGAGATAAAAATGGGGCAGTGGCGGTAGTGTAAGAGTCATGTCATGTGTAAGAGTCATGTCTGTGATGCCGTGGGCATTACAGAAAGAAAAGAAAAAAGTGGTCATGAGACCCGCAGTGCTTCTTGGCAGCTGCTAGCCTGAAATTTCAGAGCAGAGTGGAGTCCTGCTGCTTCTGGAGGCACACTGCATCTCGTGAGCCATAGACCTAGCAGGAGACCTTCGCTAGCCACCAGCAGAAGATCTGCAGCCATCCAAATCAGAGCCAGGAGAACCACAGAGCTCTGCCTTTGGCCTATCAAATTCATCTGGTCACACCTATGTCACACTCCCCCATCAGCTTTCTCCCTGCCCAGAGCAGTGGGAATTTTTCCTAAACACCAAAAAAAAAAATTGACTCTATTGTCCAGTTCTTTTTAGCCTACTCTACAGCAAACAACTCAATCATGGCCTGCTTTATACCCTTGTCTACTCCTAGCCTCTCTTACTTCCTCACCCTCCTGTGGTCTGCCTTATCTCTTGTGGTCCACATAGAGGCCTGAGAGAAGAGGAGTGGCTGTAATGGTTGCATGCACTGGGGTTTTTCTGTGCTGTTTGCACTGCTCTGTAAAGTAGACTTCTGAAATGCAGAAGTCTACTCACTAAACACTGCTCAGCCGCCCTGCATCTTGATGTGCCTAGGCTTCTCTGGGGAGGCTTATAAGCAGAAATAGATGCCAGTTTGTCTGCTCAAGGCGGGAAATAGAGGTTTAAACCCCTGAACCTTGATGAGGTGCTCTTAATCATAAATGTCCTATTCAGGTAAGAAACCAAGCAGATGGCAAGAAAGACCCACCAGGGGTCCCTAACTGGCTGGGCTCCCAGGAATGTAGTCCATCTCCCAGCACCAAGGCTGGAACCCTCTCCTTGATCCCTAGATCTGACAGGCTGGGCTGAGTAGAGGATGGTGAATATTCCCATCATTCACTGAGATGATGGAAGCCACAGCCACCTTCAGAAAGAGTCAGAACGGTTTTCTAAATGGAGTCTAACATAATGGCCAGCCTGAGTTTCTTTTTCTTGTATTTTGTTTAAACAAAAAATGAAAACTGGGTGTGTGTGTGTGTGTGTGTGTGTACACTTTCCTGGCTATTTCTGTTAGAGAAGGCACTACATTAAAAGAGCTGAACTCACCAAAGTGGTATGTATCAGATTTACCTTGGGAAACCCTGTGAGCAGGGAGAAAGGGGGCAGCATTTCAAAGGCTTAATAGTCATTCCCCAGCAGCCAGCAGGAGGGCTTGGTGAGTGCTGATCTGTGAGATGTGAAATATGCCGTATGTATTAAGAGGCTGAAGATGGAGGAGAAAGCAGCAGCTTTAAATGTGGACCCTAAAGAAAGTTACAAGGGCAGGTGCTCCAAATGGCAGTATCAGTTTCTAATTGGGTTACTTCTGACACGGGCAACTTTGTGTAACTCTGTGGCTCTGTATCAGTCAGGGTAGACTTGCTGCTGTAACAAACATCCCCAAATCTGAGTGACTTGACACTATAAATTTATTTAGCTCATGTTACAATTTGATGCAAGTCAGAAGGGAGTGAGAAGCTCCACTTTGCACTGTTGTCAGGACATAGACTCCTTTAGTTTAGTAGCTGGAACATCTGTCCTTAGTCTTCCTCTGAATTCTCAGCATCTAGCTGGCCGATGAGAAAAGAGTCCCAGAGAGATTTAGGGTCCAGGGCTGACAGAGCTCCTTTGTATTCAATTGGACATAGTCTATCTGATTGGAAGACAAGGTGGGAATTACAGACCAGCCAGGGATCAGGAAGGGGAGAGGAACTGAGTTGGTGTGCAGCTGACCCATCCGGTCACTGTGTTGTGGGATGAGAACAGATAGGTCAAGTTCTTTGCTGATGGCAAATGAAAGTCTTGTGGTCTGCTAGGGTCCTGCAATTTATGGTTAATCCTTATAAATTAAATAAGAGCATCTTGCTGGATATAATGACTTACGCCTATAATGCCAGTTACTCTGGAGGCAGAGATCAGGAGAATCTTGGTTCAAGGCCAGCCCATGCAAAAAGTTAGCAAGACACTTCCTCCTACCATCTCAACAGTAACAAAACATGCTGTGTGTGGTGACATACGCTTGTCATCCCAGCTAGGCAGGAGGCACAGGTGTGGCCCAAGGCCAACCCTGGCAAAACCACAAGATCCTATCTGAAAAATAACTAAGGCAAAAAAGGTTTGGGGATGCGGTTCTCAGTGGTAGAGCACCTGCCTAGTAAGTACAAGGCCCTGAGTTCAAACTCCACTACCACCAAAAAAAAAAAGAGGAGAAGATCTTTATTGAGCTTTATGCATATTCACTATCCCAATTGACCCTCAGAGCACCTCGGTGAGGTAGGTACCATTATGTCCTCCATTTTATAGATGAGGAAACTGAGCCTGGCTATCCACAGGGGATTGGTTCAGGACTCCCAAAGGATGCTCAAATCCTGTACCTAAAATGGTTTATTTACATATAAACTATAAATCCTCCTGTATACGTCAAATCATCTCTTGATTACTTATAATAATTAACTCAATGTAAATGCTATGTGTTTGATCTTATACTGTAGTGCTTAGGAAATAATGACAAGAAAAAAAGATCTGAACAATACAATTTTTTTTTTTTTGTGGAGACAGAGTCTTGCTGTATAGTCCAAGCTGGCCTTGAACTCATGTCCAGTTTATTTTTGGATATTTTTGTTCTGTGGTTGGTTGAATACATGCAGAATTTGCAATGTGGAAGAAGAACTAAGATGTACTCAAGGTCCCCAGCTAGTAAGTGGCAGAGTCAGATTTGAACTCAGATGGTTCCCCAATCACTGTTCAAGGCCCCCCATGAAAGCCAGCCCAGACCTTATCCTCTCCAAGTTCCCAACTTCTTGTCCCTCCTTTCCCTAGCCCTCCTACCCCACTCTCTGAAACAGGTATTGGCAAACTACAGCCCTGTGGCCAAATCAAGCCCATGGCCTGGTTTGGGTTTTGTTTTAATTGAAATGAAATTCACAACACAAAATCAACCATTTTAACCACTGCCTATTTTTGAAAATACAGTCTTAGAGGAACACAGCCCATCCATTCACGTATGTATCAACTATGGCTACCTTCACACTGCCACAGCGGAGTTCAGTAGTAGTGTGACAGAGCATATGGCTCACAAAATCTAAAATATTTATCACCTGGCCCTTTATGGAAAGTTTCCTGAGCCTTGCTTTAGAGGAGTTTGTGCTCTTGGGAACGAGTTTTCTCAGACATTTGGAGCTCTGTTCAGAGATGTCTGTCCTGTCTGATGACAAACTCTTGCCATCAGATCCAAGCTTTTGCTTGTCATGGACCTAGAAGCTCTTCAGCTTCTAAATCCCCCTTCTTTCTCTATCTCCACCTACATCCAGGTCTTCCTGGTAAAATCACACCTGGCCTGATCTGCCAGATGCCATGCCAGTTGTCTTCTTTCCCCTGCCAAATGCCTGGTATATAGGAGTCACACCTGAATATTCTACTTTCTTTCTTTAATTTTCTCTCCCACGTCTTACAACCCAACTTCTGCGCTCCAGTGGCCCTTGGCTATACCTCCTCTGGATGTCTAGGCATTCATAAGATTTAAGGAATCTGCACAACAGCGCCATCTTTGCATTATAATGCCACTGTCTCAGATTGATAACTGTGGGGCTGTCTTTGCCACCCCCCTTCTCTTACCAAATTCTATAACCTGCTTTGCAAACATCTCTTGGGTTGCTTCTGTCCTCATTCCCATTGTCAATTCTTTGGTCCAGGCCTTCCTCACCTTACCTTGGAATCACTCCAGTAGCTCCTTACTGGTCTCTCTTGCTCCCTTTCTCTTTTAGTCTTCCCCCTCTGCTCATTTTTTTTAAACGCTGAGAGTTCAATGGAGTCCTAGCCCTTGGTGTAAGCCCATCCTTCCCAGCCTCCTCTCCCAGCATCCCCATGTTATGCTGCACATGCAGGTGCCTAGGATGTGATGTCCCTGTAACACTTTTTCTTTGACTTCAGATGTTCTCTGTTTTCTTTGTTTGGGAAACTCCTAAACATCCTCAGGAAAGAGTTCACTTCTCCAAGAAAATTTTCCCCAGCAAATCTTCACGTTCTTAGAGCACTTGGGTTCATACTTAAGTATAAAATAACTTACATTACACATATTTATAGCTCCATCTTTTGTTGAACTTATCTGTTGACTTGTCACAGGCAGGGACTATATGCATCTTCCCATCTTTGCATACCAGAGCCTAGCACAGTACATACTGGTGCAAGTGTTTAATAAATGTTACTTGAGTAATAGCTTTGATCATTTGTTAATCAGAATTTTTGTTGCTGTGACAAATACCTGAGACAAACAGCTTAAATGAGGAAAGATTTACCTTGCCCTATGGTCAGTGGTTTCAGTCCGTGGTCAGTGGCTGCATTGTTTCTGGGCTGTGGTGAGGCAGAACATCATGGCAGAAGGGCCTGGTGAACAGAGCTGTTCACCTCATGGCAGCCAGGAAGCTGACAGGAAGAACAGAAAAGGGCCAAGGCCAAGAAACACCCTTCAAAGGCACACTCCTTAGTGACTGACTTCCTCCAACTAGTCCCCACCTTCCATAGTTCCACCACCTGCCAGCAGTCTATTCAAATTCTGACTCCATGAATGAATTAAGTCATTGATTAGGTCAGAGACCTTGTGGTCTAATCATCTCTGGAGACCCCGCACAGACATACCCACAGGTGTGCTTTATAATCTCTTAAGTGGCTCTCAATCCAGTTAAGCGTCAATCAAGATTAACCCTCACAGATCATGTCCCCGTACTGCTGAAAGTTACGCAGAACCTGTTTTGTCCTGTGTTAGGTTAAGGCAGTGGTTTCAACCATGGCTATGTGTTAGAACCACATGGGGAGCTTTTAGAGTACTGATCTCCAGGCCCCATGGCCAGGGATCCTGGTTTAGTATTTGGGTTCTAGGTACTGGCATTTTGTAAAAGCTCCCCAGCAATGCTACTGTCCAACCAGGATGAGAATCACCAGCCCAAGGTGCAGTTCTCGGGCCCTCTTCCATTCCTCCATCTCCTTGACAGGCTTCCCCTCAAGCATGCCTGCACAGGTGGTTCATCCTCAAGAGCCCTCTCAGGCTGCCAAGCCCTCCTGAGTGGCTCTCTGTTACCACACCCACATGGAAGTGCATGGGGGAAGGAAGCCTGTAGTTTTGCACCCCAGCCAATGCCGTGGAGCTCATGCAGGGTCTGGGAACTGGTTGCTTGAGGTCTTCCCTTATAGAAACCATCCTGGCAAGGCCTGGGGAAACAAGCCTTGCAGCACGGGTCTGCTTTGATTGGACAGGGAGGAAGAACTTGTGTGGGAGCTTGTGGAAGGTGCTTGGCCTGCCTCCACTGGTGTGAGGACCCCAGGCAGCTTCTCTAAGACTATAAACAACCCACACTGCAGAGTGGGAAGAAGCTCAGGTTTGTTCTGATGGTCGGCAAACATGTAGCCTGTTTCTGTTGGGTCTGGAGACCTAAAGGGCAGGTGAGTGAGTATCCCATCCCCCACGCAGAGCACTATGATTCCTGCATCCCGAGAAGGAGTTATAGATCTTCATTCCTGAGAAAGAGTTGTAAATCTGCATTTCGGCATCCTAAAGAGGAGATACAGGGTCTGATAGATCTGCCACAGGGCTGATGAGCAAAATGCTCTCAAGATTGTTTCCCCTCCCCCAATAAGGGGCAAAACAAATCAGTTCATCTAAGAAAGTCCTCGAATCCACCGCCAATGAAAAGAGCCTCCCTAACCCAGAGTTAGAATGTCCATCACCTGAGCAGGGAGCCACCAGTTTCCGGGCTCCACTGCACTGCTCTAGCTGTAGCCTTTCCTTTCTCTCTAATAAATCCTACTTCATATACCAGCCTTGGCTCACAAGTCAATCAGCGGCCTCATGAGCCAGTTCCCTGGCCTGTGAAGGCAAGGACCCTGGATACCAGCCTGAAACACTTCAAATCAGCATATAACATTTTGGCAACGACATGAAGGGACTTCTCTCCTGGACCAAGGTCAGTATGACTTGAGCGCCAAACCAGCAGGGGCATGCCTAAGGTGCAACTGTAGTTTCCGGTGCCCTGCTGGATGCTCCTGCTGGGGGAAACCCCCTGCTGAGGACTAGCCAAAAGCAGACTTCCCTGTGCTGTTCCCCCTGTCTCTCTGTGTTCCTTTCTTCCTGAGGGACTTTCTCATCATGGTATCAAACCAACAGCTCCTAGCCAACTTTGGCCTCACAGCAATTCTGGCTCTGGGAGTGCTTTTGCTCCCTCCCTGTGGGCCGAGACCAAGCCCGGGGTTTATTCAGGTACACCTTATGTTACGTTGGAGGAGACCTGATTGATTTTGGTACCTGACAATTTTTTGTCTTTTCCCACCTGTCAAATATCCCCTTCTGCCAGAGGTAGTGACCCGAGAGTAGAGATTTCACGTGGCTGACCGTGTTCCAGTACCACACAGTGGGAGCAACCTGGACACACACTTAATTGTTAATCCCTCAGGTGTGTGTCCTGCCTCCAGGCTCTGCCTTTCCCTCCCTTACCTAAGACATCAGGTCACCCCTTCTGTCCCCACTTAGAAGCAGCAGACATACTTTGACTCACACCCTTCCTCCCCGGTCCCAGCACCTTGTCCTTCATCTCTGTCTGCCTTCCCCTCACTGTGCTTATTGGGACCCTGGCCTGCCATGGAAAACTTGTACCATGGTACCTATGACTTTCTTAAGTTACTACCACAACTAGTTTGTTAGTCCCTCAGTTCACAGCAACTAAAAATCAACTGCTGGGCACCCACAGAAAACTGCAGCCATCACATACACACACACACACACACACACACACACACACACACACACACACGCCCTAACTCCGCTCCCACAAGGGGAGGAGGAAAAACAAACAGCTGTGCACGTGCATAGGGATGCCAGCCCTTGGGCGCAGTGGTAACACCTGCCATAGCTAAGGCAATCCATAGAGAGGGTCCAGCATGCATCCAAAGCCGCTAGCCATACATGGTGGCAACTGCGGCCTGCCACCACTAGCCCCAAAAGGGATGCAAGTAAAAATAAATGCATACAGGCATGTGTACATGGTGGGATGGGCGACAGGCCTCAGGGTCAGACCTAGGCAGTTGGGATCACTCGTCCAGGGTGTAGGGGGGAGCTGCGCTTTGCTCAGGCCCCGTTCCCAGTCCCACCTCATGCCTCAGGCCTGACCAACCCAGTCCTTGGAGCTAATCCTTATCTCAAGGTTATGGTCCCAAAAAGCACTAATACAACCCTCTGAAACAGCAAAAAATGGGCATTGCTATGGTCTCTAAACTTCTCATTTAAAATTTCCTATTCTTTTGGCCTCAGCATAAAAAAAATTATTTTTTTCTTCCAAATATTGACACTAGTTATCCCCTTGTGACCCTGTGATTGCTCTGGGACCCCCCTCTGAGTGCCCTTCTCTAACCTTACAGGCACCTCTCCAGGTGATGCATCCCTTTGTTAAAGAGGTAGCCTTTGTTAAAGTGGCTGCCTGCTTTTGGCTAAAAGGCAGGATCCTAGAGTTTTTCTTTTACTGCATTGGTAAGGTGGCCTATTTGACCAGTCACTTCACTTCCTTCAGTCCTGGTCACAGATGGCAGAAGGAAGTCATGAGACAGGGATGCCTGCTCTTGTTAGCTAGGTCTGATTCCCAGTCAGGACACCAACAAAAGGGGAATCTGACAAGTTCTTGTAGATGGGACCTGCCCTTACCAGTCTTCTAGCCTTGGTATCAAAGCAGTCTCTGCTGGCCTGTCTACTGAAACATTGGAAGGACCTTGACCCTATTAATCTCATCTTTCTTTGTATTGAGTCCTGGCCTCAGTATCCCTTGGGTGACCAAGAGAAGTGGTCTTCAGAGGACTCCTTAAATTATAATACTATACTCTAATTAGACCTTTTCTGTAAAAGGGAGGAAAAGTGGACTGAGGTCTCCTATATACAGCTTTTCTTTTATCTCCAAGACCACCAGAATGGCTCCATAATTGCTATCTAGATACTCAAACACTGGCCATTCTTTGTAAGCCACAGGATAAACATGGGGAAGCAGGACCAGAAAAGTCCCTTACCAATGACAAGTTCCTTTCCCTACTGCTCCACCCTCTGCCCTACCTTCTAAGCCACCCCAATATTCAGAACCTTTTAATGGATGTTTTCCCCTTCAACAGGCAGTGGTAGGAAGAGGGTGAGTCTATGTCCCCTTCCAGTTATCAGATCTAAGGGAAATTTAAAAAGATCTGGATAGCTATACTGATGCCCAGACCAATACATCCAGGTCTTTACTCTGTGATCCAAACCTTTGAATAGGCATGGAAGGATATTATGTTTCTTCTAGACCAGACTCTTTCCTCATTTGAAAAGCAACAGGTCCTGGCCCAGGCCACTCAGGCTGGAGACAATTTCCACCTACAACAAGCCCCAATACCTGTGGTACCTGGACATGAGGGAATAAATATGTCTATACCCATAGGGCACAGGCAGTCCCCTTGACAGATCCACATTGGGATCAAAATGGTGAGGAGGATGAATGGCATTGATGCCACTTCATCCATCTTATAGTGGAAGGGCTAAAAAGGGCCAAAGTTAAACCTCTAAACTATTCCCAGGTGACTGTAGTACAACAAGGGCCTGAAGGAAACCCCCTTACCCTTCTACAGAGTCTTAAGGACGCTATCAGAAAGCATACTACAGTGGACCCAGAGTCACAGGTGGGAGAGGTTCTCCTCAAAGATAAATTTCTAACTCAATCAGTCCCAGATATCCATAGAAAACTCCAAAAGTCTGTGGCTGAAGGGGAAAAACCATTGGACCAACTAATGCAACTAGCCATGTCTGTATACTATAACTGGGATGTCACTAAACAGAAAGAAAAGGATAAAAAAACCACCATGACCTCATCATAGCTCTCAGAGAGTTCCCCACCCAATGGGGGCCTACATCTGAGCTTGCTACCATTGTTGTCAGGAGGGGCACTTCTGCAGAGAATGCCCAAAAGGGGGACAGCCAGGGAGACAGCCCCGGCCCTCACCAGGACCCTGCCCTCTCTGCAAAGGTAACCACTGGAGGTCTAAGTGCCCCCATCTCCAGATGGAAGGCGGGTACCACCTCCTATGGATTGATGGGTTCTGGGGTCTCCTGTCCAGGCTCCACTTCTTAACATCAATGTTGAGGAGCCTTGGGTAACCATGATAGTAGGGAAGCAAAAGGTCATTTTCCTCCTAAACAGTGGAGCCCATTTCTCTGTCTTACCATTCTCTTCCCGTCCCCAGTCCAATAACAAGGTTATCATTCGGGGCATATCTGGCCAGCCCCTAGAGCACTATCTTACTCGGCCTCTGGCCTGCTCTTGGGGAGACCTCCACTTCTGTCACTCTTTTCTCATAGTCCCTGAGACTCCAATGCCCCTGCTGGGATGGAATTTACTATCTCAACTAAAGGCCCAAATTCTACTCTACCTAGGTGACTATCTCTGCTGCCCCCTTCTTCAGGAACAAGTACATCCCACAGTGTAGACTGATGGAATGACTGCAGGGCATTGGGAGGGCCAAAATGGCCCTCCCAATTCAAATAAAACGCAAAGATTCCTCACAGTTTCCACATCAAAAACAGTATCCCCTCAAGGCTGAGGGACAATGAGGCTTCTACCTATCATAAATTCCTTAAAAAAACAAGGGCTACTAATTAGTTGCTCTAGCCCCTACAATACTCCTATTCTTGCTGTCCATAAAGGGCAAGAAGTTGGTTGAAGACCTCCAGCTCATTAATGAAGCAGTCATTCTCCTCCACCCAATTGTTCCCAATCCCTATACTCTATTGGCTCAAATACCCTCAAAAGCCCAATAATACTCTGTACTAGATTTAAAGGATGCTTTCTTTTGCATTCCTCTGCATCCTGACAGTCAGCCTCTGTTTGCCTTTGAACACCTCACTAACCTTTCACAACAACTAACTTGGACAGTTTTACCACAAGGGTTTAGAGACAGCCCTGATATTTTTTGACAGGCCCTAACCAGACACTTATTAGATTGGTACTACCCAGAGGCCACCCTTCTTCAGTATGTTGATGACTTACTTCTCTGCAGAGCCACAGAGTCCCTCATCTCCAGGACGACTGAGTCCCTTTTAAACTTTCTGGCCTCCCGGGGATACAAAGTCTCCAAGGAAAAGGCTTAATTATGCCTCCCTCAGGTCACCTACCTAGGTGTGGTCTTAAAGGGACAGAGTTACTCCCTGAATCATAAGCAGATCAACACAATCCTCCATTTCCCACTCTCCCATACCATAAAGCAGCTTAGAGTTCTTTTGGGAGTTACAGGATTTTGCAGAATCTGGATCCCTAGATATGTAGTCCTTGCCAGGCCCTATACCAGCTCCTAAAAGATGCTCAATGAGGCTCTCAGTCCCTTTTAGAATGGGACCCTGAAAACACAAAAGCTTTTCAGGTCCTCAAACAGCCACTCCAAACTGCCCTGTCATTGAGCTTGCCCACCCAAGACTGCTTCCAGCTATATGTCTATGAAAAAGGGGGGGCAGCCCTAGGAGTACTAACCCAGCTCCAAGGACCCACTCCACAACCAGTTGGATATGTGAGCAAAGAACTAGACAATATGGCTAAAGGGTGGCCTGGATGCCTAAGGGCCCTAGTGGCAACCTGCCTCTTGATCCCGAAGGCCCAGAAATTAATTCTTTGACAGTCCTTAACCATATATACTCCACATGATCTAGGAGGGCTTCTAACAGCTAAAGGAGGACTATGGTTATCAGACAACAGGCTACTTAAGTATCAGGCCCACAATTATTAGAATGTCCAGATGTGAGACTTTGGGTGTGCTCTGCCCTAAATCCAGCATCACTGCTTCCCACTAAGGGGGACCCACTCATACATTCTTGTGAGGAGGTGCTAGCTGTATGTTATTTGGCTAGGCCTGACCTCCTTGACCAGCCACTCCTGGTCCCAGACCTCATGCTCTTCATGGATGGAATTTCATTCATCCGGGAGGGAATTAGATGAGCAGGGGTGGCTGTGGTCTCTTTCACTGAGACCCTATGGGCTGAACCACTGACTCCTTCCACTAGTACCCAATTGGCTGAGCTGATAGCTCTCACTAAGGCATTACAACTGTCTAAGGAAAAAACTGCCAACATCTATACAGACTCTAAGTATGCTTTCTTGGTCCTGCATGCTCATTTGGCTCTTTGGAAAGAGCGAGGATTGTTAACTACTGAAGGATCTCCTATCAAACATTCCAGGGAAATCTTAAACATCTTAAAAGCAGTTTTACTTCCAAAACAGATAGCAGTAATTCACCGCCCCAGACATCAAAGGTCAGAGGAGAGGATTCCAAGATGGCGGCTAGAGGGAGGAAGCAGAAAGCGAGCCTCCTATAGTGAAATCTTGGAGAGACGCTGGAGACACACATTGCAGGCATAATCACTGAGAAGAGGCAAAACTTTGACCCCTCCACACATCCAGCCAGCGCAGAGAATCTCCACTTCACATTAAATGGAGAAACCAGGAGGGCCCCCAGGCTGCCAGTCGCCGGCACCCGGATGGCTTGGGAAGACGCAGACCAGGTGAGCTTCGCGGTACCGCAGTACTCCCACAGACAACCCTGGGCCAGAGCAGCATAGACCCCTGGACAGACTGACCTCCACCCAGGGAAAAAAATAGAAACTGAGTAATAAGCAATAAGAGCAATAAAGACACGCAGGAAAGAGGGTGTGGTGCACTGAGTGCCGAAGATTGGGGGAAGGGAACCCTTCCCGGGACTGTAAATAAACTGTAAATAAACAAGCCGGGCAGCCACAGCTGCAGATACCATTCTCAGAACTGTCTCCAGACTCTTTTTTTTTTCTTTTTCGCCCTACTTTTGATGAAAGAACAACCGAATTACACCTGCAAGCTGAAAAACTTACTGAAACTGTATTGCATTTGAACTTGGGACACTTGGTGGGTTGTGTGTGTGTGTAGCTTTGTTCTACTTTATGCATCCCCTTTGATGAGACAACTACAGAACAACATCTTAGGCACCATCTCCAGGATTGGAGACTGAGACGGACACCCAAATTATTAAGACTGAAACTTCATTGCATTTGAACTTGGAGGTTTTTTTGTTTTTTGATTTTTTTAATTTTCTATTTTCCATTTTATTTTAATTCATTTTTATATATAGATATTACTTTCATTTACTTATTTTTTATTTTTATTCTTATCTTTTTTTATTTTTGATTTTCAATCCTCTCTCTGTCTCTCTAATGTCTGTTCAGCTTACTGTCAATTAGTACACTAATGCTCCCTGTTTATACCTTTGAAACTTTCTTCTCTAAAACCTTGTTCTACTTTCTCCCTCTTGTCTGTGTATTTCTTTTCCCCTTTTCTTTAACTTCTTGCTTTCCATCTCAGCTCATCCTTCCATTCTAAATATTACCATTGTTATTATTACAAGCTAGAAAATACTTAATTGCACACAGTACAGGGACAGTAACAACACCAACGACAATGATGGGAAGACAGAAAAAACAGGGAAACCAGTTTCCCCACAGCAAAAAATTAGTACAGGAACCAGAGGGGAATGAAGAAAACAGAAACTCAGATCCAGACTCCAACAAAATGAAGATAAACTATGCCAAAGGACCCAATGAAGCCCACAAGAATAATTTAAAAGAAGACATACTACAAGTACTCAATGAGAATTTTATAGAGATGATACTGGATAGGGTCAAACAAAATGTACAGGAGACACTCAAGAAATTCCAAGACAACAAAAATAGAGAATTTGAAAAAGCAAAAGAAGAAATAAAGGAAACCATAGAAGCACTGTATAAACACCAAAGTGAAAGAGAGAACACGATGAATAAACAGATAAATGAACTCAGGACAAAAATAGACAACATTAAAGAGGAAAACTGCCAGGATATGGAAAACCTCAGAAAAAAGAACGAAACAGAACTGCAAAACAAAACGGAAGGCCAATCCAGCAGAATAGAACAAACAGAAGACAGAATCTCAGAACTTGAAGATGAAATGGTAATTAAAGGAAAAACCGAAGAACTATTAATTAAACAACTCAAGACCTGTGAAAAGAAAATGCAAGAACTCACAGACTCCATCAAAACACCAAACTTGAGAATCATGGGCATCGAAGAAGGAGAAGAGGTGCAAGTGAAGGGAATGCGTAATCTATTCAACAAAATAATAACGGAAAATTTCCCAAATCTAGAGAAAGATATTCCCATACAGATGCAAGAGGCCTCCAGGACACCAAACAGACCAGATCAAAATAGAACTACTCCACGACATATCATCATTAAAACAACAAGTTCAGAAACTAAGGAAAGAATATTGAAGGCTGTAAGAGAGAAAAAACAAGTAACATACAAAGGTAAACCCATCAAAATCACAGCAGACTTCTCAACAGAAACATTAAAAGCAAGAAGAGCGTGGGGTGAGATCTTCAGGGCAAAAGGGGAGATAACAACAAACACCATGGATGTCCAGGAAATCATCAGAGACTACTTTGAGAACCTATATTCAAATAAATTTGAAAATCTTAAAGAAATGGGCAGATTTCTAGATACATATGATCATCCAAAACTGAACCAAGAGGAAATTAATCACCTGAATATACCTAACACAAAATGAAATTGAAGCAGCAATCAAGAATCTCCCCAAAAAGAAAAGTCCAGGACCTGATGGATTCTCTGCTGAATTCTATCAGACCTTTAAAGAAGAACTGATACCAACCCTCCTTAAACTGTTCCACAAAATAGAAAGGGAACGAAAACTGCCGAACACATTTTATGAAGCCAGTATTACACTTATCCCAAAACCAGGCAAAGACACCTCCAAAAAGGAGAACTATAGGCCAATCTCCTTAATGAACATTGATGCAAAAATCCTCAACAAAATAATGGCAAACCGAATTCAACAACACATCAAAAAGATTATTCACCACGAGCAAGTAGGCTTCATCCCAGGGATGCAGGGGTGGTTCAACATATGAAAATCAATAAATGTAATAAACCACATTAACAGAACGAAAGACATAAACCACTTGATCATCTTAATAGATGCAGAAAAAGCCTTTGATAAGATCCAACATCATTTCATGATAAAAGCTCTAAGAAAACTAGGAATAGAAGGAAAGTACCTCAACATTATAAAAGCTATATATGACAAACCTACAGCCAGCATTATACTTAACGGAGAAAAACTGAAACCATTCCCTCTAAAATCAGGAACCAGACAAGGATGCCCACTATCTCCACTCCTATTCAACATAGTACTAGAATTCCTAGCCAGAGCAATTAGGCAAGAAGAAGGAATAAAAGGAATACAAATAGGTAAAGAAACTGTCAAAATATCCCTATTTGCAGATACATGATTCTATACCTTAAAGACCCAAAAAACTCTACTCAGAAGCTTCTAGACATCATCAATAGCTATAGCAAGGTAGCAGGATATAAAATCAACATAGAAAAATCATTAGCATTTCTATACACTAACAATGAGCAAACGGAAAAAGAATGTATGAAAACAAATCCATTTACAATAGCCTCAAACAAAATCAAATACCTAGGTGTAAACCTAACAAAGGATGTGAACGACCTCTACAAGGAAAACTATACACTTCTGAAGAAAGAGACTGAGGAAGACTATAGAAAGTGGAGAGATCTTCCATGCTCATGGGTTGGTAGAATCAACATAGTAAAAATGTCTATACTCCCAAAAGTAATCTACATGTTTAATGCAATTCCCATCAAAATTCCAATGACATTCATTAAAGAGATTGAAAAATCTACTGTTAAATTTATATGGAAACACAAGAGGCCACGAATAGCCAAGGCAATACTCAGTCAAAAGAACAATGCAGGAGGTATCACAATACCTGACTTCAAACTATATTACAAAGCAATAACAATAAAAACAACATGGTACTGGCACAAAAACAGACATGAAGACCAGTAGAACAGAATAGAGGACCAAGAGAAGTGGTCTTCAGAGGACTCCTTAAATTATAATACTATACTCTAATTAGACCTTTTCTGTAAAAGGGAGGAAAGGTGGACTGAGGTCTCCTATATTCAGCTTTTCTTTTATCTCTGAGACCACCCAGAATGGCTCCATAATTGCTATCTAGATACTCAAACACTGGCCATTATTTGTAAGCCACAGGATAAACATGGGGATGGAGGACCAGAAAAGCCCCTTATCAATGACAAGTTCCTGTCCCTACTGCTCCACCCTCTGCCCTACCTTCTAAGCCACCCCAATATTCAGAACCTCCTCATGGATATTTCCCCTTTCAACAGGCAGTGGTAGGAAGAGGGTAAGTCTTTTTCCCCTTCCAGTTATCAGATCTAAGGGAGATTTAAAAAGATCTGGATAGCTATACTGATGCTCTAGACCAATCCAAGCCTTTATCTCTGCAATCCAAACCTTTGGATTGGCATGGAAGGATATTATGCTTCTTCTAGACCAGACTCTTTCCTCATTAGAAAAGCAACAGGTCCTGGCCCAGGCCACTCAGGTTGAGATGATTTCCATCTATAATGAGCCCCAATACCTGTGGAACCTGGACATGAAAAGAGCCTACCTAACCCAGAGTTAAAACGTCCATCACCTGAGCAGCGAGCTATTGGTTTTGGGGCTCCACTGCACTGCTCTAGCTGTAACCTTTCCTTTCTCTCTAATAAATCCTACTTCATATACCAGCTTTGGCTCACAAGTCAATCAGCTGCCTCATGAGCCAGTTCTCTAGCCTGTGAAGGCAAGGACCCTCGACACTGGCCCCCAACACTTCAAATTGGCACGTAACACTTCCAGTTCCAGATCCTTTCCTTACAACGGGGCACAAGGATGGGTCTAAGGGTGGGTCCAGTGCTGGCCTCTGTAGTTCTGTGGCTACATCCCTACCCTCAAGCGACCTGGGTCTGCTCCTGAGCTCCCTCACAGCTCAGTCAGTGGGGATTTCTGTTGCTCATGGAGACAAGGAGCCCCAGTATGAGCCAAGGCTTTTTGGAAGGGGCAAAAGGTGCCAGGGGAGCCAGGTGTGGGGTGTACACTTGTAATCCCAAGAGGCTGTCAGGAGGCAGGGCATAAGCATCATGAGTTCTAGGGCAGAAGCATCATGAGTTCAAGGCCAGCCTGGGTTCCACAGGAAGACCCCTGTCTGGAAAAAAAAAAAAAAGCTACTGGTCACATGCTTATATGAAATACAGACCTTTGGAGATGAGGCATTTTGAGACATTTTTCTTTTATCCATAAGAGAAATAACAATACCTTAATTTTTGCATGCCAATTTTTTTGCATCCATCATCTCATTTGATTGTCATAGGTAACCCATGACATAATAACAACTACCAGCAGTAGGTGTTACTGTTCAGATAAGAAAATTGAGGCTCCTGAGGTTATCTGATAGACTCAGAATTATAGCTAGAGAACAGAGAAGACAGGACAAGGACTCCTGTGTTCTCTCTCCTACTCCACAGTCCTATTTTGTAAATATCCCATTTTACTACCTCCATCTCTTTCCTGATTATAATGGTAATACATGCCATCAGAAAACATGTACAGGAATGTTAATAGCTGCACAGAAAGTATCCCACTATCCATTAACAATAGAAGGAAAATACATTGTGAGCTATCCCTTCCCTGTGGCTACCATCTAGCGAGGAGGATGAAGAGGCTATAACTACACATTAGTGTAGCTCACTGTCAGAGTGGTGAGCAAGAGAAGCTAGACATAAAGGAGCCTATATGACAGCACCCCATTTATATAAAACACAAAATCAGGTGTTTTGTATTTTATCAAAAAAAATATTAGTCCTTGCCAGGTGCCTGTGGCTCATGCCTATAATCCTAGCTACTTAGGAGGCTGAGATCAGGAGGATCAGGTTTGAGACCAGTCTGGGGAAATAGTTCACAAGACCTTATCTTCAAAAATACCCAGAACAAAACGGACTGGAGGTATGGTTCAAGCAGTAGAGCACCTGTTCTGCAAGCTTGAGCCCTGAGTTTAAACCCCAGTCCCATCAATAATAACAGTAATAATAATAATGATAATAGTCCATGCTAAAAGCAGTTGGGGTGGTGGTGACAGTATCGGAGAGAATGACTGGCAGGGAGCTTGAGCATCTTTCACTCTGAAATGTGGCTGCACCATGTGCTCAAGGAGTGAGATGCTTGGAGCACTGCACGGCACCTTAACAGCACACTACATGTACACTTTTTTCTAAGGATGTCGTACATTAATACAAAGCTTTAAATAGTTACACATGCTCTTGTAAGAAATTCAGACAACACAGAAAAGTATACATCTTCAACCAATTTTAAAAATTAAAACCAGAGACCGTGAAAGTACATTCCAAAAACTTAAGAAAAACTAAATTTAGTTGTGTGTCAACAGTCAATTAAAGAGAGAAAACAAAAAAGGGAAGGAGCAAAATATGTGGGGTGGGTTGATTGGAAGAAAGGAGGAAAAGAGACTAATGAGGAGGTAGAGGAGAGACAAGTGTGGTGGTGCACAGTGGCACAAGTGAGACTTGAAGGAGAGACTGAGACACACAGAAACCAGCCTATGGACAAGGGACCTGCGAATACAGTGCTCCACCAAGAAGCCACCAAAATAGGGATCCAGCAGGGTGCAGGGGGGATGGAAACCTCCAGGCTCACAGAGCAAGCTGGGTAGGGAGGAGTGGCATGGGGGAGGTGGCTGGGGGGAACTGTGAGCATGTTGCACTGATTGCTAAGCTGGATTGGGTAAGTGGGAGAAGGTGGCTCTTGCTGAGTGTCAGGGAGCTCTGCAGTGCATGGGAAGATTGCATTCCTGGTGACTCCATCTCCTGGGAAGTGCTTAGCACTCCAGGCCCTGCGCTGCAGCAGGAACTTTACCTCTGGGCTCTGTTCTTCCCTGGGGCCCTGGCCACTCTGCCCAGTGTTGAGGCATCCCAGGAATTTCCCTGCCTGCTCTAGAGAGGATGTTTCATGCTGGAAGGTTCTGCAAAATATGAAGGCTTTATCAGAATCCTGTTGCCTCAGAGAATGTTCCTGGCTCCTTAGCGTTTACAGCATGTAACCGATTTTATCGGAGGAATGTTGTTTGGAATGGATGGGTCCTCTCCGGTGTGCAGACAAGAAACGGAAGGTCATTTAAGGACCCACCCCAAGCTGTGTAAGTTGGAGCTCAAGGCTGCTATACATGAGGCTTGGGAGCTGGGCCAAGCTATGAGCAACCCTTCCTCTCTGGAGAAGGTCCCAGCCAGTTTCCAGAGGGACTGTGGTGTTTACATTTCTTACCTTGGCCCTGCAGAGCAATTGCCCAGAGCCCATTCCGCCTACAGCATCACTAGAAGGAAGGGTCCTAGGCCTGGGCCCCAGCAAGCAGCCCAACTTGGCCTAGACAACAGCAGATCATTCCTGACATTCCAGCGGGGACAGTGAGGCTTCTCCTGGGGGAATTAAAAATAAGGAGGTGGGTTTATTCCTTTAGTTCTTTGATCAAAATCCCAAGGCCCTCTGCTTCCTGGAGCTCTGAGCAAAACAGCACAGATGTAGCCTGTGTTCCATGGGGACGTGGAATTCTGTCTCTTCTACTGCAACCCTGTCATAGTCAGGACAGCTCTGCAGCTGGCCAGCAGTGGTTCTTGTAACTCGGGTTAGAGAAATGCTCTGAATGTGATGCAGAGACTGTCTGGAATGGAAAGGGAGGAGGAGATGAGAGATATCAGAAGTCTTGCATCCTGGTGGGCGGGAAATGTCCCTGTGGTGGGGAGAGCTGAGGTGCTATTGCTCAGCAGAGGAGCAGGTCTGGAACTTCTAAGGCTACTGAACACTCTCTTACACTGGCTCCTGATCACCACTCTCAATGTGCCCACGACAAGGTCTAGGTCACATCTCTACAACCACTTCTGAACTTCTCCATTGTAGTGGACAGAATTATAGCTCTAGAAAACTTATGTTCAAGTTCTAACCCCTGCTATCTGTGAATATGATCTTATTTGAAGATAAGGCCTTCGTAGTTAAAAATGACACCATACTGAGAGAGAAAGAGAGAGAGAGAGAGAAGGTAACCACATCATGATAGAAGCAGACACTACAAGCCAGGAAGAGGCAAGAAGGATTCTCTCCTTTAGCCTTCAGAGGGGGCATGGCTCTGCTGACCCTTGATTTCAGAATCCTGCCTTCCAGAGCTATGAGAGGATAGATTTCTGTTGTAAGCCACTGCGTTTGTAGTACCTTGCTATGGCAGTTGTAAAAAATTAACACACTTATGTTCCTCAAAATTTCAAATCCTTGGGGCCCCCCCTTTCAGTCCCTTCATGCTCAGACAATAGCCTCATTTCCTGCTTAACAAAGAAAATGGAAGGCCTCAGACAGAAATCCAGACTCTTTCTGCCCCTCAGAAAACTTACCCTGTCACCACATTTTTACTCTCTTAGACTTAATTTCCAAGTCAACACTTTCCATGTCCTATTTCTCTTCTGAAAACAAGAAGCACTCCCTTACTCCCAATTCCCATAGCTACTGTCCTAACTCACTATGCCTCTGCAAACCCAACTCTCTTGAAAAGTTCCCTCTACTAGATGGGATTTGTCACCTCTCCCTTCTTCCATGCTTCCCATGTGACTTCTGTTCCAGTCACTCAACAGAAACTGCTCTTGTTAGGGTCACTGGTCACTAATGTTGCCAAACCAATGCATATTTTCAGTCTTCATCTTACTTGGCCTTCAGCAGTGGTCTGCGCTGTTGACCACGCCCTCCTTCCCTTTGCTCTGGTAACACATCCTCCCCCTGGCTCTCCTCTCCATTTCCATGGCTCCTTTCCAGGCTCCTTTCTGACTCAGCCTCCTCTCCCTAGTGTGTCATGTCAGGTTCTCCAGGGCTCATTTTCAAGTCTCTTCTCTGACTACAGGACTCCTTTCCCTAAGTGATCTCATCTCCTTGTACTTGGATCTAGACCTCAAACTTGGACCTCTTCTCTCAGCTCCATATCTGTAGACCCAAATGCATACTTGATGTTGCCACTGAGATGTCTCAAAGTAATCCCAAACCCAAGACCAAAACCAAGTCAGTAATGTTGACCTCAAAGACCTAGTTCTCATATACTGTTTCCACTCCTTGTGAATGGTAGCACCACCCATCCAGTCACACAAGTCAGAACCTCAGGAAATATTAACCCCTCTCTCCCTCCTTCTCCTCCACATCCATTAACGTATTGTGTGGGTTTTTCCTCCCCCAATTTCTCAAGTCCATAGCCTCCTCTGAATTCCCTGCCATCACCCTTGTCCAAGAACTGTCATTTTTCACTTGGACTCCAAGAGTTCAAGCAGCAGCTCTTGTTTCTTTCTGAATTGTTCCTCTTATCACAGTTAGAACATTGATTTCCAATTGCTTGTTCCTCTTCCTCTCACCACCATTCTGACTTAAAGTCTTACAATATCTTCCCTTAACTTATAAAATAAAGCAAAAACATTTAAAATGGGCTGCTAGGATCTGCCTGGGCTAAGTGCTATCGAAATCTCCAATGTCACCTACTTCCCTGCTCCAGTGACATTGTCTTTCCTCTAGTCCTTTACATTTGTCCCAGTCCCTCTGCCTCCAGTCTTTGCACATACTCTCTCCACCCTCCTCACCTGGCTAACAGCCTGTACAGCTTTCAGACTGTGGCCCAATCCTACACCTCTTGAGTTTTCTCCTTCCACAATGCTCTTTTAATGGCTATTTGTCTCCTCCAATCCTTTAAGCTCTATGAGATCATAGACTCACCCTGTACCCAGCACAGTGCCAGGCACAGTATAGTCTCAGAGGGAATATTTATTGAATGACTAAATAAAAGAAAGAAGGTACTGTGTTGGAATTCAAGGATACAAAGATGAATACGCACAGAACTTCCCAGAAACAGCTAATAGATTGGGAGCGGGAGAGAAAAGCAGATGAGAGGATGAGTAAAAGACTCAGCAGCTAGCAGGCTGATGAGCACACCGCAGAGGAGCCAGTTAGGCTCCTCAGAGATGGTCTTCCCTTAGTCCAGCTCACCTGTCCCCAGGTGAAGTTTAATCCAGGTGCCTGTTGACTGATCTGTCAGCCCTCTGGGACTTGTAGTCACCAGAGACCTGGATGTCTCTGAGATGTTCTCCCATGCAATTGCCACGGTATCCTAGCCATGGCAATGCCACCCTGCACTGCCACAATCCTGCCAGGGCACAGTTTGGGACCTGTTCAAAATGCAGTGTTATAAAAGGCTCTGACTGCACTAAGAGCGCCATGCACAGCACTGTAGTCAGAAGAGCTCCTGGTGCCTTTTGGGCAGTGACCTCGTGATATTCTCAGACCAACCCTGGAAGGCAGCAAAGGGTAATGATTTTCCCCCTGACTGAGCAATTGAGGACACCGAGGTCAATAGAGAACACTTGACTTGGCTGAGGGAAAACAGCTTAGGGACAGAATCTGGAGAAAATCCAGGGTCCTCTCTGCTGGGTCTTCCAGGCAGAGCAATGGCAGAGGAGGGTTCCCCAAACTGAGGGCTGCTGCAGCAGTGAGCCACACTGCTTGTTCTTTTTTGGTGCAGAAGGACATCTCATCCCCTCAGATGGTCCCTGAAATATCATCTTATATAAATCAGGAAACTGAGGCCAGAGAGATGAATTTCCTTTCTGCCCCCTTTCCCTTCCCTGTCCTCTTGTTATCAAGCGGTAAAGTAGAAATTGTTAGCTGTTCACCCAAATCTCTTCACCTCTTCTTAGCCGATGTGGCTAGGCTACATTTCCCAGCCTCCTCTGCAGTTCGGTGAGCCATATTACCATGTTGTCTCCCATGAAATATAGGAGGATGTAAGACCCCTCCTTACATCTCCATATTCCTGTCACCTCTGTTTGACTGGAATGCCAATTCCCAGAGCACCTTTGGAAGTCACACATCATGAATGGCAGAGTCACTATACTGCATATCCCTAAAAGACTGCATAAAGAAGGGCTGCCTGACTGACTGGAACCTCATTGTGCAAGGCTGTCAAGTGAACAAGAATGCAACATTATGTTGTTAAGCCGCTGCATTTGGGGGTCCTATTTGTTACTGCAGCCTAGTTTAAGCCTAATCTAATATAAGTAGAGGCAAGAAAGCCCCTGCGAAAGCTCTGGTTCAATGCAGTGTAGTTGGATGAGACACTGGAGACACTGGACTCCTGCTGATGTCACTGTCAACCACTTTGAAGTCAATCTCTGCAGCGATGAAGAATGCCTGACTCAGCCCTAGAATTTGATCTGAGCTGCCTTCCTTCCTGTTTCATTCTAGGTCAACAGACTCCCAGAGCTGGAATGGATCTCAGGGGTTATCTGGCTCCAGAGACCTCTCCTAAGCCATCTGAGATGATCAGGAATCTTATCTGGATTTTCACATCCCTGGGAAATACTACAATTGTCCTTAGATACCTGCTTCATACTTCCTTGCTTCTGTGCAAGTCGAGGAAACTGAGGCCTGGATCACAATTAAACAAGTGTCAGAGAAAGAAGCAAAAATATTAAGACCAAGCTGACTACTCTCCACAGTTCTATCCTGCCTCCAACTCCCTTGCATATTGCTCTTGCTCTGTCCTAGGAGATGAAAAAATTGCTGGGACCACCTCCACTGTGATCAGTCTTTGCAGATTCTCCCTATCTCCCCTCCTAACACACTGGTTAAAGCCACCCCAGCTGGCGATAACCCTGAATTTGTTCATTGGGCTTAGAAGGCAGGGAGAAGATTACAGAGAGAGACTGTGGTGCTTAAAGGGGAGGGGCAGGTGGCAGGTGCATGTTTGCCCCTTGGGGCCCTGTCAGGAAATGCAAGATTATCTACAGGATCGCTGAATCCAAAGCAGCAGCCTGGAAGGGCCATGAAACCCTTCAGCCTTCCTGGTTGCCTGGGAAGGCAACTAGTGCCATGGGAAGTGTGCTCTGTGGGAGGGAGAGAACAACAGTGGCCAGAACCTCTGAATACAGTGTATCAGCCTGTTGGAGCTTGTCTGGTTGGATCTGGGCAGCTGTGCTGTCCTGCCTGCTCATAAGGGAGCAGTGTCCAGAGAAGCTGAGCTGAGGCCATGAGAGCAAATCAAGTTACTTATTGCTTGGAACTTTCTTGGAGAGATCTGGAAATTCCACATGAGACCTTGAAAGTTGGGTTTGTTTTTGGTTCTTTAAAAACAAATATCTACTCCTTACTCCCTCATTTAAGGTGAGCTTCCTTTATGTTGTCTGCCAAATGACTCACTTGTACCGAGTTGCCAGAAAGTTGGCCCAAGCCTGTCTGCAGCTGCTATGCACACCGTGATCGGTCCATTCCCCTGGGTGGGTCATTGAGGTTGGGAGAAAGAGAAAAACACAGGAGCAGAGAAGTGGCAGGGAGAGGCCTGCCTGAATGTGTAATCCATTCTCAGGTTTTTATGAATATGTGGTAGTCAGACAGAGGAACTCAAAATACTTGACAAGGTCCCCAAGAAGCTGCCGTATTCAGTTCATTGTCTGAAGTGTTGCAAACTCTGACTTAGGAGACAAGAATGAATGATGTCACATAGTCATTCACAGATAAGTCACTTAATTTTTAGGTCTAGTTTTAGAATCTTGAGTAAGATATTTTCCCATTTTTGAGCCCCACTTGTTTCACGTACAAACAAAGAGTTTGCAGTGCTAAAATTTAGACATCTTACTGTTTATTTACTGGGAGGGGAGACAATATGGATGCACATGGAACTTTATTTGCCAAGAAAATTTGTTTACACTAAACCTTTGAACCTCTCCCCTGAAGCTTTCTTTTAAAATTCAGTGATATCTGTACATCGTTTTAATTTGCAAATCTGCAGCTCTTTTCCTGATTATAAATTTGCCCTAGCGGAGCCTGAATTCACAGTTTTCTTTTCCCCGTGGCCTGTTTGGGTGTCCTGATGGTGACATCTCTGCAGAACTCTGGTATGAGCCAAAGACAATGGATGAGAAGGGAATCCAGGCTTGGGAGGACAGGGGAATATGCAGATTCCTGCCTTAGCCAGAGGGTGAGGTGTCAGACTTGGCAAGAGCAAGTTCAGCTCCAGCCCTGGGGACCTGGAGAAGGGGCAATGGTGGTGTTGGGGTCCTCTTCAAATCCTCAAGGGTAGTGACAGCGCAGAATAGGGAGCAGAGCCAAGACTTCACTTCTGTCTTCTATCAAAGCACTCGGTACAATCTAATTAGTGCCAATCACAGTACTAGGACCTGCTTTTCACAGACCTAAAGGTCTGTGAAGGAGCGGGGAAAGTGGCTCCGGACTCCCAAGCCTCGTTTTTTTTGCCCCCCTCGAACTTTTCTGCAAAAGGCAAAGCGATGCGCTGGGACGTGTGCGTGTGACAAAAGTTGCTCCAGGGCTCACAGGACCTCGCCCCGCGGATCCTGGCCGGGCTGCTGTCCCGGGCCGGTCCCCGCCCCCTTCCTGCCCTCTCCCCGCCCCCGGGCCGGCCGCGCGGGGCCGGTGATGTCAACCGAGGAGGAGCCGCCCGCCCCGCGACCCGCCCGGACTAATTAGCATGAGGCGGCGCCGCGGGCCGCCTCCGCCCCGCCTGCCCGGCCCCCGGCCGCCCTCCCGCGGCTCCCACAACTTTTGAGGCGGGGAGCGCGCTCGCTCGCAACCTCACTTCCCTCGCTCGCTCGTCCGCTCCTCGCCCGGCCCGGCCCGGCCCGGCCCGGCGCCGCTGCCCTCGCGCCCGCGGCCGCCCCGCGCGCTGGGCATGTGAGCGCGGGTGGGCGCTGCCACCATGGCCTCGCCGCGCGCCTCGCGGTGGCCGCCGCCGCTCTTGCTGCTGCTGCTGTTGCTGCCACTGCTGCTGCTGCCCGCCGCCCCCGGGACGCGGGGCCAGCCGCCCGCCCCGGCCCGCCGTGCGCCCCTCTCCAGCGCGGGGCCCGAGCGCGGCCCGCAGCGCGAGCCGCCGCCCTGGGAGCGACGCGGGCCCGCGACCCCCAGTCCCAGCCACACGGTTTCCCGGCCGGGCGCCGCGACACGGCGGGGACGCTCCAGCCGGGCCCCCCGAGGCGGGAGCGCGGGTGAGTGAGAGCCGGGAGCCGGCGTCCAGCGAGCCTCGCTCGGCTGGGGGCGTGGGCGCGCCCCGGGGCTGCACGCCCGGCCCTAGGCCCCTGGCCGCTGCTCGACCCCGGCCCGGGGCTCCGCTTACCTGGCGCGCGTGGGACTCCGAGGGCGGGCTGGGAGGGAGCGATGCCTTCCCTGGCCGCTGGTCCGGGAGGTGTAATCACCGGTTCTCACTCACACACACACACACACACACACACACACACACACACACACACACACACACACGAAACGCAAGAAAACTTAGCGTTCCCACAGGGTCCCCACATCCTTCCTTCCCCCTTTAAAAAAAAAAAAAGAGAGAGAGAAAGACCTCCCAAAGTGCCTCTCCCACCTGGGGGTGGTAACTTCTGGCCCATCTTTTCCCCTGGTCTCTCCAGATACAGAGCCAGACTTTCTAGGGCAAATAACGGATTTTGAAAGGGCTCTGACATCTAGGATGTTTTAAAGGACAAAGGATGTAGTTTGAAACAAACCCATGTACTGATTAAACTCTAAAAGCAGAGGAACTTGGGGGCGGGGGCTGCAAGTTTGAACCCCTGCAAGGCAAAAGCTGACCCAGGATGGTCCCGATACTTTCCTCTGCTCCTTGCTTTCCCAGAAAGCAAGCTGCTGCCCCCCGCCCCCCTCCCCATCCCCGACTGTCCCAGACAGAGAAGGACCTGATCTCCCTGCCGTCTTTGTGTACACCTTTTTTTCTGGTCTGGAAGAAAATGCCAAAGCCTGGGTGGAATTCTAACAATACCATTATAACCTTGAGAATGTCCTCTTTTTTTTTTTTTATCTCAGTTTCTCCATCTGTAATATGGAAGTAATGACCATTCCTCCTAGCCTCCCAGTGAGGATTTGACAAAATGAAAGTAAAAATATTGTAAAGTGCTTTGAACAACGTTAGCAACATGACGGTGTAGCCTTTGCCTTTCCCACGGGAGATACACTTTCAGGGTGCACTGGAGAGACTCCGCTGTTGCTACACTGATCGTTGATTTTTAGTTTGGGATGAAGGTTGCTATGATTTCTTCTGCCCAATTTTTAATACCTTTAGGTTTCTCATGTTTCACAAACTTGTCAGTGTATCAGTTAGCTTGCTTTTTCCAGCCTAGAATTAAATAAGAAAAGTCCCCCCCATACCATATTCATCAGTGTTCCCATCATTGCAAATTGCCTTGTCCTTGTGAATTTCTAAGTCACTGGCCTAAGAGAAAGGGAAGAACAGTAAGGAAAGGAGAGGAGAAAAATGGAAAACCCTACAGAGATGCAGGTTGGGTTGACCCTGAATTTAGATCACTTAGAACCTTGTTTCCTTCAGTTCCAGGGGAAGGAATTAAGCACCTAAAAGAACATTTCCTGACTTTCTCCAAGTAGAAAGAAAGGCAGTTTGTGAATTTTTCTAGATAGTAGAGTGCAGGGAATTAAGCTCGCTTAAGAGGGCACACTCAGGAACAAAGGCAGGTGTCTCGGGCTGATTCTCAGGCCTTCTTAGCCTAGGAGCCCATCTTGTTAGGGCATAGGTGGGAGGGAGGCTGGCTGGAGGAGGCTGGCACTGGAGTCTCCTTCCTCCTAAGGCTGGGAGTCCCCATGGATCATAGGGAGGTGGGAATTGCAGAGAAAGGGACTGGGCTAGGGGAACTAAGATAAGAATCGGAGTCTTAAGTCACCCACACTTTCCTTGTGACTATGTCAGGTAACACTACTGGTCTTAGCCCTGCAACTTCCCAATTTGATTGATATGTGGAGGTGAGCATGATGGAGGTTTCAGGTACATGAGTCCCAGACCCAGTTTGGAGGAGCTGGGTAGCCCAAACTTTCTTTTACCTTAGGTGATCTCTCTGATCTCCTAGTGTCCGGGAAAGACCCCTAAGGAGTGTCTGCCCTTCTGGTGATCTAAAGAGAGGCAGGGATGTTTGAAAGGTGAGAATAGATGAGATCACTTACCTGTTGAAATTGTTAGAAGCTATTAATATGGGTGAGCATCCAGGCATGACCTGAGCTTGTTTTCTGGTAGTGGCTCAAACAATGTCACTTGGGTGGGGGGAAGAAACAAACAAGGTGACTTCAATGAGTATGAGTTTTCTGATAACCTCTGAGGATTTTCTTGGCTTATTTTATTTGGCATCACTAGATTTGAGCACTTATTTCACAAGGCAGCAAAGTCTAAAGCTGAAAGGGCCACTGTGTCCTGTGTGGACGCCTGCCCTCTCCAGCACCCTGACAGATGGTCATCCAGGCTCTGCGTCCTTGTGTTTGTGCCCGAGGAGGTGGGTACTCCTGATGGTAGCAAGCCTTATGTCTTACAAATAATGTACTTCATATGAAAGTTGGAGAAACTGCCCCTAGCCCCTTCTGGCCTGTGAGGAAACTGGTTGGTACCTGGCCCTTGTGGCTTGGGCTTCCAAACACGCATGTCAGCAGCAGGGACCAGAAATGCCCTTTTCTTCCTGGTGAGCTGTTTCTAGTCCTTCTCCTCCTGGCAGAATTTAAGATTCTCTTGTCATGTGATGGTGTTTGCATTTCATATGTGGTTTGTTTGCCTGTATTACACTGCAAGTCCCAGAGGAGCAGCCTGTTTATTTAGCCACTGTTAGGCTCTTGTGCCCACCTGCCACCCTGCTAGCCATTCAGCTGCTAGTAATTGCTGGAGTTTCAGTCTTCTATTCAGGGCTTCTGAGCCACAGATCTAAGTTGAGGACTAAGTTTATTCACCTTGAGTTTTCCATGCTTTAATTGTGAAATCTGCAGATGGTGGCAGGAATGGGAAAAAGGCTGAAATCATAATGAAAATCTATGCAGAAGGAAAGAACTTTCCCACCCCAAGGGGAAATGACGCTGAGTAGCTGAGTAGCCAGACCAAGGAATAATAATCTTAGAAAAATGTGGCTCCCTAGAGTAAAGGAAGCGCTTTGAGCCCAGGGCCTTCTGAGCTGTTAAATAGCTGTTGCCTGAATCGCTCTAACTTTGTAAGCCAACTTCGTCATTTAGCTTGGCTATGGCCAGCACCATTACAAGGTGCAGTGAAGGCCGGGCTGGGCAAGAGGCAGGCCCTTTGGGGAGTGACTTTCCCCCAGGAATGTGGCCCCATCCTGGCTGAGGTTTGTGTGTGGGTTCCCTGGAAGCCTGCTTGCTTCAATGGAGGGTGCCAATGGGAGAGGAACTCTCTGTAGGGCGTGTGTATTTAAAAGCCACATCCTTTTAACCTTGCAAGAACCCATTTATTGCTTCCTTGGCCTGTTTGTGAATGCCAAGCTGAGATTTTCTGCCCATGAGCTGACTGACAGGCAGAGGGACACTAGATGATGCTTAGTGCCAGCCGGGCAGTTGCTGCCTCCTAGTCCTGGAGAACCCTCTGGAGCCTTTGCCTTTCCTGTGATCCCTCTGCTTTCCAGCAGCCCTGCCCAGCTGGCTGAGAAAGTGTACTGGAGTTGACTTGTCCTTGTCCAGAGACACTCAACAATGAAAGCAAAGAACAGATGGCTACTTACTGCCTTCTTCAGCTGCTTCCCACTGTCCCTGGTGTTCCTCCTGCGTGAATAGGAGGGAAGGAGACTAAGAACCTTTGTGTGGTCACCACTCTCACATTCTGTACCCTATTTCACCCTCAAAACCACCTGCCAGCGTATTGTTTCCCTCTTACAGTTGTGGAAAATTAAGCCTGGCACAGTTAGGTCACACAGGAAATGGAAGAGACAGGTTTAAAACAGATTTTGACCAAATCCATTTACTTCATTCCACAATATCATGAAGTCTCAGTTTTCTTATCTGTAAAATGGGGCATCAGTTCTAGATCTCTAGGATCCTCTCCATCTCATCATTCTTCTTCCTTCTTCCCACAGTCCCTTGCTCTTGCCTTTTGGTACAGATTGTGGACCACGATTGGGAGGAGGTGGCAATGGTAATGCAGACAATCTGCATAGGAAAGATCAAAAAAAATTTTTTTTTGGAAATAGCCCAAGAAAAGTATCTGAAGTCTTTAGTACATGTATAAAATGGTATTTTATACAGATGATACTGTGACTTGTGCTCTAGTTATATGTCAGTCCACAGGTTATTGATGCCAGAGGTTATTATCAACATTATCGACCTAAATGAAGTGAGTTTTTTTGTTTTTGTTTTTGGGTTTTTTTTGGCAGTACTGGGGTTTGAACTAAAGACTTCATGCTTGCTAGGCAAGCACCCTACTACTTAAGCTATACCCCTAGCCCTTTCTGCTTTAGCTTTTTTTTTTTTTTTTTTTTCCCAGATAGGGTCTCACATTTTTTGCCTGGGCTGGCCTCCAATCATTATCCCTGTAGCTCTACCTACCAAGTAACTGGGATTATGGGTGTGACCCACCACGCCTGTCAGTGAAATTATTGACTTTCTTACCCAACCCTCTCGGGAATGTAGAGTGATGGCTGTCATTGTTAGTTGTTATGAATACCTATTCAGTGGGAAGAGAGGTTTACAGCAGGTGCTATAAAAGCACTTTCTTTTTAATGTTAATGCCCTCTGGTACCCACTCACCATTCATCTTACAAAGGCAGGAACTAAGATGTTCTTTTTCCTCTTCTTTTGTTGGAGTGTGGCATATGTCTCCATCTGCATCCCATTTGATTGATTTATAAATCAGGAAATGTTTACTAAGGCCTTACTGTGTGTGAAGAGCTGTGCCTGGTGACATGTAGGTTGTACACACAACTACAATGCCCCTGGGGGACATCTTGTTAAATAACACTTAACATCAAAGTTGCAAACAGCAAAGTACTGATGCATTAGTGATTCCTAACCAAAGAAAGCTCACAAGAAGATCATGCAGAGGTGAAGGCTGCAGAGGCTGGAGAGTCCAGTGAGACTTCGTAGGGAAGGAAGGAGTTGATTTAGTTTAGGCAGTTGACCAGGATGTGGGTAGACAGAGAGGTGGGGAGGTTTCTGGCATCAGCAGAATCCAAAATGTTGAAAAGCTCAAGATTTTTTGCTTAGGGGTGATGGACAGTCAGGAAAACTGTGGAGGAGAGGGACACCTTGGATGGCAGTCATTAAGGACAAGCCTGGAGAGGGAACTAGGGCCCATAATGGAGGGCCTTAGAGCCCTGTTGGTGTTTGTTTCATCCCGTTCACAGTGAGGAGCCCCAGCCCTGATGGCCTTGGAAGAGAGAGCAGTATAGTTTGTATTGCTTGTGTTCATTTGTGCTTGGTCCTGGGGCTTCAAGAATGAAGCACAGACTGGTCTGCCTTACTCCAGTCCAGTAGTTATTCAGGAGTGAGTAGAATGCTCACAGGCACTATATCCATGCCTTGGGAAGAAAAGGCTGAAAACAGGGCATCAACTGGAATGGGATGGTGCAAGGTAGGAGGATCTGGGAGGACCACCATGTGGGGAATGTAGAAGAGTTGCCCTGCTTCCTCTTTAAGGCTGCTTCCCCCTTAGCTTTTCATTGTAAAGACTGTAGCAGGTCCCCGTGGAGGAATTCTGCTGACCATTGAGAGTGTGGAACTGAACTAGAGAGAGGCCAGAGCTAGATTCAGGCTGGAAGGGCAGAAGTCAAAGTCACAGGGGAAGAGGAACCTGGCTCTTCCTGGGAGCAGAACATGTAGTGTAGACAGCAGGAAGAAGAGGTCCCAGCCAGGCGACAGCTTGGCGTGGAGGCGCAATGGGAGGTGGGACAGTTTGGAGGCTGGCTGTGGATTGGCAGAGCATTTGAATCCAATGCACAGTTTACCATGAAATCCAGTGGTCTGTTAACTTTCCTTTGAAAGTAACTTAATGTGTTTCTGCGTGTATTTGTCCTTTCCTCCTGGTACCATTCAAGTTAAAAGGAATAGGGAAAATGGATGTGGTGGTGCACACCCGTAATCCTAGCTACTCAGGAGGCTGAGGCAGGAGGATCACAAGCTCAAGGCCAGCCTGGGCTGTCTCAATTTAAAAAATGTGTGTGCGTGTGCGGGGGGGGGGGGGGGGAGGGGACAGGGAGATCGGGGAGAATGAGGTCACTGGATTTGATTCTGAGCTTATCAGTGGGGATTGTCAAGAGTAAGATGAAGCCTGTTTGCAGTATGAAAAGCACAGACCCACAGCAGATGTTGGCCTCCCTGTGGCAAAGTTTGACAGTGAAATAAAAAAGGAAAATCAGAGAGAATCATATCCTTGATTCTCACCCCAAACCTGCTGTCAGTTTACAACTCTTCTTATGTCAGGAATTGGCAGTATCACCCTCCCACTCAAACCAGAAGCCTAGAGGTCACCCTCTCTCCGCTCCTTTTCTTATTCTCCAAATCCTAGGGGTGGGAATGTGTGGAATTCTGGTTGATTCTGTTTCCAAAATACATCACGAACCTACTCTCACTGCTCTTTTCTGTTCTCCCTCCTCCACTCTTGCTCTCTCTGATCAGTGCAGCCACAGTGATCTTCTTAAGATGTAATTCAGGTCACCTCATTCTCATGTTTAAACCTTCTAAGAGCTTTGCATTGGACTTGGAGTAAAAACTAAATCCTCTTACTGGAGTACAAGGTCTTCAGGGTCTGGCCCTGACACCTCTGTAGAGTCTTGCCCTGTTCCCCACTTGATACCCACACCAGGCAGTTTTGTTGTTAGTCTGATTTTGAACTATGTAGGCTGGCCTTGAACTTGCGATTCTTGTGCCTCAGCCTCCCAAATACTAGAATTACAGACGTACCCCACCATACCTGGCAGAATTTTTCGTATATGACCAAACTCATCCTGTCTTGGAGGCTTGGCTTATAGCAGAGAGTCCCAGGCAGAGAGAAAAGCCAGAGCAGATGCATAATGTAGGACCTAGCTTGTCTCAGGGCTGGAAGGCAGGCAGGCCATGTGGGCTGGATCACCAAGGGCCATGAGAACTGGGGTGGGCGTAGAGTGGGGGTGGGGGTGGTCAGATTTTCTAAGTGTGAGGGAGGGTACTGCGTCAGGCCCTTACTACCACTTTAGTAAGCCTCTGGTTATGAGATCCCTTAAGGAAGTGGAAGACTTGTCTGCTAGATCTACAGAGGCTGCTAAAAATGGACATGTTCCTTTGGCTTCATGTTTTAGCTCTGGGTTATTTGAACTTCATAGTCTTATACTTTCCTGTCATATAGGCCCAGATGGCATGGCAGATAGGCAACACCTGGGGTTGCTGGGGGAGAAAGATGAGAGAGACTCTGACGTTCTTGGAGACTGTAACAGAACCCCCATCTCTCTGTGTGAGGAAGGAGCTGGGCTGTTGGAGGCAAAGAGGTAGATTTGATAAGCTGATAAGTTTCTCCTCAATGTCTCTGGTACGTTGGGAGATGAAGGCCAAGCAGGAAAATGGGGAAAGAGGAGGCTAAAGCCAAGCTCTCCAGGTGGCACTGCCACCTGCTGTCCTTGGAACTGAAGCAGTTAGACTGGAAGGAGTAGCGAAAATGCAGGAGAGAGATGTCTGGTTATAATTTGGAGGGGTGTGCCTTGTGTGAAGCCATGACTAGCGATTGTCACATTAGGCCAACATTGAAAACCACTCTGTTGTGGGAGAAAATATTTGCCAACTATACATCAGACAAAGGACTGATAACCAGAATATATAGGGAACTTAAAAAACTAAATTCTCCCAAAACTAATGAACCAATAAAGAAATGGGCAAGTGAACTAAACAGAACTTTCTCAAAAGAAGAAATTCAAATGGCCAGAAAACACATGAAAAAATGCTCACCATCTCTAGCAATAAAGGAAATGCAAATAAAAACCACGCTAAGATTCCACCTCACCCCTGTTAGAATAGCCATCATCAGCAACACCACCAACAACAGGTGTTGGCAAGGATGCGGGGAAAAAGGAACCCTCTTACACTGTTGGTGGGAATGTAGACTAGTACAACCACTCTGGAAAAACATTTGGAGGCTACTTAAAAAGCTAGATATCGATCTACCATTTGATCCAGTAATACCACTCTTGGGGATATACCCAAAAGACTGTTACTCCAGAGGCACCTGCACACCCATGTTTATTGCGGCACTATTCACAATAGCCAAGTTAGGGAAACAGCCAAGATGCCCCAGCACTGACGAATGGATTAAGAAAATGTGGTATCTATACACAATGGAATTTTATGCAGCCATGAAGAAGAACAAAATGTTATCATTCGCTGGTAAATGGATGGAATTGGAGAACATCATTCTGAGTGAGGTTAGCCTGGCCCAAAAGACCAAAAATCGTATGTTCTCTCTCATATGTGGACATTAGATCAAGGGTAAACACAACAAGGGGATTGGACTATGAGCACATGATAAAAGCGAGAGCACACAAGGAAGAGGTGAGGATAGGTAAGACACCTAAAAAACTAGCTAGCATTTGTTGCCCTTAACGCAGAGAAACTAAAGCAGATACCTTAAAAGCAACTGAGGCCAATAGGAAAAGGGGAACAGGTACTAGAGAAAAGGTTAGTTCAAGAAGAATTAACCTAGAAGGTAACACCCATGCACAGGAAATCAATGTGAGTCAATGCCCTGTATAGCTATCCTTCTCTCAACCAGCAAAAACCCTTGTTCTTTCCTGTTATTGCTTATACTCTCTCTACAACAAAATTAGAAATAAGGGCAAAATAGTTTCTGCTGGGTATTGGGGGGGGAGAGGGAGGGGGCGGAGTGGGTGGTAAGGGAGGGGGTGGGGGCAGGGGGGAGAAATGAACCAAGCCTTGTATGCACATATGAATAAAAGAAAAATGAAAAAAAAAAAAACCTAAGTGCAATGGCCTGTGCCTATGATCATCTAAGACCAGGTGAACATATATGAAGCAATTAGGGTTAATTAAAAACAATATGTGAGTTGTGACTTCACAATAATGAGCCTTTGAAAATCAATCACACATGGCCCTCTGGCTAGTCAGTATTCTCTCTTAGATCAGAATTTTTGGGGATTCCTGGTGTATACTTCAAAAGTGTTTGAATGAGTTGGGAGCCACCTTCAGAGGCTGGGTCAGTGCCCCACAAACCACTCACTGATGTGAGTGACTACTCTTGCAGTTGACTACTTCTGAATAGAAAATGGATTGCCTGTCTCCATCTTCTGCATCATTTGTTAGATTGGGCTTTGAGTTTTTGTCTCTTTCCAAAATAGTCCAATTCTATTATCAGAAGGTGAAGATTTGTTATTATTCAGGAAACTCAAGAGAATATTCTGTAGGTTCTTTTGAAAATTAGCAAATTTTTAAAAATAGTTTCAGCAATAGCAGCATTATTGGAATAAGTATTGTCCCATGGGACCTCTTTGAAGAGAACCATACTCACTCGGATAGGTGAATTCTTGTGATTTGTTAGGAATTATTTATAGTTAGTCATTCCTTGTGGAAATGGAGTACCGCTGTTAGTGGCTGCTGGCAGAGTTAGGGCAGAGAGATGCCAGTGGGGCCTCAGGAACTCTGGTACAAGTCAAGGACTTTTGGTCTTAAACCCCTACCACTTTCTAGATATGTGTCATGGACAGCTCCTAGTGTCTACAGCTCTTAATATTTCTTCATGCTAATAATGGGGATAATAATGTCTGTCTTTTCCTTAACAAGACTTTTGAGGAGGAACAAATATGACTGTGAAAGCACTTGTAGACATAGCAAGTGATTTTAGTCATAACATAGTGAGCTAACTATGACCTTGAGCAAGTCCTTTACTCTGTACCTGCTTCCATATCTGTCAGATGGAGATAACAGAATGAGTTCTGCTGACTTCACCTTGTAGTTGTATGGATAAAATGAATTAATCCTCATGGTTATGCTTTGTAAACATACATAATGCTGTATCGTGTTAGTCAGTAATGCCTTCTGGGAGCACATCAGACGTTATCATTAGGTGAAGCAGTGCTTCATGAAGATGACGGGGAACAACAGTGAGTAGAAAATTGGAGATGGAGAAAGGGAAGACATTTCTAGGAAATCTCAGTGGTCCTTTTCAGTCCTCCAGTTCTTTGTCCTGTCTCTGGTTGCTATGACTAACCCTTCCCATCTCTTCTGTCCCTCCAAGTGAGATGTTATTAACCATTCTGCCCTTGGCCATCTATCTCCAGCTCAGTTCAACCATCATTTGTGAAGCAAGAGACATAGAAATGCAATCAGATAAGTCAGAGTTGTCTAACAAGATAAAACAAGAGTCTTGAGGGAGAACCTTGTCTCTTCAGACTTCTCAGAAGTAGTGATCTCTGAGCTGATTCTAAGAAACCAGAAGGCCAAGGGGGAGGGAGCAAGATGTTCTTGGCAGGGAAGACTGCAGGACAAAGGCATGGAGAGAAGACAGTGGCTTTAGCTGTTTTCTCTGAAAATTACTTTTGTCCCCATCAGCAATCCAGTTCTATTCCTTCAGCTGTCTGTTGTTAGACATTCACACATTTTTGGTGCTTCCTTTTAAACCAACAGACAACAGTTTTAGATGTAAACACATCACACTTTCCTCCTGGCAAACCTGCCTTCCCTTTCCTTGTTCATGGCCTATTTATCTTCCATTCACTGTTCACACCTCCTTTGTCTCTTGCCTTCTCTTACTCATATGTACAGTAGTCACCACTGACTTCCTCCCCCCTTCTTCCTGTTCTCTTTTTCTCTCTTCCTTCTACATCCCACCAGAACACTGAGCTCTAGTTGGCAGTGTAGGTTAATAGGATGACGAGATATAATATTCCTGTTTGCGCCACGAACCTGAAATTTGGGTCGAAGTGGGGTTTTTTTGTTTTGTTTTGTTTTGTTTTCTGGTACTGGGGCTTGAACTCAGGTCCTATACCTTGAGCCACTTCACCTGCCCTTTTTTGTAATGGATTTTCTTTGAGATAGGATCTCATGAACTATTTGCCAGGGCTAGCTTCAAACTGTGGTCTCTGCCTCCTGAGTAGCTAGGATTACAGGTGTGAGCCACTGGCATCTGGCTTGGATCGAAGTGTTCTTAGCAAGTCTTTGGAGCCCACCTGGAGGAAGCCTGGCTCTGGCCTTTCTTTCACTTTCAGTACAAGTTAGTGTTCCTCTGTAGCTATCTTAGCTTTACTATTTCATTCTTATCTTTCATTCTTTCTCTGTTTCTGTATGTCTCTTCTCCTCTTCCTCTTTTTTTTTTTTTTTTTTTCCAGTACTGGAGATGTTGCCAGGGCCTCCCTGTTCCCAGGGCTTGACCACCAAGGTACATTTCTTTTATTTGGATTTTTTTTAAGTTGGATTTTCTTTGGAATCAGACAGATGTAGGTTCAGGTCCAGTTTTACTCTTTCCTATGTAACCTTGGGTAATTACTTACTGAAACTACATCTCAGTTTCCTTACCAGAAAAGCAGGGATATAATAAAACTATCTTGTAGGGCTGTCATGAAGATGAACTGAGATAAGCTATATGAAATGCTGGCATGCCTATGGAGCAAATGCTGCATAGATTGTCATAATTATATTATATTTATGTAATTATTATTATCATTACCCTGCTATGTTGTAGCTTTTCTTTTTAATTCTCTACCTTTATTTCTCTCTCCCTCTGTAGGTTTCTCCCTGTTGTTTTATTTCTCTTTTCAGCCTTACAGTCTTCCATTTTACCTTTTCTTAATAGGCTAAGGTATACAACTGATTTTTTAAAAGAATATATTGGTTATATTTGAATGGAGTGTCAGTTTTCCTAATCTAAATTTTTAAAAAGCATCTTAGTAAGCGTTTCATTTTCCCTTGTAGCTAGATTTGATTTATTCACCCCCTGAACTTCAGGGTGAGCTCCACTCAGGGACACCAGTGACCAGGCCCTCTTCCATCTCCAGCCCTGGCCTCAGAGTTCTTTGGGCTAAACCCACTCCACTGCCTCCATTTTCAAACAGTTCTAACATTCTAGACAAATTGTATTTCTATGATTTTCTTCGAGTCCTGGGCCACTTCAGAGGTCTGTAGAATAAATTAACTGCAGAACTTATAAAAGCTGCCAGTGCTGTGGAGATGTTTAAAGTCCAGGACCCTCCCATCCATTCCACGACTCACACCCTCACAGGCCATTTCTTCCTGTCCCTCCTCAGTGCCTCTTCTCCCCCTCTTCCTCCTCGGAACCAGGATGTTTTTCCTTGCCTTTTTTATTGTTTCACTAACCTGGCAGGTCTCCTTTGGTGGAGCCCTCCACCGGCTTCCTCTCTGGGTGTGAGCGAGAGTTACAATGACAATACAGGAGCCTGGGAGGCCTGCTTCCCTTGCCTGGGCCTCCTCTACCTTCCAGCCAGGCCTGGAGCCCGGGCCCCTAGCCTTAGAGCCTCTTCTTCAGTCACTCTGTTGGGTGTTTACTTTTCAAAGAATGAGAAGGGCAAAGAAAATGCAGGCAGCCAGGTAAGTACCTAGAAACAAGGTAGACCACCTGGCTGAGGAAAATGTTTTGTGTTCACTTATTTAACTGAGTGGGAATCTTCTGACCTCTGACTCTGAGGCTTTTTCTCAAGGCCTTTAAAAAAAACCCAAAAAACCCTATGGAATTGTTTTTAAAGCAAAGAGCTCAAGGTCCTTCATCTTTCCCTCCTGCCTGGATAGTGTCCCCGAGACCACCTCAGGACCAGTTCTGGTTTTGGAAGGCTGACCTCAGGATCTAGGTCAGCCCTTGCCCTGGTCTTGCTGGGCTCAGTCCTGCAGATCTGTTTCTCTTGAGGGGAGATGCGGGGGAGAAGGTGCTCCATTGAACAAAAGCCAGCTTCCTCACAAAGAGGGAAGTTGGTATGCTTTGTAAAATTTGCGCTGTTCATCACTCGAAGCTGTCCCAAGAGAAAACTTTTGAAAAATTTGATCCCTGGACCTCAAGTCCGAATACTTCATAATGTGTATGATTTTTCTTTGGGCTGCTCCTTTTAGGGTAAGAACAAGGAAGGAAACGAAACTTCCCGAGAGCCCTGGACTGTCCAGATTGAGGCTGAGTCTTTTGTTCACACAAACTCATTTGGCTCCTAAATGTCCTCCACCCAAAATCATTACATCCGCAGCAACATTTCAGAACCCATCCCAGTGTGGCTGAGTGAATAGGCGGCTGCCTTTCTGGCGAGTGTTACAACTACCTTCCCCCAATGCCCCTTATGTTCCTGCTTGCCCCAGAATGTCCCACCACTGGCCATCTGGCCAGAAACCCCCCTCACTTGGAGGGTTCCTGAATGCGGGGGTGGAAGGCTAGAAGGGAGGGTAGGTTCCTAGTCCCAGCCTTGTGCCTTGCAGATTCCCAGGACACAGCCTCTCTGGGCTGCTTCTCACACGCAGAGGGATCATAGGGATTTATTTACACAGTTCAGCTCCCTTGGAAGCAGAAAGGACCTTGAGGTGGGTTCCACAATTTGAGTCATCCTTGTAGCCCTCACACTGTCTTGCATATGACTGGTGTTTAGTAAATGAATGTATTTTTTTATTGTGGCTAAATATACATAACACAAAATTTACCATTTTTACCGTTTTTAAGTCTTCTGTGCCATTGAGTACAGTCACAGTGTACATCACTGTTCGTTACCAGAAATTCTTCATCATCCTAAATAGAAGCTCTCTAAGTAGTAAGTCCTTGTTCCTTCCTGTCCCCAGCCCCTGGTAACCTTTGTTCTACTTTCTGACTCTGTGAATTTCCTATTCTGGGTACTTCATATAAGTGGAATCATACGACATTTGTCCTTTTGCATCTGGCTTATTTCACTTATGTTTTCAGAGTTCCACTGTGATGGGAGCCTGTTAGAATTTTACTTCTAAGGCTATTAAAAAAACTATAAAAAGTATATGTATTATTTGTATGTATATACATTGGCTGCATATACATATATTGTTAATCCATTTATCCACTGATGAACAGTTGGATTACTTTCAACTTTTGACTTTTGTGAATTATGCTGCTGTGAGTGTGGGTACACAGTATCTGTTTGGGTCTCTGCTTTCAGATGCAGGGGATTGCTGGATCATATAATAACTATGTTTATATTTTTGAGGTACTACCATGCTGTTTCCTAAATTGACTGCCCCATTTTACAATCCCATCAGCAATGCATGAGGGCTTTAGTTTCTCCACATCCTGCCAACCCTTGGTGTCTTCTTCATTCTTTCTTGATATTAGCCATCCTAATAATGTGAAAGTAAACATTTTTTAAATTTGTAAATACCACTCACTGGCTATGTTGTGGATATGGAATTGTTACTCCCCCTCTTGGACCACAGTCCTGTCATCTGAGGGTCAGACTAATTGGCTGCTATGGTCTCTAAGGGTGGTAGTCACCTTTGGATAGGGGTGGGGGGCCAACAAGAGAACCCAGCCAACATTGGCCAGAATGAATGGTGCAAAGCAGCATGGGGGCAAGCTAGTGAAGCACACCACACACAATGAATTATTTTGGGAAGAGCTGGCTGAGGTGCTCTCTTCTCAGCCCCCACTGATTTTCATCTGAGTGTGGTTAATTGGGAAAGACACTGGAAGTAAAGTGCTGGGCTCAAGTCTCTGCTCTGCCACCTGTTTTCTGGGTTAACCTGGGCAGGGGACTTCAGCCTTATATTTGGTAAAATAGGGCAAAAATTACCCTCATGCCTGCCACTCACAATGTCAGGATCTGAAAGGATAATTTAGGCTCCATAGATTATCCTGTAAAAAGCCCTTTGCAGATCAGAAAATGTGTGGGATTTCTTACTTGGATCTCTGAGAACAGAATTATAATTTCATTCTCCTGGAAAGTACCTATAGAAACCTTCTGCTCCTCTTTAGCCTATAGCTACCCATTACACTAAAAGGGAACCACAAAGGGAGGTGGCTAAAAATCTCCTTGTGTAAGCAACTGAATTTTAGGAAAACCTTTAAAAATTACAAAGAAGCCCATTCGTGGGTATAAGGACTCATTGCAGGAATCTCTAACAATGTAGTTACAAGCCACCAACCTCAAAGCTCTAAGAGGGTTATTCAAGTTCAGGATCCTAGGAAAGCTCCAACGGGAGGCAGGACTGGGAAATTCCACAGCTGGGGATCAGTGCCATACTGTTGCAGAACTTTTTCTCATGAGTCTTAACCCTAGCAACATGACCTTCATCTATCATCTACCAAGCGACCTTGGAAAGACCTACGGACTTTCCCTGACTCATGCATGGCCAGCCTTTCTGCAGGCTTGGCATCTATGGCCTCCTCTGTTGCCTGCCTCTTTTCTGGCCCCTTTTTAAATTTATTTACTTTTTGTGGTACTGGTGTTTGAACTCAAGGCTTTATGCATGTTAGGTAGGCAGTCTACCACTTCAGCCACTTTGCCAGTCCTGGGCCCTTCTTTTAATTTCATCCTGTCCCTCCCTTATCATCTATGTCCATGTCATTGGCTCTTCCTTTCCCTCCAGATTCAAGTTTTCCCTTAAATTAGTCCTTGATCCTCTACTTTGCCACCTTCTGTCCTTCCTTCTCATCAATTCTAAACCTTTAACTGCCAACTGGGCATTTTCACTTGGAACTTATAGGAGACCCAAACTTCACATTTTCTAAACAGACTTTTCTGTTTCCCTCAATCTTGTTCTCCTTCCTGGCTCTAGTCTCTTTCTTACCATTCTTTTCAGTATGCATAAAAATCATCTCTGTCTTAGGAGCTGATTTAGAAAGTCCTGTTGCTCAGTCTTCCTGCTAATGATGTGCAGCTGTTGCCAAACCAAGGCTGTCTGATTCCTAAACCCATGTGATAGGCACCATTTCATCTTCTTGGGGAGAAACAAGGCCAGTGCAGTTGCATTTAAGCCTGAAGTTTGAAGTCCAGTGGGGCTTTTACTTGGCTCTGCGCTACTAGCCAGCACCTTGAAGCTCCTGTAATAAGCTGGAGTGTGATGAAATGAGACCTCAGTTCAGATCATGTCTGTCGCTGGAGAGTGCATGACCTGGAACAATCACTTAATCTTTCAGTTTCCCAATGCACCCTATGAGGTTAATAATCCCTACCTGTCAGGGCTGTCATAAGCATTAAATGAGATAATGCATGTGCAAACATTTAACATATGGTAAGCACTGGATAGACGTTAGTGAAATCTGAATCTAAATGAAGAGACATGAAAAAGGGCTCATTCTTCAGCTTTGTGCCCCAGAAACACAAGCTGGTGGCTGGCAGCACTTGACATTTGTCCTTCATCAGAGCTTGAAGATGAGGATGGGGTGGGGCAGGCCCTCTGGGAGGAAATTGCTTCTTCTGGTGACAGGGCACACTCCTGCTACACTCCCCCTCCACTGCTCAGAAACATTGCGAGCTGAAAACCCCAAATCACTGGGGTGGTGGGGCGGGTGGTGGCGAGGAGCTGTGCCGTAGCAGCTGCTCATTAGGAAATCCTATCCCAGACTCTGCCAGCATCCCTCATGATGCTGTCTCACAAACAGATGTTCTGGAGCATTAAGACACTATAGAAGTGGAAGTTGTCAACTTGAGGGAAAAACTTGCTTGTTAATTTAATCTCCATTCATGGTACAAGGGAACATTGTGGCCTGACATGACTGAGTGCCAAAGGAAGGATGGCATTTCCTGCTCAAAAGATACCTGAAAAACTGATATGCCAGTTTCAGTGTGTGGCTGTTTGGTGTGGCTCAGTGGCCATGGTCCATGAGTAGGGTTTTGAGTATCACCTCTGATACCTGGGGAGTTGGCCTGGGTCAGGTGACCAATACTAGCTTCCACTGAGCATCCAAGATGTCACCTTCCTGTCTTGCTCCCATCCAGCCATCCCGCTGACCTGTTCTCCACAGCTTGGGGTATCCATTCCCTCTCCTTTCCTTGTCTCCAGGGCACTCACTATGTACAGGTACTTTTCTAAGCTCTTACATGTATGTACTCAATTAGTTTTCGGAATACCCAGTGAAGAGAACCCTGTCTTACAGATGAGAAGCCAAGCCACAGAGAAATTCTATTTCTTATCTATGATCACACAACATGTAAGTGGTGGAGCCTCAGAAGTGTAACCCAGACAGTCTGATGTAACCAGTCTATGCATTACCCACTGTCTCTTTTCTTGAGAATTGAATTTCTAGATTCAGGCCTGGGACTGGAAGCAAGCTCATTTCCTTTACCCAGGGAACAAAGATTCACAAAATGTGAGTAACAACAAGCAAGTTTTTAAAGTTGCCTCCTCTGTTCCTGGGGGTAAGAAAGGACTAGACCCCAAATACAAAGGGACACCAAACTTGGTAAGTTTCTCACCAGTCCAGGCAGCTGTGGTATCCACTAACTAAAGGGCTTGAGGTCAGCAGGGCCCAGCAGTGACAGCACTGACACAGGGTGTATATTGTCTTTAGATGCTCTGGAGAGATGGTTATTAGCCTCCTCTCTTTGATCAGGCTGCCAGTTATGGCCACAACGGGTACTAACTTTGGCACAAATAAACTCATCAGCCCTTTAGCTATGGAGTCAAAAGCTACTCACATGCTTATGCATCAGAAATGTCACCAAGAGCCCCAACCCACCATACACATTTGTGAGTTTCATGAGCCAACTTTCTATTTAAGTTCTACAGACTTTACCTACTTGAGGGTCATCAATGAAAGCCCATTTCAGAGTGACTTCTTGAGGTTTCCAGACTTGGAGTCTTTTTTATATCAAGATACCAGCCATTTTCTTTTTCTTAGACACATTTAAATATAGACACATATTTAATAATTTGAGATCATATGGTACATACCATTTTGTAACTTGTGTGTGTACTTAGCAGTATAAGGTGAGTTCTGAAACTGTATCCATAACATATTTTAGTCAGCTCTTGAAAATGTTTAAGCAACTACTATTGCAAAAATTTAGGTTGTTTCCAATTTTCATTACTATAAACAAGGCTGTGATAAACTTCCTTATACTGATCACTTTGTGTACTTCCTTTACAATTTCCTTAGAATCAGTTTCTAGAAATGGGATTCCTGGGTCAAAATATATGCCTTGTTTTGTGTGTGTGGTGCTGGGGTTTGAACTCAGGGCCTCATGCTTACTAGGCAGATGCTTTACCACTGGAGCCACACCTCCAGCACCTACATGCCTACTATAATTCTCTGCTCCCCAGAATCAATCTACAAAGTGATATACTCTCGTTCTTTAGGGTTAGATTGAGGTATCTGAAATGTATTTTTCACACTACTCAGTTACCCTCCTATGCCACATGACTCTGATCATTCACCTGCAGACTCTTTGTTATCCAGGATTATTCCTTCATACTTTATTAGTCCTGCTAATGAAAGCTTGTTATTTTTCATAAATTCAATGTTTCTTTAGGTCTAGGCACACATTTGCCATTTTCTTTGCTCATTATGTTTTCTTGCATCTAGTATTGCTTTTCTTCTACTTGAAATGAATCCTCAGTAATTTCCTTTTAACAGAGGTGAACTCAGTTTTGACAGACAGTGGTTTTACTTACTAGTCTCAAGATATTTTTGATAGTTTCGCTGAGTATACAATTTGCTTTTGTTCTCTTTCACACTGCAGACATTTATCCACTCTATCTTTTGGTTTTCATTGTTGCCATTGAAAAACCTGCTGTCAGCATGATTGCCTCTTGTATGGATAATTTGTCAAGTTTTTCCTATGGCTGTGTTTAAGACTTAGTCTTACTCTATGTTTTCTGCAGTTTCACTGATATGAATATATATTTCTTTTTCATTTAGCATCTGGGATTTTGTTGGACTTTCTTAGAGAATTTCTGCTTTTCATCAGTTCTGAAAAATTCTTAGCTATTGTCTTTTTGAGTATTTCCACTTCTCCTCTCCTTTTACCTCCTAGAACTCCAGTTAGATGTGTGTTGAACTTTCTCAGACTTTCTTTTCTCAACCTCTTGTTCATACTTCCTTTTTATCTCATTCTTGATATTCTCTTATGTATCCTCTAGTTCTTAATTCTCTCTTCAGCTTTATCTGTTACTGAGTTCTTAATTTCACTTACTATATTTTTTCATTTTTAGAATTTCCATTAAGGTTTATTTCAAATATTTTTGGCATTACTTATAGTCTCCTTATTTCTTCTAATATAATTTTACATATACTCTTTGATAATTCTAGTATTCTAGTATTTCTTAGCCTGCCTAATTTGCTATTTTTTTTTCGTGGATGCCTTGTTTCCTTATATATTTTGTGGTTTTTTACTATAATTTTTTATTTGTTAGAATTTTATCAGTAAATGAAAGAAATTGGCTTGAAAGTATGCTTATCTAGAGAGCATATCCATTAGTTTCTACCAGGTACCTGGAAGCACTACCAGGACCACTCCCCCACCTACCCTTTGTCCAGTCTGTATATGCATGAGTGTGTGTATCCAAGATACTATTTACATATCCTTTTAAATCACCCTTTAAAGAGTATAATTCAGTCATTTTCAGTATATTCATGAGGCTTAAGACCACGTCTACCTACATTCTGAAGTTGAGGTTCAGACCACATAGGTAACACCACATAAGGCCCACTTTATGGTTATATATTTTTGAGGGAGATTTACATTTTCTTTTGCTTAAAAATAAGATTGAAAGCCAGGTTTCCTTGCTGTCCCCTGTGTGGGGTAGGTTTGTTCTGTTTGCCTGTACCCAAGCTATAGTCCTTTGGGGGGGTCCCAGTGTGACACAGCAGTTTTCTTTCAGACTTCCTCTCTCCTTGACAGAGTTTGTCTCCCACCTCCTACATCCTGTGGCCATCAGAACAATTCAAGGTCACAGATGTTGAGTAGGTGCTAGCCTCAGTCTCAGCTCACCTTTCTCTAGTCCTAATCTTTGTTCATTTTTGGCCTCAGAAGCTTTGATTCTTTACTTACAATCTCAGCAATGCATTTAGAAATTTTTAAAAATTATTTTATTCAGAATTTTTAGTTGTTGATAGTGGCAGGATTATTGAGGATACTGCAGGATTATTGTCAGCCCTTTTTAGTTTTCTTTATAGTGTGCATTTTTTCTTTTTTACATCTTTAGTCTACCCTCAGGGAGAAAGTATGGTTCAATGTGAGCCATGTTCTGTCTGCATGTGGCCGTTCTTTTCCCTCAGTGGAATTCCTTAAGCTGACTTGAGTCTGGTACTCCTGCTCCCTGAAGAAGGGGACATCGCTGCTTCATCCAAGGCTAGCCATACTCCCCAGTAGCCAGTCTCATGTTTGTCTTATGCTGTAATAGAGATAAGCTCATTACCTTCCCTTTACTCATAGCTTGCCAGCTTTGGGGCATGGGTCTGAGATCATTCTGCCTCCCCATAATCACTGTTTCTGGTTTCCTTTGAGAATAACTTTTCTCATTATGCCCAGATGTAACCAAGAGGACAGAGAAAGCTTCCTTGAACACTTTCACCTCTTCTGGGGAGGTCAGGTTGCTTTTGCAGCTCAGATAGGAAAAACAAAGGGAGCACGCTCTATGGGTCACTGCTGTCCACAACCCCAGGATCTCAACCCCAGGGACTTTGTGGCTGACCCTCAAAATGCCACTTTGGATCCCATTGTAGCAGAGTGTGGACCTTGCCTGCCTAGGGCTGGGCCCAAAGTAGCCCAAATGCCTGGGCAACTTCCCTCCCCCTCCAGGAAACCTCTGCTAATTATCACCTCCAGGAAACAGACTAGAAGGTATAGAAACAATAATTCTCAAAGGATTTGTGGAGGAAATGATTCCCTTAGGAAAGTCTGTTAGAATCTCTTATGGAAGTTTTTATAACCACCACCCAATCCTCCTCAAATCAGTGCACCACTGCTTCTGGTACCAATGATGGAACTGCACTGTTTAGTAAGGCAGCTACTAGCCAATCCCATGGTTATCAAATTTTTGAAATATGACCAGTAAAACCCTCACTGGATTTTAAAGGTTTAATACAAAAAAAAAACTTGATATTTCTTATATCCAGTACACAATGAAATGATAATATTTTGGATATGTTGAATGAAGATATTAGTTTTACCCTTTTATTATTTTTTTAAATGTGGCTTCTAAGGTTCTTATGTGGATTGTGTTTGTTGCTCAATTTATCTTTTGGACAATTACTAATCTAAAAGATAACTTGTTCTTTTTGTATGTTCAGTGTGTGTGCATGCACACATATTTAGATACAAAATGTATCTAAGTATCTGCCTGTAGTCTCTACCTGTAAGATGGTTTGACATTGTTGCCTTACTCATAAATACAGAAACGATTTCATTCATTCCCAGAGAGGTTTTTTCCACTGTGCCCACAGCCCTAATCCTATATAGAAAGAGAAAATAACTTCAAATGGCCAGTTCACGATGGCAGTCTTCTCTGAAAGCTTACTTTTCAGAAACCAGCACATTCTCATTAATATGGTTTCTTATTGTTTCAGCTGCTGTAAGGAACTATAGGTCAGAAAGTAACAACACTGAACCCCACACAGAAAATACCACCTTTTATCAGAACCAAGAGGACCTTTCAACAGTGAGCTCCAGAGAGGATACGATGGTGCAGACCTTCAGAATGAGTCACATTTCTTCGGAAGCTCCAGAAAACCTCACTGTCTTAACAGAAACAGCAAGTGCTGAGGGAAGGAATGAGTCTTCAAGGTCAACAAACTTCACCATTTTGCCTTTTGGGCACTCGTCTGAAATCACCACAACTCTAACTTCCCACGGCAGCACCTTACGTGAGTTTGTGTGATTATGCTCATTTCATTCAAGTATGTCCAGTCCCGGAAAACAAAATTTCTGCCACATCCTCTTCCCCTCCATCCAGAGCAACTGCCCATCGAGGGACCCTGAGCTGGGGGTGGATCAGACCTGTGACTTAAGTCCCCATCTGTGGCATACTTATAGACTAGATGAGGGTGCAGATTTGTTGAACATCCTGGTTGGGCCTATGGCATCTTTGTTTCATGGCCAGTCTGAACCCAAACCTCATCCCTCCAAGGATCCTGTCACAGGATCCTTCAATGGCCAGCCTGTCTTTGGTTGTGGTGATGGGGCTCAGGTGGTTGTTCCTTGCTTCAGTCTGCACAGCTTGGCAGATTGCCATTTTTAGCAAAGGATTTCAAGAAAGGGCCAGGGATCCATGGTAAGAATCCTGACTGAGGAAGATAGGGAAAACTAGTGGTAATTAGTTACCTACTATGTACCAACATGCTGGTGAGGTCACACTATTCTTATTTTAGGAATTTGGAAACTGAAGCTCAGAGTCATTAATAATCCAATGTGTGGAAGACAAACAGCAGGTTTCCAAGCTAGGATTTCAGCCTAAGTCTGTGTATCTTAGTGAGGTGGGTAGAGTGGCTGAGGAATGAGATGCCCAGTTTGAGGGAAGGTACAAAAGAGAGAAAGGCAAGTGTGGCCTCTTTGTGGGACAGCAGTACAAGCATTCTTCCTGGGGGAAGGCATAAATTGTACACAGCAGTGAGTGGGACAGTTGTGTGATAGATAGGACAATCATGGAGGACTTTGCAAACCCAGCAGTTTATATGGGTGTGGTGGAAAGAGTCACTGAAGCTCTTTGCATAATGGAGTGATATTGTTAAAGCAAATTTGGGGAGGATTTATCTGGAAGCCCATGATGTCTGATATGGAGGTAGGAAGATAAAGGGGACCTACAGTGGGGTAAACCAGCCAGGTGGACAAGGATATCCAGACACCAGGTGCTGAATAGGTGACCAGGGGATGAAGAAGAAAGGCTTGGTAAAGACTTAACACAGGAAAGTGCTAAGTGCTCTACCTGAAAGTAGAGGCTGGAGCCATCAAAGATGACCTCATGGTTTCACACCACAGTGACAGCTCTATTTGGGGGCATTCGGTTCTATAAAGGAAATATATGAAAGTATTCTGTGTTCCATTTATGAATAGTGACTACAGAGCTTAAAAATGCTACACATGGTACTCCTGATTTTGCTGGACATCTAGATACTGAGAGTTGTTTATGCTGAATTCCAGTAAACTCTGGGACCAACTTTGTGGACTGCAGTGATAAATCATGATGCTCTGATACTGATGTCTAATTCCATATAGTCTGATACTTACCTTCAATTTGCCACTTTATTGATAATTTTACCCCAAAATCAGACTCTGTGAGATCAAAAAATAGTCTTTTATCTCTGTGGTCTTTCAGAACTTCATTCTTCATAGAATGAATAGTCACTCCTAATTTCTTTTCACATCTCTATATTTCATGGAGGTCATTCAATAATCATTGAAGATGATTAAGACATATGGAAGTCTGCTGGTAGAATTTTAATTGTTGCTGTCTGCTTTCAGCATTGAAAAGGCTTAACCTACCATCCAGCAGTTCAGGGTCAGAAGGAAGAATTGCTCCTTCTCAAATGGAGAGTGGAACATCCCCAGGCTCCTTGGAGAAGGGGAAGGAACTCCCAGAAGAGGAGAATGTGCACACCCAAGTGACTGGTACTTCAGTTTCCATCCAATCCTCCCTTCCTGCTTTGGAGCACAAAGAAGCGACTACATTCTCCAGGAGGAGAAATTTGGCATCAGAGCTCTCCTTGCTGCATTTCTCCAGGACACCGGCTTACTTTCCTCCGTCAGAACATTCCTCATGTGAGTACTCCTGTCCCCTGACCACCCCTCCAAAGTTATTCAGAATAGCCCTAAAGTCGGGGTTTATAGCTAGCTAGTTAAATGCCTATTGCAGGGGCTAAGGGGAAAAACATTAAGAAAAAAAGAAACCATTTCTCTAATGCCAAGTCTTTGGTACACATGTAACCTACACAGTTTATTTCAGTATTGAAGTTCACGTTTAAAATGTATTTTAACTGTGTAAGGAGGAAAATGATAGTTGGACTGGTGACTGCTCAGGCCTTCTGTTCACCACCTTCTGCTCCCCTTTCTTTTCACCTCCCATTCCCCTATACACATATCAACAAAGACTAGTTACTGGTGTGTATTCTTATATAAGAGACCCCATGCTGGGGTGCTTGAGTGAAATGGTGAACACCATACCATTTGATTAGGAGTTAGTTTTATGTCATCATTATTTCAAAAATGTTTCCTTCAGTGGTAAAGAAAACATGGGTATACATTTTCCTAGGCATCATTTTGACCAAAAAACCACATACAATCAGATATTTACAAGGCTGAAGTTAGTTACTATCGCTGTGTTCTCCTTGCTGTCATTCCACTTCTTATTCATCAGTCTCAGCTCAGGTCCTCCATTTCCATGAGCCTTTCTTCACTCCTCTGGTCCTCTGTACTATAAACCTTGTACCAGCTCATCTAAATGCAACCTGCCCAGAGACTATAACCCTCTGAGGACACAGGCTGCGTTTATTACTTCTCCTAGGTTTCTCAGCCTCCAGAATAAGGGACAGTTGATAAGTGCTGGGGGTATCAAAAAATAGGGGTTCCTCCAAGGACATATCCTGCCATGGGCCAAAGAGAATGCTCGTAATGGCCCCTTTCTCTTCTCAGGTGTTACTCAGAGTCTTTCTGTGCTACTTGTGTTTCCATCTCAGGCCATAAGGAGAACAAAAAGGGTCAGACAGACTCTTAGGAAATTGAGGTTAGGTTGCTTCAGAAATTGCCATTTCAAAATTCTCATCAGTCAAAGGTTTTTAAAAGTACTTTGCAAGAGTAGGAGTTTGGGTTTATGTCATCAAAGCAAAAATTGAACCCAGAGGTCCTTTCTATTTAAAGAAGCCAGTTCCTCTTCCATACGCTTTGTATACAGTTTCCTGCTGACTGGGTATGGATATAATTTATGATTCATGTTTTTAGAGATTGCTTTTTAAGATTATCCATAAACATTGGTTTGAATAAAAGCTATGATCCTTTGCAGCTCCAAAGTTCTACAGCTCAGAGATTTACAAGCAGCTTTACTAAATGATGGAAAGGAAGCATTTTCTAGGAAGCTCCACTTTGATTCTGGCCAGGGTCATTTAATATTTATAATTTGAATTCAACCCAGTTCTGTAATATATTTGAAAATCAACATGTTTCTAACTTTACCAAACTCAAGTCTCTATTCACCTGTATTTTCAACACTAAAAAGAAAATTGGCCCTCATATTCTTTGAGCATTTGTCTTTGGAGAACCTTATATTTCTAATTTTTGGAGACTTTCACCATAGCTTTCATATCCCTTGAGTCTTTTACTGAGGATTTCTTTTCCCTAGTGAACTAGGTATTTTATTCCAGGTAAAGTCAGACATTCTCTTAGATATTAGAAAGAGCTTTGGGGCAGAGGATACATGTACCAGAACCTGAAGCCAAAGAGGAAACCATGTTCTGTCTTATTTTTAAAGCTGGTCCAGCACCTGTCAAACCATCAGAGCTGTGTACTTCCTACCTCCCTGAATGGAAATCTGGAGATTCTACTACCCCTTTCTGACTACATGATATAGTAGGTGCAGGTACTCAGGCAAGAAAGCCAAGGGAGAACCAGCAGGACCTGCTAAGGCAGAACTTGCATCAGCCTGGCCTGGCTGGCCAGCTGTGTGGGAAAAGAAAAGTAAAAGAGTGCAGTAGAGGCTTATGCCTTTTAACACTTGTCTACTCCATTCTAGTAAATGTCCATAGTAAATGTGACCTAGAGAAAAGCCCAGTACTTAGACCAGTCAGATTAGTGATGCTTCTTATAATGTGGGTACAAAGATTATAAGCAAGGAGCCTGGCATGGGGAGGACAGAACTCCTCATCAGAAACATGAAAGGATCAGGCCAGACCATCTGAAAGGTCTTTTCTAGTTTCAATGTCCGGTATCCCACACTCAGCCTAAGTAGTCTGGGTTTCCTTTCCCTACCATCCAGCGATGCAGAAGCAAGTGTGCAGCCTAGCCTCTTCCAAGACTGGGATAGTCAACAGTTACCCGCTTCCAAAAATAAGTTGTATTCCTTATAGCATTAAAGCAGGCCTAGGCCCAGGCAGTGGAACCAGATTTTGCAAAAGAGATCATACACCATTTGAAACTATTTTTCTTGCTGCTTTATTCATTTCTGTACTTTCCATATCTCCCATACAGATCATGCACTATTTGATCATGGGGGGGGGGTGGTAAACAAAGCAACAAATGGGAAAAAAGGTCTCTTTTGAAGGTGGAAAGAGATATGTGTATGTTGAATTGTGTGAGAGTGGCTACCATTGAGCGCTAAATTTAGTATAAGTTTCCTGGAAATCACGGCACAAAGAGAAGCCAGGTGGGGCATGCAATTGTTGCCAGATAAAGTTAAGCTTACAATTTAATCCACAGGCATAAATGTTTGGGGGACAGTAAATTCTAAGAATATTTATATATACAGAATGTTAAGAATCATGAGAAAATTTCTTTACTTGCTGTTTTATGAAAATTGTGCTAATGTTCTTTGAAAGGTGATACTGCATATAGATTCTCAATAGGCACTGAGGGTGTAATAATGGAGCTCAATTTATGAAAGTATTTCTCTGGGTAGCTGAGCTAATGTGGTCCAGGTAAATTGCTTTGTGGTGATTTCACTTTAGAAAGTGAGAGAATAAATAACCCAGTTAGATTTAGCCTATCTTTCTCAAATATCAGCTGCTTCTGGCAACTTCTGGATAGTAGCCAAGTCATGGTTGAGCATTCTGCTGCGTTCCTGAGGCTCTAATGTTTTGTGCAGTGATTGGAAAGTAACCCATATATTTATATCAAATGAGCAGTATAAAGGTCCACTTCCTGTTATAAAGACTAGGAACTTGGTTCATGTCTTCTGCCAATGGATGGTCTTCCCATTTTGGGGAGGGTGGTACAGTAGTGGGATTTGAACTCAGGGCCTTGCACTTGAGGCACACCCCCAGCCCTCAGGTGTTCCCAGTTTTGAATGGTTGCTTCAGGGATAGAGTGAGCAAGGAAGGATATTAAATAATCAATAATGCTGGGCTGTTCACTAGAAACGTAGCAAATTTCCCCCTGGATTTATTTAAGGACTCTCATTTAGTATCATAAGTAGTGATTAGAGATTAGTTTGACCAAATATTTCCTCTTTTTAGTAAGAGGCACTAACTCTACAGTATGCATATACATTTCATTGCTTTATTGTGAGGATTAAATGAGGTTAGTGTATAATTTACTTACCATAATGCCTCCCATATTGAAGTTAGTCAATTAACAGTAGCATTTTTATTTTGTTTTGTGATACGATCTCACCATGTAGTACAGGCTAGCCTGGAACTCAATATGTAGCCCAGGCTGGCTTTCAACTCATGATCCTCCTGCTTTAGCCTCTCATGTGCTGGGATTATAGGCATGTACCACCATGCCTGGCAATAGTGGGTTTTTACAATGATGATAGTAGTAAAATGAAGAAGCAATGTTCCACAGAACCTTTAGGGTTAGGAAAACAGCTATTTTCCCTTTATGACTTAGCATTTGTGACTTTTATGATGTATTTCTATGGCCATTTATTTGCTAAAACCACCAAAATGGACAGGCCTAGGTTAATCAGATTGAATTTAGTATAATTGCCACAAAGGTTTGTTTAAAAAACAAACCTTTTATTTTAGAATGTTATTGACATAACTATCCAAGTCATTTGAGATTTATTGTAATAGTACTAGGGACAATTGGTGGTATATATGCAGCTCTTCCCCATCCATTCATTTTGCTTTGACACTGCTATACCACTGTGTTCTGATGGAAATATTGAACAGGTAAAATAATGCAGTTTACTAGGAATAAAGTGTTTTTAAAGTAATTTGGTAGAGATAATTATTTGGGCATATCTTTATTATGCTTTCCTTGTTTTATACTAAAGCTTTTCTAGGGGGGTGTTTTTCAGCAGGGTTGGGTCTGGGTAGACTGTGATTCTATTTTTGCACCAGATCTTTCTATTCTTTTGTCTCAATTATTAGTTTTATGGATTGCCTTCATCTTCATTTTGTTTTCATGAAGGTCTATCAATCAGAGTGCCAGGCTATGTTCTAGGTATAGGTGGGTCTATGATTTTTTTAATGAGTAAAAGGAACCCTTTGTTTCCTGTGCTGTCTTTTTCTCTATATAGCTAATGTGTATTTGTGCTTTTGGTCACAACTGGTCTTCAACAAATTGTTTATAATGACAACTTCCTTTTACCCTTTTCTGGGTCATAATTAACAGCTTGAAGCCTTTCATTATATAGGTATAGAGTACTTTTTATTATTTTTAGCTTAAGATGAGAAAAAAGCACTCTCTTTTCTTGTCTGCCATGTTTTTCTGCTCTCGTTTTTCTGCACTTTATTCCTGTTTGGAACAAGGATTTGTGTGTGTGTGTGTGTGTGTAGTGCTGGGGATTGAACCCAGGACCTTGCAAGTGTGAGGCAAGCATCCTCCACCGAATAGGATTTTAATGTACTCCTCTGGTGATCACTTATCAGGGTATCCTTTGAAAAGTTCTTTGTGGAAGAGAGATCACAGCAAGCCACCTATAATGTGGAGCAGATCATGCATTTTGACCAGGGTATATAATTTAATTCTTGAGGTTCTTGACAATTATCCAATGGCTGCCATCCATTGATCAGAAAAACTATTCCCAGCCTGGAGCCCTTGATCTCGTGGGGGGCCCACTGGAGTGGTTTGTGAGCTGGTCTCTAAAGCTTAATGAGACTAACTATAACACTGAAGGCTGTCTACTTTTAGATGGAATTAAATAAAATTCATGGGGTAATAGTAAATATCTCCTGCTGGCTAGAAGCTCTGTCTGATACCTAATGAATGCAGTTTGGTTAGTAGTCTTTCAAAGCATAAGATTTATGGTGGCCATGAGTTGGGGAATAATAAAGGAGCTTTGATGGTGACAGGGCTGGAAATTATAGTCCTAGGCTGGTAGTGGCCTGACTGTGTTATGTAAAACTCTAGGCCTTGTCAGTGGTGATTGGGGTAAGGGGGAGGGCACTGGGCACACTGTAGTAGCCCAAATTTTATTCACTCTATAGACTGAATTTTAATCAATAATAGCATTTGATCAAAAGAGTTACATGGCTAAAAAAACAACAAAAGCCTTATCACAATGGCCTGTACTATTTCAGCTATAATGTAGAATTCAGTAGTAGTAGAAGTTTTCATTTTTCTCTATAAAAACTAAAGCAAACAATGTATTTGTCTTGCTTTCTATTACCTTCCTTTCAGCTTGCACACAGTTTTTCATCATGCTTGGTGAGGGGCCTGACTGCTTCTCCATTCAGCTCTATGACAATTAGAACTAGTGGGGGGTGAATGAGTGTGCCCTGGTTGCACATGCATGTATAAACATACACAAATGTTTGTGTCTATATTAGGTTCATAGTACTTAGATTTATACCAAAATGTAATAAACATTATTTGTACCTAGATACATACCTGATTTTCTTAACCCTGTGAGTAGCTGTGTACCATATTTTCTTCTGATTTAGCTTCTGGAAGTATAAATGGGCTTAAGAACTCCACTGCTCTCCAAAGCCCATCAATCAGCCAGACAAAGAGTATGCAAGTTGCCACCACATTTACTGATGGTGTCTCAAGGATGATCCGGTCCTTGACTGTCAGTGAACCACCTATAAATGAGACAGAGGGTTTCCCTGAGGACTCCAAAATTGCTACAACTTCAGCCTCAGTCCATTCGTCACCCTCTGTGGGAGAATCGAGAACAAACAGTAGAGTAACCGAGAATCCAGGACATGGAGAATTCATTGAGCCATCCACAGAAAATGAATTTGGATTTACATCTTTACATTGGCAAAATGATTCCCCAAGTGAGTATTCCATCTTTACTTGATCAGGTAGAAATATTTTTAAAGTAGAAATTTTTCTTAGTAAGTCTCTTCAGGACCATTTGCAAACTCTGAAAAAAGTGTGCTCTTTGATGACACCGGCTCCTTTATCTGCTATATCACATTATTGCATTTTTATTTTCTCCCTTATGACAACATTGTAAAGTTAGCTGGGCCAGGGTGATCACTCCTGCTCTTAGTCTCCTTGCTGAGGAGACTAAGGCTCAGAGGGTTTATGTAATGCATGCACAGCCACTTAGCGTACTCAGCTGAGTCAAGACTTCAGCCTTGGGGTTTTCACAATTGGTTCCATCTTTTCACTCTACAGTATTGTTTCCACAGTGAGAGTTGGCCCACTCTTTACAATGTGATTTTGTGTACAGATCATCTTTACAAATAAATGTATAGACATAAATATAGTTCCCAAGTTAATAGTTTAGTTTACTTCCTACAGTTGATTCTTTACTATACTTCAGAATTAAAATAATATTTATTAATATTGCAAATGTTTTAGAAAAGTGCTTTGACTATGTACTATATCTATGCACATCATATGTATTGGATATAATTCATACTCCCTAAACTATTTTTCAAGGGAAATAGAAACACTTAAGCCTATAAATTACTCTTATTTGCACATGCTGTTTAAAAGTCCTCTGTTCATCAACTTTTATTTTTAGTATTGTTATCTTGCTGATACCTAAGAGTTTTGAAATAATTATTTAACATATGATAATGCATGTCAGGTGACACATATAATAATCACTATACAAGATTCCTTGGAAAAGGGAACCTTTCCTTAGAGAGAACTCACTTCTAAGTCATTGAGGACCTTTTTTCATATTCGTGTAATGGCATTTTTTTTCTATAATATCTTACAGCCTTCAGAGAACATCAGCTTGCCAACAACTCAGAAGCAGGAAATGGAAGATCCAGGACGCAGACTGAGACTTTGTTTAGATCAGTCCCCGTCATCAGAGGTGGAGAGAGCACAGCACACTGGTTCTTCCCTAAGAGCAAGACATCTGCAGATGTGACAGAAAACTCTGCTTCAAATCCTGAACTTTTGAACACTTTAGTCTTGACCCAGTCCTCAGACTCTGCTCAACAGTCCAGAGGAAATAACCCAATGTTGGGTGAGAGAAGCTATTCAGAGTCTTCCTCTATGTCTTTCTCAGAAAGCCTGGATTCCTCAGCACCACGAGGAGAACGTTCAAGTAAGTTTTCACTTCACACAAATGTACCACAGGTTGGGGAGAGGGACTGATATGATGCTTATGATCTTCTATGGTACACTAAAGCATGCATCAATAAAAGAATCCTTAGGTCCCTCAAGTTTCATTATTCCCAAGCCATTCTTCTCACTGGTTTGACACAGCTAGAATATTCCATCTTTTTTTTTTCTGGTACATCTGAGAAGCTATTGCTCCTACCTCCTCTTCTCTCACACACAACTCAGGGACTTCTATGTCCATGTCTTCCCATTCTCTAAAACTTACCCACACCCTCATGCCAGCTTCAATCACAGAGCTTCTGAAAGGTGAAAATGTTACTTTCTTATGAGCCATTGTTCACTCCAGGTCATTCAGAGCATTCATCAAAAGGAAATTCTTCCCCCCTTTTAAAACAGTTTTGAGATATTACTTCCTATTCTAGATAATTTGCCCATTTAAAGTATACAGTGGTTTTCAGTATACTCACAAAGTTGTGCAACTATCACTATTATCTTAATTACATAATGTATTTATCACCCCCTTCCAAAAAACCCCATATTCATCAGCAATTATTTCCAATTCTATCCATCTTTTAGCCTCTGGAAGCCACATTTCCTTTCTGTTTCTGTGAATTTGCCTCTTCTAGACATTTCCTATAAATGGAATCATATAATAAGCAGCCTCTTGTGTCTTTCATTTCATATAATGTTCTCAAGATTCATTCATGTTGTAGAATATATCAGTACTTCATTCCTTTTTATGGCTGAATAATATTTCAGTAGATACATACTTTCCCCAATTGATAGATGTTTATGTTATTCCCACCTTTTGGCTATTATCAATAATGATCTTATGAGCATTCAGTACAAGTTTTTATATGAACATATGTTCTCTTGGAATTTCTGGGCTATAAGATAGCACCACTTTTAAGCTTTTGAGAAACTGTCAGAGTGGCTATACCGTTTGTACAACAGTGTACAAATGTTCCAAGTCTCTGTATCTTCACCAACACTTGTTACTTGTCCATCTTTTTTTTTTAAATTATACCTATCCAAGTGGATAGGAAGTGATATCTTATTGTGGTTTTGATTTGCATTTCCTAGCTGACTAATGATGTCAAACATCTTTATGTGGTTTACTGACCATTTGTATATCTTCTTTGAACATGACACTTCAATTATTTTGTCTATTTAAAAATGGGTTGTCTTTTTATTATTGAGTGTAAGAGTTTCTCTTGTTTTATTCCCTTTTTAATAATGCTTTGGGGTAATTTCATAAAACAATTTCCATTAGTCTTACAATGTAAAGTGTTTGCTGATGAAATAAAAAATGCATTAATTTATCATGAAGCTTTTAATAGATTTTAAACTTTTACCTCTCCACTACAAATAACAGTAACTTCATTTCCTTCATATATGAATCCTAACTTATGAGGAAATTTTCCATTTATTACAACTCATGTGGCATGGAAAAACATATGGTGATCATGAAAGAATAAAACACATATGGGTGGAGGATATTTATACCCTTTTATGTCTATTCATGGGAAATACATTATCTCCTAAACAAAAGACATCATTTTCTATACTCACTACTGTGGGGCTTAGGATTTTTGCCTTCTCAAACCATGACTTTAGGTTCCATAGCTTTCCCTTTTATATCTCTTCTGTACCCTTCCTCTATGCAGTTAATGCTCAGTTGGTTCATGAGGAAAAATATGATTTCATTGTGGTCAGATTTGGGGTTCAGTTACAAAAGTTATATAAGGAGTAGCCTCATTCCTGAAATGACATCACTGTGGGTTAAAACAATTGTTTTATCTCTTTTCCTCTGAATCACCCAAAGCTGACTGATTCTGCAATCCAGTCCTTCAAAGTTCTCAGTTCATTCCTTTTTCTGGGCTGATTTAGACCCTCTGTCTCAGGTCATGATTCTCTACTCTATTGAGCCTATAACGCTGATGTTGTTTATCTAAATTTTGTATAACAGAGGATTTAATGACTCCCTGTCCAAGGCCTTTTCCTCTTTGTCCACAGAAACTGTGCTCAAATACTCTGCTCTCAAACATCTCCTGGGTGACTTCCCATTGGTGTCCCAAATTACCTTTCTAATTCCTGGCTTGCTGCTGCTCTAGGTCAGCAGATGTCCTGTCCTCATGCTGATCCCTGTCAATTCAAGTCTATCCTGAAGTAACCTAACAATTTTATATCCATTTTCCATCAAAGCATGTCCATGGGATAACAAGGGGGTAGTCTCGGCTTAGAATGGAAATAAGAATCAAGAAAATTCCCTTTTCTCATAAAACCAGACTATAAAGGATTTAGGCCAGGAAGAATTAGACTTCACTTTTGTCAGTCTATAGTCTAAGATTTTTAATAGTCTATATATTTCTAAGATTATTTTTAGGCTTATAGTGTACAACATCTATCCCCCAAAGGAGGGAAAAGAAATTTATTCGTTATCCCTTTTCTTCTTCTATCTCCATCAATAAAACAAATGCATTAAAATGTACACACACACACACCCGAAGACCACTTTTAACCTCCAACCACACACTATTTCTTGGTCATGTGCTAAAACTATAGAAATGCAGGCCTTGAAGAAGACCCAGAGTCTCCCCCTGGGCTTTGTCTCGATATCGAAAGACCCAGCAACATCTTCGTTTGCCACCAACTCACCTCCCCTGCTGCCACCACCAACTTCCCTGACACGAACTCTTGTTATGTATCTCCGAGCAGAAATCCAGTATTGATCCTGTTCGCTGGAGTAATAAACCTTCCCATAAATCCAGGACACCTGAACTGAGGCACTGATCCACAGTTCCTTGCCCGTTTTATCGCAGACAGACCATGAGAAAGCCCCGGGAAGCATCTGGGTCCCTTCAGTGTAGGGCGCTGGCATTTATCAACCACCCCTTTTTCCTTCAGCCCCGGAAGAGAACCTTGCGCTGGGCGATCATTCCGAGGCGGAAGAGAGCACTTCCAGGGCGCGCTTTCGCGCCTCGCACACCTCAGCGACGCTCACCGGAAGTGGTGAGCGCACACTGCGGTCTCTCAGCCTTCCCTACGCCGCGACCTCTGCGGAAGCGGAAGTGGGCAGCCATGCGGGTACCACCCAGCTCGGGAACGTGACGGAGCAAGCAGGCTTGCTGTCCATGTCTACTGCCGACGGTAGTGTGTGCTCAACAGACTCCTTTTCCATATTCCCTCCACCCATCTGGCAGTCCTAGGATGATTAGGAGGTCAATCTAAAAAGTACCTTACAACAATTTACCACCCCACTCCCCACCCCATCACCTCACATGCCAGGCTTAAAATAAAGGAGACCAGTAACACTATAGTTAAGGTCCAGGTCCTGGAAAAGAAATGTCTCATTATAAAGAACAGAAAGATGAGAGGGATTTCCTATTTCCTTTTTCCTTTTAAGCTTAACAGTTATTTAATTTGGGTTCTTAAGAGTTTTTCTGATACCATTTTGTTTTTATCAAAAGAAAAAAAAAGTATATGGAAGGAATTTGTAACTGTTCTCTGACTTTAGATCCCTGGTCCTCACTTCTCTTTATTATCACTTCTATTGCTGCCACTGCTGCGCCCCACAGAGATAAATCTACTTAGAGCAGACACTGGCCTAGCCTTTCCACATTGTTTTCACTCAGAGTGTGCACCATTGGAAACCACCTCTTCACTCCCTTGAGTTCATGGATAAGAGACAGCAAATCTGTTTTATAATGCATGTTTCAAAGATATCTTGTTAACTTTGGGTTTTTCCCTTTGCAGTCACTGAACATAGCTATGGTCAAGTGGGTGGCACAGACTCTGAGCAAAGGACTTCCAGTGACCACACAGACCATACCTATGTTTCATCTACTTTCACCAAAGGAGAACGGACATTACTATCCATTACAGATAATGGTTCATCCTCAGACACCAGCGAGAGCTCAACCTCTTATATTAAGATTTCAAACTCTCCATATTTAGACTATTCTTCCTCTTTTCCTACTCGTACTGAAAGAAGTAGCATCTCATCTTATGATGGGGAATATGCTCAGCCTTCCACTGAGTCACTGGTTCTGCATACATCCAACCTTCCATCCTACACATCCACCATTAATATGCCAAACACTTTGGTTCTTCCGGATGCCAGTACTGAATCTGTTGGTGACTCCTCTTCTTCAGGGCTCCCTTTGCCTCTTCCCTCAGTGTCACAACCCCACCAGTTGTTTTCATCAACTTTACCATCAACCAGGGCCTCCACACATCAGCTAATGTCTACCTCTGAGACAGTCACACCTTTATCTTCCTCACCATCACCTTTACCAATATCCTTGACAGCATCTACCTATGACCCACTTTCTGTCTCACAAACAATCTTACCACATTCATCTTCTACCCCGGTCCTGCCTAGGGCAAGAGAGATGCCTGTGACTTCAATTCAGACGTCAACAATGTCATCATCCTTAACAATGTTCCACAGTAGTCAAACAACAAACCCCAAGAACCAGAGCACCCCACACGAAGAGAAAGTCGTCATGGAAGCAAAATCCCCAACCCTGGTTTCTTTGTCCACAAAGTCCACCAAAGCTGTAACAATGAGCTCTCCTTTGGAGGTCCCTTTGCCCCCAGCCTTAACAGAATTCTCCACTGTGCCAGCCCTTCCAGCCATGAGCACCAGCTTAGCCCAAATGTCTCCAGCTTTGACAACCATCACCACTCTCAAGTCCTCTCACTCTCCTGTTACCAGTCCCAGCACCTTGTTAAGTACAGAGGTTCTGATCTCTGGTCCTGTACAGACTATTGCTGGAAAACAGTTCTTGGCAACTCATCCTGAAATTCTAGTGCCACAAAGCTCAACAGAAGGTGTCATCACCACACAAAGGAACCTCGTGAATACAGATGATACCACCCGATTGATCCCTCTGACCAGTGTACCCACATCAGCTAAAGAATTGACCACAAGACTTGGCGTTACAGATAAGCACAGTCCATCTTCACATTTCCTCAGAACATCTCCTTCTCCAACCACAACTGTTTCTACTGCTGAAGAATTGACTCCTAAATCTACCACCTTTCCTGCTCAGAGCACCACACAGTCACCAATGGCATTGTCACCTCCAACCTCAGGTAAAATGTATTTTACAAACACATTGACTGCTAGGCCCTGTTCAGCACTGGGAGCTGCATGGGACTCAGGATTCTTGTGAATGTGCGGAAATAGCTAGTGTTTGAAATAGTGTCTTGTCTTTTTTTTGTGACCTAAAGTGTTTCCCATTGAAACACAAAGCATAAAATAAGGTCACAGTGGGTTTAATTTTCTCCTAATTTTCCCTGAATTAGGGATTCTCCTGAAGAAAGAGGAGAAGACACTTTGGCTATGTGTGACATCAGTAGATAATTCAATTATAGCTTTAAATGTCCTGTAATTGAAGAGCTTTTCAAGTTTTAACTCCTCTGAGGTCAGAACCAGGCAGAGATGTGGGTTTGGGAGGTGGAGAAACTGAAGAAGCTTTAGGTAGTCTTTTGGAGACAGTGAGCTGGGTGGCAGCTCCCAAAGAGATCCCAGAGCCTCTGAGTCAGTCATCTGGCTCCCCAGTCATCAGGGGCCTTCTTGGGATCAGAGGGCTCTCTGAATCCAGGGAAACCCAAGTCCTTTGTCTCCTAAAGATAATGTTGTTAGTTGATAAACAGGAGACATGTAAATGAGAAGATAACAAAGTAACCTTTTCCCACAGTGACTGCATGACTAGGGTTTTTTTACATTGTACATGAGGTTATCTTTACAGCCATGTTGAAGTTGCTGGTACATGGAACATAAAACCATCTAAATGATTTGTTGTCATTTAAGGAAATATAGGTGTAGGATGATATAATAATGTTGTGTTCGCAGTTACACTTGTGGTTTGTTCAGACTCAGGGAAAGAAAATTGCTATAAGAGAAGTGGGAAAATGGAAACTGACATCTTAAGGAAGAAGAAAAGAGATATGCTTTGCAGTGACTAGAGGAAGGACCTCAGTGGTACAGTTTCACCTAGTCAACAATGATGAACCTGGGGTACCAGGTCATAAACCATTCCCACTGCTAGCCCCACAGTGCTCCCTTTGTGTCAGTGATCTGAGCACCTCTGGGAAATGAAAGGTGGCTCCTTTTTCAGGGAAATTTTGGGAATCCTGCTTCAAAGCTCACAGGCTTCATTTTCAAGGGCCAAATATATCCCAGTACCAGATGAACAGTAATTCATAGGACTCCCTTAAAGCAAATTATAACCATTATAATTATGGTAGTTGAGTATTAGGAGCATATTCACTGGTTGTTAATAAATTTTTTGTGCCAGTGTTAATGGGTACAGTGTTTGGTTACATAGGTAACATGTTTATATAGGTGATTTTAAGTAATATTTACAATAACAATGAAGAATAAGATTACCATCTTTAGGTTTAGCTCATTTGTTTTCAGGTTTATTCTTTAGAGAGAAGACTCTTGATTTCTGTCTTCTTTTTCTCATTCTCCCAGTGATTTCCTTCTCACAGATGATGCAGTTATATTGTAGGCTTCAGCTTTTCTAAATGTATGTCAGAAACCTTTATGAAGCAGGTATTACATAACTGGAGTGTGATATTGCCAATTATATATAGCAAAACAGAATTATGGTGATTGCCCTTGGGGGATGCCAGTCCAAGATGACTCTGAAGTCCGAATCATAATGGCCTACATGAATTCAGAGAGCGTCCACTTTCACATTATGTAAAGAGAGAGGGCATTGTAGTGCTCAACCGTGATCATTTTCTAAATGATGTACAATATGTGGAAGCCTAGTTGATTTGGAGATTTTTGGATAAAGGTTATTGTGGTTCCAATAAATAAAGTTCAAGAAAAAAGGCAAGCTGAGTGCGTGTACACTCATGATAAATCTTGCAGCTGGGAATATGAATTTATTAGGGATTCTTAAATCCTCCTTGATGTGTGTTTTAAATTGGCATTGATTCAAGTAGAATTTTCTAAGTACCACAAAAGCAGTATAACCATCAGTCCTGAACTGAGTGACCTGTATACAGCATTTGATTTGAACCAGTTCTTGCAGTCAGGGATCCAATTGTATAATACTTATATGTAGTCACAAGCTAGTACCAGTACCCAGTCTTACTGCTCCTGTCTTCTGTACCTCTTTGGAACCCTATTTTATTTTAGTAATGTGACTATTTGGGACACATAAACAGAAATAAGCAAGAATAAAATATTAGCTGAGAGAATATTTATCTAGAGCTGCCTTTACATTTCCTGTGAGATTGACTGTGTTATTTCTGGGGTATGTTTTCAGTCAACAACTGTGCCATGAACCCTTGTCTTCATGATGGCAAATGCATTGTGGACCTCACCAATCGTGGCTATCGATGTACGTGCCCGCCTTCCTGGCAAGGGGAGAACTGCAGTGTGGGTAAGAGAAAAAGTAATGTTGCTACAGTATCCTGTAGTATCACATTGAATTATCCAGTATCACATTGGGTTATAAGCACCTTTATTTCTCCAAAATATAGGAAATACAATTTTTTAAATCAATACCCTGCTTACTTGAGAGTTAGCAAGCATGCCTGTGTGTTGTCTGCTAGATAACGTGAGGTCCCTCAGTGTGGTGCTGACAGGCTTCCTGACCTGGTTCCATTTCTCATGACCTTTCACTCCTGCCACACTAATGACCTACAGCCCCCTAAAGACCCTAGTACTTTACTCCCCCTGGCATTTACTGGGCTGGTGCCTCAGCCTGGAATTGCCCCACCCAAATCTGATTATTAAGGTCCTTCCTGTCTTAGATGTTATTTGAAACTGTCCTTAAGTGTCTTCTCAATCACAATCTGCTACTTTGTATATCCAAATTATGCCTTCTACATACAGTAGTTGTTTATATGGCTACCTCAGTTCTTAATAGCTAATCAGACTCTTGGGGACAAGGGTGGTCGTCTGTTCCTCTTTGAGGCCACGCTACACATAATGCCGTTTGGTCCTTAGTAAGTACTTGTTGTACTGGATTATGATTTGCTGTCTGCCACAGGCTCAACATGGCTTGTTTTTTTCTCCTCTGCAGATGTGAATGAATGCCACTCAAACCCCTGCCCACCCCTGGCCACGTGCAACAATACTCAGGGATCTTTTATCTGCAAATGCCCAGTAGGGTACCAGTTGGAAAAAGGAGTGTGCAATTTGGGTAAGAAAGTTATTTGATCTTAGAATTTGCCCTGTGTTATACTATATTTTATCAAATAACATTTACATGTATTGTTTTTCTTCCTAATTAAAATAGTTTTTGTTCAAGATATAAAGTTATGGAATACAGAAGGAAGAAAACGTTGCCTATTCCAACACTTGATGATACAGCCCTTTACTTTGCAGCTTTTTTTAATGTGCATTATGTTTACATAGTTGGAATTACGTAACTTTCTAAGTTTAATATCTTAAACATTTTCCTATGTTAAAAATATTGTACAGATAGCTTAATGAATGCATCATATGCTATCATTTGTGTAATAACATTATTGTTTAATTATTCTACCCTACAGTGAAGAAAAAAATAGAAAAAGATAGATATTCTGACTATATTTAAAAAAAAAAGTACTTTGGAGGGAGAAAAGACAATAAAATCCTGGTTGTCCCACCACATTTATATATCCTCTTCATTTTTAAAAGTGATCTTCATGTTGTTATCCATTGCCTGATATATTTTGACAGAGCTGCTCCTGTAATTGTTCCATACCATATTTTGTTTCTAATTTGATAGATTCATGAAGTTCTTTGATTTTAAATACAATTTTCATTAACCTGTAAGGTTAAAAAGCAGACAAACTAAACTAGGCCCTCTCAAGGTGCTAAGTGGCCAAGCTTATGTAACTGGTTGATGAGAGGCCTGGTTTCTAGTCCATAATTCTTTCTATTATACAGCAATGTGTTAATTGTAAGAGCTTTCTTGAATACAAAGCATGTACTTGTTAGGATGCAGAGTTTAATACCTAATTTGCTGAAGAAATTAGAATGAGAAATACAGAGTTTCTAATCTAGATAAGAAAACTAGCAGGTAAAATGACTCATCTTTGAGTCATCTTAAATTGCTCAGTGTGATAATTAACACACAAAAAAGTATACAGTAAATGTTTTTGGAGAGAGCAAATGTCTGTGTCCTTTGAAAGTGTTATCTGCATGAGTTCCTATTATTTGTAGGCAGAAGGAACTTTTTTAAATGGTTGGTTATCTACTAAGATAACAATAGAGTTTTGAAAATTGTTTGAAATACAAGAATTGAACACCATTTTTAAAAGAAGAATCTAGAAGTGTAGACATCAGTCAAAATCAAGTATTCCTCTTATTCTAATAATTTACTTGCATTAGGGTAACCTGTTCCATAAGAAATTAGCCAAAGGTGGACACTGGTCACTCACACCTATAATCCTAGCTGCTTTGGAGGCCGAGATTTGGGGTATGGCAGTTTGAGGCCAGCCTGAGCAAATAGTTCTCCATACCCCTATCTTGAAATACCCAACACACACAACAAAAGAGCCTGCCTAGCAAGCATGAGGCCCTGAGTTCAAACCCTAGTATTGCCCAAAAAAAAAAAAAAAAAAGAGAAAGAAATTAGCTAAGAGTTTTGTTTTTTTGTTTTTGTCCTTTTTTTTTTTTTTTAGTTAGGGTCTTACTATATAAATCAAAATGACCACGAACTCTCAGTCCTCCTGCCTCAGTATCCCAAGTGCTGGAATTACAGTCATATACCACCACAACTGACTTTTCAGTTTAAGAATGAAGAAGATGGAAATTATTTTTGTTTTGAAGCATTGTGGAAAGTACGCTTGCCCAGGACTCAAATCCTGGCTTCTAGCTCTAGGCCATACCTAAAATACATGACCCTTGAGCTTCAGTTTCCTCATCTGTAAAATCAGATTACAATCTGGTCTACTTCCCACTCAGGGTTATTGTGAAGGTCAAATAAAATCACGTAGTTGAGCAAACTCTGAAAATGATAAAGAGCTATCCAGGTGGGGAGTGTCATTTAACACTGGTCTTCAAACTTGGACCAGATTGAAAGCTATGAAAACAGCTTTGAATACAAAACGATAATTGTGACTCTTTCCAAAATTCATTTAGATGATATAGGAAAATCAGCAGTTCCATTTGAAGTGAAAAAAAATCTGTCTTGAAGCTAGCTGATATAGCAACAGGCATAAAGATGTAAATATCTTCAGAAAAAAATCCCTGCCTGGAAAGAGGGCAGGGTTTGGGAGAAGACTGATGATCTTCATATTTACATTGAAAGCAGAGGCCACTTTGACAGTCATTATTCAGAAAACTTCTGTGTACCTAACATTGATATTAGCTATATTTCTGTATGGAGAGTTTGAGTATGCAGTTGGGCATGTGAGAGGTAAAGATGAACTATAGAGTGACTGTTCTGGAAGCCTTGTTCAGTGTCCCACAGGTTGCACAGATGGGGGAGAGCAGGTCTATTGTGTTAACAATCATCTTTCCCTTTTCAAGTCATTTAGCTTCATTGTTCGTAAACATCAGAGGAACATGCAAATTAGAGCATGCTGAAATGCTTTCATTTGGCCAAGAATGTTTCCAAAGAGCTCCCTGCTGCTCAGAAAGAGTCCTAAGCATCTGGCTTCACTGAACTGTAGAACAAGCAAAAAGATGTTAAATAAGGATTAAGGGCTTTAGACAGTTAAGTATAAGATGTTAAATGTTTTCCCTGGCTCATTTGTGGGCCTTTTTCTTAATTCAGCATGCAAGCTTCCCATGAAAGAGCAGCTTCATAGGCTTCAGTGTTTTGGATTATTTTTCTTCTGTCCAGAAGGAAAGATAAGAATTTAATATAATAGAAGATAAGAGCCAGATATAAAGCAAGCTGTACTAATTTTCGGTTGTCTGCCCATTTGTAAGTCCCATTCCTCTCAGGCCCAATCAGCACAAATTGGTGTTAACTAGAATCTTATTTTATGAGTGAAATGGGCCTTGAAAATGGGGCTGCTTTCTTTTTCATTTTTGAATCTAACAATGTCTTGAATATGGGTTGTTTTCATTATGTGACTTATACTCACGGACTCTAGCAGCCCCTAGAGTATAAGCCCACTACAAATGTTTGACTCCTTTCTCAGGAACCCCTTGGTTATCCTTAGAATATCAGAGAACAGAGGATATAGTAGGGAAATAAGAACTTTGAAGGTGGACACACATGAATTTGAATGTTGATTTTGGCTCTTGAGTCTTTTATAAATGATAAAATAGACATTTCCTCTGAGCAAGTGGAATGGGGTTGCATGAATGTGCCTCTAATAAGAGGAAACTGAAGTACTCCCTAAAGCAAAGGGCTTAACTTGGTTAAAGACCTTGGAGAACAAGTGCTTTCTTTGGTCTAAAGTCTAATGAGGCCTGATGAGCAGTTTTTCTGAGTGGTACATCATCTCCTTCCCTTCCTCCTAGGATTATGTTACTTCACCAGAGCTTTATTGAGCATCTATTATGTGGAAGGCAATTAGAAGGATGTCAAGAATGCTCCTTCTCTGAGCAGTACTTGCACATACACAAAAGGCCCTAGGAGTCTTCCTCCCACAGGTTTACTCACTGTCAGCCTTCAGCTTAGGCCAATAGATGCTCATTTTGCCAAAGTGGAACCTGGAAGAGTCAGGGGCAGTCTCTACCCTGTAGGAGAAAGAAATCCACAGAGCTGTCCTGTGGGGGGAGTGAAGCTGGCTATCCTAGAGATTTAGAAACACAGCCTTGTGTGGGTTGATCTGTGTGTGGACTAAAAGGTACCATTTTCATTTTCAGTTAGAACCTTCATGACAGAGTTTAAATTAAAGAAAATTTTTCTCAATACTACTGTGGAAAAACATTCAGACTTACATGAAGTTGAAAATGAGATCACCAAAACAGTAAGTTTCTGGAAAGGCCTCTTCACATTAATCCTTTGTTTTCTAGGACAGATTCATTCAGAGTTGGCCTCTGCCTAAGGGCTACCCAGGTTTCCTGGGCTCTTCTTATCGTTTATATTTGGAAGGGAAACTTCATGGTAAAATAAAAAGCCTCCTGGAAATAAAATCAAGGTGTTGAGAACTAGTGGTGCCCAGTAGAAGTGTTTATTCAGATAAGACGTGCAGTCTCATCTGCTATGTGTTTCTTTTCTATGTGCAGACTCATAGTCACAGACAGATGACATGCACCAATGAGGGCTATGGGTGAAGAGGATAGAACCAGAAAATCCTATTGTACCATCTGCTGTTGACCTGTGGTGTGACTTTCTCCTTGTGTTTTAGGAGCTTGGGGAGAATGATACTCTTTTTCTTCAAAGGAATGCCTAATATCAATCCTGATTATTGGGGACTTGAGAACTCACTGTATAGATTATGTAGGGACCTTTGACTTTGCTTCTTTTTTTCTTTGCCTGCTTTTTATCAGAAAAAAAAAATGGAGAGGAAGAAAGAAAAAATGAAAGTCAGATAATACATGTTATTCTCACCTGCTATCCAAGTCAAAGATTTTGTGTTCAGGAAATTGAAATTTGCCATTAAAATAAGGTAGAAATTAATTGATTTTTAATTTCAATTTTATTTGGTTTTTTATGACTGACAGTATATTAGCCAAAAATTACATTTTTATAGGACTGTGGATTTTATTTGCATAAAGTATAGATTCTCATTCCATTTCTCTGTCTATTGAGCATCTACTCTGTGACAGGGACTATGCTTGCTGGCTCATTCCTGTCAGAGGTACTGGCAACACTTTGCAGGTAGAAAACTGGAAGGCTGTGGAAGTTAATGATATCGCATGAGTTCACAAAGAGCAGGGCACAGTTGGAGAACATTCTATTAGGTCACCTTTACTACTGACACTAATTACAATTTTGAGGATCCTTTAGACTAACCTGTTTCAATAATTCACTGAAGAGCCACAGAACTTACTGAAAGCAGTTATCTTCACAGCTGTGGTTTATTGCAGCAAAAGGTTACAGATTAAGATCAGCCAAGAGAAGAAATTCATGTGGCAGAGTCCAGAAGACTTTCAAATACAGAGCTTCCAATTGTCCTTTCCTTGTGGAGTCATAGACTCTGTTAATGCCTCTTGGTAACAATGTGGGACAATACACATTTGAGTTAACCACAAAGCTCTTGGTACCTGAAGCCTTTATTTCAGTCCTGTCACATAGACATGGTTGACTGCCCATAAGGCTGATCTTAGTCACTAGCCCCTTGACAGCCTGAGCTGATACCATCTTACCCAAAGCCCCCACCACAAATCACATTGTTAAACTCTCTGGCGTGGCCCAGGACCCCTAGATAATAAACACATTTTTATCAACGCAGATAACTTCAAGGACTTAGAAAATACCTTGTTAGGAGCAAAGGCATTACCTCTTTTTGGGAAAGGTTAAATTCTTTACTACATAGCAGGGTTTTCAATTAATCCTGTACCTAGAATTCTTGTCATCCCACTACTGCTGCCTCCTGGCTATGGTGTAGATAGATATTTTCTTCTAAGATAGTACAGGGGTTTAGAACCCTGTGCAGAGGTTCAGTTCTTCATATTATACATTTCTTAGTCACTTACATGACTTGGGTTTTTTGCCCAGCATCACCATATAATTTATTGGCAACATGACACACCTACCCCCAAGAAACTGTGAAGAATTAAGCAGTGACTGGAAAACCCACTCATGTGGTCTTTCCCAAGATGCCATTCTATTTAGCAATACCTGGGAGAAAGTTAATAAAACAGTAATAATAAATCATTGCTATTAGATTATCATTGATATCATTCCATGCTTGACTCCATCTTTGGAAGAGTCAGAAGACTCTGAGACACTGACTTTGAAGAAAGGTAGGTCTCTGTGGGATAAGATATTGAGACCCTCTGCACCATAAGAGGTATTTCTTGCTCCTGTTATTGAGGGGGGCGGTAATGAAGAAGGGATGATACTATACTCTGCAGAGGGATTATCTGTAGTCTGAGGACACAGGCAAACACAGGGAGAGTGGCTCTTATTTTGTTCTCAATAAAAGGGCTCTTAACCCATGTAATGTAATTTCCCATGGAAAGCCTTTTTGAAGAAGACCTGTCTAGGAACTGAGCCTTTTCAGCAAACTTGTTCACTATGCAGAGTTCAAATAAACAGTTGCCTCTGAGTTTTTTGACACCCTGAGACTTAGAAGAGATCTGCTCCTTTGAAGATGTTTTGCATCCACGGGTACTTTCTGAATATCATTTCCTGCCAAGATTTCCCCACTGACTTACTACCTACCTCTGTCCCTTTGTACTCAGAGAACAACAGAAAGGCATTAAGATGGGAACAACAACAAAAAAAAGGGCACCACTTCTATGTAAAGTTGCCTGCTGATAACTTGATGGCTGGAGAAATGCCTGTTTCATACTGGAAACAGGAAATTGGTTCTTGGTCCAAGACTTTTGTCTAACTCACAGTTAATGACAATCCTGTTCTTCCTTACAGTTAAATGTGTGTTTTTCCATGTTACCTGGTTATATCCGATCCACAGTTCATGTGTCTAGGTAAGAACAGAATTATATTTGCTTATGAACTAGCCTATGGAAAGGGGAAGCTACTCAAACATGGGTGATAACAATAAAATTGGGTTTTATTTTGACCAACCTCCTGGGTAACCCAGGGCCAAGATCACTGAACCTTCATGCTTTCCTATTCCTTTACTGGAGATTAGCAATGACACTCAAACACTCATTTTCCAAAATCCCTGGGCCCACATGTCATTTTAGGTCAACTAAAAACTCACAAACTTTGTCCATAGGGAGTCCAGTGTGGTGGTAATCTCACTACAGACTACTTTTTCCTTGGCCTCCAATGTGACACTGTTTGACCTGGCTGATGGGATCCAAAAATGTGTCAACTCCTGCAGATCCTCCGCTGAAGTCTGCCAGTTCTTGGGATCTCAGAAGCGGATCTTCAGAGGTAAGAGAGGTGGAAGTCCTTTAGGAGGAGCCCCCATACAGTCAGGCAGAGACCTCAAAAGAAATGTAAGGCATTCAGGACTTGGGTCCAGGAAAGCCTGTCTTTGGAATTTGTATGAAATAAAGGCCTTTGAGATGCACGGGCACACATGGTCCTGTATGCACATGGCCTTGAAGACACCTGGTCCTTGGCATTCAGCTTCCATTTCTTCTATACAATGTGGGGGTGGAAGGAGTTGGTGTAGCAAAGAGAAGCTATTCTTGTTCCCTGAGGATACAGAAACTATACAGAAACTCAAACATGGAATATATATGCTTGTTAATGACCCCAGAACTTTCATCATGTAATTTCTAAGTCAGTATTACCTGTCTTATATAACACTGGAAGAATGTAGGGCAGAATGCTGCCAGTGTTGCCAATTTGATGAGGCTTTTCCTTTTCTTGTTCTTTCTTGCTTTGTCTGTTTTGTCAAAAGCTTCTGCAGTACATCTAAGGTAAGGCAAAGGAAGAAAGTGACTGGAGACAAGTTTGGAAGGCAGTCTTGGGGAGTTTCACATTTGGGATGGGAAAACTGTGCTGGAATCAAAAGAGCTTCTTTGTGAAGGAAATAGTCCCACTTGGCACATTGTAAGTGATCAAAGGGGGCTCTGGTTAGCTCATCTTACCACATGACTAGGGCTGGCAAAGGATGTAGAATCTAGTCTAAACCTCCCCATCTGCTGTCCAGATGCTGGACATAAATTGAAGGTATCAGGTTTTGGCCCTCTGTCTGCTGGTCAATCTAGGACATTCCCAGTGGGTCAGGATTTTGCAACTGCTGGCTGGTCCAGAGAGCTTTCCCACATGGGCCAGTGAATTGCAGAACTTGGGAAATAGGCAGTTAACCTTTCACTCTGAGAAAAGTGCTTGAGGTTGACTAGTTATTAGTTTGAAAAAATGGACTGAACTTTCTAATGTTGAAGTGGCTATCAAATGGGAGGTTCTTTTAAAATTTTTTTAAAGTTTATGCTGCATTGTATTGTGACAGAATCTTTGAAGGCTCTTTGGTTTTACTTTTCCATTTCTCTTGCAAAGGACTCCAGGGTACCAATTTTTCTTCCCCAATGAAATTGGTACCTTTCAAATTACTGAATATTTATGGAATATATTCTATGTGGTCACCACTGTACCAGGTTACTTATTTGTCCCTGCTAAATGTGTTTGTGCCTTGCAAATCAAGTGGCTGGATATTTGGATTTGTAAGAGCCTGTTTATAGCAGCCCTGCCCACTTTCTTCAGACTGCTAGGATACAGCTTTTGGGAAGGCACCTGTTATCCTTGCTTTTTTGATAAGGCTCTCATTCTTTACTTCTCCTTTCTGAGTCCTTAACAAAGACAGCCAAGCATATTGGCTGAAAATGGACTCATTTCCCTGTTTTTCTTCCTAGGTCTTCTCCAGGTTTTGCCCACAGCCTAGCTGAGGTTGGGTGCTAGCTTTTCTGAGTGCTAAAGAAGTGGATTTGACCAGTAGTAGGTATTGCATATCTGAGTGTTTTCAGGTTATGGGCAGCACTGGGATACTCTGGACACTGCCACTGGAGAGGAAGGGGTCTCTCCCTTCAATTCATAAAATTTCCACTTCCCTTTGTTTCAAAGAACTACAATTCTCATGGTCTCCAGAGTTTTAGAGACCTCGGAAATCCCCTATGGAATGTCTCAGCCTTAGATTCACTTAAGTGCTCATTGTCTGTTTTGGCGGATGTTTTGCCCAAGAAAGACCATGGGAATTGTGAATGTAGAAAAATCACATTGCCAATCTTAAAAATGAAAATGAGATTATACACGGTTCTGTTTGATGGATTTATGACAAAATTTTCTTTGAGAATTTTTAGGAAAGCAGCACCTCATTGTAGAGGCAGGGCCTATTCTCCCTGCTTTCACAGGAAACTGCTGCTATGCAAGAAATGATTGCTTTAGCACCGCAATAAATGTTTGCAAGCAGCTTGAATCAGTGGGCAGGATGGAAGGAAAACATGATATTGGCTTCCAGAAAATATCTAATCAGGCCAGGCGATTCAAGCTGGCTGCTGGACAAGGATAGTACAGCCTGATCAACTTTTTGTATTGGAAGTATTTCTTTCTGTTAAGGTTAGTGGACTGGCAAAGCTTTCAAAGAGTTTAGGTGAGAGATTGTAGAGGTTCAGTACATCTCTGGTGTCACCTTTGCAGTGTTTACTGGTGAGATTTTCCACTTAAATTTTTTCTCCCTTAAATACAGACTTTTTACAATAAACAATGGAAATTTTTATCACACATGAAAGTGGAGTTCTGATTTATCAGCTTCCACTGATAAAGGCAGGAAATTCAGTGTTGAGAACTAAAGTGATATCCTAAACTTACCTTGCTGTGGCAAGGCTGTCCACCAGCCCCAGCTCTCAGGACTCACAAAAGGGGTGGATGCTGGTAATCTTGTGTGGCCTGTTGAACCCTTGTGTCAATTCCCATCACTAGAATCTGCCTAGACAAGGGGCAGTTTTGCAGTGCTAACAGCTGGTTTCTGATGGGGGTCTTTAAGGTTGAAGAGAGGAGACCATGTCTGGAAAATTTACAGCCACTTCTCATTGCAGAAAATACACAGTGTCCCTCTGATTGCATCTCTCTTCCCATGTTAAACTTGCTCTTACCTCCTGCCATTGACAGCAGCACATATCTGTTTTACTTTGTCCTGTACATGGGTGTAGATAAGTCACTTTTCACTGTACAATCAGTTTCATACTTTTGTTCTACATTTACACATGCCTTTTTGCCAGGCCTATCTCAGAAGGTAAAATGCACCCTCATTTTATCTTTTGTATAAAACCTCATAGAAGACCATGTGCCCAATCAACAATGAATGTTGTTTGGTAATAATGAAATGATTCTTCATCATTCATGAAATGAATAAGTTCCTAAAGTGAATGTGGAAGTGGCCTGAAAGATGAGCCCTCTCCCTGCTGACTGCTTCTCTCGGTAATGATGACTTTGGCACATGGATAGCTATTGGTTTGTGTGCAATGTGCTGAAGACCAGTAGATGAATAAGCCTCAAGAAACCATCACCATCGTGGGGGAACAGCCAGAGAAACGTAATTGCACTTCAGCCTTGGGCAAACAGATTATCGTTTGTACCTCTCCTTGCAGTAAGTCTGTTAGGCAATGTGCTATCAGGGCTACTCAGCTACTCCTGTGGTACTGGGTCTCTGTAGGTTACATAGACACAAAACCAAGACACAACTGAGACAGTTCTGGCCAGCGCTAGTTGTTTTTGGCCAAGTCTCTTGTATACCTATGAGCAGGGTTCCATTTTCTGGGTTTATTCTAGCTCTCCCACCTGCCACCTCCTCTCATCCTTTAGCATGAAGTTACAGAGCACACCACATCAAGGCCACATTTGCAGTGGGCACTGGAGGAGGAGCAGCACCCTGATTCTTCCCAACTTAGTTTCTCAGTGGGGGTGTTTGCAGTGGAGAATGCTAGTGAGCATTTATCATATTTGTCTAGGGATGACACAGGGAAGGAGTGGCAGAAGACTACACAGATATTTGAGAGGTGGATATCTGAAAGGTGTGTTGCTTTACAGAGACTCTGGAAAACTCAAAGTTTCTTGAAATAGAAAGATCATGTATCTTAAAGTGTGAGGTAGAGGAGGTTATATTTTATATTTTGTTTGAACTTAGAGACCTACACACTCTACTGCCTGAGCTTCTCCTCCAGCCCCTTTGTGTGTGTGTGTGTGTGTGTGTGTATGTGTGTGTGTGTTGGGTATTTTGAGATAGGGTCTCAGAAACTATTGGTCCTGGTGATCTCAAACCATGATCCTCCTGATCTCTGCCTACTGAGTAGCTAGGATTACAGGTTTGAGCCACTGGCACCTGACTGTTTCATTGTCTTTTTTTTTTTTTCCATTCCAGCGGGCAGCTTGTGCAAACGTAAGAGTCCAGAATGTGACAAAGAGACCTCCATCTGCACTGACCTGGATGGCATTGCGCTGTGCCAGTGCAAGTCAGGCTACTTTCAGTTCAACAAGATGGATCACTCCTGCCGAGGTAGAGTGATAGGTTTGCCTGTGGTTCTGGGCCCTATCCCAGGACAAGAGGGTGCTTTTCTCTGCCTGATGCTCTCTCTGCTCTGGGTGTGACTCTTCTAAATGGAGGTGACTGGTTCTTGTTATTTTGCTCACAGCAGGACTAAATACATTATCTCCTTGAATAATAATGTTATCTCTGACTAGTGTGTGCTGGTCTAGCCAATAAGATTCAAAAGAAAAGAAAAGAAAATGGAATGTTTGTGTTAGCAATGCCTTTTCTTTTTTTCACTTAGAGGAAGTTAGAAAAAGTTTGTTTTAATTCCCAAAGATTTATCCATTGCCTATTAGTCTTTTAACATGGAAAGACAAGCATGGAGACAGCCTGACTCTTTTAGGGGCAGCCTTGATTGTTTAGTTAACAGTGTACTCTCCTAAAGTCCAGAAGACCTGAGTCAGAGCCCCACTCTGCTTCATCTTAGGCAAGCACCTCATTTCATTGAGCCTCACTTTCCTCTTCTGTGAAATGAGCATAAGGATACTTTATTAGATACCCTAAGAATTAAAGAAGGTAGTGTGTATAGAGATGCTTTGTAAGCTATAGGCATTGGCTCTTGTATTTTTCCCAGGTTGTTCAATTAGTGAATTACACTTTTTAAAGAATCATAAAGTGTTCCAGAGTAGAAAGCCTAATTCTGCTAACTTTATAGGTGAGGCTTAAATTCATTCACTTTGACGTAAAGACTGCCCAGTGAATGTAGTCCAAAACTGTTGCTTTAAAATAAAATTAATTCAGGTCCAGACACTGTGTACCCTGACATAAAAGGCTACTGCTGTTCATGATTGTCAGAAAAACTGGCAATATAAAGGCTAGTTTTTTATGGATCTTTGAGCATTGCCTCCTGTTAGAATGTGGATGGCATAGATTTCCTGCTTAGTCAACACCTTGTTGGTGACAGATGTACTGGAATCTGAGTAAAAAAGTCACATACTGGGACAAGGTAACATGTCACATATCTCTGTCAGGACTTCTCATTGAAAGACTTGTATCATCAAAATAATACAAAAATATATTTTGGGACAGTGCTCTCATCCTAAGCTTCAGACCCTTTGACCTTGTCAAGTTTAGATAGAAAATTCTTTTAAAGTGGACATCACCAGCCCTTCAGGTGAGATCTGTGATGAGTTTTGAAGAGGAGAGCCACCTTTGAATTGGGCATCAGTCCTGGTGTGAGACTGGTACACAGTATTTCTCAGTGCCATACCACACTGCAGCTTTGCTACAAAGATAATGCTTCCTAATTCCCTCTCATCTGGTTTAATGCAAGTGTTCCTTGTCCTCCTTAGAATTGGGGAGTTGAGCCTACCTCATGTGGGAAGGTGATAGCCCTAAAATATACTAAATGTGCTGGGGTGCTGTGCATTTAGGGACAGAGGATACAAGGTGGCCCAGCAGCATGGGTGTATAGGGAAAATGACTCATATGAGCAGTTCTTTAAGAAAAGCCCTATCTGCCACCTTTGTTTTTGGCTGGCCTGAGCCACTTCCCTCTGTATCTAAGTCAGTACTTTCAAAATTGTGCCCCTTACAAGCTAGCAGTAGCAAAGCTATCAGAAATTGCATTTGGAAAATCTCCACAAGAAGGACACCCACTTTGATTGTGTATGTAGCTTTGAAAGTCTGACATAGACATTGTAAAGCCACTTTATGTGAGACACTAAGAAGCAGGTATATGTGTATGTATAACAGAGAACAATATGTAGAAAGATGCTAATGCATAGCTTGAATTGCAAGGATTTAGAAAAAACATGCACACATGCTATCCTCCATTTATGCAGAGGATTGACTGGATTTGAGATGCCCTAAAAGGTTATCATTTTCAATATGCATGCTTTAAATGACACCCATACTAGTGATCTTATGTTTACCAGTGATCCAAGAAGTAGCATAAGGACAGCTTGATTTGCTTTTGGACTTGTTGTGTAGGCCCGTGAAGCCCCTTCTTAGCACTGTTTGTTGCTGTCAAGCCTCTCATGAATGGATTCTGGGGGTTCATGGGCCACAGCCCTGTCAACTGGGTTCTAATAGGTTAGCAGTGACATCTTCTGGCCATCAGTGCTGGAGCACAGGCATATTTAAAATTAAAATAGGTATCCATCCTATAGTTTTCTTAGCTTCCTTCCATCGTGCAGGCATCACAATGAATTTTAACAATCTGTTTGCATCTCACCAGACTGCAAGTGCCTTAAGAGTCAGAACTGTGTCTAGAATAGGACTTAGTACATTGTAGGGTTCAAATGTCTGTTGATTGATTCAGCAATACCACTCTTGGAGATATACCCAAAAGACTGTGACATAGGTTACTCCAGAGGCACCTGCACACCCATGTTTATTGCAGCACTATTCACAATAGCCAAGTTATGGAAACAGCCAAGATGCCCCACTACTGACAAATGGATCAAGAAAATGTGGTATCTATATACAATGGAATTTTATGCAGCCATGAAGAAGAATGAAATGTTATCATTCGCTGGTAAATGGATGGAACTGGAGAACATCATTCTGAGTGAGGTTAGCCTGGCCCAAAAGACCAAAAATCGTATGTTTTCCCCCATATGCGGACATTAGATCAAGGGCAAACACAACAAGGGGATTGAACTTTGATCACAAGATAAAAGCGAGAGCACACAAGGGAGATATGAGGATAGGTAAGACACCTAAAAAACTAGATAGCATTTGTTGCCCTCAACGCAGAGAAACTAAAGCAGATACCTTAAAAGCAACTGAGGCCAATAGGAGAAGGGGACCAGGAACTAGAGAAAAGGTTAGATCAAAAAGAGTTAACCTAGAAGGTAACACACATGCACAGGAAATTAATGTGAGTCAATGCCCTGTATAGCTATCCTTATCTCAACCAGCAAAAACCCTTTGTCCTTCCTATTATTGCTTATACTCTCTCTTCAACAAAATTAGAGATAAGGGCAAAATAGTTTCTTCTGGGTATCAAGGGGGTGGGGGGGGAGAAAGGGGGTGGAGTGGGTAGTAAGGGAGGGGGTGGGGGCAGGGGGGAGAAATGACCCAAGCATTGTATGCACATATAAATAATAAGAAAAAAAAACTCTGTTGAATGAACACATGGACAAAAAGATAGCAAATATGGTAGGGAAAGACTTGATGAATTTTAACTTAGTTTCCTGCAAGGGAACAAAAGAATGACTAAGATTCCATCACTTACTTCTTCTTTTAAAACAAAAAAGCCCACAAGGCTTGAATTAGCTTGTTTCTCATAGCAGCGGGAGAAGTGCAGTTTGGGCATATATGCATACTATTACTGCATTCATTTCATCTTCAGTACTCTGTGGTCAGAGTCCTGGAGTGTGCATATTGCAAAGCAGTTCCTAAGGAGAACATGAGTGCCTTACTAACAAGTTTTCCCTTAACTACTCCCTGAACAGCCCCAAGCATGCAGTAGTACTCAATCTTTGATGAATGACTGAATGAGCTCTTCTAAAATAGAATCATGTCATTATATCAGGGAGTCAGGCTACTTCTGAAGCTAAATGAAAATAGCCTAACACATCAGCTCTCAGACAGGACAACAGATGGTCCTTACACATGGTTGAATGACAGCCAAGGAGTAGAAAGCTCTCACCCAGCACATAAGGGTTGGGTAGGTAGATGCAAGGTAAAAACATTTCTAGGAAGAAGTGTTCAGAATAGAATGGACTGGTGTGAAATCAGCCTACCTTAATGCTAAGATGGGTGGAAAAATGAGCAGTGTCCACATATCTACCCATACTCTGAGCCGTGGATCATCCCTGGGTGTCTTCCTTTGCTTCCCTGCTATAGCATGATGCAGAGTCACATAGTGAGAGGCATACTGCTGAGGCATGATGATTTCTACACCAGCCCAGGAGAGGCAGGAGCTCTCAGCTTGTTCCTTAAAGAAGGCCCCACTCTAGTAAGGTATCAAAGATCCAGAGACAGGGCCTTGCTATCCCTTCTCTAAATGGGGTATGATTATGCTCTGCCTTGTGGCATAAAAGATTTGAAACAATTAGTGAAAATTCATGTAATTAGATTTTTAAATATTTTAAAGGTAAATCAGATCAAAGGGGAAAATTAACTACTTTGTAGAGGCCAGAAGGAAAGTGAACATGCAGAAAGATAAACCATGTTTTCTAAAGGTAGGTCACTCAGGTTCTTAGATACTAAAACAACAACAGCAAAAAAGGAACATGATTTTAAAAAGAGTTGGGGGTCTGTAAAATAAGGTATAGTTATTTAGGACAATCCCCATCTTTTTAGGCACTGGGACCTGTGAAAAATTTTCTCTGGGCATCCTCACCAAGGTTACTGAATAGTGTTATGGTAATGACCATGACATTCTACAATAAATGCCATAGGAATTTCCCATGACCATTGCTTATAATAAACAACCCTCAGTACCAGAGAATAAACAAGCCTCTGCTCAGGAAGAGGGATTCTGTGGACATTCATAGCTCTTTAATGATCTACCATGAGATAAATTATTATAGATTATTATTTTGGCAGTATCAGAGTTTGAATTCAGGGCCTTGCACTTGCTTGAGCCGTCCCTCCACCCCCACCAGCCCTTTTTAGTTTATTTTTCAGGTAGGGTCTCATGCTTTTTCCTCAGGCTGGCCTTGGACTGAGATCCTCCTACTTCTGTCTCCTGAGTAACTGGGATTACAAATGTGTGCCACAATGCCTCGCTTGTTTTTTGAGATAGCATCTTGCTAATTTTTTGCCCAGGTTATCCTTAAACCATTATTCTCCCAGCTCTGCCTCCCTTGTAGCTGGGATTACAGGCATGTGCTACCATGCCTAGCTTCAAATTACAGATTATTTATTTATTTATTTATTTATTTTTGTGGTTTTGAACTCTTTCTTTTTTTCTTTTATTATTCATATGTGCATACAAGGCTTGGGTCATTTCTCCCCCCTGCCCCCACCCCCTCCCTTACCACCCACTCTGCCCCCTCCTTCTCCCCCCCCACCCCCTCAGTACCCAGCAGAAACTGTTTTGCCCTTATTTCTAATTTTGTTGTAGAGAGAGTATAAGCAATAATAGGAAGGAACAAGGGTTTTTGCTGGTTGAGATAAGGATAGCTTATACAGGGCATTGACTCTCATTGATGTCCTGTGCGTGTGTGTTACCTTCTAGGTTAATTCTTTTTGTTCTAACCTTTTCTCTAGTTCCTGGTCCCCTTTTCCTATTGGCCTCAGTTGCTTTTAAGGTATCTGCTTTCAAATTACAGATTATTTAGAGTGATGTTTTCCAAACTGTGTTCTACAAAGCTCTACTGATGGTTTATAACAATAAAATTGATGCCATCAACATTTAGCTTCTATCATTAAAAAAGTAGAAGGAGAAAGAATATTAAACATACTAAACAGTTAATACTATTATGCACAATTCTGTAACAGAGAATACAACAAAGACTATGTGAGACCTCCAGACCCAGACTGCAGGGCATGCACCCCAATCCCATCCTCACCTCTAGCCCATGCATGCTGTTGGCACTTACAACTCACTGCTATCATGAATGCTATCTGTTCAGGGATGGTGGCTCTGTGCTGTATGCCTTTTCTTATCTGTGATATATTATGCAGTTACATTGTGCATTAATCATGAATAAAATTTTTATCTTTCCTTGCAAGGAATTTGTCTACAAGGCCATTTTTCATTGTCTGCTTTCATCTAAGCATGCATTATAGCCCATGATGTTTGGATGAGGTGTAATAGTATTGAAAGTATTCTGTGATCAACTAAATTTGGGGACTGCTAATGCAAGGGACTAGCTGGGCCTCAGCATCCTTTGGTGAAGCAGCATTCCAGGATCAGCACCATCAGAGAGTTCAAAGTTATTTATTTTCTTGGGCCAAGGGTCAATTAGGACATAACTAGATATGTTCAGAGTTCCCTGCAAAGACTAGAGGGTGAGCCTTCTTTTATAAAATCCTGACATACACCAGAACCATGTCCCACAGGGTGTCACCCATGGCTTCCACCTCTTATCATGAAAGAGGGATAAGAGAGCCAATGGCATGTTGAAGGTTTGATTTATATCAAAGTGGGTGAAACATTTGTCTTTGTGCATATTGAGGGATCCATAGGAGACACTCTTCATCTGCAGAGACCTTCCCCCAGAATTCCATTTACTGCACAGTAATTACAACTAAAAACATTTACTTAGTTGTTACTATGTGCCAGGCATTCCTGAGTCATTTATGTGTCTTATTTTACTTAATCTTCTTCAAGAAACTGTAAAATAGATACTATTACCTTCTTATTTTTTTCCTTTTTTAGAGGGAAAACTAAAAGTCACAAAGGTTAAGAAAAGTGTCTTGATTAAAGTTAAAGTTGAGCTGGCAACAGTGTTTAGGTCAGGTTATAGATAATTTTAAAGCTTTTTGCAACCTTCTTCTAGAATGTTCTTGTGGACTTTAGGGTGGTTGACCATGAGAGGTTAATAGATACATTTATGGATTTCTTTTTCTCTTTCAGCATGTGAAGATGGATATAGGCTTGAAAATGAAACCTGTATGAGGTAGGGTCCATGTTCATTTACTCTGATGAAATTGTTACAAATCTTACTATAAAAACTATCCTAACATAAAGATCATCCTAATAAAGAACCTATCCTAATTAAAGAAATTACTTAGGTAATTTGTCTCCTCCCTTTTTTCTTTGGAGATTTGAAACTAATTCTTGTTCTTTTTTCTTTCTTGACTCACAGTTGCCCATTCGGCCTTGGTGGTCTCAACTGTGGAAATCGTAAGTACACAAAGTGGAAATTTGTGTTTGGGCAAGGGTAGGGGTGTCTGTCTCCTCTTTTTCTGTCAGTGTATGTCCACTGTCTTCTTCGGTCCTGTGGGGGAGGCATGGGGATTAAAAAGAAAGACTTGCCTGGGGCTTTTCAGATATCAAGGTCTGGAAGGGAAGATAAACATCCCTAAATAGCTCTGATTATTAAGAGAGTTAGTATGATAAATCAGGCACAGGTGGGAGGGAGGGAGCAGAGACCACACCCGAAAGAGAATGCAAAGACACCTTTGAGTATTTCCTTGGAGAGGATGGAATTGGAAGGAAGTTGGGAAGGACTTTGACTGGCAGGTATGGGGAGAGAAGGACGTCCCAGGCAGAGGGAACCACTTAAGTCTTAGAGCAGACATGGGCCCATGTTGTTCTAGCCACAATTTGTAAGTGGGTGTACCTGTAATATACAAAGAGGAAAAGGTCAAAAGTGTAAGATTAGGTTGGCAAAGTGTATGGGGACTGAACTATTAGAGAGTTGGGTCATTAGGCTGAGAGTTTAGACTAATCACAAACTGTTGGGAGCTGTCAAGAGTCATAGCACAGAGAAGCAGGATGAGGAAACACTAGACAGGAGAATGTGGAGGCAGTTTGTAGACTTGCAGTAGAGAGCCAACCAGGGGCTAGGACTAGACTTGGGGGTCATCTGCTGCAAGCAGAGGGTGGAATACAAAGCAGAGAAGAGTTCTGGCAGTGACTGCATCATGGTGTTTCACCTCTACTTCAGTTTTTTGAAAAGAGCAGTGGTGAGTCATATAAGATTGCTTGCACTGACATTTTCTTATATAGATTGAGACATGAAAACTTGAAATACAAAATTCTGAAACAAATTTGGGATATAGGTTACAATAGAATGTAATAGGAATAGTAACAATCAGGATTTTGTTTTAGGATAGATTTGTCCCTCTACAAATAAATGTGTTAATGGTATATATTCTGAGTTTGCTAGGTTGGAAGTAGACATGATTTTATTTAATTTGTGTAAAGACTCCTGGTTTCTATTCCCTAATGGCATACCTTACCTTTTATGACCTTGATGGTATTTTCTTTATTCATAAAGATTAACTGCTAGCAAATATCATTAATAAGATTTGAGCATAAGTAAAAAATAAAGTAAGACAAATTCAATATGGGGTACAATACTGATGTACACTCTCGTAGTGTACCCAGTATGGAGCCACCCTCAAGCCAGAGTCTAGAAATTTGGAATTGCATAGCCAGTTATGATTACTGATGACTTTGATTGGTCATTTGATTTGTCCTGACTGCCAATGAGCAAGAAGTAGAGAGCCTAAGAGAAGAACTAGGGACTCACTTCTAAAAACAAACATATTTAGAGTTACATGAATAGAGAAGAGCTCACGGAATTAATGTTCAGTTTCTAAACATTAACAACCGAAGGCAACTGAGTGATAAAATGAATACCCCTGTACTTTAGTGGTCTCCATAGACACCATAGTGCCATAAAAACATATAAGCATAGACTTTACTTATGAGCCTGAGTTATTCCTTAATAAAGTAAGGAAATCATCATACTTCAGACTTTTAAAAAATTTAAAAATAGTCCAAGACTCTTAAATGTCAGCATTCAAAAGGGCAGGCTTCAGTTTGGGGGGTGTCTTATATAAAATAGTCTGATAGCTGTGCATGTTCATTTCTAAAAGTCACTTCTGGACTAGGGTGAAGTTCAATGGTGGAGTGTGTGTTTGGCATGCCCAAGACCCTGGGTTTGATCTTCAGCACCAAAAAAATTTAAATAAAATAGATGAAAATCACTTTTTAGACAATCCAGTTTTCCAACTGGGTTCCAGATCTTTCTGATTTTATGTTCACTGGGCTATCTGGGCTTTAAAGGGGCTTCCTGGGATGCACAATTACATTGTTCACTCTCTAATATTCTAAGTAGCATGGTACCTTTTTTCTAGTATTCTTAAGTAACATGGTGCTTTTTTCACTAGGGATAATTAGCTGTTAGGTGTCTGGAGATGCTATATCCCTGCATCCTTTTAATATTTTGTAAGTTCTTTTGTCAGGAAAAAGTCAAGTCACACACATTTGTGTGTGGGTCTTGGAAGTAGCTAGAATTTCTCAAAGATCCCTGGGACTTCTTTTTCTCCCTCATTTGTCTTCATCACCATGATTATGTCCAGCAGAGGGCAGGCACCTGTCTGAATTGTGGGCTCCCAGCTGCCTTCAGTAACTGGCACTGACAGCTTACTACAGCGTGGTGTGTGAATATCATTCTACGTTTTTTTGTTTATTATTTGAGACAGGGTCTCACTATGTAGCTCATGATTCTCCTGCCTCACTTCCTACCTCACCTCCCACCTCACCAACCAAGTGCTGGGCCCAGCTTTCATTTTATGATTTTGGCATCTGTATTACTTTTAGTGTTATAGAATAATTTATAGTGGCTGATAATATTATTACTTGTAATAATATGTAAAGACATACTTCCTGTGTTTGGTTCAGCAGTATATATACTAAAAAGACACTTGTCACCTACCTCCTTATCTGGGCCCAGCCCTGTATGTTAGTTAAGGAGTCAGGAACACCTCAGTTTCATTCCTGTCTGTGATGACAGCACCTTGGGAGTCTGTGACTCAGCACTCGGTGTTTTGTGCCAAACAGCAGAGCTGTGATCACCAAAGACAGTAGTTATTTCCTTGGGTCTGTGACTTAGGCCAGATTTTTTTATAGGCAAGAAATTCTTTTCTACGCAGACTTCATGGGACACTCTCTTCCCAAGTCCAATGAGATAGGGAAGCCAGCATTTTCTAGCTTTGCACGTGGCCTTGCGGTTCCCTCACTTCTATGTTCCTTGCAGTCATCCATCTCAGATATATCCTGGGTTAGGCATAACCTGTGCCCTGCCTTTCTAAAAGTTTCTGTTAGCTTTCTGATTGTGCTTCTCAGAGAATATCCTTCAAAAGGGCAGACAAGCCCTTCTCTGAAGTCTTCAGAGTCTGAGGATACACAAACCTTGTTGGCCTGGTCAGGGCAGGGCCACCCATACCCAGGCTGCTCAAGGATACAACTGTCTTGTCACTGCTCTCCTTTTTCTTTTCTCTTATATACCTCAGATTCTAATAATTCTGTCTTATGCCATTTGTCCAGAATTCTTTCCCAAATATATTATCAGACATGTGTCTTGTTCCTCCATTCTTTTCTTAGGATTGCACATTTCCTCTGTTGCTTGTTTGGTTACTCCTCAGTTTTCTAATATCTTCCCTGACACTTTGGTTTACTTTCTCTCTCTCTCTCTCTCTCTCTCTCTCTCTCTCTCTCTCTCTCTGTCTATCTTTCTTTTCCTCCATCCCTCTTATCTCCCTCTCACTCCTTCTTTCTTTGCCTCCCTCCCTTTCCCTCTCCCTCTCCCTCTTTCCCTCCTTCTCCCTTTCTCAGCCAGGCTGGCCTCAAACTCATGATCCTCCAGTCTCCCAGTTGCTGGATTACAGGTGTGTACTACCACTCCCACCTGGTTTTTTAACTAATTTTTTGCACAGCATAAAACAATGCATGCTAATTAACTCTCCTTTGTTTACCCAAATTAATTCTAAAATAGGTGTAAGGTAAGGAACTAAATGGTCTCATCACCCATTTCACATGTGTGAAGACACACATGTCCTTAAGCGTGATCTATGAGACCAGCAGCATCAGCATTACCCAGGAGCTTGTTGAAATCAGAATTTTAGGCCTCCCCACTCTACTGAATCAGAATCTGAATTTTACTGAACCTAGATATTTTGGTTAGCATGCAGAATTGTGTACATATTAAACATTGAGAAGTACTGGTATTACCCACCTTTTCAGAGATGTATCTGTGTATATCTTTTTTAAGGAATTGGGTCTCACTGAATATGTTGTTTTGTACCTGTTTTTAATCCTCGTGTACTGTAGAATGTTTTCATTTCCATAATTTTATAATGCCACTTTTGATAGTTCTGTGCTATCCTATTCTATAATTTACTTGACCATTTCCCTCTGATTGCCTTTTAAAAATCTCTTTTTTATATTCTTATCCTCTAAGCTATTGATCTATCTTGTGGTTACTGTCATTGTGGTTATAGAACCCACATAGTTTTCCCAGATTGCTTTTCTCTGGCCACAGACAGTTTGGTCTGTTCTTTCTTATTCAGCCCATGTCCTTTTGGAGGTCATCTTTTCCCTTCAAAAGTTCTAGATATCCTCAGTGGAGGCTCCTTCCCACCAGATTACCAGAATGGTCAGGGAGGATTTAGACCCTGCCTTCCCTATTTACAGTTCCCGTACAGTTAAACCAGAACATTGCACTTAAAGATTCCCACTGTTTTCCCACAATAACTCACAGACTAGTGGCAGATGTATAAAGTATATTGTAATTGTGCATGCCCTCTTGTTTCATGGAGCTATAAAAAGATTCAAAAAATACAGAAATGCTGTGCTGACAGGAGTTACTCAGACATCCAGGAAGACTGAACTGGTTAGGAAGGAGAGATCATTTATTACCCAGAAGTCAGTTAGAGTCTCATCCAGCTGAAAATGTTCATTTCATTCATCTCAACTGGCCTCCCCCTCAAAACAGAAGGGAAGCAGGGCTTCAGGCTAGGAGAATACTGCCAGGAAGGACTGTTTGACGATACAGAAGAGCCAGAAACCTCAGGAGAAAGTGACAAAATCACAAGGTAAATTGTCATAGTGAAGGTCATTGAACAACTGGGCATGTTCACACATAGCCTGTAGTCTTGAAAAGGGCAAATTTAAATGGCACTGAGAGAATTTTAAAATGCATTGAACAGAGATGGAAGAGGAATGGAAAGATTCTAACCATCACTAAGGAGCTAGTGAGAAAAAAAATGGAAAGATCCAAGTGAATTTTAAAATAAAACTAGCAAGTCTACCTAAAAAGATCTGTAATACAGTTTTGAAGGAAGGCATAGTGGTTGGCTAAGGTTCTGGAATGAAAAGCCTAGCTAGTGTAAGCAAAGATGTTTACTGGAGTGAAGGTGGAAATAGCCATGGAATGGCAGGAATCAGGGAACTATGGAGGCTCTGGCAGGTAAAAGTGAAGGCTGCCTTTTCAGAGCACAGGCTAACATGATTCCATCTTCATATCTCCTCTTTGCTCTTTGTGTTCTGTGTCTGTGCACAGGTTTTCTCCTTCCCTGACAGTGTGATAGAAAATAGAGTTCCATACAGCTCTTGAGTGCATGTCCCTGGTTCAGCCATTTTGAAAGAGAAAACTGTCTCTTTTTCCCAGTCTGAAATTCCTGGGAAGGAACCAATTGATGCAGTTTGATCATGTGTTTATTCCCAGTCTGCTGTGGCCAGAGGATATTGTTACATGCCATAAGCATGACCACCTCACTACAGATGGAGGGGAGTAAACAGTTCCCAGAAGGAAGGTGGCTAAGCGGGCAATAGGTTCCTTCCAAGTAAGCATATAAGCAAAAGCAAATAGAGATTATAGAGAAGGTGGGGACCCACAGTGGGTTGGTTTAATGAGAAATGCTAACAATTATAACAATAATGCCAGGCTGTGAAGATTAAGGGAAAGGTCCATTGCTTGTGAAACTGAAATGTCAAAAATGTCTATGAAAAAAATATGAGAATTCCAAGTTTTTCATTCTGCAAAATCTTTTCAGACTAGAAAGGATAGGACAAAAAAACCTAAGGCAGCACTTACTGCCTGTACACCACCCTGCCCCCAAACATTCAGAGTACCTGCAAAGGTGGAAATAAGCATTATGCTTGTCATTGATTCAAATTACATGAAGTTCTGCGTCATGTTAAAGCTAAAGTCAATACTGAAGCTGCAGTTGAGAAATGATTCTAGAAAGATCTGTGTGTGGTGTTGTCCGAATATCTGTAGATAGATAAATGGATAGACACGTAGATATATACATACAGAATTTCTAGATTTAGAGGAAGTATGTATGCATAGAAAATATTTTTATTTATCTAAATAAAAATAGGGAAATGCAGAAAAGCACAAAGAAGGAAATAAAAGTTAGCCATAATTACCCAAAGTAGTACTAAATTTTGTGAACATCTAGACTTTTTCTCTCTGCTCATATGGAGGGGGGCAGTCTTGACTTCATTCCCATGTTTTTTCTTCTCCTGTGTAATGTCCACAGGCCATAGCACCCTCCACCCTGGAACGCACCTTAGGAGCTCTTGCCTAGAGTGGTTGAGTCAAATCTCTTGGGGCGGGGACTGGGAGTGTGTGTTTTAATGAGGCTTGTGGATAATTCACACACTCATACAAGTTTGAAAAGCACAGTCTCCATGAGTATGTGCTGTCTGTAATGTGAACAGATAACACAGAAACGGAGCATAGGCACTTAAAAGTATTTTGACATGGCTGTGACATGCAAGCATGAGAACTTTTAAAAAAGTATCTTTTACAAATGTTATCTGTCCAGTTAACTCCTTTAAAAAAGAAGAGAAGGAAAATTGTGATAATTGGTGCCTGTGGGGAAAGATTAGGGGAGCAAAAAAGACTTTTATTTTAAAAGATATCCAAAATCTGGTACATACCTGTAATTCCAGTACTCAGGAGGCTGAAGCAAAAGAATCGAGTTTGAGGTCAGCCTGGGCTGCATATGGAGGCGAACCTCGGCTACATAGCAAAACCCTATCTCAAAAAAATTTTTAATAAAAAGTAAAGGTAAATAAAAATAAAAAGATATACAAAAGCACAAATAGACAAACAAAAACTAGTCCTTGAGCAAGGATAGTTACAGAAGAACTGGTGTGCCCTAGGCCGCTTTTGATACAGAAGTACGTGTTTCAAACAGACCTGCTGCAACCTGTAGCCACTTGCAAGGATCACTTCTAAAATGGATGTTTGCTTGTTTTACTGGGAGTGAGAAACTGTAGCTTCTTGAAGTAGAGGGATAAGCAGGAGCCAGACTTTGGTCTTTATGTAGGGACAGAGGAAGCTGCTGAAGGTTTTGGAAGCAGGGAGGTGGCATGAGCAGGCTTGCTTTTTACAATGAGTGATAAGAGTGGGGCAGGAAGCCTGGGTAGGAGGCAGTTATCCACCTCTTCATAAATGATGATGGTAGCTTAAGGCAGTGTTGGGTGAGATGAAGAAAAGTGGATACATTCAAGAAATTTGCCTTTTGTCTTCACTTTTGTTAAAAGAGAAGCTTCTGAATACATGTCAGGAGGTAAGGAAGAGAATGAATCCATGGTTTAAGTTTGTGTCCTGAATATTGCAGCACTGATGGTTTTTTCACAATAATCTGGTTTGTGTGCTATTTATTTAAATAAAAGAATAGGTGACAGGTTGCATAGCTTGTATGTATACATATTCTGCTCATAGTCTGCTCACTGTCCTTAGAAACGGCACTGCATCCAGGAGCTTAGCTACAGGGGACTTACAGGGACGGGGGTTGTTTTTTACCTGAATGCCTAGAGAGTGTAGTTCCAGTCTTAATTTACTGCAGAAAATCTGGTTATTGGCCCTTCATCCTGTATCTTGCAACCTGAGAACACAGTTTTATTTATATTTCCACAAGAAAAAATTCAGTCTGAATATTTAATAGAATTTATTGAAAATAATTTTTCCAGGAATATACAGGTATAAAATCCAATTAACTAAAACTTTTAGTGTTTATTGTATATAATATGTGCTTGCTTATGTCACTGCTAATTTCTGGTGATTAAATTCAGTGTATTAAGGAGCATGCTCAATGCCTATCATGGTTTATGCAATGATTACCCAGACTTTGAACTTAACTGACCAATAGTGTTTCTTACAAAACTGGAGAGTCTAATTTAGGGTTGCCTCCTTTTTGTTTTATCAAGTAAGACCCTAAAACTGAATCAAGAATTTTTATATCTACTGTCTATCACCATCAAGTCAACTATACTAACAGTAGTTAACACCAAAGAGGGAAAAGTGGTCAAGAAAAGATTCTGTGTTTTCTCCATTACTTAAAAAAAAAAAAATGCTGAGTGTGGTAGTATGTGGCTATAATCCCAGCTACTCAGGAGGCAGAGACAGAAGGAGATCTTAAGTTCGAGGCCAGCTCAGGTTAAAAACAAAAGAGCTGGGGTATCCTCAAGAAGTAGAACAGCTATTTAAAAAAACTCACCATTCACCTTTGTTTTTCTTTTTACTATGGGTTGGAGGAAGGGTCATCAGGGGCTACTCTCTGCAGGTAGAATTTAGGAGCCACCATTCTAGGAGTGGCTTCTCAGTACAGAGAAGATGTAAAGATACCCATTGATCAGGGGGTGGAAGCTGAGGTCACCAGCTGAGGCAGGGTGGTGGCTGTGGTGGGGTCGCAGGGGAGAGTCTTCTGTCTTCTTTCCAGTCATCCTTACCTCTGACCAATCCACTTTTCTGTCTGTCTAACATGTTTAGCCTATCAGCTTATCACTGTGGTGATTGCAGCAGCAGGAGGCGGGCTGCTCCTCATCCTAGGCATCGCACTGATTGTTACCTGTTGTAGGTAAGTGATGAGAATTCAAACTCTAATCTTGTTTCTTTGCCTGTGCTGTGCAAGGGTCATTTTTCCTTCCTAAAGAATACTGGAGGAAATTTGCAATATTAAATCACAATGTGTGAGTGAATCATTAAAAAGGAGAAAGAGAAATTCATAATAGTTGGTGCCTGAGGGAAAAGAAAGAGAGTAAATGGGACTTTATTTTCTTTATTAAACAAGAAAATCCAGGGCTGGATGCGTGGCTCAAGTGGTAGAGCACCTGCCTAACAAGTGCAAAGCCCTGAGTTCAAACCCCAGTACACCAAAAAAACAAAAATCCAAAAAGCACAACCAACAAAAGAAAAAAAAAAAAGATAAGGTGAACTTCAGTAAAATTAAAAACATTTTTTGGCAGTATTTGGGTTTGAACTCAGAGCCTTACACTTCCTAGGCAGGTGCTCTACCACTTAGACCACACCCCCAGCCTTTTTGCTTTAGTTATTTTTTGAATAGGGTCTATCATTTTTTTGTTTAGGCTGGCCTGGATTGTGGTCATCCTATTTACATTTCTGATATAGCTAGGATGACAGGCATATACCACCAAACCCACCCATTGGTTGAGATGGGGCTCTCGATAACTTTTTGCCTAGACTGCCTTCAACCACAATTCTCCATATGTCTGTCTCCTGAGTAGCTGGGATTACAGGTGTGAGCCACCATGCCTAGCCACAAAATTAAAACCTTTTAAAGTTCTATGGCTGGGGCTCTGTGGTAGAGTACTTGCCTAGCATATATGAGGCCCTGGGTTCAATCCCCAGCACATGGGGGATGGGGACTTTTGTGCAAAGAATACTATCAAGAAAGTGAAAGCCAGATGCTGGTGGTTCATGCCTATAATCCTAGCTATTTGAGATCAGGAGGATTGCAGGTACAATTGAGGACAACCAGGTAAAAAGTTTGTGAGACCCCATCTCAACCAATAGGTGGACCTGGTGGTGCATGCCTGTCATCCCAGCCACCCAGGAGATCAGGAGGATCGAGCTTAGCCCAGTCAGTGCAAAAAAGTTTGGAAGACCCCATCTCAACAGAAAAAAAGCTGAGCATGGTGGCCCACACCTATCATCCCAGGTATAGGAAAATTTTAGTCCAGGCTGGCCTGGGAATAAATGTGTGACTCTATCTCAAAAATAAACAGAACAAAAAGGGCTGGCGGCATGGCTCAGGTGGTAGAGCGCCTGCCTAGCAAATGTGAAGTTCAACTGAACTGAGTTCAAACCCCAGTACCACCAAAAAAAAAAAAAAAAAGTGAAGCTAAGTATAGTGGTGCATGTCTATAATCCCAGCACCTGGAGGCTGAGGCAGGAGGATCATAAGTTCAAGGCCAGCTCAGGCTACATAGCAAGACCCTGTCTAAAAAAAAGCAAGGAAGGGTGAAAAGTCAGTTCACAGAATGGGAGAAAATAAAAAAATAAATAGCTGAATATTGAATCATTAATAAGAAATGTGCATCTAGAAAATAGAAAGAATTCTTATTAGTCAGTAATAGACAACTCAATTGATATTTCTCCCAAAAAGATATACAAATGACCAGTAAGCACATGAAAGGATGTTCAACATCATTAATCATCAGAGAAATATAATCAAAGCCACAGAGAGCTACCACGTCATACCACTAGGATGGCTATTTTTAAAAAAATAGAAAATAACAAGTGTTGGTAAGAATGTGGAAAAGTTAGAATCCTGATACATGGCTGGTAGGAATGTAAAATGGTGCAACCACTTTGAAAACATCTCATACAATGCTTTCAGTCTTGGGTATATACCTAAGAGAAACAAAAACATATCTACACAAAAACTTGTACCTGGATATTTATAACATTATTCATAATAGCCAAAAGGTAAAAATAATCCCAGTGTCTATCAGCTGATGAACAGATAAACAAAATGTGATGCAGCAATACAGTAGACTATCATTGAGCCATACAAAGGAAAGAAGCACGGATTCATGGATGAACATTAAAAATATTATGCTGAGTGAAGAAATAAGCCAGTCACAACAGATGATCTAGGGTGTGATTCCATTTTTATGAGCTGTCTAAAATAGGCAAATCTAATAGAAACAGAAAGTAAATTAGTGAATGCCTGGGGCTGGGGTACTGTAGGAGGAGGGGTTTGAGGTTTCTTTTGGTGATGGTGACCTGTTCTAAAATCGATTGTGATGATGGCTGCACAACTTTTCAGTATGCTAAAAACATTAAGTGGGAATCATATAGAGTCTATGAACTTACTGCAATAAAACTCTGATAGGGATTACCCAGAATATTTTAACAGTAGAGAAGTTGTAGCAGCAACCCAGGATGAGCAGTAAACTTGGCTGTAGGCTTCCTTGGAAGCCATTGGGATTGGGTTCTTACTAAGAAAGGAAGAGAAAGAAGGAAGTTGATCTCCCTTCTCTGTGATTATCTGTTCAGATAAAGGAAAATTCTGACCTTTGATATAGATGAGAAAAATGACAAGACTTATCTGCAAATAAGAGATAGAGGGAAACTTCTAAAATTATGTTACCTTTTCCACCATTGACATGAAAGACATTTTAAGATATTCTCTATCTCCAGTAAGACCACAGAGAACAATTTGCCATAACTGCCCTTTTGAATGTAATGAGTGGAAACACACATATGTTACGAACTAGGAGCAGTTACCTAAGAGGGACAAAACCTGAGATCTCAATGGATATAAACCTCATTTTTGTAACATGGTCTATAACCACATGGCACAGTCATTTTGGGAAAGAGCCTGTGAATATTGGTTACTGAGAAGGCAAGGTACAGTAGTTATAAACAATAACGTCATTGTTTGAGACCAAATACTCCACCTGCTGAGATAGGAGCCCGTCTGCTTTGAACTTGCTGAAAGGGCCAACACCTTAAGCCACATTGCTAAACATTTGGTTTTATGACCTTGGGTCATTTTGTGCCTTTCCCAGAAAATTTACTTATAGGTAAGTAAAGGAGAAGGAAAAACTTCATACTATCTTACTAAAAGCAAATATAATTTAAAATTTCTGTCTAGGTCCATTAGATAGGTATAGAATATATATTCTAACAATGTCTAGTCAGTGAAACTTCACAATAGGGTTTCTGTGGCTGAAATGAAAATGTGGGTGACCTTTGTTGTGAAAAAACATCCTGTTTTTGCGAAGTAGCTTCGCGTAGTAGAAAGAACACTGGTTGGAAAGGTGGAAGGCCTGATTCCAGTGCCAACTTTGCTAGTAGCATAGGGTGACCCAGAGCTTGAATCAGGTGTCTTCAATGAGCCAGACTTGCCCTATCCCCAGAGCTCCTGACCCCAGTCTTCCCATGTAAATTCTAGTGCCACTGAATTTCCCTCCTATGGAACTTCTGATTTTTGTCTCCTGGCTACTCCAAGACACAGTGACCTCTGTCCATCCCTATCCCCACCCCTTGAGTCCAACAGTTCTGTTGCAGCTGTCTTTGCTCTTGCCCTCCTTTAGGTTGGAAGTCTTTCTGCATTCTTTCTCCTGCTTGCATTTTTACATGTTTAGGCAAATACTGCTAATAATAGCAACATTCCTCAGGGGGGCAGCTACACAGAAATAGTAGTGATAGCTCTCAGTCTTAATTTATGTTGTAAAGTAATGGTTGGTATTTTCATAGATATCATTTCTTTACAGAGCTTATTCATAGAACTCTTCAAATATTTTTTATCTCACAGAAAGAGTAAAAATGACATAAGCAAACTCATCTTCAAAAGTGGGGATTTCCAGATGTCCCCATATGCTGAGTATCCCAAGAACCCTCGATCACAAGAATGGGGTCGAGAAGCTATTGAAATGCATGAGAACGGAAGCACCAAAAACCTCCTCCAGATGACAGATGTGTATTACTCGGTGTGTATTCCTGTGCCCAGGGCAGCCTTGGGCTCCTATCTCCTCAGAGAAGAAAAGGAGTTCTGTTTTGCTTAACCAGCTAGTTAAGCCTTGGAGAGAATGGTGGCACCAGAATCTCACTTATATATTGTAATGTTCAATTTGTTTATGATCTATTTGCATGTATTTATCAGTAGGCACTGAGGTAGGAAGGACATTTCCAAGTAGCACGTTACTTTTATGGGGTGGTAGCAGTAATCTGTGAACTTGATTTTAAATTGTAGAAATGTAAACTGTAAAGAGAGAGGTTAATGGTATTTAGCTCTTCACCCTTTCATTTTTATCTCCTGTTTACCATTCTTTACCTTGTCTTATGTGGTCAGATAGTTAAAACTAGGTGTTTGAAAAGGTATAAAGAAAACAATTCACTGTCATCATCCTCAACAAGAAGTTTTCAGAGATTTAGAGGATTATAAATTCAGTAGATCTTTAATAATTTGCCCTCTTCAGCCCTGAACTACATCAATTGGAATGACAGAATACCTTGAGCCCTGGCTGCTTCTGTCCCACATTAAATTTAACCCAAGTCTTATTCCTAGGTTCCTTTTGTAACACCGTGTCAACGGTAAAGCAGATGCTAACAAGGATATCTGAACTGAAAAATAAACAGATGTCAAGTGACTTATCAGTACAAGTTAACAGCAATAAACATGAAACCTTGCCCTGTGTGGAATTAATGGCAGGAAAGTCTCATTAGAGAAACCACAGTCCCTTTGGTTGCTACAGGAATTAACCATGAAGATCAGACTTTGGATGGGAGGGGCATTTGTTCATGCTAAGGAGCTGTTTGTTTCAGTGTGCTCTTTGAAAAACTTGGACTTGGAGGAAGAACAAGAAATAAGAAAGATATAAACCAGTTGCTGCTGGCTGAGTAGCTGTAATCCTAGCTACTCAGGGGGCAGAGATAGGGAGGATCATGGTTCAAAGCCAGCCTGAGCAAATAGTTCCATGAGACCCTGTCTCAAAAAAACCCTTCACAAAAAGGGCTGGTGGAATGACTCAAGGTGTAGGCCCTGAGTTCAAGCCCCAGTACCACAAAAAAAAGAAAAAAGAAAGATAAATGTAGCTGAAAACTAGGCTCTGGTTAAAATGTTTCCGTTACTAGTTCTGCATAGGGCTTTGTTTTTCTCTATCAGGAAAGTTCTTTTCCTTTCCTAACTGAAGTCATAACTATGCAGGTGTTTTCCCCCAGGCACACCAGCCACATTCTTGCTAGGGACTCCTTGTCCCCAGTGTGTTGTGATCACAGCACAAACAGGCCTGCGATGTCATGAGACCCAGCTTCCCTGCATGTTTCTGAGGCATTCCCTAGAGAGTTGCCTTAAGTAAATCTAGTTTAGAACTATGAGTGGAGGTCTACAAGTAGGAGAGATTTGCAAAGTCCCCTAGATATCACGATGTTTCCATTTTTATGTTCATGGAACCATACTTACTTACTATTGTGGGAGGAAGGGCATAAAGACAAGACCCATTTATGATGTTTGTCGGCTCCTGCCCTACCCACCCATCTCTCCCCCCAATAGAAATCTGTAAACACCCTCATCACCATCTTCCCTTTACCTGGTACTGCTCCAACCATAAACAGTGTCTGAATTCCTATACGTGAGAACTGAGAGACATTTTTTTCTGAGACCAACAGGGTGGAATTTCCCTGTGTTGCCTTCCAGCATCTGTCCACCCGATGCCATCCTGACAGGTTCACATCCATCCCCGCACCTGGCTCAGTGCAATATTCCTGTTTCCATGGGATCCCTTGCCACCATGGTACTGTCTCTGCAGCCTCTCAGTCCTCACCCTTGGACAAGCATCCCCCCACCTCTTTTTTTCTGGTGGTTAAAAAATCACATTGCCCAGCCCCACCCCAATCTTGGTTTTATGACTAAACAGATTGTAAAAACTGTGAACCTTGTGTGTCTTAATGGTCATTGAGAGTTCCTTGTCTTCTGCCCCTGTGGTCTCGTGTATGACAGTCCAGAGTTTAGCTTCACTGGCATGGATGAGGACGCCGTGTTCTCCCATCCCAGAACCATGAGCACCTCAAACAGTCTAGTCATTGCTGGCCCCAGTTAACACTTGTATGCAGCCCAAGCCCCCATGCACCCCTGCATTAAAGTTTCATACTGAATGTAGAATGTTTTACACTTAAAGTTAAATTGGAGAATAATTGGCTTCTTTTCTCTTTGTCATCCAGCCCACAAATGTAAGGAATCCTGAACTTGAACGAAATGGACTCTACCCAGCGTACACTGGATTGCCTGGATCACGGCATTCTTGCATTTTCCCGGGACAGTACAATCCATCTTTCATCAGTGATGAGAGCAGGAGAAGAGACTACTTTTGAGTCCAAGAGAAAGAGGGCCCATTGCCCTGGGTCAGTTCCCTGGGACCTCTGTGGCTCAGAGCAATGCACCACAAGGGAGCAATGTGCACTGGCCACTCCCAGGACTTGTCAGAGCCACACATAAGTGGCAAGCAGAAAGAGGAACAGGTGTGAGGGGCGTGACCACAGTGGAAGGGGACAGAGGATGTGGAACTCAGGCTGCTCATTTGGCACCTTTGTTGTTACTGTGAACGTGAACATGGGCCAGTATCAAGAGAGTCTGAGCTGCAACATGGCACTGGTGCCTAGGGGCAAAAGCCACAGCAGACCACTAGGTATCATTGCAAGGACCCAGTTTTCCCTTAGTTTGCACTTTAGTAAATTGGGCAGGGAGGTTTCCTTTTGAATTTGTTTCAAGACTGATCCAGAAAAGAGGCTTCCTTTCCTGAGACACTTCCGTAGGCTAAATTTGGTGATTAATTTGCAGCAGGTGCTGACACTTTATTTTCCTGCCTGGTGCCTCCGTGCTGAAAAACAGATGGAGTGGGGAACATACCACAGATTTGATGCTGCTGCAATCAAATGTACAGTATTTCAGTGTTTCTAGGTTGTCTTATACTAGTTTCCAAGCCAACCCCCTAAATGAGGAATTGACATTTGTAAGGCACACCACACAACTTCCATTTGTCTAAGTCAAGGTGACACATTTATTTAAGATTTTTTTAACCCCTTTACAGTTAAATCTTGCTTTTCAAGCAAGTCTGGCTCAAGGCAAAACAACTTAGATTTGGTTTTAGTTAAGAGACATCCAGCTGTCCTCTAGAGAGACCCAGCAGGCAGAATCAGGGGCTGGCCCTGAATGCAGTGGGGCACTTTTCACCCATGAGGTTACTGCAAGGGACCTGGGACTCTGACCACAATTATGATGACCAAAGGCTACTATGGATGCTTTAGAAAAAAAAAACTAAGCACAGGTGGGTGTGTGCTGGCATTTCACCACTGACGGAAGGTAGCCTTCTACAGTCCCTGCAGCTGAATGTGATTAGGGGGATGGGCTGAATAGACTAGATTTCTTGCATCACCAGGGCTTGGAAAGTCATGAGGATTCCTGAAGAAGAATAGGGAGCTAGGATGGAGTCACAGGTAAGCAAGCTGTGTTCATAATCTCACCCACAAACTCTGTAAACTTTCAACCATTCAAAGCTATTTATTCACTGAAGAAATAACTTACTTTCTCTCACCTAGTCATTGGTACCTCATTATGCTCCTATGTAGTGCCCTCTGGAAATACAGTTACAGTGTAAGTCAGCATTGGAGAACTGAAGAGTGGCTGGCTAGGGATCTCAGAGCTTGCTTTTGGGGAAGGAAATTCCATGTCTTGTTTATTATGCCTGTGACTGGGTCCTGCATGGCAGGCATATCCAGTGTTCAGTGTCTATTCCTTGTGGAACTATATTCATTTTCTTTTTGTGAAACATCCTGGTTTTGGATGAAGTGAAGAGAACACAGAAGTTAAAAAATTGTCCCCACCCTGGAACTGGGAGCTCTGTGGCACACATTTATGGAAATGGTGTAGCTATTGGAAACAGTTCTGCCCAGGGCATGTTTGTTTCTTCAAGATTCTCTGATCTCTTCGAAACATATGCAATCTGTTTTAAGTGTGAACTTCTGTGTCCCACAATCCCCACCACTCATATCACTTGCTAGAGTGGGACCATTAATCAGGTGCCCTGGATTTTGGTAGTTAAGTTGCACTCATCTCACAAGATGAATTCCGTTGCTGTCAGTGGAGATTAACTTAAACTTTCAATGCCTCACCATCTTCAAATCTTGGGTCTCGAATGTATCTGTGAAACTAAATGGCTGTTTGTGCCTCACATCTAATTGGAGAGCCCTGTGCTCCTGCCCTCGGCTCACCTGAGCCAACACACCTGGATTCCTTGTGAGACAGCCTCACCCCAGTTCCTTATGTGGCATCCCTGCTCTCCCTGGGGCTTCACTGCTATGAGAGAAGCTATCCTGTTAGCTGTCCCCAGAAACACATATCTGCTGCCTTCAGCTGACATCACAGCTGGCAGATCATCTTCTGTATGAGGACCAGAAGCCTTAAGCCTCACAAAATGAAGTACTTTGTCTCCGAAGCATTCTTGGGAAGAACTCCCAAAGAGTGTCCTGTGAGTTCCAAAAGTGCTTGCCTCTTCATGAGTTTTGTCCATATAGTAGATTAAGATGGTTTTGCTTTATTGTTTGTTATCTACTGTGAAAAAAGGGAACAGCAGCAAGATTGAATTCACATAGCATCTATAATGTCTAGGAGGGTGGGGAAAGCATCCTGAGTTAGGAGAAGGCTCAAAAAGAGCCTAACTGTTAACCAGTGTTCCTTGTCAACTATGGGTGAGGATGAGAGGCTGAGTTCACTCCCACTTAGAGGTAGTAGCTCCTGAAGGGTTTGCTTGGGCCAAAAGGAAACAGCTGGTAGGATGTCAGCAGCCCATGGACAGGAGAGAAAGACTGGATGGACCCACACCTAACACTCAGGATCTCAGCTGAGGGACAAGTGCTCAGTGTCAGGCCCCACACCTGTAACATGCAATCATGTGCACATAAATGCATTGGCCCTGCAATAGGGCCCCATAGCTGAGGAAGTGGAAAGAATGGAAAAGCAACACTGTCCATAAGATGCTTCTGTAGGGGAGAGCCAGGCAAGTGAAACCTGTGCTCTAGGTGCATGCTGGTGCATGTGTCTCGGGGCGGGGGTTGTCATCCCTCCTTCCCAGCAGCAATTCTGGATTTTAAGCTCTTAATAGTCTTATTTCCCTTCTTCTTATCCTCTTTGCTCCATGAGCCAGTCCAGGGCACTGAGGCCTATGTCCTGAGGAGGATAAACAATGTCTCGTGTTCCTGTCATGTCCAGGTTCTACACAAGGTACTTGGCCTCATAGCAGCCTTGTTAGTTGGCCGTGAGAGTGCTCATTTCTTGGACATAGAAACCTTCAGAGAGGATAAACAACTTGCCTCATAGAGGCAGGATTCAAACCCCAGTCTGCCTGACTCTTCCTGTTGCTTATTCCTCTAGATCTCCCTGGAGGAATCTCACCCTGCTTACAGACACCTCCCTGTGCAGTGTGCCTTCAGTGTTGTAGAGGGCAAGAGACAGTGGACCTAAAAAATTACCTTTGGAAGAGCCTTGACATTAGTGAACACCAACCAAGCTGATGACATCAAGTACAAAAGTACTAAGCACCTTTTTCAAAATGTCAAAATGTCCTTTCTGGTTGGTTTGTACATATTTTTCTTGGACACTTGTCATCATTAAGAATTGGTGGTGGGCTTGTGCTCAGAAGAGCATATTGGTACGTGACTGTGGTATAGTAAGTGTGAGATGATGGCCTGGGTAGGGTTTTGACAAGCATAGCCAGACTTGCACATCCCTTGAGAGCTGTCTGACTTGTTCCCATAGTGAAACCATGCTCCCACATACTGGGAGTGTATTCTTGTGAACCATCATGAGAATTGGAAACCTAGTTGAATGTCTTAAAGGCTGATAAGTCTCCTTCTTTTGAGAGAAAGGTTATTTTCAGAAGCTGCTAAGTCATTTGGAGCCATAATTGCTGAATGGATGATGCAGTCAACCTAGCATTTGAGGTAAAAACAAATAAACAAAAAACCCAAGGTGTGGTTTGAGTTCTTGAAGAGGTAACTCTTAAATGCTGGCTGATGGGAGAGAGCAGCGTCTTTGGAATTTGACAGCCACCTAGCCAGTCTTTGAAGAATCCTATGTATTCAGATGTGAAAGTTCCAGAGCAGGTACACTAGGGTCATGCCTAGCAACCACATGGCTTTTTGGTGTCTTGTTAAGCCACCTTGCCCTTGGTGAAGTGTGCAGGTACCCTGCAGCTGTGGAACTTTGCCTGAATAAATAGATCTGTACCATTGAGTTGCTTACCCTTAGCTGAGTTTAGCCCAACATACCCAAACTAGGGGTTTGACCCCTAGTTTAGAAGACTGGAGCACTAGTCTTCTAGTGGAGGAATGCCAAGTTCAGAATTTCAGTATTTCAGTATGTTGTAATTTATTTAAAATTGCCTTTAGGATCACAGTCTTTTTGGTTTTTTTGGTTTTTCTTTTTTTATCTGAAAGCTTTTGTGGGGCTAGGAAGGGACATTCATTTCTTTCTTCTTCTTTCTTCCTTCTTCTTTCTTCTTCTTTCTCTTCCTTCTCCTCCTTCTTCTTCTTCTTTCTTCTTCTTCCTTTCTTTTCTTTCTCCTTCTTCTTTCTTCTGACATTCTGACAGGGTCTCACTCTGTAGCTGGCCTCAAACTGATGATCCTCCCACTTCAGCCTTCCAAGTGCTGGGATTACAGGCATGTACCACCATGAATGATCATTTCTTTCTTCTTAACAAAACATAATTCTAAGTTTTTCACGTGCATTTTTTTGGAAACAAAAATAGTTTTGTAGAGTTTGCCTTTGGGTATGTGTTCTTTTTCTTTTTTTCTTTTCTCAAATCCCCAAAGAAGAAAACTGGTTAAAATAGAAACATTGAAGTATTAAATGCCAGTTAATTTGCTGTACTTAAGTATCTCAGTAGTGTTACTCTCTTTCATATCTGATGGAAACCTTAGCTTGCAGAAAAGCCTGTGAAACCAAAGGAAATCTTTTAGGTCTAAAAAGAGACAGATCCTACACTGGATCTGCCCTGTGGGCATTTTCAAAAAGAACATTTCAAAGGTGTTGCTTATTAGATTCTGGTTTTGTAATTATTAATGATGTATTTAATGCACTTCAGTGCAGAATTTTTAGGTAGGCAATGGAACAGGACAGGGATGGGATAGAACCTGTTTGTCTGGGAAACTGATCCAGCTTACTTATCTTTCTGTACTACACAGGCCTGTTCTAAAAAGAAAATGATTGTTTCATCATGAGTTGCTGTGAGTTTTGTTAATGTTTGTGTTTCTGGATTTGTGGTTATGTGGAGCATGTAGCTGGAGTTTGAACTGTTTGAGTTTTCACATTGTTCTGGATTCCTCTTTGTAAATCTTTAAATCTCAGACCCTGGTTGATTGTGTTAAATCCATTATGAGAATGTTATTTAAAGTTGTATTATAATTGCAGCCTCCACTAATTATTCAGTACTGTAGCAGCAAAGTATTATTTGTAAGAATTTGGTTATTTTTATACTTATATTCACCATAAGTCTGGCGTTCTAGTCAGTAAAATGATGCAATAAAATATCATTTTCATTATGTGTTCATCTCTTAATAACATGCAAACCAGACTGCAGTGTAGTAAGTAGGTTTTTTTTCATGAGAGCATCCTTTAAACAAGGGAAGCATTCAGTGAACTCCTACATGGCCAGTATGGGCAGGAGTCATTTCTCCATCCTTAGTGCAAAGAAGTGAGGAAGTACACTGTTGATAGATGGATGGATGGACAGACCTAAATGATAAAAGGCCTAACTCAGATATAACACTTGCTTCTGTTTATTTTTCTCTCTAAACTAGAGGGCATAAGTAACTGATTCAGACTCTAGAAATGTCCTCCTGAGTGCCTCCCATGACCTCTCCATGCCAGCTTCTGGCATCTTGGAGAAGGGACAGGATGTGCTCTGGTGAAAAGAAATTGTGGAAATTTCAGACAGTGGGCCATGAATCTTTCACTTACAATGGCCTAGGAATGTGGCTGCCTGGCTAGATACATATTCATTAATAGCTGCCTTGGATGTCTTGCATGGCAGAGATAGAGGAGCCTCTCAAATGCTTTATGGAAAAAACCTTGGCACTAGGGGAGGCCAGTAAGAGCAGCTTGGGGGCATGAAGGCAACTTTTTTAACAGATTGGATCAGGGCTGTTGCCACTAAACATTCCTGAATGGAGATGACCAACAGCCTTCTCTTCTGAACAGTGCCCCCTACTTAGTTTTCCCTACTTGACAGCCTCCAACTGAGATCCTGACAGGAATCCAGTGCTGACCCCTTCTTGTTCCTGCTCAGGCTAGCCACACGTATACATACTTCATTGCTAGCTCTTTCTCTCCACTGGTAATTTTTTTTTAAGTTGTATGTACTTAAGTTGTGTGTACAACATGATGTTTTGGTATATACAGTGAAATGGTCAAGCAAGTTGGCATATCTGTCATATCACAGTTACATGTGTATGTAGTAAGGACACCTAAAATGTACTTTTTAAATACATTTTCAGCATACAATACAATATTAGCTGGGGTGCCCACCCTGCCCATTAGATCTCTAGACTAATTCATCCTACACAACTGTAAGTTTGTACCCTTAACCTACTTTTCTCCTTTCCCTTTCCCTCATACCATTCTCTTCTCTGTTTCCATGACTTTTTTTTAAAGATCCTTTATAGTTGTAGTTTGGATGTGGTTCACCCTCCAAAGGTTTATGTGTTAGAGACTTAGTCCTCATGACACTGTTGGGAGATGGTTGGACTTTTAATAGGTGGAGCCTAGTGGAAGGTCCTTCGCTCAGTTGAAGGTGTGCCCTCAGAAGGGATTGGGGGATTCCAGTCTTTCTCTGCCTTCCTGTTTTACAGTGTGATTTCTTCCTCACACTTGGGCTCTACCATCATGATGTAATCCTCCATAATGTGACAACCATGAGAGCCCTCCCAAAGCTGAGCTGAGACATTGTTGATACCATGCCTGTGAACCTCCAGAACTATGAGCTAAATCAAGTCTTTTTTTTTTTTTTTCTGGTGCTGGGAAATGTAGGACTTTGTTCATGCTAGGCAAATACTCTACCACTGAGTTATATTCCCAGCCCTTGGGTTTTTTGGGACAGGGCCCAGGCTATGTAGTTCAGGCTGGACTTAGACTCACTGTGTAGCCTGGACTGTTCTTAAACTCACTAACCTGCCTTCAACCTCCTGAGAGCTGGGGTTACAGGTGGGAGCCAACAGGCCTAGCTCACCTCTTTTCCTTATAAGTACCTAGCCTCAGGAATTTTTATGATAGCAATGAATAGACATGACACGTGTAATACACAGCAATTCATGCAAGTAAGTGAGGTCATGCAATATTTGTCTTTTCTGTGTCTGACTTACTTCATCTAACATCATGTCCTCAAAGTTCCATGCTGTCTCAAAGGGCAGCATCTCCTTTTTAAATGATGAATAATATCATTGTATGTGTACACAATTTCCTTATTCACTCATCTGTTAAAGGACAATTAGGTTATTTCCATATCTTAGCTATTTTGAATAATGCCGCACACTGGCAATTGTTTTGAACCTAAAATGGGAGGGTTTTTGTTATATATACAAAGTTGGCCTGAGTGTTTATCCTACTTGTGCCTCTGACCTGACTGAGCCTCTGCCCCAGGTTTTATTTGTCAACAAGGAAAGATCTCAGAAGTATTTTTAGGCTCTTAGACTTGCACAGTGTCCATTTTCCATTGCTTGGAAAGTGTAGGTAAGGTGCATGATAATCCAGATCAGAGTTCTTGTGCATTGAATGTTGAATGGTTATGGCAGCTTTCAAATCTCCAAACTGGATTGTGACATCATGACACTTCCTAGCACAGTGAGCAGGAACCTCAGGTCAAAAAGATCCAAGAGAGATGCCAGGAATAAATATTTATGTTGATTTTTACTGACTTCATTAAAAAAACTTTCAGTACCATCAGTTGGTACAAGACACTCTCCAAAAAACTCCTGCTGTTTTCCCAAATTACATCAGGCCTAAAAGTCTGCTCAGCTTTCTGAACCTCAGTGTCCTGACCAATAAAATTAGTAAAATAGTGATTGCCTTGCAGAGTTGTGAGGATTAAAAGAATTCATATGAAAACACTTTGTAAACTACAAAGAAATAACACACATTATTCTTATCAATAGGGGCCCTGCTGTCACCAAAAGAAGACAAACAGTTACACACCTGATATCATTGTGATGCTATTCACTAGTAACTGCTGGAGAATTTAGGCGATCAAAGTGTTCTTGCCACTTGCCCTTCACTTCTCTAACCTCCCCCACCCATAACATGAGGGGATTAATGGGCTCAGAATCATAACTGTGGGGATAGGAACCAATGCTATCCTGTTAAACATTTTATGCTTGGTGCCTGGCTCCCACCTACTAGGCATTCACTAAACAAATAAGGATAAGTGGATGGGCAAATCATCTGACAAAATACATGTACTAAAACTGGTGGTACTGGAGGTCTTGTCCCGCTGGCAGCTGAAGGCTGAGAAGGCTGAAAACTGGGTGATGGTGAACAAACATATAGCTATGACATGTAACGGAACTGAATCCCTTAGCAAAACTCTCTTACAGCAATGCTCAAGCAGGCATTTGGGAGAAAGCACTTTTAAGATATATCAGATAGCAGAATTGTACAACAGCTATTTAATAAGATACCTCTAAGCAATTAAAAGGAACAAATGACCGCAACAGGCAACCACAAGGATGAGAAAAGTGGTGTGCCAAGTGACTAAAAGCTGACTATTAAAGGCTACTGACTGTAGAAGTCCATTTACATCATATCCTGGAAAAGCCTAGAGGGACAGAAAACAGATGAGTGGTTGCCCACAGGTAGAGAAGGGGATTTTTGCTGTTCAGCAAACCTTTCTAGCTTCCTTTTCTCCAGGCACACGATAGGATGAAGGTACCTACTCTCTTTGAACTGTGGCCATAAGACTTGTTTTGGTCAAAGAAAAAGTGAGTGGAAGTGAAATTTGTCACTTCTGGGAAGACACTTTAAGGATCAATATGTGATGTTCACTTCTCTGCCCTCAGCAGTCATGGAAATGAGTGCATGTTGGAATGGACCCACTTTTAGCCTGGGACCCTAAGTACCTAAGCTGAACATAACCCCTTGTTGCCAAGGTTGGATATAAGTGAGAAACTTGTGTGAAGGCAAAGATTTCAGAGTTGCTTGTTATTGCAGCATTACCTAGCCTACCCTGATGAGTACTGCTCCCTGAAACACACTCATCACTGCAGTTCATATGAATTGCTTGATTCCTAATTTAATGCTATGGAACATGTGTAATTATCATTAAAATTCTTCAACTACGTTGTCTTAATTTTTTTATAAGAATTCAAATCAGAAATATGTATCATATGATTAATATTTGCCAAACCTGGTGTGTGAAGCTTTGTGACTATGGGAGGGCTTTTAAATCAGAATGACCTGTTTGGAACTCACCTCTGCTGCTTAGTAGGTGTGTGAACTTGATGAAATTCTTAACCAATTCAATCATTAATTTCTTCCCCTGTAACATAGAGGAAATGATGATACCTCATTTACAGGCAGGTTGAGGGATTAAATTATGATGTGTGTACATTGTATCTAATAGGATACATGTAAGGCTCTGGGCCTGGGATGAAGCAAACATTGAGTAAATGTGTATTAGGCTCCATGGCAGGCAGCCTTGAGGCAGCTGGCTTGCAATAGATGGAAAAGTCTAAAGTATTTATGCCCTTCCCTCATACCTTACTTCACTGTCGTGAAAAATCCCATTGTAAAGCATTATCACTGTGAAACTATTATTATCGGTACCACAAAAGTTGTATTGGCCAGCACACCACAATTTTCAATCCAGTCTATATTTAGCCTGTTGATAACTAGGATAATCAAGGATCAAAGTCCCTCTTTCCTGTCTCTCCACGCCCTTCCCTTCACTTCCCAACATGCAGCATCTTGTCCCTCGCTTCCTGATTGGTTTATTGGTTCACATCTCACATTCAGCCTAATTCCTTTCTAAAGAATGAAGATCATCATCTTAACCTGGGAAAACGAAAGCAGCCTTCACCTTTAGCTATAGTACTGCAAGGTCATGCCCAGCATCTACAAATCCTGTCTGTGAGGGGGGTGGATCAGGAAGAAGTTATCACAGGGCCGGAGCCAAGTGCATACAACAGGTGGGGAGTTTTTTATCTTTTTTTTTTTTTCATTTTTCTTTTATTATTCATATGTGCATACAAGGCTTGGTTCATTTCTCCCCCCTGCCCCCACCCCCTCCCTTACCACCCACTCCGCCCCCTCCCGCTCCCCCCGCCTCAATACCCAGCAGAAACCATTTTGCCCTTATCTCTAATTTTGTTGTAGAGAGAGTATAAGCAATAATAGGAAGGAACAAGGGGTTTTGCTGGTTAAGATAAGAATAGCTATACAGGGCATTGACTCACATTGATTTCCTGTGCGTGGGTGTTACCTTCTAGGTTAATTCTTTTTGATCTAACCTTTTCTCTAGTACCTGTTCCCCTTTTCCTATTGGCCTCAGTTGCTTTAAGGTATCTGCTTTAGTTTCTCTGCGTTAAGGGCAACAAATGCTAGCTAGTTTTTTAGGTGTCTTACCTATCCTCACCCCTCCCTTGTGTGCTCTCGCTTTTATCATGTGCTCAAAGTCCAATCCCCTTGTTGTGTTTGCTCCTGATCTAATGTCCACATATGAGGGAGAACATACGATTTTTGGTTTTTTGAGCCAGGCTAACCTCACTCAGAATGATGTTCTCCAATTCCATCCATTTACCAGCGAATGATAACATTTCGTTCTTCTTCATGGCTGCATAAAATTCCATTGTGTATAGATATCACATTTTCTTAATCCATTTGTCAGTGCTGGGGCATCTTGGCTGTTTCCATAACTTGGCTATTGTGAATAGTGCCGCAATAAACATGGGGTGCAGGTGCCTCTGGAGTAACCTGTGTCACAGTCTTTTGGGTATATCCCCAAGAGTGGTATTGCTGGATCAAATGGTAGATCGATGTCTAGCTTTTTAAGTAGCCTCCAAATTTTTTTCCAGAGTGGTTGTACAGGTGGGGAGTTTTTCAAAAAACAAAATTTTTTGAAATTTTTTTTTGAAAAAAGCTCAGTGGTAGAATACATGCCTAGCATGCTCAAGCCCTGGGTTTGATCCCTAGCACCAAAAAAGAAAAGAGAAAAAAAAAATGAGCACCTGTTTTTCAAGCATGAAGCTCTGAGTTCAAACCCCAGTCTCACCAAGAAAAAGAAAACTATCAGCACAAATGCTACCTCATTATTAGGCGCTGATGTCCTTTCTGACCTTTTGATTATAAGACTGTCCTTTATTTTATGAAGCACTAGTGACAGAAGACAGTAGTTTTCTCTGCACATGCTTGGCCAGAAGATCCTATGTCAATTCCCTCTACAACCAATTTTTTTTTTTTTAGATATATCACAGCTTTTTTTAAAAAACTTTTAAATCTATGAACCTCTGACACAGTCCAGCCATACCATTTTACAAAAGAGGATATTGAGGCCAATGAGACTGAGCTACTTTTCCCAGTTTTCTAATGTTCCTGGTTGTATTTCTCACAACAGGACAGAAACACCAACATGAGATGGGAGGGGAAGAGTTTAGGTTTCAGAGATAGAGCTAGACTTACTAGCTATTGACACAGCAAAGCCATGGTATCCCTCGGATCTTAGTTATTATTTTATGCTTTTAAAACTAGGGTGGACCAGGTGCTGGTGGCTCACACCTGTAATACTAGATACTTGCGAGGCTGAGATCAGGAGGATTGTGGTTTGAGGCCAGCCCCAAGCAAATAGTTTGTGAGACATCATCTCCAAAAATAACCAGAGCAAAATGGACTGGACATGTGGCCACCTGCTTTGCAAGCATGAAGCCCTGAGTTCAAACCCCAGTCATTATAAATAAATAAAACTAGGATAGTTGTAGCATAAAAAGGCAATGCTTTATAAAAGAGCACAATCAGGCTAGGCTCAGTCTTCTTCTCAGCAACATTCAAAGCCAAAAGGCAGTGGCAGCACCTGGGAGGCTGTTCACTTAAATATGAAAACAAGATTCCAGGGAACCCAGCACCCAAGGAACACAGCTCCGTAGTGAAGTGCTGCCCACGAGGAGAGCAATCAAAAAACAATCTGGGAATGGAAAAGCCACTAGGGATAAACACTAGATCTCTTCAGATAGAGAGCTAATATTGAAAAAACAAAAGAATTAAGATTTGGAAATAGAGACTGTGCATGTAGCTCAGTGGTAGAGTGTGTGCTTAGCATGTAAAAGGCTCTGGGTTCAACCCCAGCATCAAAATAAAAAAGATTTGAAAATAGAATATATGTGGCAAATCCCTGACAAAGTAAAAATGATACCAGCAGCACACATACATGTGGGAGGAAGAATTAGATGCACTTCTGCTAATGCTCAGTCTGCCATAGCCCCTGGTGTGCTTAGCTCATGGGAGAAAATGGGGCCTTAAGTTCTAACTGTAATAGCCTGCTATGTTGGCTGGGGTTCTTAGTTGCAGAGATGAGCTTCCTATCTGTTTGGTTATTAATGGATATCTGATGGATCACAGAATCTCTGGGAGGGACTTAGAAGATTCCAAACAGGAATAGTGAAGTACTGCAGTGAAGACAGCCCCACTGGGCATGATCTCCACGGCTCTCACCACTGACCCCACGCAGGATGCTGGCACCTCAGCTCTGCTGCCTCTGAAAGCCAGAAAAACAAGCTCTGTCTTATGCCTGATGCTTTTCATTTCTTTCTTCTAAATACAAGTCTTGACCAGGTGCCTCTGATAAATGGTACCAGGTTAGAGACCAGTACCCTAGAGACAACAGAGGCAGCCTGAGCCATCAACTCTTCCAACCACCCTTAAAAAAAAGTGCTTAAGTTAGCTGGGCATGGTGGCATGTGCCTGTCAAACCCAGCTACTTGGGAAGCTGAAATCGGGATGATCATGGTTCCAGCCCAGCCAGTGCAAAAAAAAGTTTGTGAGATCCCATCTCAATGGAAAAAGGCTGGATGTGTTGATATGAATCTGTCACCCCAGCTAAGCTGGAAGTGTAAAATAGGAGGATCCCAGTCCAGGCTGACCTGGGCAAAAGCAAGACCCCACCAGAGCAAGAAGAATTGGAGATGCTACTCGAGCAGGACACCTACCTAGTGAGGGCAAATCCCTGGGTTCAAACTCCAGTACCGCCAAAATACATATATATTTAAGTCCTGTCTTCTTAAGGAGATGTCCCAGGACAGGGCTCATTTGCTGTGAGGAAGCCCTGTGCATGTCTCTGACTCCACCTGGGGGGACAGTCCACCTACTTTCAACCCAGTATTTTCCCTACTTGGAAAGACTTGGAAGAAAGTTCCACTGGGGAGGGACATGGAGCTTGGGAGGGAGTATGGAAGAACTGGACAGGGGGACAGAGGTGAGTGTGGCTAAGCAGAGAGGAAGGAGATGAGGTTGGAGAGGAGAGTCTGCTCTCCTCCTGTCTGAAGGGAGGTGGCTCCAAGGGTTGAAAGCAGGGGAAACAGCTTCTTCTGCTCTGGGTCACAGGGTGAGGTGTAAACAGCTACAACCAACTTCCCAGAATCACTTGAACCCTACGCAAGGAGAAAGAGCTTCCTGCTGGCCTCTGTGCCCTCTCCCCAGGCCTGCAGGAATTGTGGGGAGGACAAGGCTGCCAAGATGGTGGCAGCCTTCCTGGTGCTGTCTGCCTGCCTGCACATCCTACTTACTAGCTCTGTGACCCTGGGCACATTACTTTTAACCTCCTTGAGCCTACATTTCCCCAGATGTAATAAGAGAATGTACCTCTTAAAATTGTCCTGAGAATTAGGCGAGCCATTATCTACTAAGGTAACAATATTTTTCACAGATGAGTGCTGTGTAAGTAAGTGTTGAGTGTAGAGCATCTTGTTCCTAATGCTGTGAACCAACCAACTGAATGGTGACTTGGGGTCGGTCACGTACTGCCATGGGGTTTTTTGGTGGTTGGTTGATCACATTGCTGACGACCTCCTACACTATGAAATAGGCGGAATCACGTTATAATGAAAGGAATGCATCCTTCTTGCTCTTTTGCCCCCAAACCCTGCACTTGTGTTCAAAGACCTGTCAGGTTAACCTTCACTAATAATGGAACTTTGAAGCCATTAATGGATTAAGTAAAAAAAATTAATTAAATTTTCTCAGCCCACTTCTCTATAGTGGCAGGTCAGTCAAAAGACTCACCGGTATTAATCCTGTCGATTTCCAAGTTCTCATTATCTCTAAATTTATATTGCTGGCTCCCTGGCCATTCTCTATTATACTGTTGACTCCTCAAGAGCAAAGACTTCAATCTTATTAATCTGTTTGTTTGATTATCAACCCCTACTCTCGTCTGTGAGCAAATAGTGGATATTGAGTAAGTATTTGTGAAATGGACTTTCATTTCAGTCCTTCCCCATTTCACAATGCCCTGTTCTCTGTCTTCTTTGTGCATTTGGTTAAAAACCAAGTTGGCTTCTTTGGTTAATTTATTCTCAGATGTCCTTGTGAATATACCAACAAGTAGCATGTCAAGAGTGCTGTCTATTAAGGGAGTATTGTGTCGTGTTCCTTTAAGGTTCAGGGTCCATGCCTTACAGGCCCTATTTGAAATAATAACATCCAATTGCTCTTACTAATAGAGATGTGACAATACATGGTAATAAAACAGACAATCATTTGACTTATGAACCCTAATACTGTCGCTCAGTCCCCACTTCTATTTCATGATAAGGAAACTGAAGATGGGGTAATTTCTCAAGGTTATGCAGCTGGTTCATGGAGAGATAATAAGGGCCAGGGTCTAACATCAAGTTTATTACACTTAAGCAGGGCCTGCGTTGTCATCAGAAGCACGCACCCTAAGAGCACATGAGCTAGAGTGTGGGGGAGAGCGCAGGCTAGCAAGCCCAGCTAGGCTGACTGAGAAAAGCAGAATTCCATAATGGAGGTGGAAGTCACTAGTGATTCTGTGACAAGGCCTCATTGCAAAACAAGGGCAGGGACATGGGGCAGGCACAGACAAGGGTTGGAAATAGAAACAATGTGAATGTGAACACAGCCTTCAAAACCTGGGCTCAGTCCCAGCTTCCTCCTGGTTTTAACTTCCCTATGACTGGATGTTTTAGTGTATTAAAATCTGCCCACAGGACTGACTTCTCAAACTTGAGTTAAAGGAGACCACAGAGGTCTTGTGATATTCACCCCAGCATCAGAAAAGAGTTCTGGAAGATGGTAGTGACTTGACTTGGAGGTCAATTCTTGTGTTCATTCAGGAGGTTAAATGAGCACCCAGGGCTGGCAGAGTGGCTCAAGTGGTAGAGCACCACCTGTCTAGCAAGTGTGAGGCCCTGAGTTCAAAACCCAGTACCACCAAAAAAAGTGAGCACCCGTGCCTCCGTCAACCTTAAAGATGCTTTTGGGCAGGGATGAGCCCTTACACTGGTGAGGGAGGAGCCTGGATCAGAGGTTAGCACACTACTTTCCACAGGTTACAGTCAGCAGCTGCCTGCTCTTGGAGACTCACAAGCTAAGAGCAGTTATTACTTTTTTAAATGGGTGAAAAAAAGGAAAGGAATCATATTTCATAAAATATGAAAGTTATATATAATCCAAATTTCAGTGTCCATAAATGAAGTTTAACTGGAACACAGCTGTACTCATACGTTTGTGTGTTGTCTAGAGCACACTCCACTGCTATGATAGTAGGGTAGCCATGACAAATTCGTGTGATGCACCCATCACTCACTTCACATTACACATCACAGAGAATGCAGTTGTAACTTAATGTTTCCAGTGTCGTGTACACGGTCATATTCATCATGTCAAAACAGGAAAAGGAAAATAAACCTCACATGACATGCTTTCAATGTGGAGGGTGTGGAGTAGGAGTTATTTTATCAAATTAGATGCCAGAGCATTGTGTGTATGGGTGAGATAAAATAATAGATTATGTTAGTATTACTACACTAAGCACATATTATAATATTCCCAACTCACAGGGAAACAACCATTAGAAAAATAGAAAATTTAAAATAGACTATCTTATCACGGCAGAATTTCTTCATCAAATAAATAATGAAAATGAGGCTGCGCAAGTTATGGAAACAGCCAAGATGCCCCACTATTGATGAATGCATTAAGAAAATGTGGTATCTATACACAATGGAATTTTATGCAGCCATGAAGAAGAACAAAATGTTATCATTTGCTGGTAAATGGATGGAATTGGAGAACATCATTCTGAGTGAGGTTAGCCTGGCCCAAAAGACCAAAAATCATATGTTCTCCCTCATATGTGGACATTAGATCAAGGGCAAACACAACAAGGGTATTGGACTTTGAGCACATAATAAAGCGAGAGCACACAAGGGAGATATGAGGATAGGCAAGACACCCAAAAACTAGATAGCATTTGTTGCCCTCAACACAGAGAAACTAAAGCAGATACTTTAAAGCAACTGAGGCCAATAGGAGAAGGGGACCAGGAACTAGAGAAAAGGTGAGATCAAGATGAATTAACCTAGAAGGTAACACACACGCACAGGAAATTAATGTGAGTCAACTCCCTGTATAGCTATCCTTATCTCAACTAGAAAAAACCCTTGTTCCTTCCTATTATTGCTTATACTCTCTCTTCAACAAAATCAGAGATAAGGGCAAAATAGTTTCTGCCTGGTAGCGAGGGGGTGGGGGGGCAGAGGGAAGGGGAAGGAGGGTAAGAGAGGGGGTGGGGAGAAGGGGGGAGAAATGACTCAAACATTGTATGCACATATGAATAAAAGAAATAATAACAAAGAAAGAAAGAAAGAAAAAAGAAAATGAGGCTGCAAGCAAAGCAAGTTTCTGGGGGGCTCTGGGGAGGCATTTAGGGATGAGTTGATTAAATTATTTGATTGTACCCACCAAAAAAAATGTGTCCAGAGGAAAGAAATTTGTTCAAAACTATTCAAAGCTTGTTTTAAGACTAGTTTGGCTGGGCATGGTGGCTCAAGCCTATAATCCTACCCATGTGGGAGGTTGAGATTGAGAGAATAACAGCTGGAGGCCTGCGAGGGGGAGGGGAGGTTCTCAAACTGCATCTCAAAGAATAGATGGGCGTGGGGGAGCAATCCCAGGAACATGGGAAGCACAAATAAGAGGATCATACATGTTCTAAGAGTGGGTCAAGTGGTAGAGTATCTGCCTAGCAAGTGCAAGGCCCTGAGTTCAAATCCCAATACCACCAAAAAATTTTTTCAAAATGGAATTATGCACTTTAAATGGATAAATTTTATGGCATGTGATTAAATCTCAATAAAGTGATTTTTAATTTTTGTTTTAGAAAGAATATTTCCAGAGAAGTTGAAACATTACCTCAGTATAAACTGAAGTGGAATCCTCTAAAATGTGTCATAATTGAAGGTAGTGGAAATATTTCAGAGCAGACAAATCTGCAGGTGGGCTCATTTACAAAGCCTGTGAAAATGTGAAGTATTTAAAGCTTATGTTTTTGTTTATTGTTCATGAGCAAGTCCTTTTGTGTGTGTGTGTCACCATGCGAGGGATCAAATCCAACCCAATGAGTAAGTATTTTGCATAAAATATTTGAATATATCATGTGTTACTGAATCAGTAGAATCAACAGTGAACTTCACTCGCTCTTAGTGGACTTAGCCATGATTGATACATTTTTGTCATCTATAGAAGCTGAATGTCCTTTCTTTCCTGACTTTACTCCTGTTTGTTGGTTACCAGTGGAAAAGTTTTTATGAAAGTTTTTGAGCACAGGGCTAAAAGTAAGCTTTTTTTCTGAAAGGAACTTCTCTTAACCACTAATATCAAACACTGAATGGCTTTTGAAATTATCTTTTGATGAAAGTTTGATGATGCTTCATAATAAATTCAGCTTATAGTGACAAAGCAGAACAGCTCTTACCTGAAAATTTTATGCTGTGATAAAGGCATTTTAACAACTAACATTGTAGGACTCACTAGTAATGTCAAGCAGCTTTCTGTATATCCCCTGTCTTCAAAAGTTAAATGAGAAGCAAATTCTTCCTTCCCATACAAATTTACATCAGATATAATTTATGGAATTTATACTACAGTTCCAACAACTGCCTTTGGGGTTTCAGTGCAAGTGCAAAGAATTTTTTTTAATCTACATTTTAAAACCCATTTTATGGTGTCATTGCAAAGGTTATGTATAGCAGAGGGAGGCAGACCTCCTTTGAGTAGAAATTTCCTTTAAGACAGCCCTCTCTAAAAGTGCCCTGGAAGAGTTTCTACCTTACCAATCCCAGCCACTTTTTGACTGCACTGTGATTTGCAAAGCAGTTACTCATCACTTGAGCCACTCCACCAGTTCAGCCACTTTTAAAATTATTCTTCTTCCTTTCCTACTCTTCCTCCCCATCCTCCTTCTTTAGCTGTATTGAGTTATAACTCACAAACCACGTAACTCAGCCACTTAGGTTCCATGCCCTTCATAATCATTACCATAATCAATTTTAGACTAGTTCCATCATTCCAACAAGAAACCTGTCACTTCTTAGCCAATCCTCTCACCATCCCCAACACTAGGGAACTACTAGCCTACTTTTTTCATCTATAGATTTGCCTATTCTGGACAAATTAAATACTCTAATATAAACAGAATCACAATATATAATGTTTTGTATCCAACTTCTTTCATTTAGCTAGCATTTCCAAGGTTCATCCAAGCATACCATGTATCAATACTCCATTCCTTTTATGGACAAATAATATTCCATTGTATTGATACACCACATTTGTTTATTCATTGATTGATGGATGGACATTGGATTATACCTTTTGCTATTATGAAGAATGCTGCTATCAACATTCGCGTATGAGTTTTTGTGGGGACATATTTTCATTTCTCTTCGGTATCCAATACCTAGAAATAGAACTGCTGAGTCAAAGAGTAACTCTTCATCTCACTTTTTGAGGAACTGCCATATTGTTTTCCAAATTGGCTGCACCATTTTATAGTCCCACTAACAGTGTCTGAGAGTTCTAATTTCTCCACATCCTTACCAACAGATTGCAAAAGATTTTTTTTTGGTGGTACTGGGCAATGGTCTTTTTGTTGCCAGCTCTTCGAGTGACTACAAAGTGGTATTCAGCTCACTTTTAATGTTTTGGGATGGAGTGTTGGAGAGAACTACCTTTCTTACTACTCTATACTTGGTCCAAGTGAGGACACCACCCTGGGAGCCCAGCCCTGCAAGAGCATCAGGTTTTTTCACTGAAAACTTAGGTTAACTTAATCTCAGTGGAGAAAAGGATCTCAGAGGTTGTATCTCATCAGTCAAATGTTATACCACCTTCTTTTTTTTTTTCAATACTGGGGTTTGAACTCAGGGCCTACACCTTGAGCCACTCCACCAGTCCTTTTTTGAATGGGCTTTTTCAAGATAGGGTCTCACAAACTATTTGCCCGGGCTGACTTTGAACTGCAGTCCTCCTGATCTCTGCCTCCTGAGTAGTTAGGATTACAGGTGTGAGCCACCGGCGCCCAGCTCTACCACCTTCTAAGAACACATTAGTGGAAGATGGGGAGTGGGTTTTTCTCAAATATTTACAGGGAAGATTCCTACAAGGCATCTGAACTTTGCAGGTGCTAGAACATGATACCTTCTGGAGAGAAGTTCTGTACAGAGTATTGCCCCCATTCTAGCTCCCACTTCTTCACTTGCCTTTCCATGATTTACAGAGACACTAAAGAAACTTTCTGGGGAAGAGATGTGACTTGAATTTGACAAACGGCATTAAGACAAATGCAAATATTTCTTGGTTGAGGCTAAATTACAGTGGAGGGACCAGGACCAGGAAAGTGGTCTATATGAAGGCTGTCAGCCCCAGCATCAGGGCAGGAGGTTGCAGGGACGGGTGGTTTCTGATGCTCACCTGCATGGTTACTGCTGACCAGAATGGCACTGGAACTGAGACTTTGGCCCGCAAGCAAAGCCAGCCAATCATGGACTATTTATTGAGTGCCTACTGTGTGCTCACCTCTGCAGGAGTGTTGTGCTTAAGGGAGAGTGTTTTCAGGTGAGATTCCTTGTTGTACATGCTGTACCGTACCCTGAATGTCCTTCACGGCACTTTGCACAGAGTTAATATCGCAGGAATGTTATCTTTAGTTGGTTGCTATATTCCCAGAGCCTAGAACAGTGTCTGCCACTCCTAGAAGCACTAAAGTATTTAGTAAAGGAAGGAAGAAGTCTAAACACAATACTGGCTGGTGGAACCCAAGTATAATATCTCACTCTAGATCATTTTTTGAGTTTCTTTACACTTAGAAAACTACAATAGTGTTGAAAATTTTCTTTGTTATCAACTCCGAATTAGTAACTACAGAATATGCTCATGAATGCACCAAATTTGTCTTAACCAAGCCCCAACTTTTAGTCATTTATGAAGTTTTAATCTTTTCTATGAAAAATAATAATGATACATTTGTACAAATGCCTTGGAACAGATGTTTGGCTAGTTCCTTAGGAGAAATTCTGGAATGGAATTGCAGAGTCAAGGGATATGTCCATTTTTTGAGGTCTATGATTCATCTTGCCCAATTCCCCAAAGGCTGTGTAAACACCCTCTGATCACATTACATGAGGCCTGCTGCCCATACACCGTTGCCAACAACGAGCATGGCGCATCTCTTCGTCTTTGCCAGTTAAAGAACTTCAACATCAGGGTATTGAATTGATTCCTAGTACTAAAATATCCTCTCAGGAAATTGCTTATGAATTTTATTTGTCCAAGTTTTATTTCAAATTGACCATAAATAAAAATGTTCCTGGGAAAACCAAATCAAAGATTTCCTCTTAGAAAAGAGCTTTCATTGGTGACTTGGGATAATAATAATAGGTCTAGTCAATGATTGTTAGTTGATGGTGGGGTTTAAGTTTTGAATGTCTGTTTAATATCTTGTGTAACAATGGACAGCTGTTGTGAAAGTTGATCACAAAATAGCTCAGAGTTCAACTCTAGTTCTTTTATCTTTTACTAGTGTAATGGGACATTTTTCATGGGGTTGAAATTTCATATTTCTCTTTTGGTTAATATGTTACTGCTTGCTTCCCTGCTCCCCCACTTTTGAAGGCTCCCTTCCCTGCCATTCTCCCCACAAGTGCCCTGACACTGTTTCCTGAACTCCAGATGACTTCGTGCCACCCTCGGGATTCTTGACAAACTCCATTATCTCTGGTCTTTCTTACAAAATATTTTTTCTTGAAATTGACTTGTGTTTTTAAGATCTGAATGAATTTGCTTTTAAAATAAACTTTATGTCACCACTGCAAATAGAAAGGAACTAGTTTCCATGGTTATAATAGAAAGTCATCATAAAAGAAATACTGTAAGAATAAAGTGTTGATTCTAGATGGGTATCACTCACTGCCAAAGACTACCTGAGTGAGGCCTGATGTCTCTTTATGAAGCAAAAGACATGCTAGTGATGCTTGAGATTTTCTCCTTTATGTAATCAGAGCAAATGAAATTATTTTGAAAAGGCATAGCTTCCCCCTCTAAGTGAATCAATGTGACCTAATGTGTTCAGGGACACTTGAAGTCATTCCTCAGCCTCAAGCGAAGTTGACCTCACGCCTGCACATTAGCAGAGTCACCTGAGGGCCTGTTAAAACGCAGTCAGCAGATTCCATGGAGGTCTTGGATAGCTGGACTGGGGAAAGTGGACAGGTGCAAACCCCAGACAGGTGCACACCTGCTCCTGTCTGTGGTTTTCAATTTTCCTCTCCAGAGTAAACAAGTAACAAGCCCTGACTGAGTGCCAGCACCCTGGGGGCATGTTGTAACCTCTAGAACCACTCACTTCCTCTTTGAGGAGATCTGAATTGGCACTGTGACCTACAGAGTTTTCTGACCTCAGTCAAATTCCAGTTGGCCGGTGGAGGAGGAAGTAGTGAGAAGTCAAACTACTTCCTAGGGAAATTCCCTTTATAGAGAGTCCCTCAAAGTTTAATTAGAAGAGATGACTAACCTCTGGGGCAGTGGTAAAATGACTGTGAAATTTTACAAGCCAAAACTCAAAAAGCCAAAATCTGCTCCTTTTGAAGGTAGAGGAATTTTAGAACAAATCTCCGGTGATTAAAAGTTCATACATAGGTATTCGAACCTTGCTCTGGGCCCTTTTGATCATGTGTGAGTGAGAAGCGAAGTCACCATGAAAGAGCTCAACGAGTCCTGTCACCCCACAAGTCCTGTTCACCCCATGAGTCCAGCCACATTCCTTTGCCTGTGTTTCCTCCTAGCACTTATCTTTATAGAGGTACCTTAAAAAAAAAAAAAACCCACACAAATAGATATATAACAAGAACTCTACTTTCCCATATGCCATCCTGGTAGAGTCAGCACTTTCTCTGGTTTCTGCCTCCCCCCACCCCCATTTAAGTGATGTAGGCATACTTCCCATGAAGGACGGGCGCCAGACAGAATCTTCTGTTGATGGCTAGTTAAGGTTGTTTGGAATTTTTTATACTATACATAACACTGCAACAAATATATTTGTATATATAATTTCCTTTCATTTGAAATTATTTCCTTGGAACAAATTCCCAGAAGTGAATTTTTCAGTCAAAGGGTAAGAAAAATTTTTATAGCTCTCGATATCTGTTTGCCAAGTTGCCTTTTGAAGCAATGTAGTGACTATAAACATATTATTTGTACCCTCACTAGAGTTGGGTATTATCAATGTATGCATCTTAAAATATGTGAAACATTTTCTCACTTTTAGTATTATCATGCCTTTAGAATGAGTGAAGAGTTAAGTATTATCCTCTACCTGTGTATTTACTAATTATATTTTCTCTTTTGTGAATCAATTGATTATGACAACAAAATTTTGGGAAATAAATCATCCAGATGCCTAAGTCTGAACAGCCAGGACTATTTATCTTACATTCCCAACTCCCTGTACCTGGAACACATCAGATGGCAGTCAACCACTGATTCTTCCAGCTCACAAATATTTACTGAGCACCTGCTATGTGCCAGCTGCTCTGGGCACTGGGGTCAGGGAGTGAACAGGGAGTGGCCATCGACTAGTAAGTCAACAAAAAGACAAAGTAATTCCAAACTGTGCTGAAGGCTATGGAGGAAACTGGCCGGGGCTGGGGAGCAGCTCTTAGATGAAGTGACTGAGGAAGACCTCTCCTGTCATCCCCTTGCCAAAATGTTTCCATGACTTCCTGTTGCTGCACTTAGGATAAAATCCACCCTCCTTCCCAGGGCCTGTAAGACCCTGTGGGATTAGGCCCCAATCTACTTCCAGTATGACCTCTCTCCACTTTCCTTCTGAACCATGATGCTTCTCAAACAAATCACACCTGGCCTAGCCCCAGAACCTTTGCACTGATTGTTCCTTCTGCCCAGAAAGCTCTTCTCCTGATATTTGAATATTAGGTCACAATATCAGATCTGGTTCACATATCAGCTCTTGTGAGAGGATTCTGCTGACCATCTACTTAAGATAGTACATCCTCCCCCACAAGTCACTATCCCATGCTGTGTTTTAATTACTTCTTAGTGTTTATCTCTCCCTGAAATCACTTTATTTCATTGTTCATTTTCTGCCAATTCTCCTCCATCAGTTCAGAAGCTCCAGGAGTGGAGATATGTTCACCTTCTTATTCATGTCTTCCTCCTGTACAGAGATAACTCAAGTGTCTGGTATTAATTGAACTTTATCCATGTAAAGTAACTGCTATCTAAAGTTAATTTCAGTAGGTGTGAGTGCCAGAATTGAAAATACTCAAAGTTCATCAATATTGATTTTCCATGGGCCATTTGTCTGGGTATGATTTCCTGAATTAGAGAGCAAAATGCTCACTTGTTATCTAAATGTAATAGTGATAATTAGTATTAGTGATTCTAGGAAAGATGCTTCTCTGTCAAGGGCTATAATTGCTGAGAAGCAGATAGGGTTTAAAATGTATCACAACATTTGATTCTGTAGACAGGAAATACATTCTATGGACATAAGTTTTTAAATCTTGATAAAGATTTTAAGTTTTTTAACAATCATCTAGAGACTTACCATGATTCCACTTTGTTACAGAATCAAAGTAGTTAAAGGGGGGCTCCTAACAGACAAATTCCAATCCTACAAGGTTCCAGTCTCTCCTTTACTGGATTCTAGTGTTCTCCCACAGTCACTCATCTCAAAATACAGCTAGCCATCTGTTGCTTTGCCTCTTCTTGGTGCAGGAGCAGGTAAGTGCTGGGTACTTCTATTTGGCCATCTTGGAATCCCCAAATTTCAATCCTAAATGACCTTGATATAGCTCTCTTCTGTTCACCTGGATAGTTGGACACTGGTTTAGGTTAATGACATTGGGTTATGTCCTCAGCACTGCAAAAAAGGAAGGAAGGAAGGAAAAAAGGAAGGGAGGGAGGGAGGAAGAGAAAGGGAGGGAGGGAGAAATGAAGGAAGGAAATCCTAGATTAGTGGGCATGTCCTATTCCTCTTCACAGCCAATAAAATCATGGATAGTGTCACCCCGATGAGTAGCCCTGTTGTGACTAGGCAATTATGGGTAAACCCAGCTCTTATTAGCTAACTCTATAACAAACTCACCTTTTTAAAACATATTTTCTATGGGAAAAATGGAATCCTTGCTCTTGATTTATAGATAAACATTTAGAATATAGAAGGATTGTGCTTGGCTGGTGGAGTGGCTCAAGTGGCAAGAGCTCCTGCCTAACAAGCATAAGCCCTGAGTTCAAACCCCATGCCACCAAAAAAATTTTAAAAAGAAAGAAGGAAAGAAGGGTTGTGCTAATAAATATCACCTCTTTTCCTATCTAGGCTTTGAATCATGTGAGAAGATGAAGAGTTTGACAGATAGAGTTAAAATATTATCTTTATTAAGGAGCATATATTATCTTTTGAGAATATGGCTTAGGTTTCAAAATAATCCCTACCTTCTCAGGTACAATAGTCCTGAACCCATGTTCCTTACCCACAGGGAAAATTCAGGATCTGAAGTGAGTTTACCCTTCTGAAATAACTTGCCACACCTTACTTAGTGTGGCAGGAATTTTGAACTCTCTCCACTTGGGAGGAAATACCAGCAATGAGGACAAAGCATTTCCCCTGATGAAATCGTCTTCGTGCACAATGTCTCTGTAATCCTGTAATGCTGAAGTCTGGTGTGTGTTTAGCTAAGATGGGGCATGAGAAAGAGTGATTGCTGACTCAGACTTTCAGTACTTCTTGACTTTTCTTCTTGCCCATATTCTTCCAAGAAACAATCAGGAAAGAATCAGGAGGCTGGGTGCTTGGCAGTCCTCCACATCCTTTCCTGGTCATACTCTTCATTCTATACCAGAAAAGTGGTACCAAGAGCCGTGTAAATGCTGGCGCCCATGCATATGGCAGCATTAACAGGACACTGGTGATGGAGATTATAAGCATCACTACCTTCATCTCCTGAGCTCGAGACAAGAATGGGCAGTGGGCTTTTCCTGCTTAGGACAGACAGGATTTGAGTCCCTGCATGTGAGATCCTGCAGCTAATCATGTGACCTTAATCCACTTTCTCAATCTTCCTGGTTAGCCTTTTATAAAGTAAATGTAGTAGGCTGAAAATGCCATGTAAAAATGGCAGAAAGGAGCAATCCTGGCTTCTTGGGAGGCAAGATCATGAGGATTACAGTTCAAGGCCAGCCTAGGCAAATAGTTCATGAGACCGCATCTCCAAAATAACCAGAGCAAAATGGACTGTGGGTGTGTCTTAAGCAGAGAGCGCCTGCTTTGCAAGCACAAAGCCCTGAGTTCAAATCTCAGTCCCACCAAAAAAAAATTATTTGAAGATAGTTTACAAAAGGAGAGTTATGAGTGCCTAATAAGTACTCAAAGTATGCTCAATGTCCTTTGTCATTAGGAGATGCAAATTAAAACCAGAGTGAGCTGTCACTATATACCACGTAGAATGGTTAATCCTATAAAGATCGACAGTACAAGTGTTGACAAGGATGGAAAACAACTGGAATGTTCATATATTGCTGATGGAAATGGAAAATAGCACCAGTTACAAAAACAGTTTGGCAGTTTATTAAAAAGTTAAATATTTACTTATCACATGATATAGACATTCCATTCTAATTATTAAAGAGGAATGAAGGTATGTGTCATCATAAAGTCTTTTATATGAATAGTCATAACACTTTTTATTTGCAATAGTCAAAAACTAGACATAATCTAGATGTCCACCAACAGATGAATTGATACACAAACCTTAGTATCCTCACACCATGGAATATTACACAGAAATAAGAACTATTAGCTCATTCTACATGGATGGATCTCAAAATGATTGTGCTAGAGAAGAAATAAACCAAACCAAACATCTGTGCGATTCCATTTAGATAACATTCTATAAAATGCAAACTCACCTACAGTGACAGAGTGAATCAGTGACTGCCTGGGGTTGGGGTGGAGAAAGGATAGACCACAAAAGGGGCAGGGGAAACTACTGGGTGATGGGAAGGTATCTTGATTATAATGGTGATTTTACATGTGTATTCATTGACCAAAACTCACTGAAATATGCAGTTTAACTGGATACAGTTCACTGATGTACATTAGATCTGAATAGAGTTAGTTGGTAAAGAAAAGGGAAAAAAATTAAAACAGGTCTTCATTTAAATTCTGGTGCCAAAACTAGGAATAGAAGGAAAGTACCTCAACATTATAAAAGCTATATATGACAAACCTACAGCCAGCATTATACTTAACGGAGAAAAACTAAAACCATTCCCTCTAAAATCAGGAACCAGACAAGGATGCCCACTATCTCCACTCCTATTCAACATAGTACTGGAATTCCTGGCCAGAGCAATTAGGCAAGAAGAAGGAATAAAAGGAATACAAATAGGTAAAGAAACTGTCAAAATATCCCTATTTGCAGACGACATGATCCTATACCTTAAAGACCCAAAAACCTCTACTCAGAAGCTTCTAGACATCATCAATAGCTATAGCAAGGTAGCAGGATATAAAATCAACATAGAAAAATCATTAGCATTTCTATACACTAACAATGAGCAAACTGAAAAAGAATGTATGAAAACAATTCCATTTACAATAGCCTCAAAAAAAAATCAAATACCTAGGTGTAAACCTAACAAAAGATGTGAAAGACCTCTACAAGGAAAACTATACACTTCTGAAGAAAGAGATTGAGGAAGACTATAGAAAGTGGAGAGATCTCCCATGCTCATGGATTGGTAGAATCAACATAGTAAAAATGTCAATACTCCCAAAAGTAATCTACATGTTTAATGCAATTCCCATCAAAATTCCAATGACATTCATCAAAGAGATTGAAAAATCTACAGTTAAATTTATATGGAAACACAAGAGACCACAAATAGCCAATGCAATACTCAATCAAAAGAACAATGCAGGAGGTATCACAATACCTGACTTCAAACTATATTACAAAGCAATAACAATAAAAACAGCATGGTACTGGCACAAAAACAGACATGAAGACCAGTGGAACAGAATAGAGGACCCAGATATGAAGCCACACAACTATAACCAACTTATCTTTGACAAAGGAGCTAAAAATATACGATGGAGAAATAGCAGCCTCTTCAACAAAAACTGCTGGGAAAACTGGTTAGCAGTCTGCAAAAAACTGAAACTAGATCCATGTATATCACCCTATACCAAGATTAACTAAAATGGATCAAGGATCTTAATATCAGACCCCAAACTCTAAAGTTGATACAAGAAAGAGTAGGAAATACTCTGGAGTTAGTAGGTATAGGTAAGAACTTTCTCAATGAAACCCCAGCAGCACAGCAACTAAGAGATAGCATAGATAAATGGGACCTCATAAAACTAAAAAGCTTCTGTTCATCAAAAGAAATGGTCTCTAAACTGAAGAGAACACCCACAGAGTGGGAGAAAATATTTGCCAGCTATGCATCAGACAAAGGACTGATAACCAGAATATATAGGGAACTTAAAAAACTAAATTCTCCCAAAACTAATGAACCAATAAAGAAATGGGCAAGTGAACTAAACAGAACTTTCTCAAAAGAAGAAATTCAAATGGCCAGAAAACACATGAAAAAATGCTCACCATCCCTAGCAATAAAGGAAATGCAAATTAAAACCATGCTAAGATTCCACCTCACCCCTGTTAGAATAGCCATCATCAGCAACACCACCAACAACAGGTGTTGGCGAGGATGCGGGGAAAAAGGAACCCTCTTACACTGTTGGTGGGAATGTAGACTAGTACAACCACTCTGGAAAACAATTTGGAGGCTACTTAAAAAGCTGGACATCGATCTACCATTTGATCCAGCAATACCACTCTTGGGGATATACCCAAAAGACTGTGACACAGGTTACTCCAGAGGCACCTGCACATCCATGTTAATTGTGGCACTATTCACAATAGCCAAGTTATGGAAACAGCCAAGATGCCCCACCACTGACGAATGGATTAAGAAAATGTGGTATCTATACACAATGGAATTTTATGCAGTCATGAAGAAGAACGAAATGTTATCATTCGCTGGTAAATGGATGGAATTGGAGAACATCATTCTGAGTGAGGTTAGCCTGGCCCAAAAGACCAAAAATCGTATGTTCTCCCTCATATGTGGACATTAGATCAAGGGCAAACACAACATGGGGATTGGACTATGAGCACATGATAAAAGCGAGAGCACACAAGGGAGGGGTGAGGATAGGTAAGACACCTAAAAAACTAGCTAGCATTTGTTGCCCTTAACGCAGAGAAACTAAAGCAGATACCTTAAAAGCAACTGAGGCCAATAGGAAAAGGGGAACAGGTACTAGAGAAAAGGTTAGTTCAAAAAGAATTAACCTAGAAGGTAACACCCATGCACAGGAAATCAATGTGAGTCAATGCCCTGTATAGCTATCCTTATCTCAACCAGCAAAAATCCTTGTTCTTTCCTATTATTGCTTATACTCTCTCTACAACAAAATTAGAAATAAGGGCAAAATAGTTTCTGCTGGGTATTGAGGGGGTAGGGGGAGAGGGAGGGGGCGGAGTGGGTGATAAGGGAGGGGGTGGTGGCAGGGGGGAGAAATAAACCAAGCCTTGTATGCACATATGAATAATAAAAGAAAAATGAAAAAAAAATTCTGGTGCCAAGTAGTAGAGTGTCTGCCTAACAAGTGTGAGGCCCTGAGTTCAAGTCTCAGTACTGCCCCCCCCAAATGATATTTGGAGCTAGGTGCATGACTCAAGCATAGAACACCTGCCTAGAAAGTACAAGGTCCTGAGTTCAACCCCCCAGTACTGCCAAAAAAGCCAACAAATAAAAAATACACAAAAAATATATAAATTCTGGTGCCAGGAGTCACTCAAGGTGCGAAGAACAGGTACAACATGGTGGGGCTTAAGATATAAAAAATACTAAAATGCATCACTTAGCAGTGTAAGAACAAACTCCTAATCCTTTTCTTGAATGGAGACCCAACTCCTTGGTAATAATACAATATTTGTTGTTTTTATTAAGAGCAGAGTTAAAACTCAGGCTGACAGTGATGTCTTCTGAGTGAGGCTGAACTCAGGGTATGGGAGCCCTCGGACCTTAAGAAGAAAGGACTGGATTAAAAAGACCCTAATCCAAGTGAACAATGCCGGTTCCTGAAACAAGGTGAAAAGTCAGAGGCTGAAAAACAAGGGGGTGAGTAAGGGAACTGGGTAAGGCACATGGCAGTGAACAACCAGGAGTGCAGGGATCAAGTCATCTGGTTTAGGTCTCTTCTTTTCAGCTGTACTTCCTCCTCCTTGACCCATAACCCAAAAGGCTTCAGCAAAATTAGGTTAAATGCTGTGATTCAATGTTAATAGCATTTGGGAGCATGATTGGGGTCTGTGTCCAGGTAGAGTGCAATGTGGGCAGTGGAAGCTTAGAGGTGTGATTGATTACAAAGCTTCTAGAAGTGATCATCAGAGATGCCCCGAGTTGTCCACAGCAAAAGGTGATAAAATCAAGCAACAGAGTTTTGAGAGAAGGAAATACTTCTCAGGAAGCCTCAGAACTACAGCTGGAGGAAACTGGATTTCTTATAGCCCAATGGGATAAGAGCCTGGACTATATTATTGTTTCCAGGTAGTAGTTGAAGAACATTTAGGAGATAAAGAGATTAACAAAATTCACCCAGCCCTGACCTTCTTGTGGAGATTGAAATTGATTTTAGAATACCCTGAATTATTTTGGACTTTGAGTCAGAAAAATCATCCATGAGGTCAGGTTCATTTCTTCTAGCTCAGAAGCTAGGAAGAGCCCTGTGATGTATGACCAAATCCTAACAACCAAAAGCCCTTGACTGGTCTGACGTCAGTTAATGACTGAACTTTGGACCTGCAAGAGAGTTAAAAACTCAAGGCAGTCAGAGCGAGAAAACATTTCCTTCTTGGATTACCAAGCAAGAGCAGCAAAAATGAAAGCCTTCGTGCTTCTCCCTCTTCTCACTCTCCCTTTGGTAAATTTGGGTAAGGAACATCTTAAATTTTAGCTCTGTTAATGTTGTGGTCTTTGAGATAAAATCCCCAGGCTTACAGCTACCAATTCTTACAGTTATTAGTGGTCCCAACATGGGGCCCATTTTGTAAATGAAGTTTCCTGTCCGACTCAGCTCAAAGACACTGGCATTTTAGTCTGTGAAGGGCGAGACTGTGTAGTGGCAAAAGAGGTACATAGACTAAGACTTTGAGGTTCAACAAATCAGAGGTTTGTCTGAGACCAGACGAGAATGACTCAGTATGTTCCAAAGGCCCAGTGCCCTACTGTAGTATCCATTTGGATGCGTTCCCACGATCAGCAGAGAGGAAAAAAAAAAAAAAAGCCTTGCTTTCGCCAATGTTCTTGACATGAGTAATTGCCAGGTTGGTTAACCTTCAGACAGGTCTTCCTCTTCTGAGTTGGGAAGGGTTATCTGGGTGCATTGGGTGAGAAATACGGCTGTGTGTCTGAGAGGTGAGAGCGAATGAATTGCAATCTAGACGATGCTTGCAGAAAGGAGCAATGGATTCGATACAGCAGAAAGGTGAAGAGAAACAGATCATTTTAGAGAACTGGAATGAGCAACATCAGGATTTGATTTTTCAGAGATGCAACTGGAAGAAAATTGGGGAACGCTCCCCACAGAAAGGCAGGCCTCACAGACCTGTCAGCCTTAGGGCAGATGGTGTGGCGGTGCCTTCAGGTCCCAGTACGAACTTGGTACAGGTGACTGATTTTAGGTGACTTTCAGTCACTATTAAAGGCGCTGGAGTGGCTCAGGCGGTAAGAGCACTTGCCTAGTAAGCGTGAGGCTCCAAGTTCAGACCTCAGTGCTGCCAAAAATAAAAAAAAGAGGCCTTGACGTCTGGAAAAGTCAAGGGCGATGGGAAGGGAATATTTGGCTAAAGAATCTCTAGCCAAAGGTGTGTCTTGCCCAGGAAACCCAGGAGAAGAACCAATAGCTCAGCAGAACACAGAGAGGTAGGCAGGGATCCAAATATCACATGGCCACTTATTTACTGAAGCCTGTTTCTCCCTCTGTAATAACAGAGGAGCTATTCCCATACTGAAGAGTGACTGACAGGTAAAGTGTACAAAGTGGCAAGGGATACTGCCTGGCACAGAGTGGGGGTGCAATAGATGTACTTTGTAATCTCTGCCTTCATATCCAATTTTTAAGCTTTTGTTTTTGCTCTTCTTTGTTCAAAAGAGTAAAATAAATAATACAGACCAGTTGTAACAAATGCAGGTGATACAGATATATATATAAACAAACAATGAAATGTGACCTGCTCTCCCACCCTCCTGTCCACGCCTAGCTACCCACCTAGTTTGGTAGCTATGAAGGGTTTTTTTGGTGTTGTTTTTGGTGGTGGTAGTGGGGTTTTTTTTGGTTTCTTTGCCGTACTGGGGTTTGAACTTATTATGCCTTGAGCCACTCCACTCCACCAGCCCTTTTTGTAATGAGTTTTTTTCAAGATAGGGTCTGGAGAACTATTTGCTCGGGCTGGCTTCAAACCGTGATTTTCCTGATCTCTGCCTCCTGAATACCTAGGATTACAGGTGTGAGCCACTGGCGCCCAACTTGAAGGTTTGTTTTTGAAAAGAAAGAAAAAATTTCTTTTTCTATGGAATATTAAGGGTTTCACAGGACTGTGGAAAGAATTAGCATTTCAGGTATGAGTTCCATCTCAGTCTTAGCAACCAAGGGCGGGAAGTGAGTGTTCTCCACCTTCACACCCCTCCTCCCAATGCCTAGCTCCTTTGACTGCAGTCACCCCATCATAAATATTTACTGAAAAAATGAAGAAACATGCAGGTGACATTCAAAGTCCCTTCAACAGGAAAAACTTGCCAGGTTGCTTTTGCTTTCTCTGAGGTTAGGGCTGCTTTATTCTTTAGCACAGCATCTGGTAGGTACCTTTGGGAGCCAACATTTCTCTCCCTTTATTTTTGGAAGTACAGGAATTGAACTCAGGTCTTAAGATTGGTAGGCAGGTGTTCTACCACTTAAGCCATACCCCAGTCCTTTTCACTTTAGTTATTTTTCAGATAAGGTCTTACACTTTTTACCTGGGCTGGCCTCAGTCTGCGATCCTCCTACCTTCCTCCTACCTATGCCTCCTGCATAGCTAGAATGACAGGTGTGCCACCATACCTGGCTTATTTGTTGAGATAGGGTCTAGCTAACTTTTTACCCAAAATGGGCTTGAACTGTGATCCTCCTGTCTCCAGTTCCCAAGTAGCTAGAATTACAGGCATGAGCAGCCACCATGCCCCAGCTATCAACATCTCCTAATATTGAAGGTTTTCAATCTGTAAGAGAGGTATTTTATTGTACAGAGTAACTATGATGTCCCCTGGGCAGGGTGGTGGTTCTGGAGTATTCTCTAGAGAGCGGCCAGGTTAGGGTATATTTTTTTCCCATTTAAGCCGATGGTTTGTGCCCTTGAGGACTTTGTTTGTGCTACCATTGTGTTGGTTACAAGCTCTAGGATCTGAGAGAATAAAAAGCTCTCTTTACTATGCTGATGTCTTAATATATTTATGTTTAATATATCTTGAACCAAATGGATTATTTCACAACTCCTCTTGGGTATTTTTAATGTTTAATATAAGCCCAAGGTATCAACGCTAAACTATCTTCTCTGATATGATATCTGTACAGCCCTTAGATAGCTTGAATACACGTGAGCACACAAACCACAAGGGCTAAGGATATAGTTCAGTAATAAAGCGCTGTCTAGCATGAGTGAGGCCAGAGAAGCTCTGGGTTCAATCCATAGCATAGCAAAATATAAAAAATAACCACATTGTGGCCGTTTATAGCTGCGAAGAGCCGCCAACTTCGAGTGTGTCTCACTTATTAAAACTCACTGAGCCTTCCTGAATGCCATCACCCTAGCAAACAGAAAACTGAAACCAAAGTAATCAAAACCATGTCTCAAAGTCCTACAGAAATCTCCTAAGGTGCCCGGTTAGCTCATGCCTATTTGTGGAGTGTGTTGATTATTTGGCATCAGCAGAGTGTGGACATTCCCAAAGCATGAAATTCAAGGCCTGGAAGGACCAGGGCTATCTGCCACCATAGCCAGCAAGCCCTTTGCTTCTGTCCAGAGCTTTCCATGGCCTGCATAACCACTTCCTTCCCACCCTAGGCCAATGTCACTGCTCTAATGACAGAAGATACCATGGAATGGACATCTACTTCTTTTGCTTTCATTCCAACCCCTGATTGTCTTTGCCTCTCTGGAACTTCTTGGCTCTTTCATTACACAAATTGACCTCTTCCAGGATTCCCTAAACAAGTTGCAGTTAAGACAGTAGCACTACACAGACTTGGTAAATCCCTTCATCCATGGGTGCTGGTGGCTCTTCTGTCAAATGTGGGTGCTCATGTTTATCTCACAGGTACTGGTGGGCACAGTAGCACTTGATAAATGAAAACAGTCCCAGGAGAGGAGGAGACACAGTCACACTGCCAGCTGGTGACTGTTCTTTTGCCCCTGGAAGAGCTATTGTGAGTCTCTTCAACACTTCTGCATTAACCAAGCCCTGTTCAAGGTGAAGACCAGGCTCTGTCCTCATGGGACTCACAGACCCATGGGGGAGTCAGCTAGAAGTTCTCTATATCCTGGGGCTTATGAATTGCTTCCTCTGTAAACTTTTCCTTTTAATGAATCGTATAACCTATTGTCAATGTCAGAGTTCTTAGAGACAATTAAGGGTTCTAGGAGATGGATCACTGGGTCATTAAGAGATTACTATTCCAAGTGGCCAGAAGTTTCTAAGAGCTGTAAACCACTCTTGATGACCACTTTGGCCAAAGATCATTTATCTTATTCTTTAAAAGGTCCATGTGTCTAGAATTGTTAATAAGGAACTATACTAGGAAACAAAATTTTCCAGCACTATGTTGGCTAAAGCAGAATCACTAGTTTGAGATTAATCCAGGTTAAAGAGTGAGACCCTGTCTCAAAAAAAAAGAAGTTTAATATGTACTGAATGAAGTATTTTATGTGCTCATTCTTTACTTCCCCTAAATGTTTCCTCCTTCAGTCTATCAACAGAGAAAACTCCCCCATAATGGAAACTGGGGCAGTTGCTTTAAAGTGCAGAAAGGCAAAAGAAGTCCACTTCCTGGTGGCTACGGCGCCACCTTGTGGCATTTTCAATTGTCTTCGCTGAGAACTGTCTGAGGACTATTAAACCCAGGTTGATAGTTTTGCAACTAGAGGCATAAATGATGTTATGTCTTGGTACTCATCTTAATAAATTTTAAATCTTGATTTGTCATACTTTTCAATAACACTTTTCATTTTTGTCTGTTTAATTTAAATTTCTTTCTGTGTTTAGAAGTAGTCATGTATTTCCATTTTTAACATAGTCCTATTTATACATATAAATATATGTGTATATATTCATTTTCCAGAAAAAGAATAAGTTGAGCATGAATTACTATTAAGTAACAGTAACTGCCATTATTTTTTCAATGAGCTGTCTTCTGAAACTTGGTATCTTTGTTCCTTCAGCCAAAACAGCATAACTGTTGCCTCTATATTCACAGCTACGTCAGATGGTTTTGCCACCAGTACTCCAGATACAAGAAACACAGCTCCTATAAATAACCCCGCCTCTGATACTTCCAGATCAACTGAAGCTGCTTCTACAAGTCCTACATCTGATGCCACTACCTCTGATCCTCCCACAAAAGTTAAATCTGTTGCCACCACCACTTCTGTATCTAATACCCCCACCCCTGACTCTCCCACATCTTCTGCAGCTACCACCTCCACCTTGGGTTCTCCCACATCTACATCCCCTATATCTGATACCAGTACAGTGTCTACATCTTCCCCAATGCCTTCATCCACAATTGATACAACTGAGTCCTCCACATCTAATTCTCCAAGTACTGGCTCAACCCCAAGTGTTTCTGCAACACAAAATACCAGTGCAACACCCTTCACAACTACCTTGGGATATTCCACTTCTTCAGAGACCAACACCCCAAACACTGGTACCACAGGTAAGAAAAAGTCTCTCAAAGGTTCTAAAATGTATAACATTGTGGACCATGTAGGTAAGTATGTTCTAGTAGGGAAGAGAAATGGGTATAAGGAGACTCAAGGTTTCTTTGAATATGGATCATGAACTTAAAATCTAAGTCACAGAGACTAGTAGGGATGGAAGAGATTCAAAAAGATGATTTCAATTCCATTCTGTTTTTCTTTCCTTCCTACTCATCCTACCTCAATCTATATGCCATATGTGGAATATATTTATGAACTTGGACTTTGTGAAAGTTAGCTTTGGAGATTTTTGGAAATAGCTTCCACTTCTCTGAGAAAACCAGGTCCAAATAAACACGGGCTCTCTAACCACACTAGTCTAGTTCCCTGGTTGGCTTAAGGAAGAAGTCAGTTCTACCCTAAAGTGAAGATAGTGGCTGATCACAATTTGGAAATTGAGCCAACCCATGGAATTTGGGCCCAAAAAACTAGAAGCCAAACAGCAGCAGTGCTCAAACTGTCCTAGGCATGACCAGGGCCATTGTCCAATGGATATATGTTTTGGAGATACCATCCCAGAAATGATCATTGACCCTATTGAAACAGAAATCATTTGCCTCATTTCTCCAAGCTTGGTCTAGAACAAGGGTCAGTAAAGTCCAAAGAGTAAATATTTTAGAGTTGAGGGGCCAGATGAAGTCTCCGCTGCAATTTCTCTAAATTAACTAACTTGGTCGTGTTAAATTTCACTAACAGTCTGGTGCTGGTGGCTCATGCTATTATCCTAGCTACTCAGAGGGCAGAGATCAGGAGGATCACAGTTCGAAGCCAAACTGGGCAAGTAGTTCACGAGACCCAACCTCAAAAAAAAACCATCAAAAAAGGGCTGGTGGCTCAAGGTGTAGGCCCTGAGTTCAAACCCCAGTGCTGCAAAAAAAGCAGGCCTTTGTCCACCAAACTCTAATCTTTGTGGTCACAAGTGCGTGGCTCCAAACTTTCTGCAGCAGGTTCTCCAGAGACCTAAGAATTCATGTATTTGTTTCTAGCTCTTCTAAGGATGTGCCATGGAGTCACACAGCCAAGGAATGGCGAGTGCCCGGGAGGGAGGCATGGAGGTGTCATTTGCTATCATTTCTGTGGATTTCTAACCTTTTCCTACTCTGTCCAAGGTTCCAGCACCCTTTGCCAAGCTGACACCTGTGGGAGTAGTGCTTCCTGTTTTAATCTGCATACTGAACATATCTGCCTATGTGCAGAAGGGTACTACTACACCGATCGCACGTGCAACAGAGGTGAGTTACAAGGATGACCATGGTAGAGCTCTGTATCTCATAGTGGCAATTAGGAACTCCAGAATACATGAGACAGAAGAAAATTTAGAGACAAAACCAGCCAATCACATAGGGAAAAGGCTCTTGCCTTTGTCCCAGACAGATTCAGAAGAAGAGGAGCCAGACCAAGGCAGATTTTTAAACTAGGCTGAAGGTCTAGGGTGGGCAAGTCCCTTCCCTCCACTGTTCTAGGGAAGGGGCTTTGCAGACAAAATGGGATCTAATAGATCTCAAAGACCCAGAAAACTCAACCAATGCATGACAACAAAAAATTTTGTCTGCTATGTGCTGTTGCAACATAGGAACACTGAGGCAGAAGAACCCAACCATGGCGTGGGAGCCTGGCCTCCGGACCTTGGCTCAGTTCTCTGGCACAGGATCTGTTTGCTTCATGGCAGAAGATCCCCTATTAGAGACACTGGGCCCATCAGCTCTGAGCTGGACTTTGGGAGCACCTGGATATACTCTTGCATTAATGACTTTTTTGGTCATATCACCTGATGCTATGAAGGTCCAAAGCCTGGCTGACTGTCTGAATTATACATTTTTTTCTGTTTCATTAATGAGAAATATCTCCCCTTGCCAATTGTGTAGACAGCAAATACACTGTTATTGCCTACAGGTGTTAGGGATATGCAAAAAGTCCCCCCAAATTCATATTTTTACCATTAAATTTACCATTTTAGCATAGATCTGCTGTGGAAATGACTCCCCAAAAGGTTCATGCATGAAGCTGTTCATTGCAATATTTTCCCTCCTTTTTATTTATTTTTTTTCCTTTTTCTTTTATTATTCATATGTGCATACAAGGCTTGGTTCATTTCTCCCCCCTGCCCCCACCCACTCCCTTACCACCCACTCCGCCCCCTCCTTCTCCCCCCCCACCATGCCAATACCCAGCAGAAACTATTTTGCCCTTATTTCTAATTTTCTTGTAGAGAGAGTATAAGCAATAATAGGAAGGAACAAGGGGTTTTGCTGGTTGAGATAAGGATAGCTATACAGGGCATTGACTCACATTGATTTCCTGTGCGTGGGTGTTACCTTCTAGGTTAATTCTTCTTGAACTAACCTTTTCTCTAGTACCTGTTCCCCTTTTCCTATTGGCCTCAGTTGCTTTAAGGTATCTGCTTTAGTTTCTCTGTGTTGAGGGCAACAAATGCTAGCTAATTTTTTAGGTGTCTTACCTATCCTCACCCCTTCCTTGTGTGCTCTTGCTTTTATCATATGCTCAAACTCCAATCCCCTTGTTGTGTTTGCCCTTGATCTAATGTCCACATATGAGGGAGAACATACGATTTTTGGTCTTTTGGGCCAGGCTAACCTCACTCAGAATGATGTTCTCCAATTCCATCCATTTACCAGCGAATGATAACATTTCGTTCTTCTTCATGGCTGCATAAAATTCCATTGTGTATAGATACCACATTTTCTTGATCCATTCGTCAGTAGTGGGGCATCTTGGCTGTTTCCATAACTTGGCTATTGTGAATAGTGCCACAATAAACATGGATGTGCAGGTGCCTCTGGAGTAACAGTCTTTTGGGTATATCCCCAAGAGTGGTATTGCTGGATCAAATGGTAGATCGATGTCCAGCTTTTTAAGTAGCCTCCAAATTTTTTTCCAGAGTGGTTGTACTAGTCTACATTCCCACCAACAGTGTAAGAGGGTTCCTTTTTCCCCCGCATCCTCGCCAACACCTGTTGTTGGTGGTGTTGCTGATGATGGCTATTCTAACAGGGGTGAGGTGGAATCTTAGCATGGTTTTAATTTGCATTTCCTTTATTGCTAGGGATGGTGAGCATTTTTTCATGTGTTTTCTGGCCATTTGAATTTCTTCTTTTGAGAAAGTTCTGTTTAGTTCACGTGCCCATTTCTTTATTGGTTCATTAATTTTGGGAGAATTTAGTTTTTTAAGTTCCCTATATATTCTGGTTTATCAGTCCTTTGTCTGATGCATAGCTGGCAAATATTTTCTCCCACTCTGTGGGTGTTCTCTTCAGTTTAGAGACCATTTCTTTTGATGAACAGAAGCTTTTTAGTTTTATGAGGTCCCATTTATCTATGCTATCTCTTAGTTGCTGTGCTGCTGGGGTTTCATTGAGAAAGTTCTTACCTATACCTACTAACTCCAGAGTATTTCCTACTCTTTCTTGTATCAACTTAAGAGTTTGTGGTCTGATATTAAGATCCTTGATCCATTTTGAGTTAATCTTGGTATAGGGTGATATACATGGATCTAGTTTCAGTTTTTTGCAGACTGCTAACCAGTTTTCCCAGCAGTTTTTGTTGAAGAGGCTGCTATTTCTCCATCGTATATTTTTAGCTCCTTTGTCAAAGATAAGTTGCTCATAGTTGTGTGGCTTCATATCTGGATCCTCTATTCTGTTCCACTGGTCTTCATGTCTGTTTTTGTGCCAGTACCATGCTGTTTTTATTGTTATTGCTTTGTAATATAGTTTGAAGTCAGGTATTGTGATACCTCCTGCATTGTTCTTTTGACTGAGCATTGCCTTGGCTATTCGTGGCCTCTTGTGTTTCCATATAAATTTAACGGTAGATTTTTCAATCTCTTTAATGAATGTCACTGGAATTTTGATGGGAATTGCATTAAACATGTAGATTACTTTGGGGAGTATCGACATTTTTACTATGTTGATTCTACCAATCCATGAGCATGGGAGATCTCTCCACTTTCTATACTCTTCCTCAATCTCTTTCTTCAGAAGTGTATAGTTTTCCTTGTAGAGGTCTTTCACATCTTTTGTTAGGTTTACACCTAGGTATTTGATTTTTTTTGAGGCTATTGTAAATGGAATTGTTTTCATACATTCTTTTTCAGTTTGCTCATTGTTAGTGTATAGAAATGCTAATGATTTTTCTATGTTGATTTTATATCCTGCTACCTTGCTATAGCTATTGATGATGTCTAGAAGCTTCTGAGTAGAGGTTTTTGGGTCTTTAAGGTATAGGATCTTATCGTCTGCAAATAGGGATATTTTGACAGTTTCTTTACCTATTTGTATTCCTTTTATTCCTTCTTCTTGCCTAATTGCTCTGGCTAGGAATTCCAGTACTATGTTGAATAGGAGTGGAGATAGTGGGCATCCTTGTCTGGTTCCTGATTTTAGAGGGAATGGTTTTAGTTTTTCTCCATTAAGTATAATGCTGGCTGTAGGTTTGTCATATATGGCTTTTATAATGTTGAGGAACTTTCCTTCTATTCCTGGTTTTCTTAGAGCTTTTATCATGAAATGGTGTTGGATCTTATCAAAGGCTTTTTCTGCATCTATTGAGATGATCAAGTGGTTTTTGTCTTTGCTTCTGTTAATGTGGCTTATTACGTTTATTGATTTTCGTATGTTGAACCACCCCTGCATCCCTGGGATGAAGCCTACTTGGTCATGGTGATGATCTTTCTGTTGTGTTGTTGAATTCGGTTTGCCATTATTTTATTGAGGATTTTTGCATCAATGTTCATTAAGGAGATTGGCATATAGTTCTCCTTTTTGGAGGTGTCTTTGCCTGGTTTTGGGATAAGTGTAATACTGGCTTCGTAAAATGTGTTTGGCAGTTTTCCTTCCCTTTCTATTTCGTGGAACAGTTTAAGGAGGGTTGGTATCAGTTCTTCTTTAAAGGTCTGATAGAATTCAGCAGAGAATCCATCAGGTCCTGGACTTTTCTTTTTGGGGAGACTCTTGATTGCTGCTTCAATTTCATTTTGTGTTATAGGTCTATTCAGGTGATTCATTTCCTCTTGGTTCAGTTTTGGATGATCATATGTGTCTAGAAATCTGTCCATTTCTTTTAGATTTTCAAATTTATTTGAATATAGGTTCTCAAAGTAGTCTCTGATGATTTCCTGGACTTCCAAGGTGTTTGTTGTTATCTCCCCTTTTGCATTCGTAATTCTACTAATTTGGGTTTTTTCTCTCCTCATTTTAGTCAGGTTTGCCAGGGGTCTATCGATCTTGTTTATTTTTTCAAAGAACCAACTTTTTGTTTCATTAATTCTTTGTATGGTTTTTTTGGTTTCTATTTCGTTGATTTCAGCTCTTATTTTTATTATTTCTCTCCTTCTATTTGTTTTGGGATTTGCTTGTTCTTGTTTTTCTAGGAGTTTGAGATGTATCATTAGGTCATTGATTTGGGATCTTTCAATCTTTTTAATATATGCACTCATGGCTATAAACTTTCCTCTCAAGACTGCCTTAGCTGTGTCCCATAGGTTCCGGTAGGTTGTGTTTTCATTTTCATTGACTTCCAGGAACTTTTTAATTTCCTCTTTTATTGCAACAATGATCCATTCTTCATTAAGTAATGAGTTATTTAGTTTCCAGCTGTTTGCATGTTTTTTGTCTTTACTTTTGTTGTTCTACTTTTACTGCATTGTGGTCAGATAGTATGCACGGTATTATTTCTATTTTCTTATATTTGCTGAGTCTTGCTTTGTGCCCTAGGATATGATCTATTTTGGAGAAGGTTCCATGGGCTGCTGAGAAGAATGTATATTGTGTAGAGGTTGGATGAAATGTTCTGTAGACATCTACTAGGTCCATTTGATCTATTGCATACTTTAGATCTTGGATTTCTTTTTGATTTTTTGTTTGGATGACCTACCTATTGATGATAATGGGGTGTTAAAGTCTCCCACAACCACTGTGTTGGCGTTTATATATGCTTTTAGGTCTTTCAGGGTATGTTTGATGAAATTGGGTGCGTTGACATTGGGTGCATACAGATTGATGATTATTATTTCCTTTTGGTCTATTTCCCCTTTTATTAGTATGGAATGTCCTTCTTTATCTTGTTTGATCAATGTAGGTTTGAAGTCTACTTTGTCAGAGATAATTATTGCTACTCCTGCCTGTTTTCGGGGGCCATTGGCTTGGTAAATCTTCCAGCCTTTCATCCTAAGCATATGCTTATTTCTGTCGGTGAGATGAGTCTCCTGTAAGCAACAAATTGTTGGATCTTCTTTTTTAATCCATTTTGTCAAACGGTGTCTTTTGATGGGTGAATTAAGTCCATTAACATTAAGCGTTAGTACTGATAGGTATGTGGTGATTCCTGTCATTTAGTTGTCTTAGTTGTTTGAAGGTTTGATTGTGTGTACCTAACTTGATGTTACTCTCTACTGTCTTGCTTTTTCTTTTCCTGTGGTTTGGTGCTGCCTGCCTTTTCATGGTTAAGTTGGGTGTCACTTTCTGTGTGCAGAATCCCTTGAAGAATCTTTTGTAATGGTGGCTTTGTGGTCACATATTGTTTTAGTTTCTGCTTATCATGGAAGACTTTTATTGCTCCATCTATTTTGAATGATAGCTTTGCTGGGTAGAGTGTCCTGGAGTTGAAGTTATCTTCATTCAGTGCCTGGAAGATCTCACCCCATGCTCTTCTTGCTTTTAATGTTTCTGTTGAGAAGTCTGCTGTGATTTTGGTGGGTTTACCTTTGTATGTTACTTGTTTTTTCTCTCTTACAGCCTTCAATATTCTTTCCTTAGTTTCTGAACTTGTTGTTTTAATGATGATATGTCGTGGAGTAGTTCTATTTTGATCTGGTCTGTTTGGTGTCCTGGAGGCCTCTTGCATCTGTATGGGAATATCTTTCTCTAGATTTGGGAAATTTTCCGTTATTATTTTGTTGAATATATTACACATTCCCTTCGCTTGCACCTCTTCTCCTTCTTCGATGCCCATGATTCTCAAGTTTGGTCTTTTGATGGAGTCAGTGAGTTCTTGCATTTTCTTTTCACAGGTCTTGAGTTGTTTAATTAATAGTTCTTTGGTTTTTCCTTTAATTACCATTTCATCTTCAAGTTCTGAGATTCTGTCTTCTGTTTGTTCTATTCTGCTGGATTGGCCTTCCTTTTTGTTTTGCAGTTCTGTTTCGTTCTTTTTTCTGAGGTTTTCCATATCCTGGCAGTTTTCCTCTTTAATGTTGTCTGTTTTTGTCCTGAGTTCATTTATCCGTTTATTCATTGTGTTCTCTCTTTCACTTTGGTGTTTATACAGTGCTTCTATGGTTTCTTTTATTTCTTCTTTTGCTTTTTCAAATTCTCTATTTTTATTGTCTTGGAATTTCTTGAGTGTCTCCTGTACATTTTGGTTGACCCTATCCAGTATCATCTCTATAAAATTCTCATTGAGTACTTGTAGTATGTCTTCTTTTAAATTATTCTTGTGGGCTTCATTGGGTCCTTTGGCATAGTTTATCTTCATTTTGTTGGAGTCTGGATCTGAGTTTCTGTTCTCTTCATTCCCCTCTGGTTCCTGTACTAATTTTTTGCTGTGGGGAAACTGGTTTTCCTGTTTTTTCTGTCTTCCCATCATTGTCATTGGTGTTGTTACTGTCCCTGTACTGTGTGCAATTAAGTATTTTCTAGCTTGTAATAATAACAATGGTAATATTTAGAATGGAAGGGTGAGCTGAGATGGAAAGCAAGAAGTTAAAGAAAAGGGGAAAACAAATATACAGACAAGAGGGAGAAAGCAGAACAAGGTATCAGACAAAAGAGTTTCAAAGGTATAAACGGAGTGTTAGTGTACTAATCGACAGTAAGCTGAACAGACATGAGAGAGACAGAGAGAGGATTGAAAATCAAAGGTAAAAAAATAAAAAATAAGTAAATGAAAGAAATATCTATATATAAAAATGAATTAAAATAAAATGGAAAATAGAAAATGAAAAAAAAAAACAAAAAACAAAAAACTTCCAAGTTTATATGCAATGCAGTTTCAGTCTTAATAATTTGGGTGTCCGCCTCAATCTGCAGTCCTGGAGTTGGTGCCTCAGATGTTGTTCTGTAGTTGTCTCATCAAAGGGGATGCATAAAGTAGAACAAAACTACACACTCACTCACACACACACACACACACACACACACACAAAAGCCCCACCCAGTGTCCCAAGTTCAAATGCAATACAGTTTCAGTAAGTTTTTCGGCTTGCAGGTGTAATTCGGTTGTTCTCTCATCAAAGGTAGGGAGAAAAAGAAAAAAAAAGAGTCTGGAGACTGTTCTGAGAGTGGTATCTGCAACTGTGGCTTGCCTGCCTGCTGCTCTCAGCCTGTAGCTGGCGGCATTATTTATGCAGATCTCTGGGGTGAACTTAGCACTCACCTGGTCCCACAGGCTTTGTTTGCTCAGAGTTCTCCTGTGTGGGAGCCTCTGCTACAAGCTTTCCCCTTTCCAAGCACTGGGAAAGGTGACACTGCCCCCGTGTTGTCAGGCCTGTGTGTTTATTTACAGTTCATGTGGGAGGTGGGTCTTCCCCCCTCTCCTGTGCAGTTTTCCTCCCACTGCCACTTTCACAAGCTTTCCTGCTCCTGATTACTGGGCGGTGCTGCTGCTCCTGCCGGCCGCCATGTTTGTTTACAGTTCACGTGGGAAGTGGGTCTTCCCTCCTCTCACAAGCTTCCCCGCTCCTGGTTGCTGGGCGCGCGCCCCGCTCCTGCCAGAGCCTCTCCGGCCCGCCCGGCTTGTTTATTTACAGTCCCAGGAAGGAGTCCCTTCCCCCAATCTTCAGCGCTCAGGGCACCCACCCTCTTTCCAGCGTGTCTTAATTGTTCTTATTGCTTATTACTCAGTTTCTCTTTTTTTCCCTGGGTGGAGGTCAGTCTGTCCAGGGGGCTATGCTGCTCTGGCCCAGGCTTTTCTGTGGGAGAACTGCGGCACTGCAAAGCTCACCTGGTCCGCGTCTTCCCAGTGGGCGCCGGCCACTGGCGGCCCCGGGGGCCCTCCTCGGTTCTCCGTTTAACATGAAGTGGAGATTCTCTGCACCAGCTGGAGGTGTGGAGGGGTCAAAGTTATGCCTTTTCTCAGTGATTATGCCTGCAATGTGTGTCTCCAGCGTCTCTCCAAGATTTCACTATAGGAGGCTCGCTTTCTGCTTCCTCCCTCTAGCCGCCATCTTGGAATCCTCCCTCCCTCCTTTTTAAATAAGTAAAAGTGCTAAGTTCAACAACAAAAAAACAACTGCACCAGCAAGGAGAACATGTACTTCATAGACTGTGATGCAGCCTTTAAAAATGATAGTTAGGAAGACTAGGAAATGATTTGGAAAACTGGGTATACAATAATAAGCAAAAAAATGATGTATGTTGTAAACTTGAGATTATATCTGTAAACTGTGAAAAAAAGAGGAAGAGTTGAGAGAAATATACCAAAATGAAAGTGGTTTTGTAAGGTGGGGTGGGAGTTTGTGTAACTTTTTTTCGGATTTCCAGACTCCCTGTAGTATCATCATATAATGTTGAGCATTTTAAAGAGTAATCTATGTTTTAAAATAAAATTGAAATGATCCTGTGTACATTACATAGTACAGAAAGATTCTGTTTGACTTTCAGGAAAGACATTCCCTGGAGACATTTCAGTTTTAGTATCTGAAACAACTGACTTGAAAAATGAAACTTCTAGGAACTATCAAGATTTACACACAAAAGTTACTAAATTTGTAAGTATTTTCCTTTCTGTAGTAGTATCTTTGTTCTCACATGGCCCATCTGCAGAGCATAGAGCTGGTGTTCATGTGGTACACACCAGCACAGGTGTGTCAGTTCAACTAGTGACACGCATCCCTCCTGGTTGGGCTGCACCCACCCCTGCTGCCCTGTACCTGGTCCCCTCTCTGAGACCCTTGTCTACCATGGTTTTCCACCTAGAGGCAGAGCACACAGCATAGCAGAGGCCTTGGAGGCTTGCTCCAGCTATGTCATGTCCCTTGTTATATGAGCTGTTAGCATAGTTTTAAATGGACAGGAAATATTATAGTGTTTTTAAATGTATTGTTTCAGAGTAGGCTGGGGATGTGACTCAGTAGTGGGGCACATGAGAAAGGCCCTGGGCTTAATCCTTAGTATTAATTAAGAATTAAAGTAATTATTTGAAGCTGGGATAAATTATTTCCACAGCATGGAAAAGAAAAAATTTTAATGACATTTTTCTTTTTTATACTCAGATTGCATTCATTTCCATACTAGTCTAGGGTTGTTGTTTTTTTTTTAACGTCTAGAAGAGAAACTGCATCTGAATTTACACTGTTGTTGCTTTTTTTCTCCATTGTCAAAAACATTGAATAGAGCAATAGTTTCACTTCGCTTAGGTTCTTGCCAGCGAGTGTGTTTGTAGGGTAGGAGGGAGACCTCCTTTCTGGAACCACAGGTGCTTGGCCTAGAAGGACTCCAGACAGCATCCAGCCAATGTTTCTCAAGGTTTACTTTTAGTAGGAAAAATACTAACTTTAAGAATGTCTTGAGACTGTATATGGAAAACACTTTTTAAAGACTAAATTCTTATCTATGACAATGTCTTTCAATTCAGAATTTTATCACTGCAAAGGAGTTTTGTTTTAGAACTGGTAGAATGTAAAAAATAATTATCAAAACAACTGTACAGGTTGTACAGAGAGAGCTAGTATTCCTGGCCACACAGCCAGGATACACCCCACAGCCACCTTGTCACAGCACTGGCTCTTGTCCCCTTGCTATGCTACTGCTTTATGATGTGCCAGTTGGCATGACCTGTCCACTTGTCTCAAATCAACGTCCAGATTTGCCAACTTGGGTGATATCCAGTACATTGAAGATGACAGCATTAGCTTGTTCCTATTTTCAGGGGACCCCCTCCCCGCTGGGGCATTGCCTTGTGTGCCTGTATGGAGCACTGTCATGTGACCACTATGTTCCACAGATTTTACTTTGGGTATGAGAGTCACAAAGCCCCCTCCACTCAAGGCCTTGGTCTTCAGAGGTCAGTTTAGACACTTGATCTCAGTCAGGGCTGAGTGCTCCTGGGGGAGACCATGGAAGATTCTTTTTTAAATTTTAACCATTTTATTAGCATATAATAGTTGTACAAGGGGATACTTTGTAATATTTGCATATGTGCTTACAATATATCTTAGTTAGATTTACCCCTCCATCATTCTCCCTCCTTCCCCCTTCTTAGAACAATTTCAACAGGTTTCATTCTTCTATTTTTATATATGAATACAAAATACATCACCATATTCATCTTCATTTACCCTTTCCTTCTGCCCACCCACCTCCCACTTGCACCCATCCCCAGAAAAGACCTATTTTCCCTTCATTTCTTTAAGTATGTATTGATAGTCCAAGGGAGGGGGGGGGTTGCCTGTATATATCCTGCTTTAACCAAATTACCCCCACTTGGTTACTTACTCATTCTCTATCACCATGCTTATGGAGCACTCTTACAGTTTCAAGATTTTTATTTCAAAAGGATGCATCAGAGCTCCCTGGCTGCCCTGGAGCAGTGTGAGAAACGCAGATACAACCTACCTCCTTAGCAGACTTTGTGAGGCAGTCCCAGATCAGGCATGAGAAGTCTACTGAGGTCCATTTGCTGCCCACTTGGGTCCAAAGGACAGTCTCCATAGCACTTTGAAGTTTCTCTGTTGGGTGCTGTGCCTAGTATTCAATGTGTAATGGTTTTAATTCTGCAAACAGTTCAGCAGGGGCCACAGTACTAGTGTGCCCACTTTACAGATGAGGCATTTGGGGATCAGGAGAAATGAGTAACTGTCTGAAGGTTGCCCAGTGATGGGATTTGAACACAGCCCTGCCTAACCACAGAGCTGCTTCTCTCTCTTCTCGCCTGTGGCTCTGTGTGAGAGGGAGGGAGGCAGGCAGTCCTGTCAGGGCAGTTCCTGCCTTCTTGTCCAACCTTGCAGCTCTTCAGATTGAGAGAGGCATCCTAAAGGGTGAGCTGGAAGAAAAAAAAAACAGGAAACACTTTCTTCTACATCAGATGTTAATTTCTCAAACTCTTTATTGGGATTAAGAGAACTGGTGTGCAGTAGTCAGCAGGGATCTGGAAGGGACTTTTGGGGTTACCTTGCAAATTTGTTTCTAAATGGGGTTCCTGGACCCCAGTGGCCTAAAGAAATACCAGGTATTCCTAGTATTTAAGAGTATATAAAAGCCAAGCATGGTGGCACACATGTGTAATCCAGCACTCAAGAGACAGAGGCAGAAGAACAGAGAGTCAAAGGCCAGCCTGGGCTGCATACTAAGATCTTGTTCAAAAAACAAAAACAAAAAGTATTAAGAAATCTAGACATGTCTTGAGTATAAGGTAGACCAGGCTATATAGAGCATCAGATTGGTTTGAATTGAATTAGCACTAAAGAGACATTTCTCTTTTAGGGCTGGGGAATGTAGCTCAGTAGAGTGCTTGCCTAGTAAAAAAAAAAACAAGACTCCAGGTTCAATCCCCAGCACACCAAAAGAGAGAGAGAGGGAACATCTTTTTAATGCCATTGATTGACACCATCTTTTAAGCTTTGGGGGGTCCTTTGGAGAGAACAATGACAAAAAGTCAGATTATGAAAAGGTTTCTACATTCTTACCTAGTAAATGTGGAGACACAGGCCTGAGAGAAGAAAACATGGGTCCCAGGCAGCGATTATCTCTCTCACTCGTCATTCACTGAGCTGTAATTCAGCCAGTGTTTGTAGAGTGCTGCATAGGACCCACTGCAGGTGGGGGCTGGAGGGGAGTAGGAAAGGCTGTGTCATAAGAAAGAGAAAACCTTGTTCTTGTCATCAAAGAACCCGCAAGCCATGTCCTGCCAAAGGTCCTAGCTTTGCCTCTGGCCATGGCCCTAAAGGATCTAGCACTGTCTCTATTCTTAGAACACAGCCCAAGCTTGGTAAGATCTGCCTGTTGAGGGAGCCTCCCTGCTCACAGGGCCAGGTTTCTTATGCTCATCACAGCTCCATGTGGTGAGAACTACCACTATCACAAGCTCTCTCTCCAGTGAGAAAAGTCAACTTTGATTGAATGAAAAACCACCAAATGGAGCGATTCAACTTGAGGTGTCCTTCCCAACTTAGCTGTCTCCCTTCTGAGCCTGTGGCCTCTGCACATGAGTGTACAGGTGCTGCCTATCTGGGCTCTGCCTACCGAAATGCTGGCTCCTTTAGGAGCCCTCTCTGGTCCTCCACAACTGGAGGGAAGTGTCTTTGAACTTTGAACTTCCATGGTACCTCATAGCTCTCTATGGCACTTGTGTCTCTCCATGGTGTGGTCCCCTTCTTCATCATCGCTTTGGGCTAGGACTGCCTATTTTTATAATCTCTAAATCCCCAAGCAAAATGCTTTGGACAGAGTAGGCAATAGTAAATACATGGCCCTTGATAAATTGATAAAAGTATGAAGTGCATATAGATTAAACTAATGAATATGCAAAACTTAAGACAAACTTAGTAAGGTAGTCAGCTTATTTTTAAGAGTAAGATCATTGCTGGTTGCTCACACCTGTAATCCTGGCTACTCAGGAGGCAGAGATCAGAAGGATCACAGTTTGAAGCCAGCGTGGGCAAAAAAAAAAAGTTCAATATCTCGAAAAATCCTTCACAAAAATAGGGCTGGTGGAGTGGCTCAAGGTGAAAGCCCTGAGTTCAAGCCCCAGTACCACAAAAAAAAAAAAAAAGAGTAATATCACTGACTTGGCTGAATGCTTAAGGTTTCCATCTATTCCCTGGACATCTCTGACTTAGGTTAGACTCTTGCTGCTTTACAGCAAAGATTACTAAAAGCTGTTAGAAAGCATGTCAAGAAGAAATAATGTGTTGTGATGAACCTTGTGTATTCATAAAAATGAGTCTAGGAATTTATCAAAACCTAGATAATAACTTTTTTAAAGTTTCTTTCACCTTGTTCTTAAATCTGTTCTCCTCCACAGTTTGCAGATGCATTTAGCAGCACTGATTACTACCAGACTGTAATTCTCAAAGTAAGGTAAGTTTGCTCTATGCTGACGGGGTGCTTTGGAGGCAGGTGTGTGTGTGCTTGCCTTGTTCCTGGTCTCCCTTGAGTTCTCCATGTGTCAGTAAAGCCCTCTTGGAGCTAGTCACAAGCCAATGGGAGGTGGTAGCCTGAGCACTGCAGAGGGGACTATGTGTCAGCCCTGCCTCTAATGTCACCTGACCCTAGCCAGAATGGGCAGAGTGTAGCCTGGAGAAGGTAGGATGCTAATGCTGCTTGCCAACTTGGGCATGTGGTCGGTTTGTTTAGTTTGATCCATGGCCGAAAACCACAAGTCAGTCTCAAGAGTGTGCTCAAACTGCAGTGCTGATTGGACAGTGCGACTGTTATGATGCCTTGCATGTTGTGGGCACACCACACCTGACAGCATCCTTGGTATCACACCCGTGTTCCCCACAGCCCCATCCCTCTGCTCCAGTTCTCCTCTGAGCCACGTGTCCAGTCCCAGTCAAGGACCCACTATGAAGCTGTTACTTCCTGGCCCTTTCTGGGGGTGACCAGGGCTCTCTATGAATGGTCACTGTTCTCCCTGGACACAGGGAACAACATGTGCCCCTCTGCCTCTCAGATTTAACATCTAGGCAAGAGACTTACACTTACTATCATTCAGAAAGTGATAGCTTATTATGTCAGATATTACTTGTTGTACTTCTGGCTAACTCCAGGCTCCCAGATCCAAAAAGGATTATTTACAATTTTCCCAAAAATGAGTATTCATAATTTTCCTGAGTATCTTCTAACAATACATTGTTTTCACTCTGCACACACATGACATACAGAAATCTGGCTGAAAAATTAGTGTCTTATTGATCTGGGCCTCTGTATTTGGGTCCTTGTTGTGGACACAGGACAGTAAGTCAGGACTAGGGCTGAGAGACTTGGGAATCTGGTTGGTTTGAAGACCTATTGTTGACTCTTCAGTTTAATTCATCAAGTGACCGATTCATTTCATTTTTAGCATACCTTCTTCTCGATCAGCAAGCTCTGAAGTGCGTGCCAGTGATGAGACTGTCACAGTATCAGTAGTAAACATTTTTGCACAAAATACATCTCAAAGTGAGACCAACATATCTAAAATAATTGAAGACGCTATTAAACAAAACGTAAAATTTTCAGCATATTCTGGTAAGCATTAAATAATTTTTACTGGAAGTTCACCTAACTACCTACCTTTTTGTAAACCTTTCCATTAAATGTAAGAAGGGGCAAGAACTACTGAATTAAATTAACAGGTGTCATCAGATTTCCTTTTAACTGATCTGTTTTTCCTCCTTTTCCTTTCTCACTTGCCTTCTACTCCTTTCTAGCCATCTCCCAAGTCATCAAACTCATAACTTCTCCCTCCCTTGAAAGCTATAAAAGACCAGACAATTCATCTCTGGACAGGAAAGATGAGGAAATGAGAAATAAGAGGTCTTTATACCAAATGATAGCTTCCCAAATAAATCTCACCTGTACTATTTCCCCCTTCAGGCTGACACACAAGCCCACAGAGCCGCTGTAACAACCATGTTTATTGTGTTCCGAACATCCCCAAACTTAGTGGGATACTTATTTATTGTAGTCAAAGTTTGAGTTCAAGTGGAGAGTGCTGCTGGTCTAGACCAGTCTTGACTGATCTCTGGCTTGATTAAGCATCTGTCATTGGCTGCTGGATGAGTGAGGGGGTGGCTGCTGCCATATGGTTCAGTGGCTGGCCCCACTCTGATCCACATAGCTTCTCATCCTCCAGCAGGCTGGTCTGCAGGGTTTCAAAAACAGCAAGAGGGTAAAGTTCAATGTACACATTTCTCTTGTCTCTGTTTATATCACATTTACAGCTGTCCCAATGACCAAAGCAATTGAGATGACCAGTATGGAAGGGCACTACCAAAGGACATAGATCCAGAAAGGTGAATAAATTCTTGAGATAACCACCATCAGCCCCTATAACAGTCATGAGAAGCTCCTTACCTTGGAAGTGACCTATTAGGGCCAGCCCCAGGGGAGCTGTCATGCCTCTGGTATTCAGTCCTGGTTGTCAAATGCAGAGGCCTCTATCGGGCCATGGAGCACTTGACTTCTCTGTAGCTTTGGATGCTGGCATCCGTCCCTTTTTCCTCCATTCTCCTAATTCCCGTCCTGCCTCCCTCATTCTTCTTTTCGCTCCTTCTAAGATTCATTCCCTAGTCTTCTAAATTTTTGCTTTTTTATAATTGTATTCTCTCTGACCCAGTTTGTAAAACTAATTCCTTTTTTTGAAAACAAACATTCTGCTCACTTGAAGTTTTCCAACAAATACCTTTGCACTTTCTTCAAGATTTTACAAAAATTCTTACCAACATCTTAGGACCCAGAATATAAATGCACTGGGATAAAACACTTAAAATTTTATCAGAAAATTTGGGAGCTCTTCTGCATTGTACCTCTTCCTTGGGATTTGATTATCTTTTAGTAACATCCACTCAAACTCTTTTCCATCTAAATATAACTTCCTGGCAGAAGATACTTGAGAAAAATAGTTGTTGAGCCACTCTAGTTTTTCTCATGTCATGTACCAAACTATACCAATCAGCTCTGGTCTTTCCATGAGTCCCTTTACAACCCCGCCCCCAACACACACCCTTCACTTACTTGCTCACTTTTCATTTTAGTCCTTTTTTGTTGTTGGAGTTTTTGGCTGTTGTTATTTTGAATTTTGTTTGTGGCAAGCCTGGACTCATTTGGGGCTTAGTTTTCTCTGACACATTTTAAATATTATGTTTTTGGTGATGGGGCCCTCTTTCTTTATTTTGTTAGTTGTTCTCATCTGAGAGCTTCTGTACAAAACACCAGTTTATTACCTGACCCTCCCCTTAGATTTTTTACAACTCATTTTTGCAGCCTCACAGTTAGAATTACATTTTCAAAGTCTCTTGCCTTCTTGAACTATTATTGTCTTCCAGAATTTCACACAATAGAATCACACCTTCTCTGCATACTTCAATTTCTAGTCTCTCATGGCTCAACTGGTAGAGCACCTGCCTAGCAAGCACAAGACCCTGAGTTCAAAATTTGGTATTGCCAAAAAAAAAAAAGGTACAGAATCTCTTTTTCTGGACTTGACTTGGAATTGGAGGCATTTTCAAGTTGCAGGTGGAGAAGGTAGGCTAGTTATAGATTAGGATTTGAATTTTTGTTTGTTGGGACAGGGATTTGAACACAGGGCTTCATGGTTACAAAACAGGAACTCTACTGCTTGAGCCACACCTCCAGTCCATTTTGCTCTGGTTTTTTTGGAAATGGGGGGAATCTCATGAACTATTTGCCTACGCTGGGCTTGAACAGTGATCCTCCCGATCTCAGCTTCCCAAGTAGTTAGAATTATAGCTGTGACTCACCTGAGCCCAGCTGGGAGTTTTAGCAATCATATCACTTTCCTATCTGCTTCTGTTCTTTCTCCTAATCCATTCCAAGATTGGTCTTTTTACCCCCAATGCTTTCCAATCCACTTCTAGACTAGCATTCTTGAAGACTACTTTCTAATGCTCTGCTTTTGCTCAAAATCTATCAAAGGATTCTCTGGCTCATAGAATAAAATTAAATGCCCTTCACCTGACATTCAAACCCCACTATTATCAACGAATGAGCAAAAGAAGGTTGATTTGTTACAGTTTCGGAAGTGAACATTGTCACTTACAATAACTCACTCCATTCTCATAAGAAGCATCTAATGATGCCCATCTTATAGATGGAAGGAACTGTGACCCACCAAAAATCAAATGATTGAAGAGTGCCAATAGCCAATAAATGGCAATGCCAAGACTTCCGTTTTCTTCCATCTCACCACACGGCCTCTCCTCTAACCAAGCACAACTCCACAACTCTGACAAGAATTCTTTACCTCTTTTCATGCCTGTTACTCCACTTACCCAAATTTTGCCTGTCCTTTGACGTCCCATATTCCCCATCTTTTACACCTAACACAGTTCCCACCTTCTCCATGATGTTGTCTTGCGCTGCTTGAACCTGTGAATTCCCACTGTCTTTAACTTCTAGATCACAAAGCTGAGAGCAGAATTATGAGTTACTCAGCGTAACTTTACAAAGGTGGAGCCTCCTAGTTATATGGGTTCTGTGTCCCTTGTGGAACGTAGCACAGAGATCGATGCCAAAGAGATTTTGAACTTGAGCCTAACTGCCCTGCATTGAATGGAATTAATTTGAACTGAATTATATAAGAAAGTAGGCATTGAAGAAAGGACTGGGGATCTCAGATTCTCATTTCTAAAATCCCAAAATGTATTAAAAGACAAAAATATAACAATGGAGTGGGGTGCTTTAACTAACTGCTTTGTCTATGTTGTGTTGCTAATATATTTTTGAATTACTTGTGTGTTTTACAGGGCAAGATCGATGTGATTATTATGGTTGTGTAAAGAATGCTGATGGCTGCAGCAATGGTTTAGATTGTGACTGCAAAGCTGGGCTGCAAAGACCTAATGTACAGTCCCCTTTTTGTCTTGGTAAGTGTTCCATTTGCTTCTAAATGTTCTTCACAACTCTCATTTCCTCTCCTTTTTTATTTGCAAAATATACACATTACTGCTTGAGTTTTCATGTGTGTATCAGCAACTGAGTGATGTGAGTTTTGGCTTTAGACTGGGACTAGGACCTGGGCTAGGAGCTGGTAAGGTGTCCATGGGCATGCCAGGGAATATGTCAGTTGTGGAGCCAACCAGCACCTCATTTTACTTAGGAAAAGCAATGTCAAAGAATAGTATTCTGTCACATGTCACTTTGGGGTTGAAGAGTTGCTTCTGAAAATCACTCAGAAATCACTCTGCTTTGTAGCTCTAGAGTGTCCTGAAGAGTGCAACGCAGAGCACAAAAAGCAATGCCTAAAGGAGGACAGCCAGACTCTCAAGTGTATTTGCCTGCCTGGCTACCAGACAGATGATCAGGGGAACTGCAAAGAGTAAGAGAAATGACTGCATTTTTATCTTGTTGGCGCTGGAGCTGGGATAGAGCTTGCAGCATGCACGTGGGCTTAGTCAGAGGGTTGTCAAGCTGGCATAGTTGGTAACTTGGAAGACAATCTCCTTCTTCATCAATAGTTTTTGAGCATGCTCCATGTCCAGTACCACATTAGGTGGGAGCTGTCCCACAACTGTCAGAAAAAAACACATTGGCTGCCCACTTTGAGGTGAGGAAACTGAAATGCAATGTAAATGACATGCCTGTGCTGGCAGAGCAGTAAACAAGTGGCAGAACCACATGGTGTCACCCCTTGAGAAAGTCCACTATACTCCATGCCTCTTGAGTTCAGTGTCACCTGAACTGCTATCTTCCTGGAGGTCAGAGGGTAGTGTTCTCAGTAGCAAGTGACAACATAGGATAGGATACTCCCTCAGTCTTACAGAGTCCCATGGAAGGTGTTCTTCCAGAAGAGTAGGAATTTAAAGAAGGCAAGAGAGAGAGAAGCAAGGGAGGACAGAAGAAAAGGAGGATGGCAAGGGAGAGATGGAGGTTGGGATGGGAACTCCAACACTGTCCTTCTGGAGCTCTTTAACATGGTTTCCTGTTGTTCACTCTATTTCAGGTGTCCATTTGGCTACAGTGGAGTGGATTGTAAAGACCGTAAGTGTAGAAGTCTCCTATTATAAATAAGTTATTAGCTGTCTGAGAAATAAACATCAACCCCATTCAATATCCTGTCCAATCCACTGAGTTTCTGGCTTCCTTCATAGAGAGAGATAATCTGCTTGCAATTTGTATTCTGGACTGTGTAGCCCATGCTCACCCTTAGGTTATGGGCAGCAGCAGCTGTGCTGCTGAAAATAATAGAACTCAGGCTCAGAGTGGGCTGGTAGCCCTGGACCCACTCCACACCACAGAAGGGCATCTGAAATCATTATTCTGATGTCCTACATCAGCTAAAATATGAATGTTCTGCTTCTAGAATGGCTAAAAGACCAGCATATTCCAAACATGGCTATAGAAGAGCAGACCTAGAAACCATCCATTTAAATATTCAAATCTTGTTGTCTTTGGCTCTTTGCTGGTTTGGAAGTGTTGCAAATTCAGTTGCCTTTTTTTTTTTTCTCTATAACTCACCCTCACATCAGACTGGGTTAGTGCTAACTTTAAATTTTAAATTATTTTAAAACTGACATGTGAACTAAAGCTCAATGATCCAAGATGCAGGAAATATGACCATCAGCTTCCTGCCAGCCACAAAGATGCTGCTGGGAAGAGCTCCCCATTTCTACTGTACTTTGTTGCAAACGCAGATCTGCTAAGCCATTTCTTCCTTTCTTCTGGGATTTCAGTTTCCACATCTATAAAAAGATAGGTTTGGACCAAATGACCTTTTAAGTCCTCCTTACACTTCATGGTCAGTGGCCCCATGCAGCCAGGTTGAAGGTGGCATTTGTGGCAGTGATGCAGCAGGAGAGACAGAGATCTAGAGTAGCACTGTCCAGTAGAATTACAAAGTGAGCCACAGACTTCCTGGTGAATTTCAAACAAAATTTAAGAAGTAAAATAGGGGAACTTGCTTTAACTAGCATATTCTTGGATTATCTATTTAATCCAAGATAATCATTTCAACATGTAATCGGTATAAGAATATTGAGAGTTCTTTCACATTTTTTCATACTAAGTGTTTCATACTAAGTGTTTGTCTCAGGGACACATTTCAAGTATCAATAGTCTGGGGTGGAGGAGGAGAATGGGTGGTAGGAAATCTCTAGGCTCTTCCCTCACAAAGCTATCAAACTATTACCTGGCTCCTCTCTTAGTGACAAATTTAACTCCAACCTTGTCCCCCTCACTTATCAGTAAGGGGAGGTGTGGAGGGCAGGCAAAGGTAGCAGAGATAATAAGGGTAACAAGAGTTTGCCCTCAGATGAGATGGCTTCTCCTACAAAGCCCAGGAAGACCCACCTCTAACAGCCTCGTTTGTATTTATTACCTTATATCTAGCAAGTCTGCCTCTTCTGATTGCATTCTGAAGGCATGAATAGGGGAATGGGGAGAAGGCTACTAAAGAGATAAGCACTCACCGAGCCTGGCCCTGGAGGAGTCAGAGACCATAGCCTGATCAACCTCACAATTAGAGGAGTCATTGAGAACACACATCCCTGTGCAGTAGGAACCAGCTAGTTGGAGGCTGTTTCTACTCTCTCCTTTTCCTTTTCAGAATTTAAGCTGATCCTCACGATCGTGGGCACCATTGCTGGCATCCTCATCCTCAGCTTGGTGATTACATTGATCTTCTCCACAAGGTACGGGTGATGGAGATGTCCCTTCCCTGACACGGTTTCCAAATGGAAGGGAAACATGGGGAGGCCTCTACTACCATGGGCTTGTCTTTTTCTTCCCTTAATTTTCTTCTGATTGTAAAAGTATACATGATTATGGAAGAAAGTCTGGAAAACAGAAATGTGGAAAGAGCAGAATAAAAAAAAAATCTCCCATAAAACCCTGAGGTAATAACATTTTCACATATATCCTTCCAGATTTTCTTCCTTTTCAATGATAGTATATACATAGTTTTGTATCCTTTGTATTTTTAATTTTTTGTTGCTGCTTATTTTTGCTTGACACCATAACAGCACATAACAATAATTTCCTTTATCATTAAGAACTCTTTGTCAACAGTATTTAGGTTAACTGATGTCAAATCTAATTTTAACCAAGTCACTCCCCTAGCTGCAAATAGTCTAAAGTTAATCTCAATCGAACCCCACCATGCCTGCCTCCACACCTGGGTTTCAAAGAATTAGAAATTTTATCTTTTTTTTTTTTTTAACTTTGAAAAGACTTTAATGGGACTGTTTTTTCTTTTTTCTTTTTTTTTTTTTGTCTTTGATCCTTTTTTTTTTTATTCATATGTGCATACAAGGCTTGGGTCATTTCTCCCCCCTGCCCCTACCCCCTCCCTTACTACCCACTCCGCCCCCTCCCTCTCCCCTCTACCCCCTCAATACCCAGCAGAAACTATTTTGCCCTTATTTCTAATTTTGTTGTAGAGAGAGTATAAGCAATAATAGGAAGGAACAAGGTTTTTTGCTGGTTGAGATAAGGATAGCTATACAGGGAGTTGACTTACATTAATTTCCTGTGTGTGTGTGTTACCTTCTAGGTTAATTCTTTTTTGATCTAAACTTTTCTCTAGTTCCTGGTCCCCTTTTCCTATTGGCCTCAGTTGCTTTTAAGGTATCTGCTTTAGTTTCTCTGCGTTAAGGGCAACAAATGCTAACTAATTTTTTAGGTGTCTTCCTATCCTCACCCCTCCCTTGTGTGCTAAAGCTTTTATCATGTACTCAAAGTCCAATCCCCTTGTTGTGTTTGCCCTTGATCTAATGTCCACATATGAGGGAGAACATACGATTTTTGGTCTTTTGGGCCAGGCTAACCTCACTCAGAATGATGTTCTCCAGTTCCATCCATTTACCAGCGAATGATAACATTTCGTTCTTCTTCATGGCTGCATAGAATTCCATTGTGTATAGATACCACATTTTCTTAATCCATTCGTCAGTAGTGGGGCATCTTGGCTGTTTCCATAACTTGGCTATTGCGAAAAGTGCCACAATAAACATGGGTGTGCAGGTGCCTCTGGAGTAACCTGTGTCACAGTCTTTTGGGTATATCCCCAAGAGTGGTATTGCTGGATCATATAGTAGATCAATGTCTAACTTTTTAAGTAGCCTCCAAATTTTTTTCCAGAGTGGTTGTACTAGTTTACATTCCCACCAACAGTGTAAGAGGGTTCCTTTTTTCCCGAATCCTCACCAGCACCTGTTGTTGGTGGTGTTGCTAATGATGGCTAACGGGGGTGAGGTGGAATCTTAGTGTGGTTTTAATTTGCATTTCCTTTATTGCTAGAGATGGTGAGTATTTTTTCATGTGTTTTTTGGCCATTTGAATTTCTTCTTTTGAGAAAGTTCTGTTTAGTTCACTTGCCCATTTCTTTATTGGTTCATTAGTTTTGGGAGAATTTACTTTTTTAAGTTCCCTGTATATTCTGGTTATCAGTCCTTAGTCTGATGTGTAGCTGGCAAATATTTTTCTCCCACTCTGTGGGTGTTCTCTTCAGTTTAGAGACCATTTCTTTTGATGAACAGAAGCTTTTTAGTTTTATGAGGTCCCATTTATCTATGCTGTCTCTTAGTTGCTGTGCTGCTGGGGTTTCATTGAGAAAGTTCTTACCTATACCTACTAACTCCAGAGTATTTCCTACTCTTTCCTATATCAACTTTAGAGTTTGTGGTCTGATATTAAGATCCTTGATCCATTTTGAGTTAATCTTGGTATAGGGTGATATACATGGGTCTAGTTTCAGTTTTTTGCAGACTGCTAACTAGTTTTCCCAGCAGTTTTTGTTGAAGAGGCTGCTATTTCTCCATCGTATATTTTTAGCTCCTTTGTCAAAGACAAGTTAGTTATAGTTTTGTGGCTTCATATCTGGGTCCTCTATTCTGTTCCACTGGTCTTCATGTCTGTTTTTGTGCCAGTACCATGCTGTTTTTATTGTTATTGCTTTGTAATATAGTTTGAAGTCAGGTATTGTGATACCTCCTGCATTGTTCTTTTGACTGAGTATTGCCTTGGCTATTTGTGGTCTCTTGTGTTTCCATATAAATTTAACTGTAGATTTTTCAATCTCCTTAATGAATGTCATTGGAATTTTGATGGGAATTGCATTAAACATGTAGATTACTTTGGGGAGTATCGACATTTTTACTATGTTGATTCTACCAATCCATGAGCATGGGAGATCTCTCCACTTCTATAGTCTTCCTCAATCTCTTTCTTCAGAAGTGGGATTTGCTTGTTCATATTTTTCTAGGAGTTTGAGATGTATCATTAGGTCATTGATTTGGGCTCTTTCAGTCTTTTTAATATATGCACTCATGACTATAAACTTTTCTCTCAGGACTGCCTTAGCTGTGTCCCATAGGTTCCAGTAGGTTGGGTCTTGCTAAATTTTTATCCAGACTGTCCTTGAACCGAGATCCTCCTGATCTCTCACTCCCGAGTAGCTGGGATTCCAGCAGTGAGTCACCACACCCAGCTGTTTCTCAGCTTGGTGTCTTAAGTTCTTATAAGAGAGGGCGAGTAGGGTCCATTCATTTACTCAACAAATATTTAAAGATGCTAAAGTTCCTCCCATAACAGGGAGAATGCTATTATCTCTTTTCCACTCTTCATGTGCCAAGTGGGATGCACTTTTCTAACATTTAGTTCATACCTTATATTTTGACATATAGGTAATTTTCCAGGATAATTGGAGGGAATAAACAGATTTTAGATTCCTAAAACACTATTTCTTCTTTTTTTCCCTCTTCATTCCATTTTGATATTAACTCTTCCCAGAGACTCAGTCATAAGAGAGCACTGCTAGGAAGTGGCCCTGCTGCCATCACTATGGTCTCCGACTTTCCCTTCTCTAGGGAGAGAGCCAGAACATTCCTGATTCTGGAGTGAGGCTGTCTCCTGTGTTCTTAGGAGGATTGGCTGACTGTTCTGGGTCTTCAGATCCTCAAGAGTTGCTGTAGAACCTTGTGACCCTGTGACAGCCATGTATGTCGGCTCCTCCCTCCTCTGCAAGGCCAGATTCAGTCTTAGCCCAGTTACAGAGCCAGGATTCTTGGGAACACCACAAGAATTATAATTTCCTTGCCCATTTATCTCATAGGGAAGGGGAGCCTTTCCTCAGCTCCTTTGGACAAGAGAGTGTCAAAAGGACAGGGACTGTGCTGTGGGCTGGGCTAGCCATCAGGGTCACAGTGAATGACATTCTCTATGTGGTGAGACACAGGTGACTGTCTCACCTGTAGTACACCTGTAGCATCACAGATGCAGCTGTCCGCACTTCTGACTCCTACAACCTGGGGCAATGCAGGAGCAGAACCATGGCCTGTGGGCCAGGAAGGAGGTCAGGCTCCACTCAGAGTCACTTGGGAGCAGATGCCTCCCTCAGTGCAAGCACATACAGTTAGCCTTGAATACACACACTTGGATCCTTGAGAGGCCCAGCAAGCCCTATTTCTCCTTTCAAGACCTTGGTACTTTGAGCTCCTTTTACTCATACAGGTGCTTCTGTAGATGCTGACGGCTTGCATGAAAAACGCTATCACAAATCATTGTTTCTCTTTGACTTCCATTATTTCTATAAACAATTGCAATGCCCACTTCAGAATACCAGCATTATCAGCAAATGTAAGTGAGGACACAAGAATTAGATGGCAGTGCTGGCTCACCATTCACATCCTGGAGCCCAGGAGGAGACCGTCCTTAAACTCAGGGAATATGTGCAGAATGGGATACTAAGGTATTACAGATAGGGAGGCATAAGGTCTGCAACTTACTCTTCCTGGCTCAGAAGTGGGGTGGGTGTCTTGGAATTGTATAACTTTTTGGTAACTCGTGGTATAAATTTGAAATTATTTCAAAATTTAGAAACATTTTTTTAAAACATTGAAGTGTGCTTCAAGGAACTTTCTGCCATTGCCAGATCCTAATTCCTGTTACCCATTACAGATCAAGGAACAAAAAGAATACTGAAGAACAGAAATTGATCGAGAACGACTATCAGAATCTGCAACTGCAGCAGACTGGCTTCATCAACCTAGGAGCGTCAGGAGCGTCGAATGGGAATTTGTTCCCCAAAGTCAGAACATCCACGCCCAGAAACACCCCGGCCCAGAATCCCTATGCCAACCAGAGGGGCGTGCCTCACCCTGACTACTAGGTGAGTCAGCCCTTCTGATTGCCTTTGTTGAGTGAAATGCCCAGGTCAGTCAGAACCTCTGCTACTGTGTTTTTATTTAAAAGGGAAAGCTCAAGGAGGATGCTCTCTGCTTTTGTAAATAGCACCATTGGGTCCCTAACACCAACCATTGTATGACTTTAGACCATCTCTTAATTTCTCGCCCCTTCCCTGTTCTTTTCTGAAAACAGAGCAGCTTAATTTCAGATGTCTTTGAGGTCTTTTAAATTGTCCATTTCTATGGATATGGTGCCAGTGAGTGTGATGACAAGTCCCAGGCTGTTAAGGACCTAGCACCCAGGGCAGGGCCAGGAAAGAATTGCTGGATGTGAGATGGTTCTGTTGGATCCTTGCCAGCCAGATGCATAAAGACAACTCACTTTTTACCCCCACACCTAAGGCAACTCAGTCTGTTTCTAAAGAGAGAAGGCAATTTAGGCCAGTAATAGGACTTTCAAGAAGAATACCTGGACTTGTAGATTTGTATGAGATAATTGTAGCTTATCACCATTCATGATAAGCACGATTTCAATTAAATGTTGAAAGGAGGAAACCTGAGAGAGGTGACTTTGAGGGGTATGGGGAGAATGACAAGGGGACTGAGATTCTTTTGGGGAGATGATGGTAAAGAAAGAGGAGAAAAGGACCAGAAAAGAGGTAAGGAATGGAAGAGAGGCAAGGGGAGAAGTGATTAGGAAAAACAAAAAGGGGATCAGTGGTGGAGCACTTGCCTAGCTTGTACAAGTCTCTGGGTTTAGTCCCCAGCATTGGGGCAGGGAGGGAGGGGAAGATGGAGAGGAAAGAAAGAAAGAGAGAGAGAGAAAGGAAGAAAGTACTTGAAAACAATAACAAAACCCCCCAAAGACACAAAGAAATCTAGGGAGAAAGCTGAAGAAGCCAAATAATGTTAATAATTTAAAAATCTAAATTTTCTCATGTTTCTGTTGGAGTGTTTCTTTTCTAAGAGTTTTGTTTCTGTTTATCTCTCTTTCTGTCTAGAATTGTAAAAATCTAGAACCCTCCAGGCCCCAGCCCAATATACCAGCTATGACTTTGAGTGTTTAGGAAGACTCTTGGAGAAGTGAATGCCATGAAGCCTGCCCTCTGGTGTTTCCTTCCATCTGATATCAGCCAGCCCCTCTGAGTAGCCGCTGGAAACATTTACAAGGAGCACAGCTTGCTAAGAAGCCCTATGAAATTAAATGTGCATACATGCTGCCAGCACTTACAACATAGTTGATTTTCTCCAGTCAGTACAAAATACTTAGACAATGGTTGAGTTTTGTTTTGTTTTTCCTGGTAGACAACACTTAACTGTTTCCAATCTAGAGGAAACCCCAGCTCCTTCCTTCCTAGGAGAATGCTGCTCTTCAGTCATGATTACCAATGTGGATGTGTAACCTTATCTCCTGGGAGGCCTGAGTGGAGTGGAGGGAGGGGACACATGTTGTCCCATATCAAAACAGGGATGCCACCTCTATCCCTCCCAGGTAGGGATTATGGCCACCCTTGAATTGCCAAAAGCTTGTGACCAGGCCTCACACCAAGAAAACAGGACAGAGACATGTCTTTCAGGAGGACTGGCCGGGAATACAGGAACTTTCTGATGTTATTGAGACGGCTTGGACTAGGAAGGCCCTCCAGAGATGCTTTGGAGAGTCTTTGCGATGCTAGTTGGTGGAAGAGGCAGCTAGAAAAAAACCAGCCAGAGCTAGGAGGGAGAGAGACCAAGGAATCTGTGGTGGGAAGGTGAAAAAGGGAGGAGGCGCCAAGACTCTGGCTCCCCACTTGGGTTCTGTCCTGGGTGAGCAAATGGGTGTTCCATGCTGCCCTTCCCCCACCTAGAGCCTGGCACCCAGGTAAAAGGGTGAGGCACTGTGACATTGCCGACTTTCTGTCTGGCTTAGTGTGAGTGTGAGTTCTACCCAAGTGTCCAGATGTCCCATTGCTTGATGTAGGTTCCAGAGGTGCTTCACAGGGGGGCCAGCCTGCTCTGGTAACAGAGGTCGAGCTGTCACCACCAACACACACACACACACACACACACACACACGAATAGGGCAAACACATCCAGCAGGCTTTTTGAATGTTAATAGTGCCCTGTGTGTGTCTAATATCTGGTCCCCTTACGAGGTATTTTTACTTGTTATTATTTGTTCTTGACTGTTAATTGTGAAGAGAGATGCAATAAAGTGTCAATGATAGGCGGTATCTTTCCTTGTGTTGGGGCTTTGGGTGGTGTGCACAGCTGTAAGTCTCATTTTATATAGCAAGCATTATGCCTGTCACACTGGAGTGAATGACACCTGCTGTCCTCATTAGGGGTTGTTGAATCACACGTTGTTGGCATTTTTGGCTATAACCCCCATGCATATCCCACTCCTGCCCCATGAAGAAGTCACCTAGCAGTTTATGTAGGGCTGATCCAAATCTCAGCTCCAGGGGTTGACCTTGACTGGCCTAAGCCAATCAGTGGAATCCTGTTCCTTTTTGCCACAGAGATTGACTTATGTGTGAACACCTGGATAAGTAGATACAATTGGAATAAGACCTCAACTTTGGTATGATATTGGGAAGATAAGAAACTCTTTTCTGGAGAGTGGGCCTGAGGATGTGGGGCCTCTGCTTCAGTTTTGCTGAGGACATAGCTGATACATAGAAGGGAGAACTGAGAGAACCACAGATAAATGGAGCCTCAATCAAAACCTATGTGAAGCCTCTAGAATTTCCTTTGCTGTTAGGCCAGTTGGAGTAGTTTCCCTGTTATTTGCAGCTGAAAGCATTGTCACTGATACCACCTATGTTTACCCTTATGTTGTCAAGGCTAGATGGTGAATGGAATAAGCACACTCTTATGAGTTACTAATTTCCAAAGACATTGGCCATCAACCAATCAGTAACAACTGCAGCACTAATGCAGACATAATTTTATAATGGATTTTTGTGTGTGTGTGGTGCTGGAAATTGAACCCGTGGTGCTGGAAATTGAACCCAGGGCATTGCAAATGCAAGGCAAGTGCTCTGCCACTGAGCTCCATCCCTAGCCCCAGGCATAACTTTATTTTATCTTTTATTTTTATTTTATTCATATGTGCATACAATGTTTGGGTCATTTCTCCCCCCCTTCCCCACCCCCTCCCTTACGGCCCCCCGACCCCTCCCACTCCCCCCCTACCCCCTCACTACCCAGCAGAAACTATTTTGTCCTTATCTCTAATTTTGTTGAAGAGAGAGTATAAGCAATAATAGGAAGGAACAAGGGTTTTTGCTGGTTGAGATAAAGATAGCTATACAGGGCATTGACTCACATTGATTTCCTGTGCGTGGGTGTTACCTTCTAGGTTAATTCTTCTTGCTCTAACCTTTTCTCTAGTTCCTGGTCCCCTTCTCCTATTGGCCTCAGTTGCTTTAAAGTATCTGCTTTAGTTTCTCTGCATTGAGGGCAACAAATGCTATCTAGTTTTTTAGGTGTCTTACCTATCCTCATTACCTCCCTTGTGTGCTCTCGCTTTTATCATGTGATCAAAGTCTAATCCCCTTGTTGTGTTTGCCCTTGATCTAATGTCCGAATATGAGGGAGAACATATGATTTTTGGTCTTTTGGGCCAGGCTAACCTCACTCAGAATGATGTTCTCCAATTCCATCCATTTACCAGCAAATGATAACATTTCCTTCTTCTTCATGGCTGCATTGTGTATAGAGACCACATTTTCTTGATTCGTCAGTACTGGGCATCTTGGCTGTTTCCATAACTTGGCTATTGTGAATAGTGCCGCAATAAACATGGGTGTGCAGGTGCCTCTGGAGTAACCTGTGTCACATTCTTTTGGGTATATCCCCAAGAGTGGTATTGCTGGATCATATGGTAGATCAATGTTTAGCTTTTTCAGTAGCCTTCAATTTTTTTTCCAGAGTGGTTGTATTAGTTTACATTCTCACCAGCAGTGTAAGAGGGTTCCTTTTTCCCCACATCCTCGCCAACACCTGTTGTTGGTGGTGTTGCTGATGATGGCTATTCTAACAGGGGTGAGGTGGCATCTTAGTGTGGTTTTAATTTGCATTTCCTTTATTGCTAGAGATGGTGAGCATTTTTTCATGTGTTTTTTGGCCATTTGAATTTCTTCTTTTGAGAAAGTTCTGTTTAGTTCACTTGCCCATTTCTTTATTGGTTCATTAATTTTGGGAGAATTTAGTTTTTTGAGTTCCCTATATATTCTGGTTATCAGTTCTTTGTCTGATGTGTAGCTGGCAAATATTTTCTCCCATTCTGTGGGTGGTCTCTTCAGTTTAGAGACCATTTCTTTTGTTGAGCAGAAGTTTTTTAGTTTTATGAAGTCCCATTTATCTATGCTATTTCTTAGTTGCTGTGCTGCTGGGGTTCCATTCAGAAAGTTCTTACCTATACCTACTAATTCCAGAGTATTTCCTACTCTTTCCTGTATCAACTTAAGAGTTTGTGGTCTGATATTAAGATCCTTGATCCGTTTTGAGTTAATATTGGTATAGGGTGATATACATGGGTCTAGTTTCAGTTTTTTGCAGACTGCTAACCAGTTTTCCCAGCAGTTTTTGTTGAAGAGGCTGTCTTTTCTCCATCATATATTTTTAGCTCCTTTGTCAAAGACAAGTTGGTTATAGTTGTGTGGCTTCATATCTGGGTCCTCTAATCTGTTCCACTGGTCTTCATGTCTGTTTTTGTGCCAGTACCATGCTGTTTTTATTGTTATTGCTTTGTAATATAGTTTGAAGTCAGGTATGGTGATACCTCCAGCGTTGTTCTTTTGATTGAGTATTGCTTTGGCTATTCGTGGCCTCTTGTGATTCCATATAAATTTAATGGTAGATTTTTCAATCTCTTTGATGAATGTCATTGGAATTTTGATGGGACCCAGGCATAACTTTAAATTGGTTGACCACATGACTTACCATCACAGATTACTTCTGACCTGTGTATTACCTCCTTCATACTGGAAGGTGGTTCAGGATTCATTGCTAGCAGTGGGCTACTTGAACTCCTTTTCTGAAGAGTCCCAGCTGGTACCCACAGCATGCCAGCTCCTGTCAGTTCTCAAAGACCCTGAGCCATACATGTTCTGGGCTTTCTGGGCCATTCTTCAGAGAATTTCACTGCTGTTGTTTGAATGCAAATAATGTTCTAAACATGTGTATGTGGGATACTTTTGAAAATGGCTTTTGCATTCACAGTTGCTTTTGATTCTTATATAACATGACCTATAATTCATTTGATTATGCTCACTGGCACCTTTGCACAGGTTTTCTGCCTGATTGTCTTCCAACCTTGGAGAGTGAATTTGTCAGAGTGAACTTTCAAAGGTGCCAACCTGATTGTGACACTCCCTTACTTGAGACTTTCAGGGGTTCTCCACAGAGAGAGCAGAGCCCCCAGAATAAGCCAGACTCCTGTGGCACAGCTTTGCCTCACCTCTCACCTCTCTCCTCACCGAGCTTTGCCTCACCTTTTGCATGAACACCCTGTTCCCCAAGTATACCGTCTCTTCATAACTACACTGCCTGCTTGTGATGTCCTTCACTTGGGGTGCCCCTTTCCTTCAAATGCCTAAGTTTGGGGCTGCTATAAACAACCATTGACTGGATGATTTATAAACAAATTTATTTTTCAGTTCTGGCGATCAAGGTGCCAGCAGATTTGGTGTCTGGTAATGACCTGCTCCCTAATAAACAACTGTCCTCTCACGGTAACTTTGCATGTTGGGGTGAGGGACCTCTCTGGGGCCTCTTTGACAAAGGCACTAATCCCATTTATGAGGGCTCCAACCTCATGACCTAGTCACTTCCCAAAGGCTCCCCACATTTTTTGGTTTTTTGAGACATGCCTTCAAACTGGTGATCCTCCTGCGTCAGCCTCTAAATACTGGGATTATAGGTATGATCACCACACCCAATAGGCCCCACTTTCTAATACCATCATATTGGGTATTAGGATTTAACACATGGATGGGGTGCTAGAATTTGGAGATTGAGTGGCCTCAGAGGCCTGTGTGTTAAATGCTTGGCTGCCAGCTTGTGACAGTGTTGGGAGGTGGTGGAACCTTCAAGAGGTGGAGCCTACTGGAAATTAGGTCATGGCGGGGGCGTGCCCGTGACAGGGATATTGGGACTCCAGCTGCTCCTCTCTTTTTTGCTTCTTGGCTGCTATTGGTGAGCAGTTTCAACCTCCACAAGCCCCACCATGATGGGCCCTCCCTGCCACACGAGGGCCAAGCAAACATGGACTGAAACTTCTGAAAATAAACCTTTCCCCTTTGTAAGTTGATTTATTTTATCTCAAGTACTTGTTTTAGCAACAGAAAGCTGACTAACACAGGGGGGTACCTGAACATTTAGACCACAGCACCTAATAAATACCTCCATTGAGTAGGACAGTGAAGACACTGTCTCCTCTGGCCAGCTTTGCCTGACCCTTCCTTTCTCCGCCTAGTGCTCTCAAATGGAAGTACTGCCTCCTTCGTGTCCCATCTGGGTCCCGAAACCAGTTCTCCCAGGGAAGAGGTGACCTCTGTTTCCTTCTCACAAGGACAGTCCCTGTAACAGAATGAGTGTTAAGTAACCATGATGTGAGAGTATAAAACAGGACTCCCTTAGCTCAAACTTGAAGAATATGTTCATTACCTTGGTTGTTACAGTGGTGTCATGGGTACATACATATGTCAAAACTTGTTAAGACTGTACACTTCATGTATTCAGTTTATTGTATGTCAGTTGTTCCCCATTAAGTTTTGTTTCATTAGGTGGGAGTGGGCTAGCACAGGGTCTTCTCCCACCTTGGGGGGGACACATCTTCTTGACAGGATTAAGGCACTGGACATCCTGCTGGAACTCTGCATTAGACTGAAGGTTTTCTGAGGATAGCTTTGGGTGAAAGCAGCGGGGGCTGGACCTTGGACCTTGGCACCTGTGCCTGATTGCACAGATCTTACTAGCACATTGGAAACACCTGGAAAGATACTTCAACCGATAATGTCTGGGTTCCATGCCCAGAGATTTCATGGGGCAGACCTGAGCAAGAGGAGTGCGGAAGCTCCAGGTCATTCTGTGCACAGTGGAGTTGGAGAACCATTGCTTTATACTTCATTCTTTTCTTTTCTTTGTTTTTTCCTCCATGATGGTGATTGAACCCAGGGCCTTGTACATGTTAGGCAAGTGCTCCATCATGGAGCTACAACTTCAGCCCAAATAAAAGTTTTCTTTCTTTCTTTGTTTTACTATTGAAACAAGGGGGGAGGGGTTTCACTATGTAGCCCAGGCTGGCCTTGAACTCATGATCCTTTTGCCAGAGCCTCCTAAAAGCTAGGATTTCAGGCAAGCACCACCACATTGGGCATAGAACTACTGCTTTAGATAAGTGGTTTGGCCCCTCATGGTCAATACCAAGATCACATCATATTCCATGCCTTCCTCTGAGAGTCTAGAAATAAAATCTGTTACGCACAAGAAGCCTCAGTGGATACCAAGTCCCTTATGGAGAAGGTGGTCAGGTATCCAGGTGACATCTACACCAAAACTTACTTTGGGGAAGTTTTGCTCCAGCAACTAGCCACTGGGCAAATCCATGGCCAGGAGGTGGTGCTGTCTCCTATGGCTTACAGAAGACAACTTCCCGTGGGGCCATTCTTTTAATAGGCTTGATTGTAGTCAATAACTTTTAATGTACCAGTTCTAAATAATTTCCTCGTTGACTTTTTCTTGATCTCTACATTTCTTGCTTCTGTGCCAGGGAAACACAAATGCTACTTAGTTCACTCTTGTTGCGCTACTTGCATCATTTTTACTGGATCATTAGAAATCATACATTGTTCTTTTATTTGACTTTATAATAAACAACTGAATTTGTTTATTTATGGTGTTGTGGCTCAGACCCAGGGCCTGGTACATGCTGAGTACAAGCTACCAATAAGTACACCCCAATCTCGTTAGTAGTATTAAGTAAAGTTAATGTCATATCCCATAAAACTTGGTACAATTGTTCTGATAACCAACATTTTATTTAGTGGTAATTTTACAAAAAAAAAAAAAATTGAGATGAAGTCATTTGCATTGAAAAATTCTGCAGTAAAATTAAAAAAATAAAAAAAGGCCAGTGGGAGGTTTCTGTCTTTCATCAGCTTTTTATGAGGTGAATAAGGTCTGACTGGGCTTTCTTCCCAAGTGCTCTCTGTGAATTCTGACTTGTGCTTAATTGACAATCCATGATGCAAAAAAGCAAGGTTAGAGAAAGCCTGGGGAGAGCCTCCTCAGCCACAGGGCTGGGAACTAGGGCTCTTTTATTCAGAGACAGAAGCTTGGGGCAAACCATCAAAGGCCTCATCATTCCTGCAGGCCTGAGAACATATTTCCTGAGCCGTGTATCAGCCATGAGACGTGGGCCAATCGAGGCGTGCTCTGCTGCTTCCGGATGAGAGGCAGCTTGAAAAATAGCAGCAGCACCATTGGCCTATTGTGGGCGCACTTGCTATAAGGCGGGCTCAGGCACTATTAGTGCCTCAGAGTTATTAACTCTTGCCTCGCATGATCATTATGAAGAAGGCACTGTCACTAACCCTGCTCGGTAGTTGGATGAACAGAGGCAAATAATTTGTCCAAAGTCACATAGCTAGTTAAGTGGAACAGCCAGGAGTTGAGGCCAGGCAGTCAACTCCAGAGCCTACCTCTGTGTCATTTAATGCCAAATTATTAGCATAGGATATGTCAATGGCCAGTAGGGCAATGAGACACATTTGAAACTGAGAATGTCCTGTATTTCCTAGGCCTTGGAGGCAGATACAAATAGAGTGTGGTTGAAACACAGGCTTTATCTTCCTGGAGCTTATAGGTGAACAAGTCTCTGGTACCCAAAGTGAAAAATTCAGCTGGGCGTGGTGGCGTATGTCTGTAATCCCAGTACTTGGGAGGTAGAGGCAGGGTGATCATGAGTTTTAGGCCAGGATGGACCTGTCTCAAAAAAAAAAAAATAAGTGAAAACTTTTTTTTTTTACTTATGTTTAAATTGCATAAACTATTCTCTCCATTTAAGTAGCTAATCTGAAATCACTGTTATTACCTCAGGTATGGCATATAGCTTTCCTCTTTGTTCAAGGGTCCTCTAACTCTGTCCTGGGCTGATGGAAAGAATATTTGAGGCTTATCTTCTTTGGGTGGAAACAATAACCTCTCCACCCAGTCAAAGGCAAAAATGAATTGCCCTTTGGCCTGACATGAATGTCCTCCCATTCTGTGGACTCCACGTCAGTCAGCCCTTCCTTGAGCTAACTCAGGGAAACCGGAGTCTTATTTCTCTACTACATTGAACATCCTCAATAGTATTTATTGGGTCTAAGAATGAAGGTCCTGTTTCAATGAAGTGACATCCTAGGACAAAGAATATCCTGGAAGCAAATCAACAGAATCAGGGCTAAGAGAAAGCATCTTTGAGCCAGCTGTGAGTAAGGGTCTTTACCATTTTCTTATTAAGGACAATCAATGAACACAATCCCTACATAATTCTCATTCCATCATACAGCATCTACCATTTTCCAAGGATATTTTTTATTTTCTGTTATTAACCTAAGTCTTAAGTTTAGGGGAAAAAAATCCTCAATATAACACTTGGACAATGGACCCCCTACCTGATCACTCCCAGGGGGTGGTTCAGGCTCCTTCTTACTATGTTCTCAGGGTTTCTACTCAATCTGCGTCAAGCCAGCAGGTAGTGTAGGAGTATGGAGGACCTTTCAAGAGAGAGATTGGGTCTGGTCGGATATTAATGCACCACCCCGCCCCACACGTTGGTTTAGAACTTAGCCATAGAACTACAACTCAACCCACCAGGCACAGCAGAAAAATATAGCAGAGTAACTGGTCCAGGAAAAAGAGGGAATGGGAACTTTGGGAACAGCTGTCTATTCTGTCTTTTTCCTCCCTATATCTTATGGTTTCCTCATCCTTCAAGACTCAGCATACACATCACTAATCCATCCCTCGCCATAGGACAGTATCTGGCACATGGCTTAAGTTCAGTAAATACTCCTGACTAAATGAGTCATTCCATATGCACTTCTTTTAGTGCTTACTCTCAGGAACTGAGAATTACATCAGAGGTGATCATGCCATAAGCAAGTATCTTTAGCCTCAGCAATCCTCATGGAGACAAATTCATGAAAGTCACTGCATTCTGTCAGTGGCAGTTCTGGAAGGCTTCACAAAGGAGGCAATGCTGGAGCGGGGTATGGAAAGATGAGTAGAATTTACCAGTCAGGCACAATGTGGGGAGAGCCTTTCATGGAGAAGAAACAATGTGCAAGGGGAGTCCATGTCTATGAGGGGGTCAGACAGGCTTGGAAGGCCCTGGGAATTGCACCCCATCTGATTCCTTGTCTACTGCTCTTTCAGTTGTACCAAGTGTACACTCGGCTTGCTTTTCCAAACATTTGTAATTAGTAAGGCATTTTTTCAAGCTCTGTCTTTTGGTAGGGGCGTTTCGGGTGCCCTGTGTGGTCTCTCTGGAGAGAGGGAGCTCAGCTAGCTTGACTTAGAGCTTGTGAGCATCCTGCCTCTGGGCTGGCTTGGCTCTGCCCTATAGCTGTATTTGGAACACAGTGATTTCCTCTCCTCTCCCCTCTCTTCCCCTCCCCTCTCTTCCCCTCCCCTCCCTTCTCCTTTCTCTCTCTCTCTCTCTCTCTCTCTCTCTCTCTCTCTCTCAGCACTTCCAGAGGATAAACTTTTCACTTACTTACTTTCTAATTGGCACATACAAGCTGTACACACTTATGGGGTACCATGTGATATTTGGATACATGTATTCACTGTGCAGAAATGAATTCTTGATGCTGCCATGCAGGCCAGTGGCGACTCCCCCCGACATCTTTTTGAGTTGTCTAAAGCCAAGTGTAGTCTCTAAGAGGCTTGTGAATCTGAATGTGTCATTGAACTAAGAAGAACCTCTAGTGGGCACTGCAGGCTTTGTGTTTTATTTTATGATCTCTGAAATATTGGAGGGACAGTGACCAATCTCCACTGGACTGGGAGAAGAGAAAACCATCAAAATTACTGTGTTCCATGGAATGAAGAATTTGCTGTGATTGGTGATGAAGAAATTAGAATAGATTAGCAAGGGAGCTGATGACCGCCCCTGGGGATATCCTTTAAAGTGGAGAGGTGATCATTTTGAGAGTCCACCCTCAAACAGGCACTCACAGTCTTCACACATAATGTGTTCAAATAGGCATTTTGTCCTCCACTTCAGGGCAGTGGCTCTTTGAAGAACAATGTCTAGTTGGTAGATCAGGTCATGTTCACCTGAGCCTGCTGCCAACTGCTGAACACATTTGACTTCACGAGGAGCAATTACAGAGCCAGCTCTGGCAGGGAAAACACCTTCACTTTCCAGAGGAGCAAACTGAGGTCCAGAGAGTAGCAAGCAGCTGTACCAATTCTCAGCTAGTTGATGATACTGAGGATTGAATTCAGTTCTTCTGATTCTGGGTCCAGGTTTCTAGTTTTCCCCCAGTTTGCAATTGAATATGCATGACTATATCCTATAAAAGGGTCAGCAGCCAGGCAAACAGATGAAAGTTGGGTCCCAGGCCGGTGGCTAACCTTTGGCTCCCTACAGAGATGGTTCTCAAGCAGCTGCTTACCCTCCATTCCCTACTCCAACTCCAAACATGGCCCCCAAGAAGTTTGTCTGCTTTTTGAAAGGCTGCTGGATGGCTAGCTAAACACAGTCGTAAGGATCACTGGTGTACTCAAGACAAGGTATAGGAGAGGGCCTGGGGACAAGAAAGGGAGTGTGGAGTGGAGGTAAAAGGAAAAATAAAGAAAGTGGTCCTAAGGCTGGTAGAGTGGCTCAAGTGGTAAGAGTGCCTGCCTAACAAGCATGAGGCCCTGAGTTCAAACCTCAGCATCCCCCCCCCCGCCCCTGCCAAAAAAAAGAAAGTGGTCCTGAGAATGGGAGAATGCTGGCACAGCTTCCAGAGCATTCCTGACAATTGGTTTCTTTCATTTGATCTTCAGTTATCTCTGTCTCTCACTGTGGCTGCAGCGTTCAGGGCCTCTGTCCTATCACTCTGCTCCTGTGACATTTCTCCCAGGCTATAACTGTCCTGTGTCCCTTCCCTACCTCTGGCTCACTCCTTTATTCCTAAAGCCTTTAAACATGACTAATTTAATCTCTCTCTCTCCTCTCTTGTTTTCATTCATTGTACTTTTTTTCTGAAATAACTGGAAAAGAGTCTCCATCCTTTAGGCACTGTTGGGTAACTTCTAGGAAAAGAGAAACAGATTTTGATTGCTTTGCTGGAGCGGAGAAGGGGAATTTAGAGAAAGACTCCGGGAGGGACCTCCTGTAGGTCTAAGGCCTACTGACAATTTTAAAGAAATGATGTCTAAAAAGAAATTAAGTGTGAAAAATGTCATAATCCTTACTATAATTTTATTAATAGATATTATTTTTAAGTATTTCAGCTCATAAAAGCTGAAAAATATACATTCCCTCTGGAATATGTCATCTTAAAATAGTTTCAAAGCTAATCTTTGAAAAATTGCTCTCAGAAAGATATAATAAGCAATGAGTAGTTCTAAAATCAATAATTATTTGAATTACTGGGAACATACCACTTATTTACTAAGGATATGCTAGCTACTCCATAAATAAATTTAAAATGCTTATGTGTACTTCTTAACAGACTCAGAGAAATATGACATTTCTATGACTTAAAGCTATGTCTGTGCACTGAAAGCAACAATAAACAAAACACTGTTCTCTATCATTGAAATTTTTCTATCAAGACCTGTTTGGTGGTAGTGGTGGTTTGGTACCAGTGGGAGGGAGGAAGTGATGGGGAAAGAGGGTAGGAGGATGAATACAGTGCAAAAAAATGTGTACACATGTATGTAAATGCAAAAATGATACCCGCTGAAACTATTCCAGGAATGGCGTGTGGATAAAGGAGAGCAGTAGAAGGGGTGAATCAAGTGTGTTCAAATGTGACACATTTGATATGTTGTAAGTCCCTTTGTAAATGCCACAGTGTACCCCCACCCAGCAATAAAGGAGGAAAAAAAAAAAAGACCTGTTTGGTGTTCCATTCATCTAGGTAAAATTCCATCTGCCTCACACTTGACATTACCACAATGTTCATGCTTAACCCACAAACAAACGAAGAGACAAATATTACTGAGGATCTACTATGTCCAGTTCACAAACAGGGAAACAAACCCTCTTGTCCTCTGCCATTCCCAAGTTCATCTGTTATACAGATGTTGCTTTTGGGTCCATCCTCAGCAGTCCTTTATTGGTTGAGAGCTGGCATGGGAATTTTATTTTCCTAACAACCATCATGGTGCACAAGGAGAGAAAAACCTATGGCAGAAGATTTTCCTGTTAAAAGGAATATAATATGGTATTTTTCAAATAAAAAGTTAATCTCAAGATTAAATTATATCCATGTTTCAAAGGTCTAATAATCTCTACAAAAGAATTTTGTCATACTCTTTTAGCAGGGTTATTTATTTCTTGCACTATGATAAAACCCAGGCAATGATTATTAAAAACAGAGTAAACTAAGCATATTTCCTAAACTAGGGTGAACACTTTAGCATCCTTGTTTTTCCTGTATATTAAGCTGCAGCTCTGTATCAGAATATTTTTTACGTGGATTATAAACCGAAGTGCACAATACGACAACTCACTATGGGAATGAATTAGCATGTAAACCTGAATTGTGAGATGGAAAAGTTTTAACTAATCTGATTTTTAAAGTGTTTTTTGTTGTTTTTGCAGTGCTGGGGATCAAACCCAGAACTTCGCTAGCCTAGGACATGCGAGGCAAGTGCTCCACCACATAGCTATATCCCCAGCCCTAAGTGCTCCGTTTGTTTGCTTTTTGGTGGTACTGGGGCTGGAACTCAGGGCCTCATACTTGTTAGGTAGGTGCTCTACCACTTGAGCCACTCCTCCAGCTCTCCTAAATGGTTTTTCAATGGTTAAAAAAATACATGGTACAAAATTTAGCATTTTAAGTGTACCATTTGGTACCACTAAGTACATTCACCACATTGTACAACCATTACCACCATCCAGTTCCCAGAATTCTTCTGTTATCCTAAACTGAAACTCTGTACCCATTAATAATCCCAGTTGTCTTTTCCCCCCAGCCTCTGGTAATCTTTGTTCTTTCTGTCTCTATCAATTTGCCTAGTCTAGAGATTTCATTTAAGCAGACTTATACAGTATTTGTCCCTTTAGTCTGGCTCATTTCACTTAGCATGTTTTCAGGGTGCATCTGTGTTGTAGCATGTGTTAGAATTTCATTCCTTTTTAAGGATGAATAATAGTTCATGACATTTTGTTTATTCATTCATCTATGGACACTCAGGTGAAGGATTCCTGGGTAGGATTAAAAAAAAAAAAAGGCACAAGCCAGAGCACAAAAACTCAGAATTAGAAAAGGAATCTCCAAATAAGTTTTAAGATAATGGGGCATGGATCCCTTGGGATTAGTGGTTTATGGCAGGTCCAGTCAGGCTGGGAACACCAGGTGAGACAGGAGGGGTGGCTGAAGAGAACAAGAGCAGGGGCAAGTTGACTCACAGCACTTTCCAGTACAGTTCAGGGAAATGTGGTCTGTGGTGGGTATGAGATAAAGTGATATTCCAACAGTTAGGAAGCACCCAATTTGGGGTAGAGAAGTGCACAGAAGAATGCTTGGTATAGGCAACTTATTATTGTATTTATTAATGCATTATTCACCCAGTTTCCAGGACTCAACTCTCCTTCCATCTACTCCATTCTATGTGTTCCTGCCAGACAAATCTTTTAAAATCACCATTTGGTCCGTGACTACTTTGCATATGATATCTGCCAGTTCATTAGCTCCTATTACTCATAATCACTGCCTCTCATACTGGAATAAGAGAAGCTCCAAGGTCACTGGCTAAGGACAGGTAATTCTAAAATAAACTGGGGCAGGTTCTGCAACACTGATTTTACTGGAATATGTGTGGGGTCCTGTCTGGGAGGGGGTTGGTACTAGTGGGAGGGGAAAGGATATAAGGAAAGGGTGCAGGAGGGTGAAATTGGTGGAAATCTTATGTACTCATGTATGAAAATGGAAAATGAGATCTGTTGAAACTATTTCAGGAATGGGGAGAGGGAGGATAAAGGAGAATGATGGAGGGGGTGGATTCAATTATGATATATTGTAAGAACTGTTATTTGTCACAATGTAGCCTCAGCACAATAACATAATAAAATAAATAAAAATTGAAAAAAAGAATGAGGACAAACATGATTTTTACATCAGAATAAACGTTGAGGACATTATAGAATATAAGGATATTTGCATGCACTTAGAAGATGAAAGCCCACCTTCAGTGAAATTTGGAGCTTGCTACTGACTCTTTGCCTCCAGGCAAAGACGAAGTTATACTGCAAGCATAACTTCACTTCCACCAGCATTAGGGCACCACCTTGGTAGAGTTTAGGAGATGAGGGTAGGGTGGGCACAAATAAAGCCCAAGGAGATCCCAGCTCCTTTGGATGGTTCTCCACCTGGCCCTCCAAGCCCTCCTTCCAGCTGGTTCCCAACCTGTAAGGTGAGCCATCCCTGTTTCTTGCTTCTGCTGTTTGCAGCCAGCCATTCTGAACTTTTGAACAAGATATCCCAGCTGTCACCTCCTCCAGCAAGTTAACTTCTCTGTGCCTCAGTTTTCTATCCGGATAGGAGTAGTGTTGTGGGGCGTATTCTGTGAGTTCATACCGGTTAGATAGCATTTAGCATGGTGTCGTGTTACGCATCTTAACATTACTTCCTTCTATCCGAATACCGCCTCTTATCTTGCTTATAAACCATTTCAGTCTTCACACATTGGTTGTGCCCCTGCCAAGCCCAGCTTCCCACGAGCTGTCTGAGAAGTTTCCCACCTAGTCCCTTATTGTCCACTTCAAATCCAGCTCGGGTGTAAATGATAAGGCATTTGCTTTTGAATTTGATCACCGAAACTGCCAGAAAACTAAAAACGAGTGGCATATTGGCCAGTTGAGAAACCTGAAGCGGGGCAAAAGGTTCACAAGTGAAAGTGGGCTTTACCTGTGTCTCCACGCCCACGTCCCCTCCCTTCCCCACCAGGGCGTTGATTTGTGGTTGCACGCGCCAGCGCCTCGCCTCACCTCGCGGAGGCCGACGCTGCTGCTGTGGCTTTGGGAGGACGAGATGGCCACGCAGAATCCCACTGTACCTGTTGTCCCTCCTGCAGTCTAACGACAGCTCGCCTTCTGCACAAGTAAACTCAGCTCCCCTAATGCAGCGTCCCCCCGCCCCCTCCCGTAGCGACAGGCTGCTAGGACACTGGAAGGAGCCCCTAGCCCTCCAGTGCGCGGGAAGAGACTTCCACCTGGGCGCCCGGGGGCCTCGGCGTCGCCGGCTGGTCCCAGCGCAGGCGGAGCTGGGCGGGCCGGGACTCGCCCCGCCCCGTCCGCCCGCCCCTCCTCGCCGTAAACTGACCGTGTGCGGCCTGGCGGGGGCCTGTGGGGGAGGGAAGGGGAGGAGAAAGGAGCTGAGGAAAGTGGGGCCTGGCGGGCCGGAGGGAGGAAAGGAAGGGGTGGAGGCCAAGGGCAGAGTGTGCTGGCGCGCGAAGCAGCTAAAGTGCGGGGCGCGTCCCGGAGCCCAAGTCGCGGCCGACGCGCGCCCTACCTGCCCAGAGCCACTGGCCTGGGCCGTCCCGAGCGGCGACAGCAGCAGCGGCGGCGGCGGCTGCGGCCCCGGGGCTCGGCTGCGGGAGGGATGGTGGCGGCTGGGTTCAAGCCAGCACAGCCGCTACCGCCTCCGGCCCGGCCGCGGGCGCCGTGAGTCCGAGCTTCGCGCCGGGCATGCGGCTACTGCCACCAGTCCTCAACCCCCGCGCCCCGGCCCCCGCCGAGCTCGCCGCCCACCATGCCGCGGGCGCCCGCGTCCCTGTACGCCTGCCTCCTCGGGCTCTGCGCGCTCGTGCCGCGCCTCGCAGGTAAGCCGCGCCGCCAGCGGTGCCCAAAGAAACTTAGTCGCGCACGCAGCCGCAGGAGCCGCGGCGGGAGGCGTTGCCTGTGGCGGAGGGCGACTTGGGACTCTCCAGGTGGCCAGCCGCCGCGGGCCAGCCGCCGCGGGGCACTTCCGAAGTGCGTGCGCCACCGCGAGCCCGCCGCCCGCTGGGCTGTCTCGGTCTCCCGTCCCCTCCCGGGCCGAGGAGGAGCCTTCCCTTCCTGTGTAAACAGCGGGCCCGGCTAATGACCCTGCCCGTGAGCGCCCGCGCCCGAGGGCTGCCGCCAGCTTTGCGTTGGGTCGCCCGCACAAAGCGGCTCTTGTGGCCGGGAGCGGGGGCGGGCGGGGAGGCGCGGAGTGATGCGGCCGGTTGCTCTGCTCCGGGGGAGGCGCGGCACCCGGGGTCTTCCCTGGGTCCAAAATGTGGCGCCCCGGCGACTCCGCGGGACTGGCCTCTTGCACCGGCCCGGTAGCGGGTCCCAGAGTTTCTCTGCACTTGGGCCAACTGCCTTCCTTTAAAGATGTGCCCACCCTCCGCACTGTAAATTCGAGGGGAGACTGCGTCCCGAGCCACGGCTCCACTTGGGACCTTCCGATCCTATCCTTCTGACTGGCTTCATCCGGCGAGTCACAAACACTGCCAGCCTCACGTTGCCCTAACCATGGAGGATTATGGAGCGGAGGGCAGGGGTTGTTTAGACTGCCTTAGCTGACACTTGGGTGGACTGGAGGCAGTGCAGGGGGCTCTCAGTTACCCACTTTAAGTTTCGAAGTTGAGAGTGACAGTCACGAAGCCCCCAGAAGAAGGATGGTGCCTGGCGATGGGGCTGCCGGACTGATGAGCCGCCGCCGCCGCCGCGGCCGCCGCCTTCTCCTCCAAACAGACCACAGCAGGATCTCCAAAGTTTCTGCTTTCCTTAGGAAGTAACTGTGAGTTGGGTTGCTCTACTCACCTTCACTGGTGAGCCAAGTGGTTGCCCGGCTGCCAGGGGAGAACTGTGCCCCCTATCGCGTCTCACTTACACGAAGGCCTTGGAGATTGCAGTTGGAAAGCGTTCTGAGCAAACAAAAACTTCGTTCAGGCCCCAGTTCAAACTGAATACTGTGCAAGTTTTCTTTTTGGGGAAAATAATCACTCCAGAGCCTGGAATAAATAGATCAGTGGGTTCCAGACAACCATCTGGTAACCACTGTCCTTCATTGATGTTTTAATGGGTCCCCAGGGAAATGCAAAGAGAAGGAAGATGTAGCCCGGATCACACAATGGAGCATATCCTTGTCGACCGACCCTGGTATCAGAAGGACTCACTCTCAGTTTGAAATTATGCCGGCTTTATTTTTTGGTGGAAAAATTTTCTTCTAAGACTTTTTAGTGATGGTGGTTTTAAAATTTTTTTGGCAGAATAAATAAGAAACCCAGCAACCCTATATTAATTTCCCCTTCTCATTTTCTGTGACGTTCAGAAGATTAAGAACTGTTCTAGTTCCCTTCCAGTTTGACATTTTTGTGACACTAATAAAAACTCAAATATTTCCAGTTGCAAAGACTTTTTTAAAAGGCTTCTTCCATTTGCATTGTGACGTCCCTTATTCAAAGTCCATGAACAGCTTCACAAGGATCTTTATTTGGCAGATGGGCCCAAAAGGGCCAAGTGACCACTGCCCCCTCTCCTGCTTTGGGGTGAGAGGGTGGACCAGTCACCAAGGTTGTTTGGTTTCCCGCTCTTTATCCTTCCTGACTCAGCTTAGGTAAGGGAAAAAGCTTGAGCTGAGGTGGCTTATTTCCAGTGCCTTCAGGGTTCCTTTTTTTATTGCCCAGCTCTTGACCACAGGCTTGTCTTCTGCCATTTCCTGTCAGAGTACTGCCAGCCTCTGTGGATCAGCAGAACTGTGGCAGAACAAGCTGGTCACTGGCCTCCAGATTGGCCACCTTCCTCCTAGCGCATTGGCACTTTGCGACGTCAGAAGGGGCTGCCTCATCTTGTGTCATTTGTCTCAGTATCCCAGTGTTGTTGAGACAACTTCAAGCAATTTTGTTTTTTGTTCTTTTCCTTCCCCTCTTTTTTTCTTGAAGCACTGCATGTAGTTTCTCCAGAGTTTGAATATGATTTGAAAGAAAAATCTACCTAGAGAAAGAAGGGTACTGTACAGGTTGTTTCTAGACCAATGATAGAACAAATCCAGCTTAAGGTGCTCATTTTTTAATTTTTTGACAGTACTGGAATTTGAACTCAGGGATTCATGTTCGCTAGGCAAGTGCTCTACCACTTGAGCCATGCCTACCCAGGCCTTTTTGCTTTTTTAGATTATTCGGATAGGAGTCTCACTTTTTTTTTCCTCTGAGGCTGGCCAGATCTTTTTACCTAAGCCTCTCTCTTAGTTGGGATGATGGGTGTGCCATCATACCTGGCTTGTTTTATTGAGATGGGGGTCTTGTTAACTTTTTGCCAGAGCTGGTCTCAAACCTCAGTCCTCCCAATTTCTGCCATCAAAGTTGCTGGAATTACAGACACAAACTACTATAGTTCATTTTAAACAAGTCCTTGCCAGGCTGCCCTCCCCCTATCATCAGGTCATCCTCTTACTATTCTGTAGCTAAGAGCTTCTAGACTGGACTCTCGCAGGCAGTCTCCCCACAAAGCCTGGGAAGGATCTCACAGGGATGAGACCTTTCCCCACATCCTTCCTCTCTTAAGACAGGGGAGTGTGGTTTTGATCCTGCTGCATGACTGGAGCTATGTTTGCTATCATAGTTCCTTTTTTTTGTTTTAAGTAATCAAATGCTCTTTTAATGAATGTCCTGCAAATTAGAATGCTCTGAATACTAAGAGCCCTTTGTTTTATTTAGAGGATTCATGTTGGCATCCCCCTTCCCCTCGCTCGCCCATGTATCCCCATCTACCCTGGGAGTGGGTGATGGTCTGTTAAGGTTCTGTTAGAATTTTGCTGGTTTGCAGTGCCCTTCAGGTAACCAGGCCCAGGCTTTGCAGTGACAGGCCAATGAGATGTAAAGCGTTGTCTTGGTTTGTAGACTGTTGTTTACCCTTTAGATTCACATTTTGACTCCATCATGTTGAGTCAGGGGGACTTTTCATGAAGGGGATTGAGGCAGAAGAGGGCAGGGTCTAATTAGCTGTAATTAGTATTCCTCTCCTGCTTGTTCGGAATGCTATTTAGCTACTGAGGCCACGGAGAGTTAAAATATCTAAGTACTTAGGCAAAAGGCCCTCTGTGCCCACCTGCTCTGGTAATAACCTGTCTTTCTTGTGCCTGGTTTTGGAACTATTCTGAGAGGTGTTAGTATCAATAATGTGGGACAATTACATACTACTTAAATAACAGGGTCTTTTTCATAGGGCCATGTGCATCTGGGCTCATGGGTTGGAGTTTCTCTTCACAGGTATTTTCAGTTGGCTGGACTCTGGGGTTTTGGAAAACCAAGGTGGACTTCGTTTGTTTTTCTTCTTTGAAGAAGGAAAGGGCCTTTTCATTCATGGCCATCCTTTCTTGGTGAGGCTTCTTCTTCCACAGATGCAGGGTTTGATTTCAGGGCCACAGGGGAAGAGCCTGCCTGCCACAGGACAGGTTGACTCAACCCCAGGGCTGAATGCCTGAGGGGAGGGAGAAGGTACTGCAGTATGGCACCCTCTCCTCGCTGGATCCCCTCCACCCCTGCCAGAGTTGTTTCAAGAGGTCCCTGTCTCTTGCAGAACTGGGGTCCACTTCTGTACTTGATTCCTTTAGCTATTCTCAAATCTCACTCAGAGCGATCCTGTTAAAACCCAGACACCACAGGCCCTTCTTCCTACCTGGACTATTCTCCTCCCAGGTAGCAGCATAGTGAGCTTCCATCCAGCCCACAAACCTGGCCACTCCCAACCAAAGCTGCCACCTCCCGTCCCACATTCTCCTATCTCCTTCCATCCCCTTCTCTTTTTCCCTAGCATTTATTCACCGAATGAACCTACTTTTCAGATTCATCATCTGTTCCACCAACTAGGACATGAGTTAGGTGAGGTCAGGGAGTTTTTTGGGTTTATCATTACTGTGTCCTCTGTGCTTAGAACAGTGCCTGACACTGCTGGATGAAAGATGAATGAAATTGAGTCTTGGTAGTTATGGGGGGCGAGTGTGAGGGGGAAGACATCTGTCTTCACCTGCCCACTGCCTTCTCTAACCAGTTCTGAAGCCAAGAACTGTGCATGCAGCTTTCTGGGAGGGAGCTCTCACGGGAAGGTGTCATGATTTACTGAGCTGGAATCCATGATAGAGACCCTTTGGTTCCTCTCCTGAACTGTGCATTAGGAAGCTAAGGGAGATTAAGTGATTAAGTGACTTGCCAAGGTCATCGTGCTTGGTCCTTACTTGAGTCCCCCCCTCCCCCTACCTCATGGTTTCAATGGCTTTAAAAAAATCTTTCTAAATATTTCGGAGAGTTTTAGATTTTTAGAAAAGTTGAGATTATAATAGAGTTCCTATATATTCTACACTCAGTTTCCCCTTTATTAACATCCTGCATGAATGTAGTGAATTTGTTACAGTTAATGAGCCATATTGATGTGCTATCATCAACCAAAGTCTGTACTTTTTTCAGATTTCTTTAGTTTTTAACTTTTTCTGTTCTGAATCCCAGAACAGAAAACACATTCCATGGATTTGTCCTGCCATGGATTTGGGTCTCTCTTGGCTGTCCTGGTTTCTCAATCGTTCTTTGTTTTTGATGATCTTGACAGTTTGGGGGAGTACTGGCCAGTTAGTTTATAGATAGACTCTGCCCCAATTAGGGTCTGGCTCATGCTTTTTCTGATTAGGTGGAGTTACTTCTGTTGTCATAGAGGTAATCAATTAAATAGGTGATATACTCCCAGAGTTTTTCTAAATATAACTAGGAGGCGATGAGAAGTCTCCCTTTCTTGCCACCCATGGGCCCAGAGTATTTATCTGACTGCTCCATATCTTCCAGGATAATCCCTGTTAGTTAGGTTCCTGTGTGTCAGTGTTTATATGCATCTGTTACAAATATCCCTCCCCTGTTTTTAGTTAAAAGCAGCACTGAATTTACTGCTCTGCATCTTGCTTTTTTATTTTTAATGTAGCAGTGTATTGGGGTAAGCTTCATATCAATATACAGAGAGCAAGCTAGGTATGGTGGTATATGCCTGCAAACCCATCACGCAGGAGACAGGCCAGGAGGAGCTCAAGTTCAAGGCCATCCTGGGCAAGATACTGAGACCCTGTCTCAAAAACCAACCAAACTCTGTATATACATAGATGTATGTAGATATATACACGGAGAGTATGCTCATTCTTTTTTTAATAGCTGTATAGTATTACATTGTATGAATTGCTGTTTTGAAGATAGAAGTCATAACTAAAAGCTGGTATTTCTGGTTTGGCAGGTGCCTGATATTCAGAAGGCAGTCTAAGATGGGAACTGACAGAGGTAGAACCTTCCTAGGGCATACTTGCATTTCATGATGACATCTTTAGATCTATGTCTGTTTAGTTGCAAGATTCTGTCCTGCAAGTCTTTTGTTTTTCATGCAACAGATATGTGGGTCATAGTTCAGGTGTAGGGAAAAGCAGTCCAGTGCCTTGTTACCTTCAAGCCAGAAAGGTCATTTCAGCTTGGTATCCACTTCTGTACTTACTTCTGTTGCCCGCTGAATGTTTTTGGATCAGGTGATCCTAGCTGCTGGATGACTGCTTCGGTGGGAGTTGTCTGACCTTGGACATGAGAGATGGCAGAAATGGGGAGGCTGAATGGAGGGAGGCAGGCCAGGAGGCTACTGCAAGAAACTAGACCAGAGGGCCTGACCTGGGCCTTGGCCACTGGAGGGGGTGGGCAGGAAGGGTTGGATTAAGAGAAACATCTCATAATCTTGAAAGAATGGTCAGCCTGGATATGATTGATGGGAGAGTAGGATGAATCAATGAGTTTCAGAAATAGACTTTATTTTTAGATTATAGCTTGCAGTACACCCTAGCTTTTAGAGACATGAAACCAGAGAGCTATAGGAGATGAAGTTGGTCTGGGAATAGTCACTATGCACACAGCAACCAAGAAAAGATGTGGCTACCATCCGGGCCACTAGTGCCTGTTTTCGTTACCTAGACACAACACCCTGACAGTGGTGACTCCAGCTGCTTGACTTTGTTTCTTTCTTTTTTTTTTTTTTTTTGTGGTACTGGGGTTTGAACTCAGGGTCTTGTGCTTGCTAGGCAGGCACTCTACCACTTGAGCTACTCCACCAGCCCATCTGCTTGACTTTGTATTCATTGCTTCCTTTCTTTTCAAAATGCTTGTTGGAGCCAAGTGACTCATCCAGCCAGATCCAAACTCTGAAACATTAATAGGTAGAGAGAGGGGAGATGCCAGAGGGAGTGTCTGGTACTGTGACACATATCAGCACACAACCTGTGGTTTGGGTCCTGGTGCTTCTGTCTGCAGACCTTGTACCCAGCACCCTGTGAGCTCTTGGGGAGCAGGGCCCTTGGTATCATCTTTGTGTCTCTAGCCTCCCCCAGTCTACAGCTGAGTCATTAGGATATACTTGCTTTAGTATGTCTTGAATTTGGGTTTGTTCCAACAGCAATTTAATTTTAGGGCAATCATTTTGAATGCAGTAAAGGTACTTTAATATTGCATGTGACTATGGAATATGTATTATTACTTAAATGTTTTTACAGTAGTTTAGTATATTTCACACCAGATGTCTGTCACATGCATTGAGTCCTTTAGTATTGTGCCTGAGGACTTTCAGACTGGTACACTGGATCAGCAGCCAATGTGGTCTGGGTCAGAACTCAGGTGCTCTTACCACCCGAGTCCTGGATTCCTAGCTCAAGCTCACAGAGCAGACACTCACTCGGCTCTGGTAATTAGGAAGTGTTGTTTGTGAATCAGGTGGTTTTGCACAGAGTCCTAAAGGAGGCCTTTGACCAACAGTCCTTTCTGACCATGGGCTGAACTCTGGCTCACAGCTGCCTTGTGTCTGGGATGGTGCAGGGCCTTCAGGTTGACATCTCCTGTGGGCATTTGTCAACAGAGACCCTTTGGACCTGCTTCTTGTCCATAGGACTCCTTGTTTCAAGTCATTTTCTTGACTTTTCTCATATTTTCATCTGTAAAATGAGGTGATATAGCTACTTCTTTTTAAAAATATTTCTAGCCTCAAGGATGTGCAATTCCATTTTATGGAAATGATTTCGTGTGTGTGTCTATATATATATATATATATATATATATATATATATATATATATATATATGTATAGTGTGCGTGTGTATTATATATATATAAAATAGTGATTTTGTGTGTGTATATATACACACACACAAAATATATATATTCTACCACAATGGCCTGAGTTTGTATTTGATAAGGTTGAAGAAGGAAGAGGAAAGTGACTTTCATTTTTGATTTTCCCCCCATTTTTGTTAGTATGTATTCAATTCTCAGGGGAGATTTGTTGTTACAATTCTGAATCTAGATTTGGTTTTTCTCCCCCTCTGATAATAGTTTCTGAGAGGAAAGAAGATTAGACTAAAAAATGGAATTGACATTTTGAAACTCTTTTCCAACACACACTTTATTTATATTTACTTATTTAATTTTTAATCTGTCATCCACTTATGAATGACAGGGTCTCCCTATGTAGCTCAGGCAGGTCTCAAACTTGTGATCCTCTTTCTTCTGCCTCCCAAGTGCTGGGATTATAGATGTATACCACCATATCTGGACACACTCTAGTTTTTTTTATTCACTTATTCATATGTGCATACATTGTTTGGGCCATCTCTTCCCCTTGCCTCCTCCCTCTTCCCCCAACCCCTTTGCTTCCAGGCAGAATCTGTTCTGCCCTCTACAATTTTGTTGAAGAGAAGACATAAGCCATAATAAGAAAGACATAGCATTGTTGCTACTTTGAGATAAGAATAGCTATCCAGAGAGATTCCTAGCATTGCTTCCATGCACTTGTGTATTACAACCTGAATTGGTTCATCTCTACCAGACCTCTTCACTACTTCCTGGTCACCTTCCCATAGTGGCATCAGTCATTTTAAGGTTACTATATTAGCTCCTCTACAGTGGGCAGATCAAACACTTTCAAGTTTTGGGTTTCATACCTTTCCCTATTCCTCCTGTATGTGTTCTCCCCTTAGCATGTGACCCATGTCCAATAATATTACTGCATTTGCTCTAGATCTAAAGTCCACATATGACACAGGTTACTCCAGAGGCACCTGCACCCCATGTTTATTGCGGCACTATTCACTATAGCCAAGTTATGGAAACAGCCAAGATGCCCCACCACTGACAAATGGATTAAGAAAATGTGGTGTCTATACACAATGGAATTTTATGCAGCCATGAAGAAGAACGAAATGTTATCATTCGCTGGTAAATGGATGGAATTGGAGAACATCATTCTGAGTGAGGTTAGCCTGGCCCAAAAGACCAAAAATCATATGTTCTCCCTCATACATGGACATTAGATCAAGGGCAAACACAACAATGGGATTGGACTTTGAGCACATGATAGAAGCTTTAGCACACAAGTAAGGGGTGAGGATAGGTAAGACACCTAAAAAACTAGCTAGCATTTGTTTCCCTTAACGCAGAGAAACTAAAGCAGATACCTTAAAGCAACTGAGGCCAATAGGAAAAGGGGAACAGGTACTAGAGAAAAGGTTAGATCAAAAAGAATTAACCTAGAAGGTAACACCCACGCACAGGAAATCAATGTGAGTCAATGCCCTGTATAGCTATCCTTATCTCAACCAGCAAAAACCCTTGTTCCTTCCTATTATTGCTTATACTCTGTCTACAACAAAATTAGAAATAAGGGCAAAATAGTATCTGCTGGGTATTGAGGGGGTGGGGGGGCAGAGGGAGGGGGCGGAGTGGGTGGTAAGGGAGGGGGTGGGGGCAGGGGGGAGAAATGACCCAAGCCTTGTATGCACATATGAATAATAAAAGAAAAAAAAAAACCACCACAGTTTGCACATTAAAAAAATAAATAAATAAAGTCCACATATGAGGGAGAACATGATTTTTGCCCTTCTGAGCCTGGCTATTTGTGGTCTCTTGTGTTTCCAAATGAACTTTAGGGTAGACTTTTCAATCTCTGTGATGAATGTCATTGGGATTTTGATGGGAATTGAGTTGAACATGTAGATTGCTTTTGGTAGTATAGCCATTTTTATTAAGTTGATTCTGTCAATCCATGAGCATGGGAGCTCTTTCCACCTTTTGTAGTCTTCTTTGATCTCTTCAGAGGTTTGTAGTTCTCCTTGTAGAGGTCATTTACATCCTTTGTTAAATTTACTCCTAGGTATTTGAGGTTTTTTTTTGAGGCTATTGTAAATGGAATTGTTTTCCTATATTCTTTCTCAATTTGTTCATTGTTGGTGTCACACTCTTATTTTTAAAGGCTATTTTTAAAGTGCCTATTTGGAAATCATTGAGTGGATCTGCTCAAAATTAAAAAAGAGGTTGTCAGTGAGACCAGTCAGCAGGCAAGCCCAGCTTCCCAGTGGCTTGGAATCTAGGCCCTGGGCCTGTTTGGACCTGGGAGTGAGGGGGCCCAGTCCCTGGGTGGGAGGTCAGTGATAACCCAGCAGGATGACAGCTGTGGGGATGAGAGGGAGCCCAAGTTTCATGGTCCAGGCTCCTGGCTGGCAGAAACCACTGTTCTCACTCCTTGGGCTCCCAAAGTTTCCCTTCCTTTTCAGCATCAGGGCCTGCCCCTCTCTCCTGCCCTCTGCTCCCTGTCCCACCGGCTATTCTTGCCCTAACTTGTGTTTCTTCCTTCTGATGTCTCCCAGGGTGAGCAAGTGGCTTCCTATCCTCCCCCCACCCCACCCCTATCTGCCCCTCCGCTCCTTTGTCATGTAGATTTCTGTGGGGTTTTACTGCTAGTGAGGAAGGGGGAGCAGGGAGTTAAAACTAGAAAATTAAGGAACTGTTAGTTTCAAGATGTCTTTTTCCCATCTATTTTGATACTTCCCTTTAACTTTTTAAGTGTTTATTTTTCCAGTTTTATGAAGGAATAGTTGACAAATATGTAAAAATAAATACTATGTTTACAAAACACAATGTGGTGTTTTGGTATATATATGTTGAAATTATTACCACAACATAAACTAATGAACCTCACACAGTTGTTTTTTTGTGTGTGGTAAGATCATCTAAGATCCACCCTCTTAGCAATTTTCAAGTGTGCAATGCATTATCACTGCCTACAGTCAACATGCTGTACAACAGATCTCTAGAACTAAAATTTTGTACCCTTCCACCAACCCCACCCGCCTCCTGCAACTACTCTGCTTCTGTAAGTTTAACTGTTTCGTATTTCACATATCAGTGAGATCATATTTGTCTTGCTTGGCTTTTTTCATTTCACATAATATCTTCCATATTCATCCATGCTGTCACCAATAAGATTTCCTTCACTTTTAAAAGCTTAATAATCCAAGATATGTATATGCACGTTTTCTTTTTTTCTTTATCCATCTTTCATTTATGTGTCAATGGCGCTTGTGCAGTCTGTGATCAGAAGACTTCCAAATCCTTTCTATCCCACCAGGAAGAATCATGGCAGGACACATGGATGTAAAGGGAGTTTATTAAAAGGGAGAGAAGAGAAGTACAGAGGAAAGCATGTTGGGGCCCAGGTGGAAGCTGAAAGCCAAGGGAGGATGTTTCTGCCTTTCAGGTGCTTTTAAAACCTATGATGAACTATGGGAAGGGGAGAAGGAGATTCCCAGCAATAGTCAATAATTGGGGAGGGTCATGTGTGGTTCCCAGCCAGGTGAGGGCGGTTCCTGAGCCAAGGCATGGTTAATCTAAAATGTAATTTCTTTTTTTTTTTTCTATTAGCCCCTAGTTTAGCCTGCCTCATAGGGACACTTATGTTGATTCTCTGTGTTGGCTAGTGTGACTAACTGTGGCTTTTGGGGCTGCAGTGAATATGAAAGGAAATACAGAGATCTCTTCCAAAATTCTGATTTCCTTTGCTTTGCTTGTATATCCAGAAGTGGGATTGCTGGATCATATGGTAGCTCTAGTTTTAATTTTTTGAGGAACTTCCATACTGTTTTCTATAATGGCCATACTAACTTACATTCTTACCAATAATGTCCACTCTTGTTTTTTGTCTTTCTTTCTTTCTTTTTCTTTTCCTGAGGTGCTGGGTATCAAACTCAGGGCCTTGATCCTGCAAAGTAAGCACTCTATCACTGAGCTATATTCCTAGCCCTTTCATTTTTTTTTTTTTTTGGCAGCTCTAGATTTGAATTGCAGGCGTCATGCTTGCCAGGCACTCTCCAGCTTAAGCCCCTCTATCAGCCCTTTTTTGTGATAGTTTGTCTTGGTACTGTTGTTGAGGATCAGTTGACCATAAAAGTTTGGGTTTATTTCTAGGCTACTTTGTTCTGTATTGGTCTGTATGTCTGTTTTTGTTTTTTCAGTAACAGCCTGTTTATTACATAGCCTTGTGGTATTTTTGATTCCAGATAGTGTGATACCACCAGCATTGTTCTTTTTGTTCAAAATTGCTTTGGCTATTTGAGGTCTTTCTTTTTTTTTTTTGGCAGCACTGGGGTTTGAACTCAGGACCTCATGCTTGCTAGGCAGGTGCTCTACCATTTGAACTACTACACCAGCCCTTCTTTGCGATGTTTGTTTTGGAGATATGGTTTTGCAAACTATTTGCCTGGGCTGGCTTCAAACCGTAAACCTCCTGATCTCTGCCTCCTCAATACCTAGAACTACAGGTGTGAGCCATTGGCACATGGTAGAATTTTTCTTTCTTTCTTTTTTTTTTTTTTTAATTTTTTGAACTATTTTTGTGTGATGCCATTAGAATTTCAATTCCAATGGAATTGCATTGAATATGTACATTGCTTTGAGTAGTATGAATTCTTCCAAACCTTGAGCACAGGTTTCTTTTCCATATTGTGGGGTCATCTTCATTTTCTTCATCAGTGTTTTATTGTTTTCAGTGTATAGATCTTTTACCACCTTGCTTTAATTTATTTCAGAGTTGTTTGGTTGTTTGTGCTTTTGATGCTATTGTAAGTGGGATGACTTTCTCCATTTCTTTTTCAGATTGCACATCGTTAGATGATATACATTGTTAAATTATGCATTGTCAGTGTATAGAAATGCTGATTATCTTACAAATAAGGGTTTTTGTGGAATTCAGTGAAACTAGGTAACAATCTCTCACCTCCCTGAATTATCTTCTCCACCTCCTTCCTCTCTCTGTCTCTCTGTCTGTCTCGCTCTCATTTTTTGACTTTTTTTCTCTTGCTAGGCATGGTGGTACACGTCTCTAATTCTAGCTCTTGGGAAGTGGAGGCAGGAGGATCACAAGTTTGAGGCCAGCCTGGGCTGCATAGACCTTGTCTCAAAAGAAAAAAGAAAAGAAAAGAAAAAGGGAGAGAGAAAGAAAAAGATCTGTACTCTTTTAATAGGGCTGGTAGCCCTGGGTTTCTTTTCTTTCCATCCATTCAATGTGCCTCTCTTCTCTTCCTCTTTACAAAGACTGTGACAAGGAGAGCCAAGTGATCTTTTAGTGCTGTGAGGACCAAATAGTCTCATTCTCATTCAGAGAAAATGCATGACCAGCAAGCTCTACTCGTGGCCAGAAGTCACCTGCCCTGGATGTTTCAGAAAGGAAGAAATGAAAGGGACATTAAATTTCACCTGTGCTGTTGGTGGGTGGATAAGTGGGAGGGAGTGGATAGAGGAGAGAAGGAGCGATGTACTTAATCTCATCCTTGAAGTTGAGATCTGTCTCTGGTGGTGGCGGTGGGGGGCAGGAGTTGCCTATGTTTGAGATAAGTAACCTTTTCAGTGATAAGGCAGTTTCCTTCTAATCTTAGTGTCTAATTTTTTTTTTAACCAGGGATGTGTTATTTATTTATTTTTGAGAAAGAGTCTCTTGATGTAGCTCAGCTGGCCTGGAACACAGGGCCCAGGCTGACCTCAAACTCACCTCCTGGGATTACAGGCAGGTACTACCTACCAAGCAGTGTTACGAGTTTTCCTGTTTGACTTGTTACTGGAGATGTTGGCTAGGTGGGTCTAGGTATGTTAACCCAGCATTGCATTGCTTCTTTAAGGGCTCTGCTGGCATATTTCAGTGCTTTTTTTGAACTATTTTTTGTCATTTTTGGAGAGCCTCTCTTCCCTCTCAGTGAGAGAGGATTTGCTGAGTTATGGGGGAAAGAGATGGAACCAAGTGGGCCCAGCAGAAGAAATGGGACTTGCTAACACAAGTGTGCATGCTTGGTGGATGCTTCAGAAACTCAGTGTTTGGCCTGAGCAAATGAGCCTTAGCCTGCAGTCAGCATTGGGGTAACCTTCAGCTTCAGACTCCCTCTTAAAGAAGGAAGTAATCCTGCCCACTTTCAGCCATTCAAAGGCCTCAGCAATCATGTTGACAGCCAGGAACTAATTGGTACATCTTTGTCTTGCTTTGAAGGGCTCAACATATGCACTAGCGGAAGTGCCACCTCTTGTGAAGAATGTCTCTTAATCCACCCAAAGTGTGCCTGGTGCTCCAAAGAGGTATGGAGGTGGGGGAGGAAGAGGGCAAGGAGTGCTGGGGTGGGAATGGGGAGGGGGCCACACCACACTGTGTATCAAAAGTGTTCAGAGTTCACAAGCTGCTCCCTTTGGTTCCACCCAAGATAATGGCAAATCCAAGTTAATGAAGTGATAAATTAGGTCTCTTACTGAGTAACATTTTACTTTTCATTTTTGTTGCTGAGGTTTCAACTCAAGGCCTTGCACTTGTTAGGCAAATGCTGCATGATTGAACCACAATCCTGGTCAACAGGTTGGGTCTCTTGATAGTGTTGAGTGTTAATCATGTTTTGGAAACAATGCTTTCTTCCCTTTTCTTTTTTGCAGTATTAGGATTTGAACTCAGGGCCTCACGTTTGTTAGGAGGTGCTCTTTTTTTTTTTTCATTTTTCTTCTATTATTCATATGTGCATACAAGGCTTGGTTCATTTCTCCCCCTTGCCCCCACCCCCTCCCTTACCACCCACTCCACCCCCTCCCGCTCCCCCCCTCAATACCCCGCAGAAACTATTTTGCTCTTATCTCTAATTTTGTTGTAGAGAGAGTATAAGCAATAATAGGAAGGAACAAGGGGTTTTGCTGGTTGAGATAAGGATAGCTATACAGGGCATTGACTCACATTGATTTCCTGTGCGTGGGTGTTACCTTCTAGGTTAATTCTTTTTGATCTAACCTTTTCTCTAGTTCCTGGTCCCCTTTTCCTATTGGCCTCAGTTGCTTTAAGGTATCTGCTTTAGTTTCTCTGCATTAAGGGCAACAAATGCTAGCTAGTTTTTTAGGTGTCTTACCTATCCTCGCCCCTCCCTTGTGTGCTAAAGCTTTTATCATGTGCTCATAGTCTAATCCCCTTGTTGTGTTTGCCCTTGATCTAATGTCCACATATGAGGGAGAACATACGATTTTTGGTCTTTTGAGCCAGGCTAACCTCACTCAGAATGATGTTCTCCAATTCCATCCATTTACCAGCGAATGATAACATTTCGTTCTTCTTCATGGCTGCATAAAATTCCATTGTGTATAGATACCACATTTTCTTAATCCATTCGTCAGTGCTGGGGCATCTTGGCTGTTTCCATAACTTGGCTATTGTGAATAGTGCCGCAATAAACATGGATGTGCAGGTGCCTCTGGAGTAACAGTCTTTTGGGTATATCCCCAAGAGTGGTATTGCTGGATCAAATGGTAGATCTATGTCCAGCTTTTTAAGTAGCCTCCAAATTTTTTTCCAGAGTGGTTGTACTAGTCTACATTCCCACCAACAGTGTAAGAGGGTTCCTTTTTCCCCGCATCCTCGCCAACACCTGTTGTTGGTGGTGTTGCTGATGATGGCTATTCTAACAGGGGTGAGGTGGAATCTTAGTGTGGTTTTAATTTGCATTTCCTTTATTGCTAGAGATGGTGAGCATTTTTTCATGTGTTTTCTGGCCATTTGAATTTCTTCTTTTGAGAAAGTTCTGTTTAGTTCACATGCCCATTTCTTTATTGGTTCATTAGTTTTGGGAGAATTTAGTTTTTTAAGTTCCCTGTATATTCTGGTTATCAGTCCTTTGTCTGATGTATAGTTGGCAAATATTTTCTCCCACTCTGTGGGTGTTCTCTTCAGGTTAGAGACCATTTCTTTTGATGAACAGAAGCTTTTTAGTTTTATGAGGTCCCATTTATCTATGCTATCTCTTAGTTGCTGTGCTGCTGGGGTTTCATTGAGAAAGTTCTTACCTATACCTACTAACTCCAGAGTATTTCCTACTCTTTCTTGTATCAACTTAAGAGTTTGGGGTCTGATATTAAGATCCTTGATCCATTTTGAGTTAATCTTGGTATAGGGTGATATACATGGATCTAGTTTCAGTTTTTTGCAGACTGCTAACCAGTTTTCCCAGCAGTTTTTGTTGAAGAGGCTGCTATTTCTCCATCGTATATTTTTAGCTCCTTTGTCAAAGATAAGTTGCTCATAGTTGTGTGGCTTCATATCTGGATCCTCTATTCTGTTCCACTGGTCTTCATGTCTGTTTTTATGCCAGTACCATGCTGTTTTTATTGTTATTGCTTTGTAATATAGTTTGAAGTCAGGTATTGTGATACCTCCTGCATTGTTCTTTTGACTGAGTATTGCCTTGGCTATTCGTGGCCTCTTGTGTTTCCATATAAATTTAACAGTAGATTTTTCAATCTCTTTAATGAATGTCATTGGAATTTTGATGGGAATTGCATTAAACATATAGGTTACTTTTGGGAGTATCGACATTTTTACTATGTTGATTCTACCAATCCATGAGCATGGGAGATCTCTCCACTTTCTATAGTCTTCCTCAATCTCTTTCTTCAGAAGTGTATAGTTTTCCTTGTAGAGGTCTTTCACATCTTTTGTTAGGTTTACACCTAGGTATTTGATTTTTTTTGAGGCTATTGTAAATGGAATTGTTTTCATACATTCTTTTTCCGTTTGCTCATTGTTAGTGTATAGAAATGCTAATGATTTTTCTATGTTGATTTTATATCCTGCTACCTTGCTATAGCTATTGATGATGTCTAGAAGCTTCTGAGTAGAGTTTTTTGGGTCTTTAAGGTATAGGATCATGTCGTCTGCAAATAGGGATATTTTGACAGTTTCTTTACCTATTTGTATTCCTTTTATTCCTTCTTCTTGCCTAATTGCTCTGGCTAGGAATTCCAGTACTATGTTGAATAGGAGTGGAGATAGTGGGCATCCTTGTCTGGTTCCTGATTTTAGAGGGAATGGTTTTAATTTTTCTCCGTTAAGTATAATGCTGGCTGTAGGTTTGTCATATATAGCTTTTATAATGTTGAGGAACTTTCCTTCTATTCCTAGTTTTCTTAGAGCTTTTATCATGAAATGATGTTGGATCTTATCAAAGGCTTTTTCTGCATCTATTGAGATGATCAAGTGGTTTTTGTCTTTGCTTCTGTTAATGTGGTTTATTACGTTTATTGATTTTCGTATGTTGAACCACCCCTGCATCCCTGGGATGAAGCCTACCTGGTCGTGGTGAATAATCTTTTTGATGTGTTGCTGAATTCGATTTGCCATTATTTTGTTGAGGATTTTTGCGTCAATGTTCATTAAGGAGATTGGCCTATAGTTCTCCTTTTTGGAGGTGTCTTTGCCTGGTTTTGGGATAAGTGTAATACTGGCTTCATAAAATGTGTTTGGCAGTTTTCCTTCCCTTTCTATTTCATGGAACAGTTTAAGGAGGGTTGGTATCAGTTCTTCTTTAAAGGTCTGATAGAATTCAGCAGAGAATCCATCAGGTCCTGGACTTTTCTTTTTGGGGAGATTCTTGATTGCTGCTTCAATTTCATTTTGTGTTATAGGTCTATTCAGGTGATTAATTTCCTCTTGGTTCAGTTTTGGATGATCATATGTATCTAGAAATCTGTCCATTTCTTTTTGATTTTCAAATTTATTTGAATATAGGTTCTCAAAGTAGTCTCTGATGATTTCCTGGACCTCCATGGTGTTTGTTGTTATCTCCCCTTTTGCATTCCTGATTCTACTAATTTGGGTTTTTTCTCTCCTCATTTTAGTCAGGTTTGCCAGGGGTCTGTCGATCTTGTTTATTTTTTCAAAGAACCAACTTTTTGTTTCATTAATTCTTTGTATGGTTTTTTTGGTTTCTATTTCGTTGATTTCAGCTCTTATTTTTATTATTTCTCTCCTTCTATTTGTTTTGGGATTTGCTTGTTCTTGTTTTTCTAGGAGTTTGAGATGTATCATTAGGTCATTGATTTGGGATCTTTCAATCTTTTTAATATATGCACTCATGGCTATAAACTTTCCTCTCAAGACTGCCTTAGCTGTGTCCCATAGGTTCCGGTAGGTTGTGTTTTCATTTTCATTGACTTCTAGGAACTTTTTAATTTCCTCTTTTATTGCATCGATGATCCATTCTTCATTAAGTAATGAGTTATTTAGTTTCCAGCTGTTTGCATGTTTTTTGTCTTTACTTTTGTTGTTGAGTTCTACTTTTACTGCATTGTGGTCAGATAGTATGCATGGTATTATTTCTATTTTCTTATATTTGCTGAGGCTTGCTTTGTGCCCTAGGATATGATCTATTTTGGAGAAGGTTCCATGGGCTGCTGAGAAGAATGTATATTGTGTAGAGGTTGGATGAAATGTTCTGTAGACATCTACTAGGTCCACGTGATCTATTGCATATTTTAGATCTTGGATTTCTTTATTGAGTTTTTGTTTGGATGACCTATCTATTGATGATAATGGAGTGTTAAAGTCTCCCACAACCACTGTGTTGGCGTTTATATATGCTTTTAGGTCTTTCAGGGTATGTTTGATGAAATTGGGTGCGTTGACATTGGGTGCATACAGATTGATGATTATTATTTCCTTTTGGTCTATTTCCCCTTTTATTAGTATGGAATGTCCTTCTTTATCTCGTTTGATCAATGTAGGTTTGAAGTCTACTTTGTCAGAGATAAGTATTGCTACTCCTGCTTGTTTTCGGGGGCCATTGGCTTGGTAAATCTTCTTCCAGCCTTTCATCCTAAGCATATGCTTATTTCTGTCGGTGAGATGAGTCTCCTGTAAGCAACAAATTGTTGGATCTTCTTTTTTAATCCATTTTGTCAAACGGTGTCTTTTGATGGGTGAATTAAGTCCATTAACATTAAGTGTTAGTACTGATAGGTATGTGGTGATTCCTTAGGCAGGTGCTCTTACCACTTGAGCCACTGTGTCAGCCCAAACTATTCATCTCATATCTTTTTTCATTTGTTTTTGTTGGGAGCGGGATTTGAACTCAGGGCCTTATACTTGCTAGACAGGCGTTCTACCACTTGAGGCACTCCACCAGCCCTTCCCTTTTCTGATTAGAACTCTCCTGTAGGTTTCAGATCTTTAGATAAGAATTCCAAAGACCTGAGCTTGTCAAGTGAGTTTTGTTGTATAACAATCAAAGTATGTCTTGGGTGGGTAGTGTTGAGATAAAGTACCTACTCTGCTTTAAAGAAAAGAAGAAAATAGTTTATTTTGAGCCAAATATAAATAACCATGTCCCAGGAACACAGATACAGGTTACTGTAGATGACATGTTCCACTGTGGAAGAGGTTACACTAACTTTTTATAGCCACAGAACAAAGGACATAAATCACTACAGTTGCATTGGTGGGAACATCAGGTAGGTGGACTATTGCAAAGTAGGAACCCGCTTCCATAGGTTTCAGTGTTATAACATTCTTAGCATTAGAACTGGTGGAGGCTAGAGGTCTGCAAAGCTTAGTGATACTTTGAGAAGATTATCTATTGGTTATGAGAATGTTAGGCATATTACTGTCAATTAGCAATGCAAGTATTAGGGCTTGGTACGTTAACCAGGAAGTGATCAATTTCTAGGCTTCCTGTCTTAAAGGAAATTTCTGGGTCACTTTTCTGAACTATTGTTAGAGCCACAGAGCATAAACCTTCTTTGCAGGAGTGTACCATTGAGGTTGTTTGTAAAAGAACCCAAGATGTGCTTTTATGGACTGACACCATGCTTTGGGTGCCTGTCAGGTGAACAGCTCCTGGGAAGCCAGGGTTATTCTCCATTGGGCAGCCTCAGAGGTCTAGGGATTGCTTTAACCTATGATGACTAAGAGTGTTCATGTGGAAATTCCTGCTAGGTACTATACATTGTGTGTGTAGTGTCTCCAGTCCTCATAAAAGTCCAGTCTGGTGGGTAGTCAGTAATATACCCATTTTATTGTTGACAGTCCGAAACTCAGAGAGACAGTGACTTATTCAAAGCCACATATGCATGTTGAAGGTTGGGCTTCTGAACCTAGGCTCTTTCTTCTAGAATACACTTGTCTCTTACCATGTGAACTCTAGAACCATTCTCCAGTAGGGAGTAAGATTACTAACAAGTGACTTTGAGAAAGGACTTTCTCCAATTTATAAACCTGAATTGTATTTGCACTTAACTGCAGTGCCTTCGTTATTATTTTGTGTGTGTGTATGTGTGGTGCTGGGGATGGAACCCAGGGCCTCATGCATTGTAAGCAGGCACTCGACTACTGTGCTACACCCTAGCCTGTGAACCTTCTCATCCGTTTTTTGGTGGTAACTGGGTTTCTTACTTACTTACTAGGCAAATGTTCTACCACTTGAACCATACCCTCAGACCTTTTCAGCTTTAGTTATTTTTTTCAAGATCAGGTCTTGAGGTTTTGCCTGGGGTCAGCCTCAGACTGTGATCCTGCTGCCTATGGCCTCCCATGTAGCTGGGACCACAGACTTGGGCCATAATGCCCAGCACACTGATTCAGGTGTAGTCTTACCAACTTTTTCCTTGGGTTGCCTTCAAACTGCAGTTGTCCTCATCTCTGTCTCCTGAATAGCTGGGATTACAGGCATAAGCCACCATGACTGGCCTCTATGAACCTTCTTTAAAACTTTTCTTTTGGTTCCCTGTGATCTGCAGGACAGATCCAAGTTCTAAGGTCTCTGCCTTTCTGCCCAGTCTCAATACTTTCTTTCATGAAAGGGAACTAGTGGGGGTCCTCAAAATGCTGTCTGATGAACTCAGGATTTCCCATGCTGCTCATTCTCCCTCCCAGCAAGGCATTCCCTGATTACCTTTCTTCTCTTCTGAACACCTTCCAGTTTTGAAGAATCGGGTCAGGAGCCGGGCATGGTGATATATATGTTATCTCAGTACTGGGGAGGCTTAGGCAAGAGGATCCTAAGTTTGATGTCAGCCCATGCTACATAGTGAGTTCCAGAACATTCTGGCTACATGAGACCCTGTCTCAAAGAAAAGGAAGGGAGGGAGGGAAAGAATCACTTCAAGCCTTGCCCACTTTGTGATGACTTTCATGGCTTCCCCTCAGACACACCTAACATCCATCCATCCATCCATCCATCCATCCATTTGGTATGAGAATGGAGGCTCCCATCACTGGACTGTTAGAGCAGGGGTTTTATTTATTTCTTCATTGCATGGTGCCATTCACATAATAGTTGCTCACTAAATATCATTTGGAAGGATTTCTCTGGACGACTATTTATTGCCTGTAGGCATGACTCCTTCTTTGCCTCCCCATCCTCTGTACTCCTGCTGTGGCACTCATAACCTCTTGTCTCCCCTACCCAACTAAATCTTCATCTTTTTGAAGAGCTGAGCTGTCTTACTCACTTTGGCTTACTCAATATGCAGCCAAGAATCTGGCAGGAATTCGTATTTGATAAAAGAGGCCTGTTAAACTTTGACCTTTGTTAGAAGGTCAAAGTTTAAATCTTGGCTTTGCTATGACTTACTGTGTTCATATGTGAAGCAAAGATGACATTTCCCATCCCTTCAGCGTTGTGGGGATGCACCATGAGATCCATACAAGGGAGGGTTTGTGGATGGGATGGCGAACTAACTGAACCTCGTGAGTGACAATTGAATAAGTTATTTAGCAGACTGCTGCTGTCACCATGGGCATTTTCTCGTGTGATGTGGGCAGTGGGATCTGGAAGCCAGGGTCCATTTTTCACTTTAAGTTTCTTATTTTCTTGTCCAAAGTCTGACATCCTGAGGTTGCTAGTGAATGAGGTCATCTTGAGGCACACATCATTGTTCCAGCCCACATGTGATCCCCTTCTAGCCCATGGACTCCCTGTGCTTACAGTGGGCCTCATTTTGACTGAAGACCTTCCTGGGACCCATGCCCTGGGATGCAGCTTTCCATCTCTAGGGACAGTTTCCCCAGGGCCTGAATGTGTTCAGGGAGCTGTGGCTAGAGAGTTCAGGAATGGTTTTGATCCAGTCTGCTCCTTAGCAAGACAGAATACATGTAGCAGGTGCCTTCTTAGCAGCATCCTGGCATGTTGTCAGAGGAGCAAGGTGTCTGCCAGGAGCATATGATACACAAGTACTTTCAGGACTGGTACTGAGTGGGCAGCCAGGGAGGACCAGTTCCCTCCCTCGTGACAGAATCTCACTGTGTAGCCCAGACTGGCCTCAAACTTGCAATCATTCTGTGTCAGTGTCCTGAGTGCAGGGATTACAGGCATGAACCACCACACTCAGCTCTACTACTATGTTGTGATGCTACCTGCCTCATCTCTGTATTAATCCCAGAGCACATTTCCTGGGTGTCCTCCTGCTCTAGATCTCATAGTGCCCTCCTTATTTTACTGGAGGTGGGCACAAGGAACTCCTTACTTATATACTGACTGTCTCCTAGAGCCTGATTCCACCTCTCCTGTCACTTTTCTCCCATATGTACTGCTATCCTTTGTCCCTGCCTCCCACACAGTGCTTCCTGCTCATTCTCTCTGCCTAGGTCTGCAGCGTGGCCCTGTTCACCCTGGCTCTCTTGCCTTTTCTTTCTACCTGTGGTTTATCGGAGGCTTCACACTTGACCTCTGCCTTCTATAAAGCAGGTGTCCAGACCCTTCCCTACTCTGAGACCTGGTGTGTTCTCAAACTGTTCACCCTGCCCCTACCCCTTGTCACACTCCTCCAGCCTTATTCTGCTCCTGACTCTGTGCCTCTTAGCCAGCTAGAACATTTAAGGTACTGTGTGTCCTGCACAGCATAGAATACACAACAGACTCCAGTAGTTCATTATCTATGTCATCTATCACTGTTTTCAGTGGAATTTTTGCTCTCCTCTAAGATGGTTATTCTCACAACCTGGCCAGCTCTAACAAGGCACATGGGCAACCCACATTCTCTTTACTTGAATTTTGCCTTTAAAACTCAGTCATGTCCTTATACCTAGCTCAATGAGAACAGGGTACCTTGCTGTAGCTGTGTGCCGGGAGCAAAGGGAGAATGAATTGGGTAGCCTGCAGCATATGTCCTAAGCAGGCTGGCCAGTGTAGCCTGCAAGAGGACAGGCTGAGGGGTTGGTGCTGGGGGAGTGAGGCAGAAGGTAAAGCTTGTACTTAGGACTGGGGGACATGAAACCCTGTCAGGTGATGTGACCATGGGCAGTACCAGGCTGCTCTGAAATCCAGAAGAAGCAGCACTGGGCCAGGCAAGGCTACCACTGTGGAGCTAAAACCCCACAGGGAGGACAGTGAGGCCTGTCATATTTGGATGGGCAGAAATATGTGGGGTGTATGAAAAAGACTGATAGGGCCCGAGTGGGGAAAGGTAGATGTGGACAAGAAAGAGTAAAGGGAGTGGGGTGCCGGTGGCTCATGTTTGTAATGCTAGCTGCTCAGGTGGCAGAGATCAGGAAGATCATGGTTTGAAGCCAGCCCAGGCAAATAGTTCGAGAGACCCTATCTTGAAAAACCCAACACAAAAATAGGGCTGGTGGAGTGGCTCAAGGCGAAGGCCCTGAGTTCAAGCCCCAGCACCACAATAAATAAATAAATAAAAAAGTAAAGGGCTCAGTAGGATTGGAGGTAGGAGTGTGAGGAGGGAGACAGATGAGAAACTAAGCAGGACAAACCTTCTGGGGCAATGATAGCAACAGGGAATGTGGAGAAGACACTGTTTTCCTTTGAGCTGGGGAAGACAAAAAAAAAATCTGTTCACTAAAATACAGTGTTCAATCTAAAATATAGATTAAGAGAACATTTCTTGGTACTTCAACTAAATGAATGGAATCATCTTGGCCTATTGTAGATGCCTTATAAATATTTGTTCAGTGACTTAAATGAGCCAATCAAAAGCTGGCACTGAGATTTCTCCACCCCCTATTCCCCCAGACAGGAAGCATGCATGCAATGTGTTGCTGGCACACACCACACATTTTAGTTCATCATCAGTTACCTTCCCTCAAAGCCAAGAGGGCCTTGCCAAGCTGGGGCTGCAGCCTTGGCTGGTCAGAGGCCTGGCCTGCTATATCCAGTGAGAAGGGCCAGCAGCAGAGAGCAGTTGGCTCCCCCTATGCCCACTTCCCCATCTGGGCTATTGCCTTACTACTCTGTTTCTTCCCTCTTCATTCCAGGGTTTGGGACCAGTGGCTTCCTTTCCTGCTGGTTTCTTCTTTTCTAGGGCCTGCAGTTTCTCAGTCTTCCACCCTGTTTCAGAAACAGACTTTTCCTACCTCCCAAACAACTACCCACGTCTTGCTAGAGTTGTAAGCTTTAGCAACACTACAAAAGATGGTGTTCAAATAATGCAGAGGCTGTTGTAGCATAGACAGAAGAGTCTTGACAACAGACTGCCGAGCACCCTGAGCACTGGCCTTGATTGCAGGGAGAGATTTTAATTAACAAAATGTGCAGGGAGCCAAGTGTTACCATGTTAAAACAAACAGCAACTTTGTTGTGTCCTCCACATGATGGATGACGGAGGGAGTAGAGCCCAGGACAGTATCTTAAAATCTCAAACACCATGGTTAGTTGAAAGAACTAATGACTGTCTACATTGGGAATGCATTACTTCCTTTTCTGTTATCATAACCACGTCTCTAAAAGTCACCAAGGATGCTATTCTTGGAGTCTTGCCTGTAATGTAGGCCCTTTATGAGTCCTTTAGAGAGTTTCATGAGGGCATTTCTGGAGACCTCAGAGAGGTGCTTGTTCACATACTGAAACCTCTTCCAGTGCAGAACTCCAGGAGTACCTGCAGCATTCGTGTTGTGGCCTATTGGAGCTCATCTTGAACTGGTTCCATTTTTCTGTGTTGAGATGAAGCTCTCCTCTCCCTTGCTAGGGGTTTGGGCCCCTCCATACCTGTTTCTCTGTATCAAGAGGATATTATCCTTTAGGTATGATCAGTGGCAGGAAGATCTCTGCATATGGTACAGCAAAGAAATACTACATTTAGGGGCATGGACTCTGTGGGCCCTTTTAGTATCCTGAAGCAGAATTCAGCAGTGGCCTTAGCTGAGATGGAGGCAGGTGCTGCAGAGCCAGGTGAACTCAAACTTCTTGGGTGAACTTGGGCATGTGGACCTCTGATTCCTTACCTGTAGAAGAAGAGCTGGTGCCTCAAGGGAGATGCATTCAAGGGCTTTTCTCCTTAGAATGTGCTATGTGCTGGCACCTGACAGTGGTAATAGTCATAGCTATTTTCAGACTATGCCAGAAAGACGTTCACTGTTAGAGGAATCCCACCATCAGGGTAGCTGCCTTTCTCCCAAAAGTTCATCAGACCTGCCATGCCCAGTAGTGCCTCAGCTGGCTCTAAGAGGAGCTGGAGCTCTGAGACAATGACAAGACTCACTACATGGGCGAAGTTATCTCAGTGGCTGTTGAGTATATCAATGAAACCACCAGGCCCACTTTGCATAGCAAGAATGTGGACCTTGGGAAAGGGAAGATTGACACATTGATGACAGGGATGGGTAGCACTGAGAAGAGATCTAAATTTGGTCCAGGTGGCATTCTGGGGCATCCCTTACTCTCTGTATAGCAGAAACTGCTGAGAAAGGGACTCCCCTGTATTGTTACATTGCTGGCTTGGTTATCACTTACAGTCACCCTGCATGTTGCAGCTTTAATTTGATCTATGGTGGTTCTTAGAAGGGCAACCAGGTGACATGTAGGAATCCATGATCCTCACCATTGGTGTGGCCAGCTTCAGGGAAGCCAAGCACCTTGGAGTCAAAGAGGGCTTTGGTACTCACCCTCTAGAGAATGAAGAAGCCCAGGCTTGCTGAAGAGTGCAGCTGGGGACAGTAGCTACACCTTTGAGGTTGCCTTGGCACAGACCTCAGAGTTCTTCATTTTGGTAAGTGTGATCTGGACTTTGGTCTCAGCAGGTACATCTTCTCTGGCCAGCAAGTGGCCCTGTAGAAGTCTTTCATCACAGACTATTTTGTTTATTAAAAATCCTGTTGAGCAGGATGTCTGGGCAGCTCTGACAAGGTTCACTGCCAGTGGAGGTATCCAGTCAGCCAGGATCTTGATGATCAACCTAAGTGAATTACTGAGACTATAGAAGAGAAATTGTTACCTACCTCCTGTTAGAGTGAAGCAAGTTGGCTCTGACCTTGTCTGTTCAGAGTATAAGCTGGTTCAGACTGATGAAGGATGTCAGGGGTTCTTGTCACTCTGGAATATGGCAGATGCTTTCATAGCTGACCTGGGGTGGGGCTCTGTGCTGGACTGATCAGACAGGTCACCTTGGATATCAGAACTGGGTCCAGTACAGCCAACTTTTTAGAGTTGGAGGAACTGGGCATCAAGGCCAGTTTGCCAGCAAGGAGTTCACAAATCCTCTAGCTAGGTAAGCTCTGGGCATGCAACCCTGAGCCCTTCAAGTTCTGGTTAGCTAATTGTACCTGTGCCTCAGACAACTCAGGAAAGCAGACCAGAACTTGTGGCCCTTGGGTAAGTAACTCTTCTTTCCCCATCCCTGTGTTTTTCTTATTGCTTTTTAAAGAGCTGCTCCATTAGAGCCTAGTCTGACTACCTGTAACCCAGTTTGGAAGCCCTAGGTTTGAAATCTAGGCCCAGAATAGTAATTTTTCTCATTTTGTTCCTCAAGTGTTTATGGAGCCACTGTACTTACAGTGTAGCCCCAAGTATGTCAGTAGGCAAGATACATAAGAGTTCAATGCACATAATAAAAATAATTCAGTTATTTTAAAAATGCAGAAAACAAAGAAACCAAAAACTATCATGTCAGACGAGGATGCTACATCTGCTTTTACTTACTTAAAAATACTTCAAAATCTTCTTGACTTTGGACTTGAATATTGAAGAATTTTAAAGGGCATTGAGTAGTTCTGGAATAGTAGAGACCTTGATCGAGTCTGCTGACTTTTATGCTTTTGGCTGCTGGCTTCTAACATGGCGGTCTAGGGACCCTGACTCATCTGAGGCTTTCTGGTGAAGCACTTTGGAGGGGAGAGGAAGAGGTCAGTGCCCTAACTCCTCCAGCCATCCGAGGATTATGCAGCACTGTGCTGGTGTCCAGCCACCTGCCAGAGGGGACTTACTTTCCCTAGCCATCAGTGATAGGCTGTACAGAGAGGAGTCTGGGCTTGTTTTGCTGTTAAAAACCCCTTTTCCTGAAAATGATCCATGCTTACAGGCACCATATTTTATGATAAAGTATATTTTTTCATTTTAAAATTTATGCCTCAAACTTCTGGTGCTCCAGATTAGGTTGGGTTATTTTTGTGTACAGCTTTCTCCAAAATCCAACTTGTTAAGGACATAAAGATTTTTCTTATCATTGTATTTTTACCATCTAAACAACAGTAAAAATAAAAGCAAAAACATTTTGGTTTCTTTGCTATAACATCTCATTTTTAATTTTTCTTTCAAATCCTAATACAGACAGAATTCTATTTTTCTTAGTATAAATGTTTTGAAATTCTGCTTAATCTTCATAATTATTTGCCATGACTATCTTTTGAAGTGATGGTTTATGTTTTTCTTATGGTCCAGGGATTTAGGTTGTGTGTTTATAAGATTATGATATTATAAGTGGTACTACAGTACATATCTTCTTACAGGCCTTCCCCCTCTTTTTTTTTTATAATTTTTACATTTACTCACATGTGTGTACATTGTTTGGACCACCTTCCCCCCACACCCAGTAAATCCCCTGCTTCCAGGCAGAACCTGTTCTGCCCTCTTGTTCTCTTTTTTGTTGAAGAAAAACATAAGAGATAATAAGAAAGACAAAGCGTTTCTGCTAGTTTGAGATAAAGATGGCGATTATGAGAGATTCCTAGCATTGCTTCCATGCACATGTGTATTGCAACCCACACTGGTTCATCTCTACCAGACCTCTTCATTACTTCCTAATCCCCTTCCCATAGTGGCCTCTGCCAATTTAAGATTACTATATTCACTCCTCTACAGTGAGCATTCTCCCCTTAGTGTGTAACCCAGGTTCAGTAACACTACTGCATTTGTTTTAGGTCTGTAATCCACATATGAGGGAGAACATGCGATTTTTGGTTTTCTGAGCCTGGTTAACTTCACTTAAGATGATGTTCTCCAGTTCCATCCATTTACTTGTGAATGACAAAATTTATTATTCTTTGTGGCTAAATAAAATTCCATTGTGTATAAATACCACAGTTTCTATCCCTATTTGCAGATGACATGATCCTATACCTCAAAGACCCAAAAAACTCTACTCAAAAGCTCCTAGACACCATCAATAGCTATAGCAAGGTAGCAGGATAAAAAATCAACATAGAAATCATTAGCATTTCTATACACTAATAAGGAACAGACTGAGAAAGAATATATGAAAACAATTCCATTTACAATACTCTCAAAAAAAATCAAATACCTAGGTGTAAACCTGACAAAGGATGTGAACAACCTCTACAAGGAAAACTACTGAAGAAAGACATTGAGGAAGACTATAGAAAGTAGAGAGATCTCCCATGCTCATGGATTGGTAGAATCAACATAGTAAAAATGTCTATACTCCCAAAAACAATCTACATATTTAATGCAATTCCCATCAAAATTCCAATGACATTCATTAAAGAGATTGAAAAATCTACCATTAAATTTATATGGAATCACAAGAGGCCACGAATAGCCAAGGCAATACTCAGTGAAAAGAACAATGCTGGAGGTATCACGATACCCGACTTCAAACTATATTACAAAGCAATAACAATAAAAACAGCATGGTACTGGCACAAAAACAGACATGAAGACCAGTGGAACAGAATAGAGGACCCAGATATGAAGCCACACAACTATAACCAACTTGTCTTTGACAAAGGCGCTAAAAATATAAGATGGAGAAAAGACAGCCTCTTCAACGAAAACTGGTTAGCAGTCTGCAAAAAACTGAAACTAGGTCCATGTATATCACCCTATACCAATATTAACTCAAAATGGATCAAGGATCTTAATATCAGACCCCAAACTCTAAAGTTGATACAGGAAAGAGTAGGAAATACTCTGGAATTAATAGGTATAGGTAAGAACTTTCTCAGTGGAACCCCAGCAGCACAGCAACTAAGAGATAGCATAGGTAAATGGAACTTCATAAAACTAAAAAACTTCTGCTCAACAAAAGAAATGGTCTCTAAACTGAACAGACCACCCACAGAGTGGGAGAAGATATTTGCCAGCTACACATCAGACAAAGGACTGATAAACCAGAATATATAGGGAACTCAAAAACCTAAATTCTCCCAAAATTAATGAACCAATAAAGAAATGGGCAAGTGAACTAAACAGAACTTTCTCAAAAGAAGAAATTCAAATGGCCAAAAACCACATGAAAAAATGCTCACCATCTCTAGCAATAAAGGAAATGCAAATTAAAACCACACTAAGAAAAAAAAAAAAACACACTAAGATTCCACTTCAGCCCTGTTAGAATAGCCATCATTAGCAACACCACTAACAACAGGTGTTGGCGAGGATGCCGGGAAAAAGGAACCCTCTTACACTGCTGGTGGGAATGTAAACTAATACAACCACTCTGGAAAAATATTTGGAGGCTACTTAAAAAGCTAAACATTGATCTACCATATGATCCAGCAATACCATTCTTGGGGATATACCCAAAAGAATGTGACACAGGTATGGAAACAGCCAAGATGTCCCACTACTGACGAATGGATTAAGAAAATGTGGTATTTATACACAATGGAATTTTATGCAGCCGCGAAGAAGAACGAAATGTTATCATTCGCTGGTAAATGGATGGAATTGGAGAACATCATTCTGAGTGAGGTTAGCCTGGCCCAAAAACCAAAAATCATATGTTCTCCCTCATATTTGGACATTAGATCAAGGGCAAACACAACAAGGGGATTGGTCTTTGACCACATGATAAAATCGAGAGCACACAAGGGAGATATGAGGATAGGTAAGACACCTAAAAAGCTAGATAGCATTTGTTGCCCTCAACGCAGAGAAACTAAAGCAGATATTTTAAAGCAACTGAGGCCAATAGGAGAAGGGGACCAGGAACTAGAGAAAAGGTTAGATCAAAAAGAATTAACCTAGAAGGTATCACACATGCACAGGAAATCAATGCAAGTCAGCTCCTTGTATATCTATCCTTATCTCAACTAGCAAAAACCCTTGTTCCTTCCTATTATTGCTTTTACTCTCTCTACAACAAAATTAGAGATAAGGGCAAAATGGTTTTTGCCGGGTATTGAGGGGGTTGGGGGGAGAGGGAGTGGGTGAGAGGGTAAGTGAGGGAGTAGGGGAACGGGGGAGAAATGACCCAAACATTGTATGCACATATGAATTAAAAAAAATAAATACCACATTTTCTTAATCCATTTGTCAGTAGTGGGGCATCTTGGCTGTTTCCATAACTTGGCTATTGTGAATGGAGCTGCAACAAACATGGGTGTGCAGGTGCCTTTGTTGTAACCTAACACACATTCCTTTGGGTATATCCTTAGGAGTGGGATTGCTGGATCATATGGCAGATCTATGTTTAGATTTTTAAGAAGCCTCTATACTGTTTTCCAATGTGGTTGTACTAACTTGCATTCCCACCAGCAGTATATGAAGGTTCCTTTTTCCCCCGTATCTCGCCAACGTTTGTTGTTGTTGGTGTTTCTGATGATAGCTATTCTAACAGGAGTGAGGTGGAATCTTAGTGTGGTTTTGATTTGCAATTCCTTTTTGGCCAGGGATGGTGAGCATTTTTTTATGTGTTTTTTGGCCATTTGGACTTCTTCCGGTGAAAAAGTTCTGTTTAGTTCTGTTGCCTACATCTTTATTGGTTCATTAATTTTTGTTGAGTTTAGTTTTTTAGTTCCCTGTCTATTCTGGTTTTCAGTCCTTTGATATATAGCCAGCAAATTTTCTCTCCCACTCTGTGGGTGGTCTCTTCAATTTAGAGACTTTCTTTTGTTGTGCAGAAAGTTTTTAAGTTTAGGTAGTCCCATTTGTCCATGCTTTCTCTTAGTTGTTGGGCTGCTGGAGTTCTATTGAGGAAGTCCTTGCTTATACCTATTGCTCCCAGAGTATTCCCTGCTTTTTCCTGTACTAACTGCAGAGTTTCAGGTCTGATATTAAGGTCCTTAATCCACTTTGAGTTGATACTAGTAAAGAACGACTGGCATGGATCTAGTTTCAGTTTTCTGCAAGGCAGATAAGCATTTTTCCCAGCAATGTTTGTTGAAGAGGCTGTCTTTTCTTCATATCCATGTCCTCTGTTCTGTTCCACTGATCTTCATATTTGTTTTTGTGCCAGTACCATGATGTTTTTATTGCTAGTGCTTTGTAATATAGTTTGAAGTCGAGTATTGTGATACCTCCAGCATTGTTCTTTTTGCTGAGTATTGCCTTGGCTATTCATGGTCTTTTGTGTTTCCAAATGAACTTTAGGATAGAGTTTTTAATCTCTGTAATGAATGTCACTGGGATTTTGATGGGAATTGCTTTGAACATGTAGATTGCTTTTGGTAGTATAGCCGTTTTTACTATGTTGATTCTACCCATCCGTGAGCATGGGAGATCTTTCTGTCTTCTGTAGTCTTCTTTGATCTCTTTCTTCAGTGGTTTGTAGTTCTCCTTGTAGAGGTCATTCACATCATTTGTTAAGTGTATTCCTAGGTATTTGATTTTTTTTTTTTTGAGGGTATTGTAAATGGAATTGTTTTCTATACTCTTTCTCAGTTTGTTCATTGTTGGTGTATAGAAAGGCTACTGATTTTTGTAAGTTGATTTTTGTACCTTTCTACATTGCTGAAGCTGTTTATGGTGTTGTGGAGTTTTTTGGATCTTTGAGGTATAGGATCATGTTGTCTGCAAATAGGGATACTTTGAATATTTCTTTATCTATTTGTATTGCTTTTATTTCTTCTTCTTGCCTTATTGTTCTGGCTAGAAATTCCAGGACCATGTTGAATAAGAGTGGGGAAAGTGAGCATCCTTGCCTCATTCTTGACTTCAGGGAAAGTGGTTTCAGTTTTTCCCCATTAAGTATGATGTTGGCCATAGGTTTGTCATATATAGCCATTATATTGTTGAGGTACATTCCTTCTATTACTAGTTTTCTTAGAGCTTTTATCATGAAGTTGTGTTGGATCTTATCGAAGGCTTTTTCTGCATCTATTGAGATGATCAAATGGTTTTTGTCTTTGCCTCTATTGTGCTGTATTTACATTTATTGATTTGCATATGTTGAACCATCCCTGCATCCATGGGATGAAGCCAATTTGATCATGGTGAATGATGTTTCTGATATGTTGTTGGATCAGTTTGCCATTATTTTATTGAGGATTTTTGCATCAATGTTCATTAAGGAGATTGGCCTGTAGTTCTCCTTTTTGGATATGTCTCTATCCAGTTTTGGGATGAGTGTAATATTGGCTTCATAGAATGAGTTAGGCAGTGTTCCTTCCCTTTCTATTTCATGGAAAAGTTTAAGGAGTGTTAGTATTGGTTCTTCTTTAAAGGTCTGGTAGAATTCAGTAGAGAATCTGTTAGGTCCTAGACTTTTCTTTTTTGGGGGACTCTTTATCGCTGCTTCAATTTTGTTACTTGTTATAGATCTGTTTAGGTGGTTAATATCCTCTTGGCTCAGTTTTGGATGGTGTAAGTATCTAGAAATTTGTCCATTTCTTCAAGATTTTCCAATTTGTTGGAATATAGGTTCTCAAAGTAGTCTCCAATGATTCCCTGGATTTCCTTGGTATTTGTTGTTATCTCCTCTTTTTAGTTTCTGATTTTACTAATTTGGGTCTTTTCCTTCCCCATTTTAGTCAGATTTGCCAGGGGCTTGTCAATCTTGTTTATTTTATCAAAGAACCAGCTTTTTGTTTTGTCAATTCTTTGTATGTTTTTTTTGGTCTCTATTTCATTAATTTCGGTCCTTATTTTTTTTATTTCTCTCCTTCTGTGTGTTTTGGGTTTTGCTTGTTCTTGTTTTTCTAGGAGTTTGAGATGTAGCATTAGGTCGTTTGAGATCTTTCTGTCCTTTTATATGTGCATTCCTGGCTATAAACTTTCATCTTAGGACTGCCTTTGCTTTGTTCTATAGGTTCTAGTAGGTTGTGTTTTCATTTTCATTAACTTCCAAGAACCTTTTGATTTCCTCTCTTATGTCTTTGATGACCCACTGATCATTGAGCAATGTATTATTCATCCTTCAATTATTTGCATATTTTTCTGCTGTTGTTTTTGTTGTTGAGTTATAAGTTTTATTGCACTGTGACCAGATAAAATGCAAGAGGGATTTCTACTTTCTTATATTTGCTGAAGTTTGCTTTGTGTCCTAAGATATGCTCTGTTCTGGAGAAAGTTCCATGGGCTGCTGGGAAGAATGTACATTTTGCTGTTATTGAAGGAAATATTCTGTAGACATCAGTTAGGTCCATTTAATCTATGGTGTCATTTAGTTCTAGGATTTCTTTGTTGATTTTTTTTTTTTGTTTGTTTGGATGACCTATCTATTGGTGATAGAGGAGTATTAAAGTCTCCCACTACCACTGTGTTGGAGTCTATAAGTGCTTTTAAGTCCTTTAGTATATGTTTGATGACATTGGGTATACTGACATTGAGTGCATATAGGTTGATAATTGTTATTTCCTTTTGACGTATTGCCCCTTTTATTAGTATGAAGTATCCTTCTTTGTCTTGTTTGACCAATGTAGGTTTGAAGTCTAGTTTGTCTGATATAAGTATTGCTATTCCTGCCTGGTTTTGGGGGCCATTGGGTTGGAAAATCTAGCCTTACCCTAAGCCAGTGTTTATTTCTGTCAATAAGATGGGTCTCTTGTAAACAATAGATTGTTGGATCTTCCTTTTTAATCCAGTTTGCCAAATGGTGTCTTTTGATGGGGGAGTTGAGTCCATTGACATTCAGTGTTAATATTGATAGGTATGTGGTTAATTCTTCTATTCAGTTGTTTTTGTTGTTCAAGGATTTGTGTGTAGTGAAATCAGTGCTATTCTCTGATTGCTTGTCTTTCTTCTCCTGTGGTTTGATAATTCCCTGTCCTCTTGTGGTTTTGTCTGCTTTTATCTTGTATGCAGAGTTCCTTGTAGAATCTTCTGTAGTGGTGGCTTGGTGGTCATATATTGTTTTAGTTTCTGTTTATTGTGGAAGATTTTTATTGCTCCATCAATTTTGAATGATAGTTTTGCTAGGGCTGAAATTATTTTCATTCAGTGCCCAAAACACCTCACTCCATGCCCTTCTTGCTTTTAAGGTTTCTGTTGAGAAATCTGTTATTTTGATGGGTTTACCTTTATACATTATTTGGTTACTTTTTTTTCTCTCCAGGCCTTTCCCTTTCCATTATTTTCTTGTGATAAACTTTCAGTAGATTTCTGGGTCAGAGGGTTTGATGTATGTGCTGCTACATTGTTCTCTCGAATGGCTGGGCAGTGTCCACTGCCTGGAAAATTTTATCATGTTGAATCATGAACAACTAAAAAATTCACTCTTAAATCCACTCACGACTGCCTGGTTGAGGACTTCTCAGCCATGTGTATAACATCTTTAAAAAAAATTTGTTTTAACTGTACAACCTTTGACCATGTAAGCATTTCAGTTTCTCTCTCTCTTCTCTCTCTCTCTCTCTCCCCTCCCTCTTCCTCTCCCTCTCCCCCTCGCCCTCCCTTTCTCCTTCTCTCTCTCTCTCATCCCTCTCCCTCTCTCCCTATCCCTACCCCCTCCCCCTCTCTCCTTCTCTGTCTCTCTCCCCTCCCTCTCCCTCTCTTCTTCCCCCTCCCCCCTCCCCCCTCTCCTTCTCTCTTGCTCTCTCTCTCTCTCTCTCTCTCTCCCCTCCCTCTCCCCCTCCCCCTCTCTCCTTCTCTGTCTCTCTCTCTCTTTCTCTCTTTCCCTCTCTCTCTCTGTTTTTTCAGTGCTGGGGATGGAGCCCAGGTCCTTATACACATGCTAGGCAAGTGCTTGGCCAGTGGGCTACATCTCAGCCAGTTTCTTTCTCTTGCTTACCAGGTAGACAGGAACATTTTGACCATCAAAATAACAATGAAACCAAACATTTTTATTATGTGTTTACAAAATGCTTCATATGCAGTACCTCAGCTCATCCTCTGAATACTCAGTAAGGCATTTGTATAGGGATTCTCACTCTTTCTGTTTTCAGAAAATGAAAATGGATTGCAGAGAGTTTCAGGCACTGGCCTGACATGTTCTGGAGAGACACCCTAACCACCACCCATTTTTGCCTCTATTTCTCACCTAGTACTTTGGCAGCCCACGGTCAGTCACGTCCAGGTGTGACTTGAGGGAAAACCTTGTCCAGAATGGCTGTGGTAGTGAGATTGAGAGCCCAGCCAGCAGCACCCATGTCCTGAGGAGCCTGCCCCTCAGTAGCAAGGGGTCCAGCACTGCGGGCTCCTCCGTTATCCAGATGACGCCACAGGAGATCACCATGAGCCTCCGGCCAGGTGAGTAGCCATCACAAAAGGCTGGATGCTGTGGGCTCAGGATGGCCCACTGGGAAGGTAACATGGAAAAAAAGAGCTAGACCAGGCTGAGATCAGAGCCAGACGATGATAATGGGGAGGCAACGCTCAGAAACAGAGCACAATGTCCCAGAGCAAGGATGGAACTATCTTTGCTATTTTTAAAAAGTTGTAGTCCCTGGGTTCAATCTTAGTTGCAAAAATAACGCAAAAAAAAAAAAAAGAAAAAACAAAAACAACTACAAACCCCAAGATTACGTGGTAGAATATATATATATAGAACATAAAATTTACTACTCTGACCACTTGTAAGTTTGGGCTGTCTTTACTCCCATTTCCTACATAGGGAGCAGGAAATGTTTCTCTCTTTTTTTCCCCTACTTTACTTCTCCCTACTTTATCCTTGCTAAAATAAAAAAATTTTAAAAAGTACAGTTTGGTTTACCATGTTGTGCACCATTCTGATTATTTCTAGAACTTTTACATCATCCCAAACATAAGCTCTACCATTAGACAGTAGTTCCTCATTTCCCTTGACCCCCAGCCCCTGGTAACCTAGATGCTGTTCTCTGTCTCTGTAAATTTAATGATTCTAGGTCCCTCCTGTAAGTGGAATCATGTATTTGTCCTTTATTGTCACTTGGTATCATGTCTCAAGGTTCATTCATGTTGTAGCATGTGACAGAATTTCCTTTCTAAGGCTGAGTGATATTCCACTGTATGGGTACCCCACATTTTGTTTATCCATTCGTCTGAATGGACATTTGGGCTGTTGCCACTTTTTGGCTATTTTTTTTTCTAGGAGGATGTTGGTAAACTCACTCCCTAGTTAATACAAGTTGCCCAGGGAAAGTGCTACTTTTAGGAAAAAGTGACTTTTCCTGTCAGTAAATTCTATTTGAGTTAGTAGCAGTCTGAAGGAACAAGCTTTCAGAGTAGAAATATTTTTATTTAACCCCAGAGCCTCTACAAGCCATAGAGTTGCTGGTAATGCAAGCAAACTCACAGTATATGCACATCTATTATGTGGTGAATACCTGCCTACCCTAAGTGAGCCAATATCATTGTGCACACGCAGAAACACCTGTGAAGGCCCCTCAGTAAGTGCAAATCGGATCCAATCCCAGGCCCTTGTGAGTGTCACAAGCCCCTGGCTGATTCTAGTTTACCACTCCTGTCATCGAATTTTCTACATTTTAGAATATGTCAAAGGGTAGCTGTGCCTGTGGCTAAATTGAAAAGTATTACATTGTTAGGAGAGAGCAGATATTTTTCACATTCCATTGATTTTTTTGGTCCTTTTGTCTATCCTGTTGTCTATTTTGAGCTGGTTATTTTAGACTTCAAGGCAGCCTGGAGCAGGCCTGGGTTCCAGCTCTGACCCTGTCCCTAGCTTGGGGGCCTGGGAACATTATTTCTCACCCCAGCATCTCAGGGTCTATGTCACCCTCATTCCTCACTGGTATGTTCAGAGGCTTACATGAGAAGTTTGTGTATAAAAGAATTTTAAAAAGTTAAAATTCTTGTTGTTTTCAAAGGCTAATTGCCAAGGGTGCCAGATGTAGGTTTGAATAGTAGGTTTGAAATTCCCAGCATGGGATTTGGTGCCATAGGGTGCACTGGTAAGCACTCAATAAATCTCATTGTTGTAGTGTTATTATTACCGTATGGTTGTGCACATGCTTTTAGAATGAGCTGTGAGTCATAATGTATTGGAGAAATGTTTGGTTTTGCTTGCTTGAATTATCTTGAAACTAAGAAACAAAAGAAGGATGTGAGTATTCTCTGCTGGATAGAGAAGCAGACTACTGTAGTTGTAGTCATGTCTTCTGCTAAGCATTATGATACAGTTTCCAGTATTGGAAATAAAATGGAAACATAATCCTGTGTTTAAGCACATTTAAGCACAATGCAGCACGGTGGGCAGGTCAGTCCTTTGGAAGGTGGGGAAGGGGAGCCCAGTGCTGGGGGGTTGAGGCGATGGTGAGGCTGGTGGCCCCTGAAGACACACCCAGATCACGAGGATGTTTCAGCCCTTAGAGATGAAGCCTTGGGGGAGAGCTGACTAAATATGAATTTTTAAAGTTGTAGAACCATTGTGAATATGTTTCTAAATATAGAAAAATTGCAACCAACAATGACTTAGAATTTTGAAATTATAATTTTAATATTTATAAAGAGGAATATAAGCAAATCTCTGTTGGGGCAAGCTGGGGGAGGAGGGGTGTGAATGGTATATTGCAGTCAGCCAAAAATTTCAGTCTGCTGAGTGCGTACTTGCTGCAGGGAAATTCCCTCTCCCCACCTCCCATTCTGAAGAGGGCTTTCAGGTATATAGGGATTGATTTTCCCATTATATACTTTTAGAAATTCTTTTATGTTTTCTCCCTTGCCCCTCCCCCTATACCTCATAATTGGTATTTGTTGAATAAGTTAAAATACTTTGCCAGCCTTATACAAGGCTAATCAGGGACAAGCCTCAGCATAACATGAAAACACTTCATGAAGGCCAAATTATTATTCTACGATAAGTGGGGGGGGCGGGAAGGCAAGGAAGGGAGGGGAGAGAGACAGAGGGAGGGGAAGAGGGATCAATCCGTTCTATATTCTTTAAAGCAGGATGTTTTTCTTCTTTTTAAAAGTTGAGATATAATTCACATATCATAAAATTTATTATTTTAAATCATACAGTGCAATCATTCTGAGTACATTTGCAAGGTTGTAAACCATAACTACTATCAAATTCCAGAATGTTTTTCTTATTCCCCAGAGAAACTCATTGCTCACTAATAGTTACCCGTTATCCTACCCTCCCCAGTCCCCATTCAACCCCTGGCAATCACTAATCCACTTCCTATCTCTGTGCTCTTTCCTATGCTGACCATTTCATATAACGTGGCAATTTTTTCATTGTGTTGTAAAATTTACTTTATCACTTTTAATGGCCAAATAATATTCCACAGATATGTAGTTATGCCATATTGTAGTTGATGGACATTTAGACCATCTCCACTTTAGGGCAATTATGAAAAGTCATTTATAAGATTTTCTTTCTTTTTCTTAGTGTGTACTACTTATACAAAATAATAGGTTTAAATACATCATCTTCATACATGTACAAGTTTTTATGGGGACATGGGTTTTCAGGAATCTTGGGTATATAGCTAGGAGTAGAATATATGGTAATTCTGTTTAACATTTTGAAAAACTGCCAAACTTTAAGCAGGATTTTGTATAAACACAGAGTCATGTTTTCCATTTTATTTCAATACTGAAAATGATATGCCAGGATAAGAACTTTAAAAAAATTCCTTAATGAAAGACAAAATCCTTAAGAAAGGACATAAACTTTAAAGCAAATTGTTTGGTCAAAAGCTAGAGATGGTTTTGAAACACTGGGGCACTTAGGGCTTCTTCAAGTCATTATTTACTTTAATCCCTTAGCCTCTTAAAAAAATGACCTTTGATTATCAACTTTTTTACATTTTAGACTTTATTTTGAAGTAGTTTTAGACTCACAAGAAGTTGCAAAAATAATAGGGATTTCCTCAGATGTCCACAATGATAACATCTGACATGACAGAGTCTGTTGTCAGAACCAGGAAATTGACATTGGTATAGTAGGTGCCATGCTACCTGTGATCTGTCACTTTAGGTTTGGATTTCCTGCCAGCCCTTGTTTCCATTTCTCTCTCCTTCCACTTTCACTTTGGAAGTGCTAGTTACTGCCTAAGGACTGTCCCCATAAAAAGGTGAACGGGGCTTTTGATGATAGGTAGAAGGGGCCATTTTAAAGCAAACTAGAAAGGTAGTGCCTGTTGAGGGGGACAGGCACTGCGGATGGCAAGTGTTTATTTGCTGAGATCCTTCTTTGTCTTAACATGGGAATAAAAATCAATCTTAAACATCTTCACTGGAATTTACTCACTCTCTAGCAATGTTTGTCCCTAAGGAAAAAGCTAACTTTTCACTCTACTAAAGGAAGGGCAGAGAGAAGAAAGTGTTAACCCCCCCAACCCCATGCTCACACACACAAAAAACCCTTTCAGATGGGTTGCTAGTTGATACTTGATTACAGTGGGAGAACCTGTACTTATGAGCTAAGCAGTGGCAGGAATTCCAGGCAAAACACTATTAGCACCAGGTGGTTTGGATCAGGAAAAATCAGGATGAGAGAGGCTGTTTGGGGAGTGGCTTCATCCCCACAGGTGCAGGTGACAGCTTCTCTTAGGAGTTTGCTTTAGTGGGTTTCTCTGATCCCCACTGGTCCTAAGGTGGGGATTATGTGGAACAGCTGCAGAGAGAAGAGGTAGAATTCTGCTGGGGATCCTATGTGGAGAGGGAGGCAGTGGGACCACAAATCCAGGCATGTGGCCTGGCTTGGGATGGTGTCACCTGAGGCAGGTTCAGACCAGCTCTGCTGGTGAAGGTGGGAAGGGCTTCACAGCCTGCTGAGCACAGGGAGGGGCTACTGGTTTAAAGTCTCAGGTGGCTGGGAAGGAGGAGGAAGGGAGGAGTGTGTCTCTAAGCAGTGTACCCAAAGATGGGGAAGGTGCCCAGACCTCCCCTGGCAGGGCACACTCAACACCAGCTATTATACCTCTGCTAACTCTGGAAGCCTTTCTTCCTGGGGAGTCAGTATGATGGCAGTTTAACGCCCACACCAAGAATCTGAGCAGGAATTTCCATCTCTGCAAGATCTGCTGACAGGACATTCCAATGGGTCATTGCCAAACCCATTTTGGAGTTTGTGGCATTTAAAATCAAGCATATTACAGTAGCAATAAACCCTCATTCTGAACATGAATGTTATTACCTGCTTTGTCACACCCTTCCTTTCCAGAAAGCTGGGAGAAATACTCCTTTTTAACATTTGTAGCCTCTCTGTGGAAGGGTATGTGAGTGTTTTTTCTTAGTGATCAATTTCTCTTAGAACTTAGATAACTCTCTCAACAGAGGGACTTGTATGTCACATCTTATCTCTTTTTCCTTTGTGTCTGGAAAATTTGAAGTTAAACTGATATTTCCAGGGCCATTCAAACTCAAGTTTCTCCTTATCACCATAGGAAATTGCTTTAATAATTGACTTTTTTGGGAACTGAGGCATTTGCTTGGTATTTATATACATTATCTCTTTAACCCCCTATGACTAAAATCCTTCCTACTTTACTGAAACAGAAACTGAGCAGCAAGTTTAAAGGACCCTGAGGCCCCCAAGTCCTTGGCGACCAAACCTGGATTTAAACCTAGGTCTCTTGGTTCTAAAGCCCAGTGGTGCTTCTGTCCCATGGGTACCTCTCAGCCCCGCTGAATCCAAGCCAATTCCCCATTTCCTGGCCCAACAGTGCCCATCTGTTAATTATTCATAATGCACAATTATGAGTTAGATTAGAAGCAGATTCTAGATAAAAGAAGGTATAGCTGAGAACTTGGGGGGAAGATGGGCAGGTATCAGAAAATGCAGGAAACCCTGTAAAGAGGCCATGGAATTGGACAGAGGGTCCATGGAAAGGCCAAGGAGGTCTCCCCCACCCCTCACAGTTTCTCCTTCCTCCCCAGCTGTCTCCCAGTGTGACAGGCATCCAAGGGATCCCTAATGGAGGGACCTGCTCTGTCTGCCTGATGAGAGACAGAATATACTTCAGCAGTCCGGAATTCATTCTGGAAGATATCTTGAACATTCTTTTGTTTGAGTCAGACTCTGATGGTTTTTAAAAATAGGCTCATACCAACAGGCAACTCAACTACATCAATCTTGAGGCGGCTAGAACAGTACATGCAAAAACAAGTCAGGGTAAGCAGGCTTGGAGCTGCCACGCTAATTACAAATAGTAATTACAATAATCATACTTCATTTGTGCAGACCTTTATCCCTATAAAACACTTGTCTCCCACACGAGTGCAACACAGCCTTGATCAATGCTTGAGCATTGTTCATGTTCATTTCATATTTAAGGAAGTACCCCTAGGTGAGAGAAAGCTGGAACTTCAATTGAAATCTTTTGATCATTGGATTCTTCCTAGTCTAGCTCATGGAATAGGCCTTGTTTGTGGTGGGAAGAGAAAAGGAAAGGGAGTATGGAGGACTGATTTCTCTGTCCTGCAGGTGCAGGAGGCTTTAGCTTTAGTGCTGCCAGGTAAAGGTGCAAGTTTGGCTGTGGCAAATTAGGTGTGGACCCCTCTGGCAGCAGTGATGCCACCTTGGCTGCAGTACTCTAACTACACAAAGAATTTGCCCAAATTTCAGATGTGCTGGACAGTTTTGCCCTGGGATAATAGGACATTTCCTGACACTCCAGAAAAGCTAATAAGCTCAAGGCAGATTGAGTTACCTGTTATGAGTGGAAACTTAAAGTCACTTCTAAGTGAGTTGTTTTTAGAAACTATGAAATGAGTGAGGGATCATTGTCCTGAAATGGGTTCCCCTGTTATTGCCTGGATTTGGATCTCTCTGTAAACCCTGGAGGGTGAGGTAGCAAAGGTCATACCCCCTCAGACATTGGCTTTTTTCCTTGTTCTCTTCCTCTGAATTGATTCCCCTTTCCTCGTCTGTTAGCTATCTTATTGTAGAGCCAAAAGTCATTTTTCTTTCTTGTAGTTGGCAGACAAATCTCCCTTTTGTCTTTTTGTCATCCTTTTTCTCTTCTAATTTCTTTTTTATGAAGCTAAAGTTTAGAATCCATCCTTCTGTTTTTATACATGTAATTTCTGATGATAATGAGTTGTGTCTGTGATGTCCCCAAATGTCATATATGCCCAAGAACTCAATATTGTTGACTGATAAATGGCTGGGTATAGAAATAGAGACTGGTGACAGGGCACAGGCCTAAATACTTTCACCCTCTGGGGTGTTTTAAGTAACCGTCTTCATTACCTGCTATTCTTTGACTTGTACATCCCTCTTTTTCCCCTACCTACCTCTTATTGATGTCTATACCCTGATTTCTTTTTCCCATACCCATCCCATTTGGGATGTATCTTTCCTAGAGAGCAGTTGGTAGGTTATTCTCTACCCAAATTGTGTCCATGGAATTGTCTGACTCACTGATCACCAATTACCCAAGGGTCTTTTTTGCTGAGAAAACAGAACACTACTAAGGACCCTGGTTGTTAAAGAGTTTCTTTAGAAATGCTAAGACAAGTGTTTGGGTTGGAGAACCTAGGGTTGCATCCTCAGCACCCTATTCCCTTCTGGCACTATACTTCCAAGAAAATCTTTCTTCTGGGAGACATACCATCACTAAAGAAGGTAAGAGGTAGATCAACTTTGAAATGAAAATCCACCCTTTTTGTCCCCAGTAAGTCGTGTGGTCTCTATATGTATGACCTTTCTGTTGACACAGGTGACCAGACTACCTTCCAGCTGCAGGTGCGCCAGGTGGAGGACTATCCTGTGGACTTGTACTACCTGATGGATCTTTCCCTATCCATGAAGGATGACTTGGACAATATCCGGAACCTGGGCACCAAACTCGCTGAGGAGATGAGGAAGCTCACCAGCAACTTCCGGTTGGGTTTTGGATCTTTTGTTGATAAGGACATCTCTCCTTTTTCCTACACAGCACCAAGGTACCAGACCAATCCATGCATTGGGTAAGTAGCTGGTTGTTCCTTTGTTGGGTACTTATGGGTAGGGGATGAAGTAGTGGGAAAGTAGCCCAAAGGAAGGATAGTTAGGACAGTCACCAGGCTTAGGCATTTAATTTAATTAGTAATGGCAAATTCTGTGCTTTCCCTACGTGTGAAGCAGTGAATGGTCACAGGTTGCATAGAGATAGATAATCATAGTCCACAGTTGGTCTTGCCTGCCTCACACAGCACTGTTTTCTAACATTAACAGAATTTAAAGAATACCCTCAGGGAGTCATGGACCCAGGTGATCAGGGAAGGGACCTGGCAGGACAACTTATACTTTCTCCTTGCTTGTAGTGACTGAGAACCTCAGAAACACATGAATTCAAAGTTTGTCCATATTGTTTGTATAAATAACTTATCTTGACAAAAGTAAATGAAAATCCTGTTTTAGAGGTACGAAATTTTTCAACCTATGGCAAGAACCTGAATTAGAAGCTTCTGACAAATTATTAGAGAATAGCAGTTTTTAACTGCTGCAACAAAATAAATTCAGAAGTGAATAATGGTGCTGGAGGTGTGACCAACTGGTAACCCTAATCCTAGCAAGTGTGAGGCCCTGAGTTCAAACTCCAGTACCGCCACAAAAAAAAAAAAAAAAAAGGTGTAATGTTCCAAACTTGCTAGAAGTTTATTTCCTATTGGTTAACACCTCTTCTACAAGCAGTGACTTGGGGATCCGGGCTCCTTCCATCTTCCAGTCTTTACTATCTTCCACACTTGTCTTCAAGGTCATCTTGCCCAGATGATCATGCAGAGCAGGTCCATGTGGGCCTGGTCTGAAGTGCCTTTTCCACTTCTGCAACTTTATTCTACTAGGTAGAACTGAATTGTAGCAAAAGGGCTGAAAACTAGTTCAGCTGTATGCCTAAGAATAAGAGGAAGCCAGAATGGCAGACAGGTCTCTGCCATGGGACATTTGGGTATATGACTGTTGTGTATGTGTGTGGGGTCACATCCTTCAGTGCCCCAATATAACCGCTATTAGGTTGGTTTCTTTCTTTTCTAGTCTTCAACTGTTCCTTTAAATGACAAAATTATGGAATGGAACTACATAGGAGTGGCCACTTCCAACTTTTTCTTGCCTTATCTTCACATTCAACTTTAATGAGGCTTTGGGATATAAGGCTCCAACATAGTCACAGAAATAAACAACCAAGGCTTAAGTTCTTATTGTCAGGCACCATACAGACTAAATGAATGCTTTATTTGGATTATCTTACTTAAATTTCATAATAACCTCTTAAGGTCTCTAAGGTAGATCTGAGTCAGACTTGAAAGATGAAGAAACTGAGGTTTGGAGAGAGTAAATAACTACCCATGATTATACAAATAGTATAAGGGGTAGACGTGCAATGATTCCAGACAGACTAGTTTTAGAGTCTGCATTCTCTTTAATACAATGCCTATTTCCCCCCTCCCAAGATACTCTACCTGAGGCTCAGTAATAACATATGTTCCAACCCCCTACACTCGCCCTTGAGGGTTTACCTGAGCTGCAGTAAGAAGCAATCCCCAAATGTCTGTGGCTTAATGCATTGAAATTTCTTTCTTGCTTGTGCAAAATCTGAGGAGGGCTGAACTGCTTTCCTTGGCAGTTCTACTTTAAGCAGTGACTCAGGGATCCAGGCTCCTTCCATCTTGTGATGTTACTTTCAATTCTTGGTCTCCCACTGCCACTGAAGGGAAGGGAGCTGTTTTTAAGCCTGTAGGCCTGCTTCTCCCCACACCTCATCTGCAGCTTCAACATCTCTCAGCTCTGAGTTGGGTTGAGTTGGTCTGGGTGGTCTGGCGAGATAATGTACCTGTGTTCTTCTGAATCCTTCCTGGCCCTGTTGTCTACTGTTCTAGATCTTTCCCAGGGAATGGAAACCAACACAATGATGGAAAAACATATAAGTTTAAATACAGATGGATTCTAATTTCTTAACCTTGAAGAGGCACTAGGTATCATCATTTGCTGAAAACAATTATTTATTGATCCTATCTCCAAGGCTCTTATCAGCTGGATTTCATGCCAAATGTCCTCTTGTTGGAGTTTTGCTCTTATTAGGAGCAATGGCATCCTAATGAAAACTTTTTTCAGTTCATCTGGAACAGCTATTCCATCCACTTGTTTCTACCCCTGCCCTGATAGGGCCCTGTTTCCAGATAGACAGGGTGTGTCTCCACTAACTCAGATGCTGGGTTGGAAGCTGGCAGAGGATCAAGGACTGGCTGTGGGTGCTGCTCAGCATTTGACTATTTCAGGCTACTCCACATTGCTTATTCAGAGTTTGCTCTCTAAGTCCTTCAGGGCAGACCCAGTTGCAAGACAGTAAGATTTTTGACAGTGAGTACAAGGCATCCTGAAAAGCTGCTTGTAAGATAGGAAATCCTGGGAAGAATGGGAGTTTTGAAGGAAACATCAGTTCTAGTTTATGTAAATTTCTCTTCTCTAAGCTGGGAGATACAAAGGGAGTCACTATGTAACTCAGAAGACTGGGATTTCTATCCCCATGTCTAGGCTGTGTGTCCAGGTTGTGCCACATAACATGTTTCCTCCGGAAGTCCTCATTGCTCCTTGAGGAAAACAGCACATGCTGTGTAATCTGACTGTTCCTATGCCTGGTCCAGTGTGTGCATTTACTTCGTTTGCCTTTCTGCTTTAATGGCTCCATGAAATAGTCACCAACCTTTAAAAAACAAGGTTTAACCAAGAATAACCAGAATTTCTAGGTTTTCTTGAAAAAATTAGGTGGTCAGGTAAAGTCCCTACCACTCTTTCCCTCATTTCATAGCTGTCCTGTTTCGCTTGTTTGCATCCCATGCCTGGGCTCAGTAGATCCTTGCTTAGTAACTTTTTAGTAGATCTTTGGCTAAGTGTCTGACCAGAGTACTTCTCAAACTCCAGTGGCCTGTCAGTTAGGTGGAGGAATAGGGGCAGCATTGGCAGCTCCCAGGAAGTCTTAGGGAGTTGGGAAACTGAAGGGAAGTGGTCTAATCACCTGTGCAGGACCAGCTGGTACCCTGGAGCTTTCCTGAAATGTATACCTCCTTCCTCTGCTCCAGATGTTTCTGCCAAGAGATCAAAATCCTGGACTTACTCCATCCCATTTTAGAATTCACCAGAAATGCCAAATCTGAAGTCCAAAGTATGAGGGCTCCTTGGGAAGAAAAAAAGGATAGAGTAACTCAAGCATCATATTAAAGAGCTGTTTATCCAGGTGCTGGTGGCTCATGCCTGTAATCCTAGCTACTCAGATGGCAGAGATCCGGGTAAATAGTTTATGAGACCCTATCTGGAAGAAATCCAACAAAAAACAGGGCTGGTAGAGTAGCTCAAGAAGTAGAGCACCTGTCTAACAAGTGTGAGGCCCTGTGTTCAAACTCCAATACTGCCAACTCCCCCCTCAAAAAAAAAAAAACCAACTATTTAAATGCTCTGAGCAACAGAAATAGTTTTGCTGGGAAGAGTCATGACAGAATTTGTTATTTCCAGATCTGAACAGATTTTCTTTGATAGAGGTATTGGGGCTCTTGTCAAAATAACAATCATTGAAAAATATTTGCAAATGAGCCAATATGTTTTCTTTGAGTATTTTTCCCAGAAAGTTACAGTACTCTTCTGCCATCTTGAAGGTGTTATTCCTGTCTTTTGGTATCTTGGTGGCTGAGGTAAAGTTTGCCATTTGTCTATTCACTGCATTTCTCTTTGGTAGTTTTTAATACAGTATGTAAGTTGCACTCCACTGTGTCTAGGTTGGATTTACTTTTGTCTGCATTGCTTAGAGTTTGTTCTACTGTGTCACCTAGAGAATATGTCTTTATTTTTGAAAATTCTGACCTTCTCTCTCTGGTTATTTCCTCTCTTCTATTCTCTCCATTTTCATCTGGATACTATTAGGTGACAGTTGGAACTTCTTGTTCTAAATTTCATATTTCTTAGTTTTTCTCCCATAATTTTAATCTTTTTGTCTCTCTCTTTGCCATATAATAGGAAGTTTCTTTCAGCTTACCATTTTATTCTTTAATTATCATTGAACTCATTCACTGAAATTTCATTTTTGAACATCAGTGACTATATTTTTTATTTTTACAACTTTTTTTTTTTCATTTTTCTTTTATTATTCATATGTGCATACAAGGATTGGTTCATTTCTCCCCACTGCCCCCACCCCCTCCCTTACCACCCACTCCGCCCCCTCCCGCTCCCCCCCCAATACCCAGCAGAAACTATTTTGCCCTTATTTCTAATCTTGTTGTCGAGAGAGTATAAGCAATAATAGGAAGGAACAAGAGTTTTTGCTGGTTGAGATAAGGATAGCTATACAGGGCATTGACTCACATTGATTTCCTGTGCGTGGGTGTTACCTTCTAGGTTAATTCTTTTCTCTAGTACCTGTTCCCCTTTTCCTATTGGCCTCAGTTGCTTTAAGGTATCTGCTTTAGTTTCTCTGCGTTAAGGGCAACAAATGCTAGCTAGTTTTTTAGGTGTCTTACCTATCCTCATCCCTCCCTTGTGTGCTCTCGCTTTTATCATGTGCTCAAAGTCCAATCCCCTTGTTGTGTTTGCCCTTGATCTAATGTCCACATATGAGGGAGAACATACGATTTTTGGTTTTTTGAGCCAGGCTAACCTCACTCAGAATGATGTTCTCCAATTCCATCCATTTACCAGCGAATGATAACATTTCGTTCTTCTTCATGGCTGCATAAAATTCCATTGTGTATAGATACCACATTTTCTTAATCCATTCGTCAGTGGTGGGACATCTTGGCTGTTTCCATAACTTGGCTATTGTGAATAGTGCCGCAATAAACATGGATGTGCAGGTGCCTCTGGAGTAACAGTCTTTTGGGTATATCCCCAAGAGTGGTATTGCTGGATCAAATGGTAGATCGATGTCCAGCTTTTTAAGTAGCCTCCAAATTTTTTTCCAGAGTGGTTGTACTAGTCTACATTGCCACCAACAGTGTAAGAGGGTTCCTTTTTCCCCGCATCCTCGCCAACACCTGTTGTTGGTGGTGTTGCTGATGATGGCTATTCTAACAGGGGTGAGGTGGAATCTTAGTGTGGTTTTAATTTGCATTTCCTTTATTGCTAGAGATGGTGAGCATTTTTTCATGTGTTTTCTGGCCATTTGAATTTCTTCTTTTGAGAAAGTTCTGTTTAGTTCACATGCCCATTTCTTTATTGGTTCATTAGTTTTGGGAGAATTTAGTTTTTTAAGTTCCCTGTATATTCTGGTTATCAGTCCTTTGTCTGATGTATAGTTGGCAAATATTTTCTCCCACTCTGTGGGTGTTCTCTTCAGGTTAGAGACCATTTCTTTTGATGAACAGAAGCTTTTTAGTTTTATGAGGTCCCATTTATCTATGCTATCTCTTAGTTGCTGTGCTGCTGGGGTTTCATTGAGAAAGTTCTTACCTATACCTACTAACTCCAGAGTATTTCCTACTCTTTCTTGTATCAACTTAAGAGTTTGGGGTCTGATATTAAGATCCTTGATCCATTTTGAGTTAATCGTGGTATAGGGTGATATACATGGATCTAGTTTCAGTTTTTTGCAGACTGCTAACCAGTTTTCCCAGCAGTTTTTGTTGAAGAGGCTGCTATTTCTCCATCGTATATTTTTAGCTCCTTTGTCAAAGATAAGTTGCTTATAGTTGTGTGGCTTCATATCTGGATCTTCTATTCTGTTCCACTGGTCTTCATGTCTGTTTTTATTTTTACAACTTTTTATTTGGTTCTTTTTCAGACCCTTCTGTTTTTCATATTTTTTGGGGGGGACTTCTAGGTTTTTTTTTTCCTAATAATATTTTATCTGGCTTTTGGCTTCTGTTCCTTCCTCTTTTTGAATGTTTTAAAGAATTTCAGGTTATTCTGTTCTTTCTATTTCTTGAGTTGTGACTGCTTCAATGTGTTGGATTTGCTGACATTCCTGTGTGGTGGTTTGTTTCTCATGGGATTTATAATATTTTCATTAGCTCATGTTCATCAGAGGCTGTTTTCCATCTGAAGACCACATGCTCTGGGTATGCTGGCTTCCCACAGAGCAGTTTTAAAGTTTGCTGCTACTGGGGGGGTCTTCAGTGCTCACTGTGGAACTGGTTTCCTTGTTAATTTCCTTCATGATGAAGGTCATAAGGGTCATGAATTCTGATTGCTCAGGCCTGGACTGACAATTTTTATGCGTGATTCTTGTGTCTCATGGTCTGGAGGTGATAAGCTTCCTCACCTCTTTCCCAGGCCAGTGGCTGGAGATTTTCTGTTTCTGGTTTAGTGTGGCATCTTTTTGTAGTGCTCAGATTTATGTAGCAGGACCTGGCCTCGTCTAGGGGCTTATCATCTGTTCCTGGTGGAATCATGCATGTCCTCAGGGCCTCTGTCCTTTTCGGGCACATCGGAGACTCCTTGGCATGAGCTACTCACACTTCTCACCTGTGCTCATCAGTCCATTCATTTTGTTGAATGGCTTCCTCTTTATTTCTGGCATCTAGGATTGTCCTTCTAAACTTCCAGTCCTAACCATATATTTAAATTTTTAAAAATTATATTTTATTTAAAAGTTCCCTATATTTAGAGTAAGAGGGGAGCTGTTCCACATTGGTTTATCCACCATCTTGTCTTGATTATTGTTTTTGGAATTTGACTAGATCTAATATCTTCAAACTGGATTCACTTTTCGTACTTATGCAAACATATTTCCACAATTCTTTAACCAGTCATGTGGTTTTTTTTGTTTTTTATCATCCTAGTTAATAATCTTTAATTGAGTAGCTTCCTATAAATAGCCCTAAGCTGGGGTCCTATAACATAGACACAGTGGGGACAGGACAATTTCCTTGCAGGATTTCCAGGCCACATAGCAATTCCGGGGATTAAACCATATTAACTGTGACATCCTAGTCCAGTGACTATGGAGACATTTCCAGGGTCTGTGTGGCAAAGAAAGGAGTATTCCTGATTTTGTTATGATAAATTATCTGTAATTCAGGCATCTCTCTGGCACACAGTTTTGAGTTCCTAATTATTTGACGGTAATTCTCCACAGTTAAAATATATCTGCTTATTGGTGTTTGTGGGAGTGAAAGGGAAGAAATTAAAAATGCTGAGTTGTAGCTGTGCTTGTTACAGCTTTTCTGGTTTTCTCATTTAACTTCAATTATTCAGTCTCTTTCTTCCCTTTCCACAGCCATCCTGACCAACTGTGACAGTAAACACACACCTGAAGTCCTAAATCATACTCCAGAATAACCCATAAGGGAGTAGCAGCTTGGAGGAAGACAGATGTAGAGCCCTGGTGTGGATGTGTTTACTTCCCTCTGGGTCTGTCCATTTGTCAAATAGCTGTGGGTGGGACCCCAGTCCCCTCTCTCAGTGGGAATGTAATTTCCACCACCATTCTCTTTATGACACAATGAAGAGGTGATGAAATGTCTGGGTGGCCTGAGGCACAGACTCAAAAGGAGCCTGACCTGTATAAGCAGGTGTTTGTGAAGATATGATGAAAAGGAAAGGAGAGAAACAAAGGAGAGGTAAAGAAAAGTCAAGTTGCTGCCCTCTATCCAGAGGGAACCATAGCTCTCATGGGAAGAGGGCTTGTTTCCAGGGCTTTGGCTGTGGTGTGGTGGATGGAGTAGGGACTATATCTCTGAATGGATTGGCCCATTAGAGAGCCAAAGATGCCTCTTTGCAGAGAAAGAGAGCCTGCCCAGACCTGCCCTGGCCAGGCCAGTTTAGGCAGCAGTGAACCCTGTCTTCTAGCAGTTGCTAAGCCTGTTTCCCTTCCCAGGCAATCTCAAATGGAATTCTAAGCCTTTCCCCCACCTCCTCTGGCTTGTTTTTCATCTTTTGTTCTGAAAGAGAGACTTCTTTTACATGGCTGTAGACCCTCCATATCTGAGCCAGGCTGCCTCCTCACCAACACTTAGCCTTTCCTCATCCCTTACTCTCTGCCTGCAGCCCACGGGCCTTCCTCCATCTTCTTCCTGTGATGGGACTCTGCACATTCTGGCTGCCACATTCTTCCCTCTCCCCCTACCACATGAACCTATTTGTAAAATAATGTAAGGCCTTTCTTCCTATTTCATTAGCTGTGTATCAAACTGAAGCTCCTAGAACTGTCATTGGGAGCTAACTTCCTCCAGGATTGGGGCCACTTGGGGTCTCTACAGCAGACTAAAGAGGAGATCGCCCAATATTTTAGAAGAAAGGCCTGAAAGTTACTTTCTGTTGACATGCAGTATTTCCTTCTTTCCAAGTTTCCAGGTACAGTTTCCCATTTGAAGATGCTTAGTTTCTAAATTATTTCTATAGCATCTAGGAGAATGGATAGTTATAAATGAACAAAGAAGCAAAAAAAAAAAAAATTTTTCATTCCTGTTTCATTTAGCATCTGTTAATGTGCTTGCACATCCTGGTGGTAACCAAGTGGGTTGGTGGAGAGCCATGGGATCCTTTGTCACATGGCAGCAGCACAATTGATGTGAGAGGCTGATTTGCAAGAACAACTCTGCTTGCATTGCCTACTTTGCCTGCACACTGATTCCATATATTTTTCCAGGCCCACATCAAGTCTTCCTCCAACCATAAGACTCTTATGTAATCAGCATTTCCTTTGGCCTATTCGTCCACACCATTCATTTCCACCCATTTGTCCACACCACCATTTCCACCTGTTTGTCCACACCATTCATTTCCCTGGTATATGCTGTAGTCTTGCAGTTAGGGCTGGACATTTGAAGGGTAGCAACTGCTGTTTATCTTTGTATCTCTGCTGTGCCTGTCCCAGGGCAGGTAGTAATGCTGGGTAAACATTTATTGGTGTTTCCCAAGGAACTCAGTGAATGTGCAAAACACTTGGTTAAGATTTAGAGATAATGATGGGAAATGACTCTTCTCTTCTTTCTCTCTAGTTATAAATTATTTCCAAACTGTGTCCCCTCCTTCGGATTCCGCCATCTGCTGCCTCTCACAGACAGAGTCGACAGCTTCAATGAGGAAGTTCGTAAGCAGAGGGTATCCCGGAACCGTGATGCCCCTGAGGGGGGCTTTGATGCGGTTCTTCAGGCGGCTGTGTGCAAGGTAACTTTCCTTTCTGGGCCTAGGCCTTCATGGGAGGTCAAGGTAGACAGCCTCAGTGTGAGTGTTGTCACTTCCTACAGGAGGTGGCAGGCTTTGACCTCCCTAGCATGTGGCTTCTATCCACTCTTGCATCAGAGGGTGAGCTCAGTGGCACCTCAGGGATATCTCCAGCAATCAAGTCAGCTGGAGCTCAGGGGTGGATTGAGCTGATGTGTCGCTCTGAGTCAGGGTGTGACTGTGTGCAGTGGGATACTGTTTTTGCCAGAAGACAGTATCTGTGTTTATAATTTAGCTTTTTTTGCTTCTTTTCAGGGGAAAAAAGTTAAAGTCAAGCCATTTACATAGAAGCTTGTTGAGCTTTCTGGTTCAATTTTGTTAAACCTTAAAGATTGCCCTATTTGGAAATCCAGCTGAAAAATAGATTTGTGTGACATCTTCGGTTGCATTTCTATATATACTTTTTTCTCCTGCTTCTCTGTGATATATGAATCCAGAGGGAGGACACAGACTTAGGTCAGAAATGAACTCATACTTTGAGAGGTTCTAATCTCAGAGAAATATATGAATAGAATATTGGTTAATAACTTATCCTTAAAATAATTTTCTGTAGTCAAAACAACCCAATGACAACAAAGGATAAAAATAAAAATAATTCTTGAATTCATCTCATTGATGCATACTTTGAATTTTTTGGTTCTTCTTGCTAATCTTTGTGCATATGCTTAGCATTTTTCCATAAACTCATCATACAGTATGCATAACTTACAATGCTGTCTTGAAATCCAGGCAGGTTCATCATGGAGAGGTGTGTGTTAGCAACTCTTTTTTCTGAGGAGGACAGGGGAAGAGGTTAGATCCTAGTTTAGAGGTTGCAGATGGTGGCTGCTCTTCATTTACTCAGTGATCATCACTGAATTGCTCACTCCTATAGTTTCTGAGCTCAGCTTGTGTTTAGGGTGTCACACACACTTTTCCTCTCCCCTCAATACTTGACATGGTGAGAAGAGAGCCACAGTTGTCCTTTCTGAAATAAGAGAACCAGAACTGTAGACAGAGATGGAAAAGGGGGGAAAGGCAAAGAAAGCAGTGTATGTTTTACAGTCCTCTTCATGGTCCCTCTGTGGCTCTGCCATCACTGAGTCCCGAGGGCCTCTCCTGGAATAGGAGGTGACAGTGGCTTCCCATTCATGGTGGCTGATGGCCAGAAACACATGGTTTGATTCAGAGGTCCCTGAAAGCCAGATGGAACACAGCTAGAATGTGTCATAAATAAAATATTTTATGGATTTGATTCAGAAAGAAAAATTTGACTTTCTTCTTATTGGCATTCAGATGTTGACTGTAGGAGGCTGTTGTCTTCACAGACACATCCAGCCAAATTCTACATCTTGGGAGGGAACAAATAGAGCAGAGAAAACATAGATCTCTAATTTCCCCACCTTGAGAATTTTGTGGATTTTCTTCTTTTGGGGAAGGAAATCATCTTTAAGGGTTGGTGAATAGGGGAAGAACCCAATTACAGGCCTAAGCAATGTCCCACTAAATTAAACCTATTACTAATTAGGACAGCATGATTGAGTGCTTGGACCACAGTGGTCTTTGAGAAGCCATTGGGTCCACTTTTGTGCCTGTAGAATCCTGTGCCATCCTGGATGGACGTTTGCTATTTCAGAAGATTCTAGCAGATGTCCTGAACTCACTGCCTAAACCTGGTGAATGATTGCTGACTGAGAGGCACTTTATAAGCATGTTTCAGCCTCATACGTGTTGAAGTTTGCAACATGGCCTTTGCCATGAACAACACATGGAAAGGTTGCTTAGAATTATGCAGTCTGCTAGCCACCAGCTTCCTTCTCTGCCTTTTCTTTTCCTGTGTGATGTCATTTTGTATTTAGGTATTTATCAAGCCATTTCTTTCTCACTTGAAATCACTTGTTTATAAAAGATGTCATCCTTCGTGGTTCACTGCATCCTTATTTATCATAGCAAAAAACTGGGAATAGATCATGGACTACCTTTTGGTGAAAAACTATGCAATAACCATGCTGCTAAAAAAATATTTAATGACTTAAATAATACCTGAGACAAATTAAGACAGTAGAATGGAAAACATCTTATAAAACAGGGAGGACAGGATGATCCTCTTTGGCAAACTGAAAGAAAGCAAAAAAAATATTGGAAATAGACTGAAGTGATAATTTTTTAGGTGATAGAATTATACATGTTTTCATTTATTTTTTTCTTGATGGTTTTCTATTTTATATCTACCTAAATTTCTACAATGAATATGTGTGATTTAAAAAAAACACTGAAGCATTTCAAACATACAAGAGTGGAAAGAATAATGAAGTTAAACCCCCATGTATCCATTGATAATCCTTAATGGTTACTATTCATGGCCAATCTTGTTTCATTTGTGCTCATAGCTACCTATTTCCCCATGATTTGAAGCAAATTTTGGTTCTCATTCATGTGCTCTAATACCTTACTTTGTTTATTGAGTTTTCTGCCTCTTCCTGTTTTTGCCCAGATTAAAAGTCCTTCCACACAATCCTGCAAACTGGTGTAATAGACCTGGAATCTGGCATTGACTGGGCACCTCATAAGACTGGAGTTGCCTGCCCCTTCCTTCCCAGGTGTCCTGCCTGTCGTTCCCCTCCCCATCCACCACCATGCTCTTGGAGATGGAGCTAATAGCAAGCTGATTTTATAGCACCACTTTGCTTTCATTCTCACTATGGTTTCCCTAGGTTGGACTATTTTGTAATCAACTTGTGGACTTACGATTGTGGAATGTTTACATGATTATCTTTTAACTCCCATCTCTATAGCCTGTTCAGTATTTCCTGGAGAGCTGTTCTTTGCAAGAAGGAAACTACCTGTTTCTATTTCAAATTGTATTTAGGATATGGACCCTGCTTCATGAGTGGTAGTTTTGAATTGCTTTATTTTCCCCCAGCGGCTGACATTGCTGTGAGAGGCGTTTGACATCATTCACAGCTAAGGGATGGCTCTCTCCTCCATGATGACGTTTTTCCCAATGCCCTGGTCCCATCTGGGTTGGAACTGGAGAATGTCACTGCCTCTAATTTCTTATCTTTACCTGGAAGCCTGTGATTGAAACTGTTTATCCTTTTTCTTGGTCAGAATAATGGTTTCTCCCATTACCAGTTTTATTGCTTCCCTAAGACTTTCTAGAAGTTGACTCTAAGTTATTCTAAAATTCACAGGTGAAAGTGTGATAGGTGGTTCAGACTGGAACTGCTGCTGCTTTCCTATTCTCCTCAAATAGGAAACATTCTTGGCTCCAGAGGACAGAAGGGGAGCAGTCGCCAAAGAGCAGTGGGTTCCAGATTGCCAGTCACCACTTAGCTGTTGTGATGGCTTTCAGGTTAAAGAAGTTGCTTGCACATTTGAGCTTGACTGGGGACATCCTGGCACATCGGATTCTATGGGTTGCTTTCTCCACCATCAGTTTGAACAGAAGATCTATGCAACCCAGTACATTTCCCTATTTGCCTGAGCTTCTACTTCCCCAGCATATAGACTGTACCACAGTCAGTCATGGCTGTGAAGGATTTCCTTTCTGTGACTTCCCCCATTTCCCACTGTGTTGATTTGGTTTTCTTTTAACTTGTTGCCTGATTTTTTTTTTTAAAGCCTTAAGCTGGTGTCATTTTCCCAAGCATGAGTTGAGAGCTGTAGGAAATTGCCTGCCTTTTCTTGAGGAAAGCAACTCATCCCATATCCACAACCAGAGTTTTGGCATGATCTGAGGGACTCCCCCAGGTATTCTGTGTTTTGGCTGTCTCGCTCTCTGTCTCAGTATGTAGGAGCTGCTTCTGTAAGTAAATGGCACCCCAGGTTTTTGGGACTCCATCTGGTGCCCTTCTGCTAGCCCTTGCTCTGCTGTAATTAGGAAACACCATTAAGTACTGGATTCTCTGGGGGAATGTGTGCAGGTCACATATGCAGAGCCTCTATACTGCAGCATCCACGGTCTAGTGGTGATGGTTCTTCTTGGCTTTCTGTGTTGCAGATGGTTGTGGTTTTAACATGCAGTTTTGAATCACTCCACAGGTTTTGTCCCCAAGGTGACATTTCAAGTCTATGAACCTGTCGTGTGCTGTCTGCTTCACTATCCTTCCAGCAGCTGCCTGTTTTCATGTAGGGGATAGGAACTTAACAGGGCATGTGTGAGTTTGCGTCTCCTGTTATCCTTAAGTGGAAACCGGCTGTGTGCCTGCCTCCACCTCTGCCCTAGAAGGCATCTGCACATACAGGCAGCTCCCCTCACTGACCGCGACAGGGAAGAATCAGCCTGGGGAAAGGTGAGAAAGCCTCTCAGATGACTGAGGCTGTATTTCCATACCTGGCTAGAATATCAGTGTTTCATTTCAAGTCAGGGGCTTCTTCTTGGCTTGGAATGTGCATTTGGCAAAGGAAGCAGGGATTTATCCTGGCTTCTGAAGCAAGTCTCTCTCCCTAGCCTCCACCCATGGCCTCTATGTTCTAGCTACAGTGACCTTGAGTCAGTTATTCTGACTACTGCCAGGCCCTTTGCACATTCCATTTCCTCATTTCCTCTGCTTGAAGTACTCCTCCCTTGTATTTCTACTTTTCTGTCTTTTTCTTTTCTTACTAAAAAAATTTATTTTTTAGATCAGTCCCCAACCTTCCCCACACCTCCAGCCTCCTGTACAGTCAAAATCCCTCATCAGTGTGGGACATTTGTTCCAATCAATGAACAGTGTTGACACATTGTCAACCAACATTGATAGTGTACAGTAGGGTTTGATCTTGGTGTTATACATTCTATGGATTTTAGCAAATGTATGACCACCACGTATCTATGATTATGGTGTCATGCAGAGTAGTTTCCCTGCCCTAGAAGTCCCCTGAGCTCTCATGTGCATCCTTCCTTCCCCTGAGCCTGTTTTTCTTTTCATGTCTAACCTATGCCTACATGTGAAGACCTCTCCTTAACTGTTAGGGAAACTTCCTCAATTGATCAGCCAGACTAGGTCAGTGTCCCCCAGTGACATGCCCTTAGTCATTTCTATCCCATTTACCTTTTTATTTGAGTCATTTCTTGAATGCTATGTGCTTGCCCTTTGGGAATAAAGTCTGATGGCAGAGACTGTACCTTCTTTTTCATAACTGTATATGCCCAGCACCAGGCTTACTACCTAGCACACAGCAGGTCCTCATTAAGCATCTGGTGAACAAACAAATGCTTTGTGCTCATGGGTGTCTTTGTGCATCTAAATTTCAGAAGCTCTCAGGTCCTTCTGTCCCACACCTGTCCACATGCTGCTACCATGGCACCTACAGTGTTTTCTACACATCCTTTGAAGCACAGCCAGAAGTACAGTTTCTTGTTAATACTTTCTACTTAGTGGCAGGTATGGTGGAGAAAACTAAAGAAAATGAGACAAAGTTCCCATCTTTAGGGATTTGATTTGAGCTTATAGATCAGGCAGTAGGTAAATAAAACAACCTGTTTGTAAATATTACATTGACCAGTATGAAATTACTGATTATTTAACTACAGTGATTTTTTAATATTTTTCCTATTGATAATTTTCTCCTACGAAAATGGAACTATTTATTTATTTGTAGTGCTGGGGCTCAAATCCAGGGCCTTGCACATAGAGGCAAGCATTCTACCACTGAGCTACATTCCCAGCCTCCCAAAATAGAAAATTCATGTGACTCAACCTTACACATTCTGAAATCATCTTCAGTTCGATTGGACCCTGCCACAAAGCCCATATTAGAAATGTCCTTTGTTGAGTTTGGGCTTGAGGTGAATGTGTTTATATCCTGAGTCACAGGACAAGATTTCTTTTCCCAAGGAAAGAAATACTAGACTTTTGGCCTCATTAAGTTTAACCACAGAACAGATTTTTTAAAAGAGATATTTCATAGCAAAGGATGGGTCGAAACAGGAAAAACAAACTACTAATGAGAATATGTTTATTGTTATAAAGTTATGGAAATAGGCTTGGAATGTCAGCATGATTTGGAAAGCCAGTCACAGAGTTTAACCTTGTTTTTCCTTATGTGCCATGATGGAATTAAGATTCCTTGGTCCCCAACTCAGATCTGCCACCAGCTGACTAGGTCAGTTCCCTTTCCTTCCTCTCTTCTCAACACTCTTCTGTCTCTTAGTGCTTGCTTGAAAGTTTAATGTAATGTACAGAGAATTTTATTGTTACGTTTGAAATTTTGTTGAATACTTATTGTGGGAAGGCCCCCCCCCCCCCCCGACTCCAGGTGTTGTGAGGAATGCACAGTGAAAGTAGCCATAGCTCCTGTCTCTTTGAACTTTACTCCAGTTGGAAGACTGGTGTGTGAAGATCTTAGGTATAGCCAGGGCGTAGACTCTACGGGAAGACTGGCTCTAGTAGTGGAATGATAGCATTCTTCTCCCTCTAGGGCTTGCCTTGGTCTCTTTGCATCCTGTGAGGCGTTGACACTAATGATGTGACTGATCACCATCGGTTGAATGCTTTAGAAGACTGGGCTCTGTGCCAAGCAATGCAGGCTTATTTCACTTGGTCCTTTGAAGGTGGTTTTACTGTCCCTTAGGACAAAGAAACAAGCCTGGAAAGGTTGGGTAACTTCTCAAGGTCTTAGAGCTAGAAATGTCAGAGCCAGAGACAGAAAATGGACCCACGTGCACTTGAGTGCACTTAACTTTGACATTAGAGCTCGGCCATCTTTTGAAGTCACACAAGAGCAGAGAAGCAGGAGGGGTGAATTTCCAGAGATAGCAAAGTCCTAGTTCAAGGAACCGTCACAGTTACTCACTTGACCCTGTTTGTCAACTGTAGACAATCCATTCAGATTGAAATGATCCTGGGGGAGGACTTCTCTCTGGAGCCACAACTTTCCTGCTTATTAGACACAGTTGTATCATGGCTGATAGCCCTTGGGAATTCCAGGGAGCCCACAGACTGTTCCTAGGTTCCTGTGCTGATGGAGCTCAGGAGTGAACATACTTACCTTTGCCCTTGGCTTCCCCATCTATAAGATGGGAGCCCAAAGACTGGGGGTGTGGCTCAAGTGATAGAGCACCATGGACTTAGAGCCCAGTCAGAGCCCTGCAGGCCACTGTCCCAGCCCTGCGTTCCTCTGTGTGGGTGATATCACATTCAGGGGACTTGTGTCTGCTCTGAAGATTGTGTATGAAACAGATGCTGACAGTGAGAGAGTAGAGGGGGTAAATGGATAGTGCTTGGCATGGAAACCACATCCTCACACCATGAGAAGAGTGTTAGCTGACCTTGGCTGTCATCACAGAAGAGGGAATAGATCCTTCTGGCTAGACCAGGAGATGCATGAGGGTGGCCAAAGGCAAGCAGCTTGGAGTCCAATGTAAAGAATTCCTAACAAGTATTGCTGCTCAGCATAAAAGCAGCCGCCTGATACGATAGTGAGTGTGTAGGTGCCAGAGAAAACATCCCTGCCTTGGAGGGAGGTTGGCTGAGAAGCCCCAAGGTGCTACCTGTGTCCTCCAAGCCTTTTCCTATGCAGTAATCCCCTCGTGCCTTTGTCCTGCTGTAGCCCCTTTGAGCCTATCTTCTACAGTTCTCAGAGTGCACCTTCTAAGTGGCATTTGCGTTTGGCCACTGTGACAATGAACTCTGCCATTCACACTCATCTCGTTTGCCAAGCACAGCTGACTTTGATCTGGTATCTAGAAAATCTCTCTCTGGCTCTCACTGGCTTCCCAAGGAGCCATCTTACCATTGGGTAGAGGAGCTGCTTAGAGGACCCAGGGACAGACTGTGGAGGTGGGAGGAGGATGGAAACCTGTTCTTGACCCTTTGAGGGATCTTCCTTCTTTGTGAGACCTTGTAGCCACTGAGTGTGACTCCTTCCAGGACAGCTCCCACCCTCCACACCCCCAAGAAACCAAATTACTCACAGGCTAGAGACTTGTATCTTCTAACTACAGAGACCGATTCCCCTGTGCCCTGACCATTTGTTCCTCTCTCCTCCAGGACCCAGATTCTCTGGGGCCAGATGTTGGAGGTGAACAAGCCAGCAAGTCCATCTGCATCCTTGGGAGGAGCCAGTTTTTATTTATTCTTTCAGACTGGGAAGGGTTGCTCTCCTTCTCAGTCCCTGCTTCTCTCTCTGTCTCTCTCTCTTTATTTATTTATTTTTTTGGGATGACAGGTCAGATTACAAGAAACCAAGAGGAAGCAATAAAGGGCAACAGGCCTGCTAGTTTTAAAAAGGAAAGAGAGGGTTGAGGGCTGAGAGTCTGGTGGAGTAGCAGGGTCAAGGAAAGGGTTAGGATAACTGGGCCAAGAACATATTTTTAAACACATGGGAAGGAATCAGGGAGGGACTGACTGATGGAACACTCTCCAAAGAGGATAGGACTTGCAAAGTTGTTTCCTCAGGGAGGGAGGAGCCCTCCTTCTTTTGGGATAGTGAGATCACAGGAGAAGGCAGAAGGACTTGCCGTTTTGTTCGGGATGGAGAGGACTCTGCCTGAAAGGCATCTTTGCTGGGGTGTGGGAGATTCTAGGAGCAGGTGAAGAGGGGTCTGTTGCCTATCTCCCTGGGCAAGTTCAGCCCCTGAATGAATGTGGCACCGGAGGTTGAAGACTGAAACAGACTGGGTGGTGAATTGGATACACATCTGACCAGCAGACAAGGAGAAGTTGAGTAACCACAGTCTTGGCCAGACACCAGATTTCTTGCTTGAATTGTGCATTTCCGTCCTGCCCACCCCTGACATTTTCATCTGAGGGCTGGCTTCTGTCATACTGAATGAAATCGGTTTTGTTTACATGTTGTGTTTACTCAGAGACATGGAGAAAAGTTTAGCCAAACAAATAGGTCTTCTTTTTCTTTTAAAAAAAGTTTTGCTAAAGAAGGCATATTGAACATAAAAATTTAGAAAATGCAAATAGGCTAAAAGGAGATAAACATCACTCATACCCTGTAATCCAAATATAAGATTGTGTGTTTCTGAATTATAGACATAAGTAAGAGTTTTTGAGCTCCTTGAAAATACTGATGACAATGAGTACCAATGATTGTTTACTGCATACTTGAGCATATAATTATTCACTGGGCTAGATATCCCTGTGTATTATTTTAATTCTCTCAGCAGCTGTATTTTGTTGGTATAGTTACTATCTTCCTCTAATAGATGAGGAAGCTGAAACTGGCAAAGATTAAGCAATTTTCCCAAGGTCACAAACACATGAAGCAGATGTGGGGATGAACTCAGATTTGTCCGTCATCAGAACTCCAGGACTCCAGGACGAAACGACTGTGTGGCTGCTGCTGCCAAATAAAAGAATGTTTATATGTGGTATTCCCAGCATACGCCTGGCAATCAGTATATTCATGTAATTTTTTTTGTATTTAAATGACATTCTGAGAAAAGCAAGGCTTCTATACATATCAAAAGTGTACAGTTTGACTTTTTTTTTGAGACAGGTCTTGCTATATAGTCCAGGCTGGCCTCAAACTGCCTCAGCTTCCTAAGGACTGGGATTATAGGTGTGTACCACCTTACCAAGCTCTGATTTTAAAATTATAACCTTCATATACACTCAAGAAACCATTACTATAAGCCAGGCACAAAAGTACATGCTTATAATCCAAGCTACTGAGGAGGCAGAGATCAGGAGTATCACAGTTCAAGGCCAGCCCAGGTGAAAAGTTAGCAAGACATGCTGGTCCTGGTGGTTTGTGCCTGTCATCCAGCAACACGACTGGATGTAAATAGTTTGTAAGTAGGAGGATCCAGTCTGAGGCTAGCCCTGGGCAAAAAGTGAGACCTTATTTGAAACATAACATAAAAGCAAGAAGGGCTGGAGGTATGACTCAGGTGGTAGGGTGCCTCCCTAGCAAATACAAGGCCTGAGTTCAAATCCCAGGACCACCAAAGGAAACCCCCTGCCCCCAAAAGAGTCACTATAACCACGTCAATGAACATATCCTTTACTCCTCAAAGTGTGCTTGTGGTCCTTTTTTATTTTTCCCTCCCCCATCACTCCAGGCAACCAGAAATTTACTTTTTGTCATTACACATTAGACTGTTTGCTAAAATTTTATATTCATGGTGTATACTCTTTTGCCTGGCTTATCTCACTCTGCACAATTATTGTGAGATACTCCATGCTGCTGAGTGTGTCTGCTGAGTTCTTTTGTGGCTGAATACTTTTTGATCACGGAGAATCCTGACAGTCTGTTTATCTGTTCACCTGCTCATGGACCTTGGGGGTTGTTTCTAGTCTATGCCTCTTCCAAGAGAGTTGCTATGCATGTTTGTGTTCTTGTCTTGCATGGAAACATGCTTTCATTTATCTTGGGTCAATACCTGGAGTGGGATGGCTGGGTCATATGATAGGTGTTTAACTTTTTAAGAAGCTGTCCAGTGGTTTTCAAAAGTACATGTATCAACATGCTGTGTTACACTGGCAGCAGACTCACAAAACATAGCAAGGTATGTGTGTCATTCTCCAGTTTCTACATATCTTCATCAATATTTGCCGTTTTCAGTCTTCTTAATTTTAGTCATTTTCATAGGTATCTCCTTGTGTTTTTTAATTAATTCAGAGCTTTAAAACAGCGGTACAACATTTCATATATTTCCTATAACAACTGTGGCCTCACCAAGTAGTAAAAGGAGAGGCAATGTTAAAGATATTCCTGGTCCTTGAATGATAATTATAGATCCCTAGATGGTCCTTTTATGTGCCAAGTGCTTTTTGATACATTGTATCTAAAAACCTAGTCCCAGTGCTGCAAAGCTGGCTCAGCTCCATTTTACAAAGGAAGAGATTGAGGCTGAGAGAAGTGCGTGACTGATTCAGGCTCCCACAGTTGGAGCAAAGCAAAGATACAAACTCAGACTCGTCTGTGCCAAAGTTCCTGGACTCTGGCCTCCACACCATGCTCCATTTTGTAGTTCAGTGATTTCCTTTAAAAAATCAAAAACAAACAAGCAAACAAAAAACAGCTCTTTCCCACTGTTGCTCCTTGCCCCAAACATAAAATACAGAACTTAACCTCCAAAATGGATAACACTGCACCAGACAGTAGGGAAATTATTCCTCCTGTAAAAACTCTGTGGTCACCACATGAAATCTCCAAGCTAAAGGCCTGGTTGAATGAGTAAGCATGTCCTCATTCCAGTAGCCTGACCTCTGGGCTAAGTTCGTTGACACCATTTACAGAACAAGAGCCTACTTCAGAGAAAACAGCATTACTATTATATGATGCAGGGCCTCCATTCCCTTGTGGAGCTATTTTCATTTCACATGCAGCCTTCCATTCACCAAACATTGATTTTTGGATCCAGTAGTCGTGAGTGGAAAACCTTCCATGTGCCAGGCTCACACTGCATTCTCTCATTTATTATGCACACACTCAGCTTCCTCTCCCATATGATTGGGTGGTTTATGAATGGAAGTTGAGTTTTGTGGGTAAGATACTGGCCATCTCAGCCTGGCTTCTCTGGCCTTGGCCGGTTGAGTGGGCTGGTTACTTATCTCTGAGCATTGCTTTGCTCAACTGTAAGATGGCAATCTCTGAGGACTTTACAGGGCTGCAGTGAGGAGTAAATGGAATTATATGAGCATGCTCAGTAAATATGAAGTATTATTATAACTTTTACTGACCAGAAAAAAAACTCTTGAAGCATCAAGTACATTGATCAAAGCCACATAGATAATTGGAGGCAGCATTGAAATTCAAATCCCCATCATGAGGCACCAAGTTCTGTGTTGTTTGGCCTTTTTCTACCCCTCTCCCCCATCTCCACAGGACCATGGAGAAGCTGGCATAGAAGAACTGGTAACTGGAAAAGTTAAGTGACCGAGCCAGCACTCAAAGTTCCAGCCTTGCAGAAGTAGTGCTTGCTTATTACACATAGTTTGGAAAATAATATAAAAAAGAGATAATCCATAATCCCAGCCCTAACCACGTTATGTTATGTTTTGTTTTAAACCCTCTGTTCTCTTTTTACTTTTTTTTAAAACAGTACTGGGGTTTGAACTCAGGACCTTATGCTTGCTAGTCAGGCACTCCACCACTTGAGCCACTCTGCCAGCCCTCTGTTCTCTTTTTAGAAGAGAGTTATGCTTGTTTCTTGGATGATTTATAATCACACTACAAATGCAGAGCTGTAGACTTCGTTTTCACTGTCACACATTTACACATAATTTCATACTTTTTTTTTTTTTCCAGCACTGAGGTTTGAACTCACGCTTACTGAACAGGTGCTCCTACCACTTGAGACACTCTACCAGCCCCTTTTGGTTATGTCTCCTCCCCAGCTCCCTGAGATAGGGTCTCCTGAACTATTTGCCAGGGGCTGGCTTCAAACCATAATCTTCCTAATTTCTTCCTGCTGAGTAGCTAGGATTATAGGCGTGAACCACAGGTGCCTGGAAGTTTCAGACTTTTATGAACATAATTTCTAACAGTATAGAGGGGTTATCTCAGTTTATCTACCTGTTGACATATAGTAGGCTATTCATGTCTTTCCTTTTTCTTACTACTAATAAAAATACTGTTGTGCATAATTTCATAAGACTTCTTATGAAGAAAAGGCAAATACTAAAGCTGTTTTTAAAGTCAGATTTATTGAGGGATAATGCATGTGGTGCAGAATTTGCCCTTTTTACTAGACACCCCAATAATTAAGACACATATTTCCATCACCCCAGAAAGGTTCCTAGTGTGCCTTTGTAGTCCCTTTACAGTAGTGAGCCTTTGGTACCCACTGATTTGTTTCCTGTCCCTATACTTTTGTCTTCTCTTTAGTACTTTTAATAAGAAAGGAATTATACAGTAAGTTGCCTTTTGAGTCAGACTCTTCACTTACTATACTGCTGGTGAGATTCATTGATGATGTGTGTATCAGGAGTTTGTTCCTTTTCTTGCTGAGTGGTATTCCATTATGTGGACATACTACATGTCTATTCACCACTTGATGGAGATTTGGATTATTTCTACTTTAGGGCAATTATGAATAAAGCTGCTATAAATATTCTGATAGAATTTTACTAGCATAAACTTTTTAAAATTGTGCTGGTGTGAGTACATTGTGACATTTACAGAAGTTCCTACAATATGTTAAATATATTGTACTTTAATTTACCCCCTCCACCATTCTTCTTCATCCCTCCTGCCCCCATTCCTGGAATAGTTTCAATAGGTATTATTTTTCCATTTACATACATGTGTACACAGTATTTGCAACACATTTATCTTCCTTCACCATTTCCCCACCTCCTCTACCTTCCCACTGGTACCAACTCCTACAGACAGGACCTGTTCCACACTCCTGTTCTCCAGTTTTATGTAAGAAAAGAAGAAAAAGAGGAAGAAAAAAAAAAGACATTTTTTGTTAAAATACCAACACAGGAAGTTTTCTTGTGGCACTTCATGTTTATATGTATTATAAACTGATTTGGTTCATCTCCTCTATTTTTCTACCTTAGTCTCTTTCTTATAGTGGTTTTAACTGGTTCAAAAATTCTATATTTAAAATATCCCTATTTGCAGACGACATGATCCTATACCTTAAAGACCCAAAAAACTCTACTCAGAAGCTTCTAGACATCATCAATAGCTATAGCAAAGTAGCAGGATATAAAATCAACATAGAAAAATCATTAGCATTTCTATACACTAACAATGAGCAAATGGAAAAAGAATGTATGAAAACAATTCCATTTACAATAGCCTCAAAAAAAATCAAATACCTAGGTGTAAACCTAACAAAAGATGTGAAAGACCTCTACAAGGAAAACTATACACTTCTGAAGAAAGAGATTGAGGAAGAGTATAGAAAGTGGAGAGATCTCCCATGCTCATGGATTGGTAGAATCAACATAGTAAAAATGTCGATACTCCCAAAAGTAACCTATATGTTTAATGCAATTCCCATCAAAATTCCAATGACATTCATTAAAGAGATTGAAAAATCTACTGTTAAATTTATATGGAAACACAAGAGGCCACGAATAGCCAAGGCAATACTCAGTCAAAAGAACAATGCAGGAGGTATCACGATACCTGACTTCAAACTATATTACAAAGCAATAACAATAAAAACAGCATGGTACTGGCACAAAAACAGACATGAAGACCAGTGGAACAGAATAGAGGATCCAGATATGAAGCCACACAACTATGAGCAACTTATCTTTGACAAAGGAGCTAAAAATATACGATGGAGAAATAGCAGCCTCTTCAACAAAAACTGCTGGGAAAACTGGTTAGCAGTCTGCAAAAAACTGAAACTAGATCCATGTATATCACCCTATACCAAGATTAACTCAAAATGGATCAAGGATCTTAATATCAGACCCCAAACTCTTAAGTTGATACAAGAAAGAGTAGGAAATACTCTGGAGTTAGTAGGTATAGGTAAGAACTTTCTCAATGAAACCCCAGCAGCACAGCAACTAAGAGATAGCATAGATAAATGGGACCTCATAAAACTAGAAAGCTTCTGTTCATCAAAAGAAATGGTCTCTAACCTGAAGAGAACACCCACAGAGTGGGAGAAAATATTTGCCAATTATACATCAGACAAAGGACTGATAACCAGAATATACAGGGAACTTAAAAAACTAAATTCTCCCAAAACTAATGAACCAATAAAGAAATGGGCATGTGAACTAAACAGAACTTTCTCAAAAGAAGAAATTCAAATGGCCAGAAAACACATGAAAAAATGCTCACCATCTCTAGCAATAAAGGAAATGCAAATTAAAACCACACTAAGATTCCACCTCACCCCTGTTAGAATAGCCATCATCAGCAACACCACCAACAACAGGTGTTGGCGAGGATGCGGGGAAAAAGGAACCCTCTTACACTGTTGGTGGGAATGTAGACTAGTACAACCACTCTGGAAAAAAATTTGGAGGCTACTTAAAAAGCTGGACATAGATCTACCATTTGATCCAGCAATACCACTCTTGGGGATATACCCAAAAGACTGTTACTCCAGAGGCACCTGCACATCCATGTTTATTGCGGCACTATTCACAATAGCCAAGTTATGGAAACAGCCAAGATGCCCCAGCACTGACAAATGGATTAAGAAAATGTGGTATCTATACACAATGGAATTTTATGCAGCCATGAAGAAGAACGAAATGTTATCATTCGCTGGTAAATGGATGGAATTGGAGAACATCATTCTGAGTGAGGTTAGCCTGGCTCAAAAGACCAAAAATCGTATGTTCTCCCTCATATGTGGACATTAGATCAAGGGCAAACACAACAAGGGGATTGGACTATGAGCACATGATAAAAGCGAGAGCACACAAGGGAGGGGTGAGGATAGGTAAGACACCTAAAAAACTAGCTAGCATTTGTTGCCCTTAATGCAGAGAAACTAAAGCAGATACCTTAAAACAACTGAGGCCAATAGGAAAAGGGGACCAGGAACTAGAGAAAAGGTTAGATCAAAAAGAATTAACCTAGAAGGTAACACCCACGCACAGGAAATCAATGTGAGTCAATGCCCTGTATAGCTATCCTTATCTCAACCAGCAAAACCCCTTGTTCCTTCCTATTATTGCTTATACTCTCTCTACAACAAAATTAGAGATAAGGGCAAAATAGTTTCTGCTGGGTATTGAGGGGGGAGCGGGAGGGGGTGGAGTGGGTGGTAAGGGAGGGGGTGGGGGCAGGGGGGAGAAATAAACCAAGCCTTGTATGCACATATGAATAATAAAAGAAAAATGAAAAAAAATTCTATATTTATTGTATAGAGAGTACTTCAACCATATTCACTTTCTTACCTTCCTTCTTGTACCTGCCTCCACTTGTATGTGATCTCCCTTAGTGTGACCTGTTTTTCATAGTATTGCTGTATTTGTATTAGGTCTGTATTCCACATATGTGAGAAAACATGCAACTTTTGGCCTTCTGCATCTGGCTAACTTCACTTAAAATGATGTTCTTCAATTCCATCTATTTATCTGCAAATGAAAAAATTTCATTCTTCTTTGTGGCTGAGTAAAATTCCATTGCATATAAATACCATGTTTCTTGACCCATTCATCAGTAGTGGGGCATCTTGGCTGTTTCCATAGCTTAGCTATTGTGAATAATGCTGCAGTAAACATGGGTGTGCAGGTGCCTTTGTTGTAACCTGACTTACATTCCTTTGGGTTTATCCCTAGGAGTGGAATGGCCGGATCATGTGGCAGTTACATATTTAGTTCTTTTGAGGAGCCTCCATACTGTTTTTTCATAGTGACTTAATTTACATTCCATCCAGCAGTGGATGAGGGTTCCTTTTCCCCCACAACCTCCCCAACATTTGTTGTTTGCATGCTTGATGGTAGCCATTCTAACAGAAGTGAGGTAGAATCTTAAGTAGTTTTGATTTGCATTTCCTCTATGGCCAGAAATGTTGAGCATTTCTTCATGTGTTTTTTATCCATTTGGACTTTTTCTTTTGAAAAAGCTCTGTTCAGTTCATTTGCCCATTTCTTCATTGCATCATTGATTTTTTTTTAAGAGTTTAGTTTTTTGAGCTCCCTGTATATACTGGTTATCGATTCTTTGTCAGATGTATAGCTGGCAAAGATTTTCTCCCATTCTGTGGGCAACCTCTTCAATTACAGACCATTTCTTTTATTGTGCAGAAGCTTTTTAATTTCATGTAGTTCCATTTGACAATCCTTTCTTTTAGTTGCTGAGCCTTTTGAATTCTATTGAGGAAGTTCTTGCCTATACCTACTAATTCTGGTGTATTCCCTGCTCTTTCCTGCACTAGCTTCAAAGTTTCAGACTTTATATTAAAGTCCTTGATCCACTTTGAGTTGATACTTGTACAGGGTGAAAGGCATGGATCTAGTTTCCATTTTCTGCATGCAGAAATACAGTTTTCTCAGCAACATTTGTTGAAGAGATGTCTTTTCTCTATTGTATGTTTTTGGCACCTTTGTCAAAAATTAGATGGGTGTAGCTGCATGGATTCATATCTGGGTCTTCTAATCTGTTCCATTGGTCTTCATATCTGTTTTTGTGCTAGTACTATGCTGGGTTTTTTTGTTGTTGGTGGTCCTTTTTGTGGTACTGGGGTTTGAAGTCAGGGCCTACACCTTGAGCCACTCTGCCAGTGGTTTTTTGTGATGGGTTCTTTCAAGATAAAGTCTCCCGGACTATTTGCCTGGGTTGGCTTCAAACCATGATCCTCCTGATCTCTGCCTCCTGAGTAGCTAGGAGCCACTGGTGCCCAGGCCATGCTGCTTTTATTGCTATGGCTCTGTAGTATAGTTAGAAGTCAGTTATTGTGATACCTCCAGCATTGCTCTTTTTCAGTGTTGCCTTGGCTCTTCATGGTCTTTTGTGCTTCCAAATGAACTTCGAGGTTGATTTTTCAATTTCTGTGATGAATGTTTTTGGAATTTTGATGGAAATTGCATTGGACATGTAGATTGTGTTTGGTAATATAGATGTTTTGATTCTGCCAATCCATGAGCATGGGAGTCTTTCCATCTTCTGTAGTCTTCTTCAATTTCTTTCTTCTATGATTTATAGTTTTCCTTGTAGAGGTCATTTACATCCTTTGTTAAGTTTATTTCTATATATTTTTTTGATGCTATTGTAAATGGAATATTTCCTATTTTCTTTCTCAGTCTGCTCATTGTTGGTGTATAGAAAGACTACTGGTTTTTGTATCCTGCTACTTTGCTGAAGCTGTTTATGGTATTTAGGAGTTTTTTGGTGGAGATTTTTGGGTCTTTTAGGTATAAGGTCATGTCATCTGCAAAAAGGGATAATTTGACTACTTCCTTTCCAGTTTGTATTCCTTTTATTTCTTCTTCCTGTCTTATCGCTCTGGCTAGGAATTCCAAGACTATGTTGAATAGGAGTGGAGAGAGTGGGTACCCTTGTCTCATTCTTGACTTTAGAGGAAATGTTTTCAGTTTTTCCTCATTTAGCATGATGTTGGCTATAGGCTTGTCATATATACCCTTTATTATGTGGAAGTGCATTCCTTCTATTCCTAGTTTCATCAGAGCTTTTGTCATGATGGGATGTTGAATTTTATCGAAGGCTTTTTCTGCATCTATTGAGATGATCATGTGTTTTTTGTCTTTGCTTCTGTTAATATGCTGTATTACATTTAATGATTTGCGTATTTGAAACATCCCTGCATCCCCTGGGATCATGGTGTATGATCTTTTTGATATGTTGTTACATTCAGTTTGTTGATATTTTATTGAGAATTTTTGTATTTATGTTCAGTAAAGAGATTGGCCTGTAATTCTCTTTTTTGTTGTTGTTGTTGTGTCCTTATCTGGTTTTGGGATGAGTGTAATGCTGGCTTTATAGAATGAATTTGGCAGTGTTCCTTCCCTTTCTATTTTGTGGAGAACTTTAAGGAGTGTTGGTATTAATTCTTCTTTAAAGATCTGGAGAATTCAGTGGTGAATCCATCAGGTCCTGGACTTTTCTTTTTTGGGAGACTCTTTATTGCTGCTTCACTTTCCTTGTGTGTTATAGATCTGTTTAAGTGGTTCTATTTTGGATGGTCATATGTGTCTAAAAATTTGTCCCTTTCTTCTAGATTCTCCAATTTGTTTGAATATAGGTTCTCAAAGTTGTCCCTGACGATTCTCTGGATTTCCTTGGTGTTTGTTATTATTTCTCCTTTTGCATTTCTAATTTTGTAAATTTGGGTCTTTTCACTCCTCATTTTAGTCAGATTTACCAGGAGTTTTTCAATGTTTATCCTTTCAAAGAACCAGCTTTTTGTTTCATTGATTCTTTGTATGATATATATATATATATATATTTAGTTGATTTCAGCCCTTATTTTTATTATTTCTGTCCTTCTGCTAGTTTTGGGTTTACTGCTTCTTGTTTTTCTAGGAGTTTGAGATATAGCATTAGGTCGCTTATTTGGGATGTTTCTGTGTTTTTAATATATGCATTCATGATTATAAACTTTCCCTTTAGACTGCCTTTGCTGTGTCCCATAGGTTCTGATAGGTTCATTCTCATTGAATTCCAGAAACTTTTTTTATTTCTTCTCTTATGTCTTCGATGACCCACTGATCATGGAGCAGTGTGATGTTCGGCCTCCAATTGTTTGAATATTTTCTGTTGTTTCTTTTGTTGAATTCTAGTTTTATTGTGTTGTGGTCAGACAGTGTGTTAGCATAAAGTTTTACTTGTCTTTGGTATATTCCAAAGAGTGGGATTTCTGGATTGATATAAATGTATATTTAACTTTATAAGACTCTGTTAAGACTTTTTTCTGAATCTGTTGTGTTCTTACCAATTGTGAGAGCTCTAGTTGTTCCACATCCTTACCAGCACTTGGTATTATGAGGGTTCATTTGCCATTCTAATGGCTGTTTAGTTGTGGTTTAATCGTAATAACTAATGGATGTAGAGGATCAGCTCATGTGCTTATTTCTATCCATATCTCTTGGTGAAGTATCCCTTTGAATCTTTTGGCCACTTCCTACATTCAATTGTTTGTTTTTTATGTGTTCTGGATACAAATCCTTTATCAGATTTTTTTTTTCAGCATCTGGATGTGGTAGTACGCACCTGTAATCCCAGTATTCAGAAGGCTGAGATAGGAGGACCTCGAGTTGTGGGCCAGCCTGAGCTATATATTGAGACCCCATCTCAAAAAGCCAAAAAAAAAGAGAGTTTTTAAAAAAAATTATAAATATTTTCTCTCAGTCTGTACCTTGCAATTTTATTTTCTTTTAAACAACAGACACTTTTAATTTTGATGAATGCCAATTCATCATTCTTCTATCCCATGGATCATCTAGTATAAGAAATCTTTGCCTTTACAATGTCACAAAGGTTTTCTCTAGAAATTTTATAGTTTTAGGCTCCATTTAGGTGTGCAATCGACTTTGAGTTAACATTTGCATGTGGTAAGAGGTGTTACACGTGGATGTCCAGTTGTTTGGGTATCCTCTGACATATTCAACATACACATGTGAGCCTATTTTTGACCTCTACATCCTGGTCCACTTATCCGTGTCTGTCCTTTTGTAAATAGCACACTGTCTTGATTCCTGCAGTTTTGTAATAAGTCCTGACTTTAGATAATGAGTCCTCCAACTTTCTTGTTCTTTTTCAAAATTATTTGGTATTGTTTCAGTTCCCTATCAACTTTACAGTCAGCTTGTCATTTTCTCAAAAGGCCTCATGGGATCTGGGAGATACAGGTTCATGTGGCTCAGAATCAGTTACAAAGAAGCCAGGATGACTGGGATCTTATGGGTTCCTGTATGTGAGAAGGAGCCAGGGCACCAGAACATATAAGATAAAAGGAAAGAATGTCTGAAAAGGATGGAAATGTCCAATGACAAGGGTCATAACTTTGTGATATGGAGCCTCTAAGCACATGTAATTGGTCATTTAGGACAGTTGAGATGCCTGGGAGTCAGGGTGGAGGCATTCCTAGGCAGCAGTTGGTTGGATCCTGTGTGCTTCCTGCCCCTTGCATGGCCATCCAATTCCATCTTTTTTTTTTTTTTCCATTTTTCTTTTATTATTCATATGTGCATACAAGGCTTGGTTCATTTCTCCCCCCTGCCCCCACCCCCTCCCTTACCACCCACTCCACCCCCTCCCACTCCCCCCCTCAATACCCAGCAGAAACTATTTTGCCCTTATCTCTAATTTTGTTGTAGAGAGAGTATAAGCAATAATAGGAAGGAACAAGGGGTTTTGCTGGTTGAGATAAGGATAGCTATACAGGGCATTGACTCACATTGATTCCAATTCCATCTTGAAGTGTTCTTTCCATGTTGCTTTCACAGTGTTTTGTTTTTCTTGGTTTGTATCAGGGCTTCCTGCTTGCAAAGTAAGTTCTCTACTGCTTTTGCCACATTTCCAGTCCATTTTGGAGATGAGGTCTTGCAAACTGTTTGTCCAGACTGACCTTGAACCATGGTTCTCCTTATCTCAGCCTCCCAAGTAGCTAGGATTACAGGTGTGAGCCACCTGCACCCTGCGTAATTTTCCTTTTATTTTCACATGTCAAGTCTATAAATCAGTTTGTGGAGAAATGACACTCAAAACTGCTAACTCTTCCAATCATGAAAATATCTCTGCCTACTTATTTAGGTCTCTGATTTTTTTCCTAAGGTTCTTAGTACACTTTGTCTAATTAGAGGTTGGTCTTCTACTTTCTTGCAACAGTGTTTAGCAGATAGCTGTGCCCTGTGGCTAACAGATCCACATTTTTCCTGCAAGAAAATCCCTGCAAATTTATACTGTCACTCGATTGTGCTTTATCTCCACATCTCTTGTTCCTTCACTTCCAGACTCCATGGCTTATGATGTATTAATTTATTTATTTTAAAATTTTAAACTCTATCAAGATATAATATACACACAGGAAATATCTCAATAAATATTCAGAAGGTGAAAATGCCAGTTAAAAAAAAAACCAGCAGAACATTGCCAGCAACCTGAAGCCTCCTATAACTCTTCCAGTCCTGCTAAGACGAAACCACTGTCCCAATTTCTATACCATGAATAGTTTTGTCATGGCTTAGCTATACGTACCTTCTAGGTTTTTCACTCCAGGTCCCTAAAAGTGTCAGCCTCTTTGCTGTGCTTTTTTCCCTTCTGTGATTTTGCCAGTGTCTGGAATGCCCACCCCTTCTTCTGCCTCCCTCTTGCAGCTTCCTTGAAGTGTCTTCACCCTTCCAGCTCAACTGTTTCATCTAAGCTGCAATGTCCTCCCTGCTTCCTTCTCCTTTCCCCAGCTTCTATCAACACTGCGTGTGCCTTCATTAACATGCTCATCATGGTGTGTTTTGAGGCTGCTGTTTCCATATGACTGTGAGCACTTTGAGATCTATCTGCACATTTTTTTTTTTTTTATAGAACCAGGGCCTTCAATAGGGCCTGGCATACAATAGGAGATGACTAGTTGTATATTGGGTAAATGTTGTATGTGTAAAAAACTGACTCTCCAAAAGGTGACAGTCCTTGTTCACAGCAGGCCTCTAGTTTTCAGTCTTTACTAGCTTCTTGTTAGATTTTTTTTCCTCCCCTCTGTTGCTCTGATTTCTTTGTGATGTGTTTTTCTGTCAAGGTGCTTCTGGAACAACTAAGATAGTATTGTAGCTTTTTTTTTTTTTTTTCTTCCTTTTTTGTGGCAATACTGGGGTTTGAACTCAGGGCTTCATGCTTGTAAGACCAGGCACTCTATTGCTAGAGCCACACCTCCAGCCTAGTATTTTAGCTCATTTTTTGTATCCATCACTGGGATGATGAGTGGTTGAGGATGATGCTCTCAACCCCTTGTCTGCCATTGGAGAGTAACAGCTTTTCATCTGTAATGCCTGTGAACCCAGTTTCCTATCAGTATCAAATAAGCATATGTAGGATTGTTTAAATCCGTCCTATAGTCACCCTATTGCCAACACATTTTGAGATGCCCTATTACCATTAGTGAAAAGTTACCAAATATCCCAGTTTTTGTTGCTTTATTTGTAAATCTAGCTGCTGCTAATAATAATTACCAGGAGTGTTTTTGTGAAATATTGGAGCCACTGTGGCTGAGTATGAAAATACAAAGTCCTTTCTTTGCCACACAGATTGTATTTAGCTGAGCTTCAGTCTGAAGAGTGGATAAATTCCATATTGTGAAGCACTAAGGAAGGAGAGGGTTGATCTGATGGACTTGAGACTGAAGTGGTTCCATTAGCAAGCAAAGTAGTTCACATCTACCAGGAGAGATAGTAGTTCTTATTAAATCCTTGAAAGACATCTGTTGGTCATTTGAACACTGTGTCATGAGTAATTCATGTCTAATAGGAGGCTGAAGTGCTCACTTAGCCATCATCTAAGTTGAGCCCAGCAGGAACATGTGATGGGGCAATTGGGCTGGGTTCAAGGTTCTTCTGGAGAAGGAATAATAGAAGGTTGAAAGGGGAACCATTTAGAAAGGCAGTCCTTAGTGTAATTGAAAAGGAAGAGGATAATGGTAAGAGGGTGTCCAGGCACATGGGCCTGTGTGGGAAAAGGCTTGGAGATTTGTCTCTGTACATCCAGGCTTCACCCATCCAGCCTGGGTGCTTCTGAGCCTTGGTGGCACCTCTCCCTAGTGTTTAGTGAGTGGGCCCAGGAACACAGGGGAAGAATGATGCCTTGGATGCAGACCATGAGCCCTGGAGATAGTTGTGATCTTGGACATGAAGGCTATTGTACCCTCCACCTTTTGTCCTTCAGGAGAAGATTGGTTGGCGAAAGGATGCACTGCACCTGCTGGTGTTCACAACGGATGATGTACCCCACATTGCACTGGATGGAAAACTTGGGGGACTGGTACAGCCACATGACGGCCAGTGCCACTTGAATGAGGCCAATGAGTACACTGCATCCAACCAGATGGTAAGGGCCAGGGTGGGCTCCTGATGCCTCTGCTTGTGACCCCACTTGTAGTCTGGAGTATTCATTCAGCCTCTGAAACCGCTCTTGGCCCTTAGCCTTCACTGACTTTCTGCTCCATTCTTAGGATTGGGTTTCGTTCTGTCTTCTACACGTGGGTTTCTAGAAGTCCTTGTTATTTTAGAACATTTCTTAGGAATTCCTGTAGCTGGATCATCTTTGTACCATTGTGTACTTAAATTGAGAGTATTTTGTTGGGGCAGGAGATGGCTTAGGAACCAGGATGGATCTGTCAGAAAGAAATGGTCTTAAGGGAGAGTGGGAACAAGGGGATTGGACTATGAGCACATGATAAAAGCGAGAGCACACAAGGGAGGGGTGAGGATAGGTAAGACACCTAAAAAACTAGCTAGCATTTGTTGCCCTTAATGCAGAGAAACTAAAGCAGATACCTTAAAACAACTGAGGCCAATAGGAAAAGGGGACCAGGAACTAGAGAAAAGGTTAGATCAAAAAGAATTAACCTAGAAGGTAACACCCATGCACAGGAAATCAATGTGAGTCAATGCCCTGTATAGCTATCCTTATCTCAACCAGCAAAACCCCTTGTTCCTTGCTATTATTGCTTATACTCTCTCTACAACAAAATTAGAGATAAGGGCAAAATAGTTTCTGCTGGGTATTGGGGGGGGGGGGAGGGGGTGGAGTGGGTGGTAAGGGAGGGGGTGGGGGCAGGGGGGAGAAATGAACCAAGCCTTGTATGCACATATGAATAATAAAAGAAAAATGAAAAAAATAAAATAAAATAAAATTTGGAACTGAAAAAAACAAAACAAAACAAAACAAACAAACAAAAAAAAAAATAAAATAACCAGAGCAAAATGAAAAAAAAAAGGGAGAGTGGGGACTGTTTTCCTGCAGGTAACAACTCTGATAGAAGTTATTGGGCAAGACTTCCTAACTTCTAGAAATGGGCTCTGTTTCTAGAAGTGAGGTCCCTGTGTCAGGAATGGCTAGCAGGTGTGGGAGGCCTCAGGGACTTTTCACTCCCGATAGTCTGTGACTGTGACCATTTAATATAAAAGGATTTGTGCAAAATCTCCAACATATATACTCATAGACCAGTGCAATGAAACCCACATACCTATCACCCAACCCTAACAAGATCTTGCCATACTTACTATGCATACTTTTTCAGAAATGTATAGCCTCTTCTCTCCCAAGTTCATTTTGGTATCTGGTCAGAGAGGAGTCCTCCGAATTTTCTTTGCTGGACAAGCACATTTTCTCCAGTTTCAAGACATGGTTATGCCCAAGCCTTCCAAAGTATCCAGGAATTGAGGGTGTTTGGAAAAAGGACTCATCTGATTATAACCTCTGTACTTTAAAATCCTGAAGGACCCTGCCTGTTAAGCTGCCTCTTAGCTTCCTCCCTCCCTCCTTGCTCAGCACCTCCCCTCTGCCCCCCACAGTCTTCACTTCCCCACTGTGGGATGTCTGGTGGCTTCCTGAGGGCCCTTTGCATGAGAGTCTTCTCCACACAGTCCCTTAGTTCAGGAGCCGTTGATGGGATCTGGTTATCAAGGGGCTCTATGGGGCCACCTATGGGAAATTTTCCTCTTTTCTTGGCAGGTACTGAGCAGCTGAGTACACATTAGAGCAGGTTCTGGTACCTCAGTATGTGAGAAGTTTACAACCTTTACTTTTGCCTTGGCCCTAGGATTATCCATCTCTTGCCCTGCTTGGAGAGAAGTTGGCAGAGAATAACATCAACCTCATCTTTGCAGTGACAAAAAACCACTATATGCTCTACAAGGTATGCCTGGAGGGAGAGAGGAAGGCTGGCAATCCCATTCTGGGGGCCTTGTTGACCCGGAGGGGAATGAGAGATTACAATGTGTATGTGTGGGGGGAGGCGAAGAGTGTTCACAGTCCTTCAAGGGGGTGGGAGGAAAGGGAGTCAGAGGAGAGGTGCAAGATAGCTCTGTCTGGGCTCTAGTAGAAAATAATGACACTAAAGAAACTTAAGCTTTCACATAGCTGTGAGTATCTTTACAAGGAATTTAAACATATCGTGTCTAGTTTGATTCTGAGAAAAGCCTCAAAAATAGTATAAATTTCGTTTTCAGACAATGAAATGGAAACACAGGGACACACTGTGATAGGGAAGGGAAATATAAAATGAAAAGACACAGAAAGGAAACTGAGGCATCTAGGCACTCGTATGGTGAATCCAGGATTCCAGTTTTATGCCTTGCTGAAGAGGGTGAGAGACGATGGGTGCCTAGGGGCAGGAGTTCCCCAGGAAAACAGCAGCATGCTGAGTGAACAGGGCAGTCCATACGGGTCTTTTGTATAATGAGACTTGGTTCTCCTATGGACCATCATCATAACTCCCCTCATGAACATGTCCTTTGTGCAATGCCAATGAGCTGCACACCGAACTAGAAACCTGAACTGCACAACGAGAACACACGTGAACTGACTGTAAAACCCAATTCACCTCTGATGTCCTTTTCATTGCAAGTGAAGAGACTTCTCTGGAATCCCTTAAATCTCCACCGAAGAACCTTTGTCTGACTTTATTTTGGTGAAGATGCCACTGATATCTTCCTAAGTTTCTGATTTTCTTTGCTTGAGTTTTAGTTGATGAAAATGATAAGACAATTTTTTTTTTCTTCTTTTTTGATTTGGCAGTTATTGAGCTTCTAGATGGTACACAAGGGAAGAAATCCTCGTTGGCTTCAGCCATCTGTCCTCAGAACCAGTTACCTCTGGCTTAGTGGGGAGGCCCATGCAGGCCAGGGCAGGCTGATACAGGGTGGTGCCTGTATCGGTTCCTGTGACAGGTGCCATGCTAAGGAGTTCCACTAGCAGAAGAGGGCAGATTTTACTTCAAGGCCACCAGCTTTGCCCCAGGACCTTACTGTCCAGAGGTCCTCAGGAGGTCTCAGCTCCCTGCTGAGAAGAGAGGTGTACATAACACCTTTGGGAAAGTGGCCCTTTGTACTCTTGGGGAAACAGAATGAGCCATCCTGGATCTGGGCTTATGTGGGAGACTGGGGAGAAATGGGAAGAAAATCACACAGGGCAGGGTGACCTCAAAGGATAGACTATCAGAAAGTTGTCCATTTCATGCCAGAAAGGTGGGGTCTTTAGGGCTTTTCCCTTGGGGACAGGTCTTGCCAGACCCTCCTCCTCCCATTCACAGGGATGGATGCTCCACGGCCCACCATAGCAACTCTTCCTCACGCCCATTCTTCTTGCCTGTCCTTGTGGCATCTTCTCCAATGTGTGGTGCAGGGGAGGGGTAGAATAGAGTGCTGGCCCTTAACACTTCTCATCATTACAGCAGTGTTCACTCTGATAGAATGGAAGGCCAAATGAACTTACTTCTTTTCTTTGTTTTTTAAAGAATTTTACAGCCCTGATACCTGGAACCACAGTGGAGATTTTACATGGAGACTCCAAAAATATTATTCAACTGATTATTAATGCATACAATGTAAGTTGCTGTCTTTGTTGCCCTATTGCCACCTCTATTCCATCCTCTCCCAATGAGGCCCTGGGAACTGATGGGGGTTTGGGTGGGTTTGCCCCTCCACTTGGGGAATCCTAGACCTCAGGGAGCCTCTCTGAGCCTCCATGTTCTAAGGGCAGGAAGATGGGTAGTAGGGAGGATTTCTGGCTAATTTGCCCTTCCTCTTCCCATGGTTCCCCTCTCCCCTTCTGCTGTAGTTTAGGCTCCTCATGAATGCTGATACCTCCTTACTCCTAGAACTTCCTGCCAAGAGAAACTGAACACTTCCCTTCTCCTCTTCTGCTCTCTTCCCCACACACTAATGTCCTCTTTTCTGTCTCTGACCTTTAAATCCTTACCAGATCTGATAGCCACCTCAGAGCCCAGTGAGACAGGGTTTCCAAATTAACTTATACTTCTGTGGTTTTCAGGCACCACAGTGAGTAATTTGGTTTACATTTCAGTGAGAAGGAGAACAATTATGCTTGGTTATGTGACACCGCAGACCTGCTGAAACATAATGTACTGAGAGGGGGTTAGAGAAGTGAGTGTGTGGGGGTGAGGGGGTGGGTGAGGGGAGCTGCAATGTCATGTCTTTTCGAGGGCTGTTCCTCACTGTGAGCCTCTTGGATCTCAAGCTCTGGATACCAACAGAATCCAAGTGAGAGCTGTTCCCCTGCCCTGTGCTGCTGAGGATACCAGAGCCTAGAGACGTATGGGGTGGGGGTGGGGCTATTGCTGGACCTGCTCTCATGGGGTGGGAGTGACCACAGCTCACCTCCTGCTGAGCCAGGGCCTTTTGGGAAGACATGGCTGAAGAGCGGCCTCATCTGGACTCTGCAGGGTGATACGAAGATATCTTTCTTGGCTGTCCTGCATGTCCATCCTCAGCTAGCTTCTGGTTCAGACATTACAAATGCTTGCATGCAGCATTTCCTGGTAAAGGCTCAGGTCCTCTTTATATAAAAAGGAGATAATGGTGCACAGCCCCATACAATTTGGCTGTGTGGTATTTTTCAGAAATGGGGGAGCTCTCTACTCATCAATGTTTCATGTAGTTGAGTGGTTCTTTTGTCCGTGCATATGGGACTAATCAAAACCAAAGTATAGTGGGATCTCATAAATGCTTGGTGGTCTTTCTCCGAGAAAGACCCTGTGGTATTGGCTCTGAGCAGGATTCGTTATATATAAATTTGTTTCTGTACTAGAAACCCAGGGACCTAAGGGTCAGGGACCAAGAAGAGTGATGAGTCCTTTCCACCACTGAAGAGTTGGAATCAGGGATGTATAAAGAAAATGATCTTTCCAGGCCAGAACTGCATTAGAAACCTGGGATGAATCCCCTGGGAAACTGTGAAACAGGCTTTTATAGAAAACATGTTATGAAATGGAGCACATGATATATGAATGAACATTGGAAACACATTAAAAAAAAATGATTACTAGACTATCATCAACAGTAACTATTCAAAATCAGTGGGAAAAGTTATAAAAAATTTATTCAGGCATAATGAACACACAGCCAAGTATCCAGATTTAAATTGTATAATCTGATAAGTTTTAGCACATATGTACAATTGTGAAATCATTACTTCAGTTTATATATTGAACGTGTCCATCTCTCCCAAAAGTTATGGCCTTGGTATTTCTCTTCTTCTGCCCTTCTCTTTAGTCAAAATTTAAAAAATAAATTAAATATAGAAAGGTGAGACAGCAAGGTGTTTGGTGCAAAGCCTGGTGGGTTGTAGTCACATTGGGGGTATGTTGGTCTCTGTATTGATTAGGACCTGTGATATAAGAAGAAATAAACGTGCATTGATCTCTGCCTTTTGTTCTTAACATGAAGATTCTAAAACTCTTCTAGAAGGGAGCATTAGAAGAATCCTCTGTCCCAATATTTGATCTTTGACTCTGGTTCCTAAGACATCTGTTATTTCCTAAGTGATAGAAGCATCTTTTGTTTTAATAAGGTGACCCTCTTGGGGGATATTGGATAGCTTCAGGATGGGGCAGGTCATCGGAAAGACCAAGACATTACAAGAGATTTGGAACTTTCACCACCACCCCGACCTCCTAGGAAGGGAGAGGCTGAGTTGACTTGATCACCAATGGACAGTGATTTAATCAGCCATGCCTAAATACTTGAAGCCTGCATAAAAACCTAAAAGGACTGGGTTGCTGAACATGTGAAGGTGCCTGGAGGGTGATGCATCCAGAGAGGGCATTGAAGCTCAGTTCCTCTCCTGCCTAACCCCCCCCTTTTTTAAAAGTTTTTATTTATATATAATAGTTCAGGGCATTGCCATTGTGATGTTTCCATGTATGTGCCTCCTGCATACCTTGCCCTGTGTGCCTCATCCACCTGGCTATTCATCTATGTCTTCTGTTAATAAATAGTAGTAAACGTAAGTAAGGTATTTCCCTGCATTGTCCTTGCAAACTAATTGAACTCAAAGAAGGCATGGCATGAACTCTAATTTATAGCTTGGTCAGAACTGTTGGTGAAAGTGTACTAGTTGCAGGTGAAGGGGGATATGGTCTTCTGGGACACAAAAAAAAGATAAATTCAAGAAGTTGGCAGGGCTGGTGGAATGGCTCAAGTGGTAGAGCACCTGCCTAGCAAGCATGAAGCCCCGAGTTCAAGCCCCAGTATCACACACACAAAAAAAGTTACCCCCAAGAAGTTGACAATTTCATGTTACAAAGTATGCATACAGAGCAGACCAATTCTACAAGACAAGTTACACACATCCCCTTCCATTTGCTGCTCCCTCCTCAGCCAGCCAAATACCACAGCCATTTCATTTGTTACATATTCTTCAAACAAAATCTTCCCTGAAGTGCCAGCACTCCAGGGGAGGTAAAAGTCAACACCCACACTTAGTCATATGTTATGTGACTCATATGAAAGCCACCACCAACCACTCCAACAGGAAGATGACACCAGAAATGTAGCCAGAATGCAAAGCTGCAAGGGAACCTGGCCAGGGGAAGAAGCAGGTGCAAGGCTAACCAGAGCCTCTTCTGCTGGGCAAAGCTCACCTCACTCAACAGAGGCCAGGGTAGGCTCAGAGCCAGGAAAAGTGCAAGGAGCTTGAAGCCCAGCCCAGGCCTTCCTGCTGGCCAGAAAGACCGCAGCAGGAAGATGAGTATCTGAAGACAAAACACAAACCCTTTTTCCTACTCTCTAGTCTTACACACCACTCCACAATGCTGCTAACATCAGAGAGGTGGGAATTTCTAAGCCCACCCCAACAAGCAATCCTCCATTGGACACCAGCTGGATGTCCAATCTAATTAGATTCTGACACTGTCTGCCTAGAGACAGTGTCAGATCCCACAGGATGACAGCTCAGTCCCAGAAGACCATATCCCCCTTCACCTGCAACTAGTACACTTTCACCAACAGTTCTGACCAAGCTATAAATTAGAGTTCATGCCATGCCTTCTTTGAGTTCAATTAGTTTGCAAGGACAATGCAGGGAAATACCTTACTTACGTTTACTACTATTTATTAACAGAAGACATAGATGAATAGCCAGGTGGATGAGGCACACAGGGCAAGGTATGCAGGAGGCACATACATGGAAACATCACAATGGCAATGCCCTGAACTATTATATATAAATAAAAACTTTAAAAAAAAAGGGGGGGGGCGGTAATGCAGGAGAGGAACTGAGCTTCAATGCCCTCTCTGGATGTATCACCCTTTAGGCACCTCCAGATTCTTCAGTGTGAGAACTGACCAAATACTCCAAAGGTGTTTGGCTGTGTGGAGCCTTGCCTGGTGTTGGTACTAACGAGAGATTTTCTTTCAGCCGTAGGGCCATGGGTCCACATACACAGAGAATTCAGCATAAGGGGAGGTTGGACTTAACACAGAATCACAGGGCTTCCTTTCATAGTGAAAGAGAACAGGATGAGTTAGAAACCACTAGCGTTGCATGTGGAGGGTGACATCAGAGCCTGTGGTGTATTTTCCCCCAGAAGAGCACATGTTTCTCTTTTGGTTGTTGCCATAAAGTCTGCTCCGCCCACTCCACAGCTGGCCCAACTTAAAGCAATTGCAGATGTGACCTAACCTGACCGGATATGTAATAGAATAGCCCTCAAACTTCTGACATTCCTGACGTGTGTCTTACTCGTAGGATGAGAAGTAACGAATCATTTTTAGGGGCAACTCTGGTAGGAATTCATTGAAATTTCAGGAGTCACACATAAACATTTTCATGTTAAGAACTGATTGCCTGTGGCTTTGTCTTCTACTATATCTTATACTTCATTCACTCAGCGATATATCCTAAGGGCCTAATGAATGGCAGGTATCGACGAAAAGTGAACCAAACAGTCCTGCCCTCCAGGAGCTTATGGTCTTTTGGGAGAGACTGACTCTTACAAGCAGGGTGCATGCAACCTGTCCAAAGTCAGCGGTTCCTAAGAAAGAAATAGGCACAGGCGTGGGGATTAGAATGAGCACTGGAAGGACAGGAGAGGGCCTGCTTCTCATCCTGCCTGCCTCTGGCAGCTGAGATTTGGCCTCAGATTTTGCTCCACAAAGGAGAGGGTTTTTTTTTTTTAATTTTTATTTTATTCATATGTGCATACGAAGTTTGGGTCATTTCTCCCCCCTTCCCCAACCTCCTACCTTACCTCCAACCCCTCCCTTACCCCCCGCCCCCTCCATTTCCCCCGCTACCCCTTCACTACCCAGCAAAAATTATTTTGCCCTTATCTCTAATTTTGTTGAAGAGAGAGTATAAGCAATAATAGGAAGGAACAAGGGTTTTTGCTAGTTGAGATAAGGATAGCTATACAGGGAGTTGACTCACATTGATTTCCTGTGCATGTGTGTTACCTTCTAGGTTAATTCTTCTTCTTTTTTTTTTTTTTTTTGTTCTTTTTGGGTTTTGGTTTTCTGGTGGGACTGGTGTTTATTTTTTTTCTTTTATTATTCATATGTGCATACAAGGCTTGGGTCATTTCTCCCCCCTACTCCCCACCCCCTCCCTTACCACCCACTCCGCCCCCTCCCTCTCCCCCCCACGCCCTCAATACCCAGCAGAAACTATTTTGCCCTTATTTCTAATTTTGTTGTAGAGAGAGTATAAGCAATAATAGCAAGGAACAAGGGTTTTTGCTAGTTGAGGTAAGGATAGCTATACAGGGCACTGACTCACATTGATTTCCTGTGCGTGGGTGTTACCTTCTAGGTTAATTCTTTTTGATCTAACCTTTTCTCTAGTTCCTGGTTCCCTTTTCCTATTGGCCTCAGTTGCTTTTAAGGTATCTGCTTTAGTTTCTCTGCGTTAAGGGCAACAAATGCTATCTAGTTTTTTAGGTGTCTTACCTATCCTCATACCTCCCATGTGTGCTTATGCTTTATCATGTGATCAAAGTCCAATCCCATTGTTGTGTTTGCCCTTGAACTGATGTCCACATATGAGGGAGAACATACAATTTTTGGTCTTTTGGGCCAGGCTAACCTCACTCAAATGATGTTCTCCAATTCCATCCATTTACCAGCGAATGATAACATTTTCTTCTTCTTCATGGATGCATACAATTCCATTGTGTATAAATACCACATTTTCTTAATCCATTCGTCAGTAGTGGGGCATCTTGGGTGTTTCCATAACTTGGCTATTGTGAATAGTGCTGCAGTAAACATAGGTGTGAAGGTGCCTCTGGAGGAACCTGTGTCACAGTCTTTTGGGTATATCCCCAAGAGTGATATTGCTGGATCATATGGTAGATCAATGTTAAGATTTTTAAGTGGGCTCCAAATTTTTTTCCAGAGTGGTTGTACTAGTTTACATTCCTACCAACAGTGTAAGAAGGTTCCTTTTTCCCCCACATCCTCACCAACACCTGTTGTTCGTGGTGTTGCTAATGATGGCTATTCTAACAGGGGTGAGGTGGAATCTTAGTGTGGTTTTAATTTGCATTTCCTTTATTGCTAGAGATGGTGAGCATTTTTTCATGTGTTTTTTGGCCATTGAATTTCTTCTTTTGAGAAAGTTCTGTTTAGTTCACTTGCCCATTTCCTTATTGGTTCATTAATTTTGGGAGAATTTAGTTTGTTAAGTTCCCTATGTATTCTGGTTTATCAGTCATTTGTCTGATGTGTAGCTGGCAAATATTTTCTCCCATTCTGTGGGTGTTCTCTTCAGTTTAGAGACCATTTCTTTTGTTGAGCAGAAGCTTTTTAGTTTTATGAAGTCCCATTTATCTATGCTATCGCTTAGTTGCTGAGCTGCTGGGATTCTGTTGAGAAAGTTCTTGCCTATACCTATTAATTCCAGAGTATTTCCTACTCTTTCCTGTACCAACTTTAGAGTTTCAGGTCTGATATTAAGGTCCTTGATCCATTTTGAGTTAATCTTGGTATAAGGTGATATACATGGATCTAGTTTCAGTTTTTTGCAGACTGCTAACCAGTTTTCCCAGCAGTTTTTGTTGAAGAGGCTGTCTTTTCTCCATCTTATATTTTTAGCGCCTTTGTCAAAGACAAGTTAGTTATAGTTGTGTGGTTTCATATCTGGGTCCTCTATTCTGTTCCACTGGTCTTCATGTCTATTTTTGTGCCAGTACCATGCTGTTTTTATTGTTATTGCTTTGTAATATAGTTTGAAGTCAGGTATCGTGATACCTCCAGCATTGTTCTTTTGACTGAGTATTGCCTTGGCTATTCGTGGCCTCTTGTGTTTCCATATAAATTTAACGGTAGATTTTTCAATCTATTTAATGAATGTCATTGGAGTTTTGATGGGAATTGCATTAAACATGTAGATTACTTTAGGGAGTATCGACATTTTTACTATGTTGATTCTACCAATCCATGAGCATGGGAGATCTCTCCACTTTCTATAGTCTTCCTCAATCTCTTTCTTCAGAAGTTTATAGTTTTCCTTATAGAGGTTGTTCACATCCTTTGTTAGGTTTACACCTAGGTATTTGATTTTTTTTTTTTTGAGGCTATAGTAAATGGTATTGTTTTCATATATTCTTTCTCAGTTTGTTCCTTATTAGTGTATAGAAATGCTAATGATTTTTCTATGTTGATTTTATATCCTTCTACCCTGCTATAGCTATTAATGGTGTCTAGGAGCTTTTAAGTAGAGTTTTTTGGGTCTTTAAGGTATAGGATCATATTGTCTACAATTAGGGATATTTTGACAGCTTCTTTACCTGTTTGTATTCCTTTTATTCCTTTTTCTTGCCTAATTGCTCTGGCTAAGAATTCCAGTACTGTGTTGAATAGGAGTGGAGATAGTGGGCATCCTTATCTAGTTCCTGATTTTAGAGGGAATGCTTTCAGTTTTTCTCCGTTAAGTATAATGCTGGCTGTAGGTTTGTCATATATAGCTTTTATAATGTTGAGGTACTTTCCTTCTATTCCTAGTTTTCTTAGAGCTTTTATCACGAAACGGTGTTGGGTCTTATCAAAGGCTTTTTCTGCATCTATTGAGATGATCAAGTGGTTTTTGTCTTTGCTTCTGTTAATGTGGTTTATTATGTTGATTGACTTTCGTATGTTGAACCACCCCTGCATCCCTGGGATGAAGCCTACTTGGTTGTGGTGAATAATCTTTTTGATATGTTGTTGAATTCGGTTTGCCATTATTTTATTGAGGATTTTTGCATCAATGTTCATTAAGGAGATTGGCCTATAGTTCTCCTTTTTGGAGGTGTCTTTGCCTGGTTTTGGGATAAGTGTAATACTGGCTTCATAAAATGTGTTAGGCAGTTTTCCTTCCTTTCTATTTTGTGGAACAACTTGAGGGTTGGTATCAGTTCTTCTTTAAAGGTCTGATAGAATTCAGCAGAGAATCCATCAGGTCCTGGACTTTTCTTTTTGGGGAGACTCTAGATTGCTGCTTCAATTTCATTTTGTGTTATAGATCTATTCAGGTGATTAAGATCCTCTTGGTTCAGTTTTGGATGATCATATGTATCTAGAAATCTGTCCATTTCTTTAAGGTTTTTGAATTTATTTGAATATAGGTTCTCAAAGTAGTCTCTGATGATTTCCTGGACTTCCATGGTGTTTGTTGTTGTTATCTCCCCTTTTGCATTCCTGATTCTACTAATTTGGGTTTTTTCTCTCCTCATTTTAGTCAGGTTTGCCAGGGTCTGTTGATCTTGTTTATTTTTTCAAAGGACCAACTTTTTGTTTCATTAATTCTTTGTATGGGTTTTTTGTTTTCTATTTTATTGATTTCAGCTCTTATTTTTATTATTTCTCTCCTATTTGTTTTGGGATTTGCTTGTTCTTGTTTTTCTAGGAGTTTGAGATGTATCATTAGGCCATTGATTTGGGATCTTTCAGTCTTTTTAATATATGCACTCATGGCTATAAACTTTCCTCTCAGGACTGCCTTTGCTGTGTCCCATAGGTTCTGGTAGGTTGTGTTTTCATTTTCATTGACTTCCAGGAACTTTTTAATTTCCTCTTTTATTTCATCAGTGACCCATTATTCATTAAGCAATGAGTTATTCAGTTTCCAGCTGTTTGCATGTTTTTGTCTTTATTTTTGTTGTTGAGTTCTAGTTTTATTGCATTGTGATCAGATAATATACATGGTATAATTTCTATTTTCTTATATTTGCTGAGGCTTGCTTTGTGCCCTAGGATATGATCTATTTTGGAGAAGGTTCCATGGGCTGCTGAGAAGAATGTATATTGTGTAGAAGTTGGATGACATGTTCTGTAGACATCTACTAGGTCCATTTGATCTATTGTATATTTTAGATCTAGGATTTCTTTATTGATTTTTTGTTTGGATGACCTATCTATTGATGATAATGGGGTGTTAAAATCTCCCACGACCATTGTGTTGGAGTTAATATATGCTTTTAGGTCTTTCAGGGTATGTTTGATGAAATTGGGTGTGTTGACATTGGCTGCATATAGGTTGATAATTGTTATTTCCTTTTGGTCTATTTCCCCTTTTATTAATATGGAATTTCCTTCTTTATCTCGTTTGATCAATGTAGGTTTGAAGTCTACTTTGTCAGAGAGAAGTATTGCTAATCCTGCCTGTTTTTGGGGGCCATCGGCTTGGTAAATCTTCCTCCAGCCTTTCATCCTAAGCCTATGCTTATTTCTGTCGGTGAGATGGGTCTCCTGTAAGCAACAAATTGTTGGATCTTCCTTTTTAATCCATTTCGCCAAACAGTGCCTTTTGATGGGTGAATTAAGTCCGTTAATATTAAGTGTTAGTATTGATAGGTATGTGGTGATTCCTGTCATTTAGTTGTCTTAGTTGTTTGAAGATTAGATTGTGTGTACCTAAGTTGAGGTTACTCTCTACTGTCTTGCTTTTTCTTTTCCTGTAGTTGGGTGCTGGCTGTCCTTTCATGGTTATGTTGGGTTTCACTTTCTGTGCGCAGAATCCCTTGAAGAATCTTTTGTAGTGGTGGCTTGTGGTCACATGTTGTTTTAGTTTCTGCTTATCATGGAAGACTTTTATTGCTCCACCTATTTTCAATGATAGTTTTGCTGGGTAGAGTATCCTAGGGTTGAAGTTATTTTCATTTAGTGCCCAAAAGATCTCTCCCCAAGCTCTTCTTGCTTTTAATGTTTCTGTTGAGTAGTCTGCTGTGATTTTGGTGGGTTTACCTTTGTATGTTATTTGTTTTTTTCTCTGTTACAGCCTTCAATATTCTTTCTTGGGTCTCTGTATTTGTTGTTTTAATGATAATATGCTGTGGGGTAGATCTATTTTGGTCTGGTCTGTTTGGTGTTCTGGAGGCCTCTTGCATCTGTATGGGAATATCTTTCTCTAGATTTGGGGAATTTTCTGTTATTTTGTTGAATATATTACGCATTCCCTTTGCTTGCACTCTTCTCCTTCTTCAATGCCCATGATTCTCAAGTTTGGTGTTTTGATGGAGTCAGTGAGTTCTTGCATTTTCTTTTCACAGGTCTTGAGTTGTTTAACTAATAGTTGTTCGGTTTTTCCTTTAATTACTATTTCATCTTCGAGTTCTGAAATTCTGTCTTCTGTTTGTTCTATTCTTCTGGATTGGCCTTCCATTATGTTTTGCAGTTCTGTTTCATTCTTTTTTCTGATGTTTTCCATATCCTGAGTCGTTTCTTCTTTACTGTTGTCTATTTTCGCCCTGAGTTCATTTATCTCTTTATTAATTGTGTTCTTTGGTGTTTATACAGTGCTTCTATGTTTTCTTTTATTTCTTCTTGTGCTTTCTCAAATTCTCTATTTATGTTGTCTTGGAATTTCTTGAGTGTCTCCTGTACATTTTGGTTGACCATATCCAGTATCATCTCCACAAAATTCTCATTGATTACCTGTAGTATGTCTTCTTTTAGATTGTTCTTGTGGGCTTCATTGGGTTCTTTGGCATAGTTTATCTTCATTTTGTTGAAGTCTGAATCTGTTTTCTTCATTTCTCTCTGGTTCCTGTACTAATTTTTTGCTGTGGGGAAACTGGTTTCCCTGTTTTTTCTGTCTTTCTGTCATTGTCTTTGGTGTTGTTACTGTCCCTGTACTGTGTGCAATTAAGTATTTTCTAGCTTGTAATAATAGCACTGGTGATATTTAGAATGGAAGGGTGAGAGGAGAGGGAAAGCAAAGAAGTTAATGAAAGAGGAAAAAACAAATAAGGAAACAAGGAAAAAAAACAAAAGAAACAAAAATGTTTCAAAGATATAAACAGGGGAGATAGTGTACTAGTCAACAATAAGCTGAACAGGCATTAGAGAGACAGGGAGAGGACTGAGAAAAAAATTAAATTAAAAAATTTAAAAAAAACCTCCAAGTTCAAATGCAATAGAGTTTCAGTCTTAATAATTTTGGTGTTAGTCCCTCAGCCTCCAATCCTGGAGATGGTATCTTAGAAGTAGTTCTGTCGTTGTCTCTTCATAGGGGAAAAAAACCAAATAAAACAAACCAAACCAAAACATCACAATGTGTCCCAAGTTCAAATGCAAAACAGTTTCAGTAAGTTTTTCAGCATGCAGGTGTAGTTCAGTTGTTGTCTCATCAAAGGAAGAGAGAAAAAAAAGAGTCTGGAGACAGTTCTGTGAATGGCTATCTGAGGCTGTGGCTCACCTGCCCACTGCTGTCAGCCTGCTGTTGCTGGAGGCTTTATTTATGCAGATCTCAGGAGTGACCTTAGCACTCACCTAGCCCCTCAGGTTTTGTTTACTTAAAGTTCTCCTGGGCGGGACCACCACTGTTACAAGCTTTCCCCTTTCCAAGCACACTGGGGAGGTGACACTGCCCCAGCTTTCTCAGGCTGGCATGTTTATTTACAGTTCGTGTGGAAAGTGGGTCTTCCCCCCTCTCCTGTGGAGTTTTCCTCCCACTGCCGCTTTTACAAGCTTTCCCACTCCTAGTTGCTGGGTGTTTGCTGCCACTCCTGTCTTCTCCAGCTGGCTTGTTTATTTACAGTTCTGTGATGGGTTGCCCCTCCCCCACCCTTCAGCGCTCAGGGCACCCTGCCCTTTTTGCTACGTGTCTTTTTTGTTGTTATCACTTGTTATTCAGGGTTTCTTTTTCTTTTTTCCCTGGGTTGGGGTTGGTCTGTCCAGGGGGCTATGCTGATCTGGCCCAGGGTTGTCTGTGGGAGTACCATGTGCCGCTTAGCTCACCTGTGGTCTGCATCTTCCCAGGCAGTCTGGGCGCTGGCGTCTGGCTGCACGCGAGCCCTCCTGGTTTCTCCATTTAACGTGAAGTGGGGATGCTATGCATGGGGTGGGGGTGTGGAGGAGTCAAAGTTTTGCCTCTTTTCGGTGGTTTTTCCTGTAATGTGTATCTCCAGCATCTCTCCAAGATTTTACTTTAGGAAGCACGCTTTCTGCTTCTTCCCTCTAGCCGCCATCTTAGAATCCAAAGGAGAGGTTTTAGCTGAATAATTGCCAGAGTTCCTGCCATGTGTAATAATTGAAGAGTTTCTGATTCCAGAGTCTCTGTAGGAGCAGAAATAATACAAACTTCAGGTCAGAACACAAGGCTTGGGGTCTTACAGCCTGAGCAGGACATAGGATTGAGTTTGTCCCATTATGGTTCATGTTCCATAGGAACCCCCACTCCTGATGCTCTTTCTCCACCATGCACTTCCAAGTGGTGGCCCTGGCAGGTCTTGATGGGGAAGTGTCCCTTCCTGTTTTGTTCTTGGATTGTAGGACCTGGTATTTGAAGTGACTATTCTCAAATAACTTTTTACATAGCTCCAATCTGCCTAACTCTTTTGTGATATATTGTTTTTATCTAATATTTACATCTGTAATTACATATGTATTTCTTTAAAAAAATTAAATCTTCCACTACTTGTCCTGAGTCCCTTAGCATAACTGTCGTTAAAACATCCATCTTCCCACTGATCCATTCATTCAACAAGAGGTTGTGCTGAGGCCCAGAGAGATATAGGATATTGCCCTTGAAATTCACAATGCAGCTGGAAGACCAGTCTGGAGGTAACTAATCACATTCAGTAGGAGAGTGCTGTGTGTGTTTTGTGGCACTTTTGTGACCTTTGGCCAGTTAAGGCTGGCACTTTCAAGAGGAAGTGGCTATAAGAGGGATAGTATTTTTAGAGTTGATGAAGCACTTAGACAGTTTGTTGCAAAGAGACTGTTTTTTGTAGAGAGCATTTCAACAAGCTGTTAATCTGTTGGGAAAACTGCATATTTCACTTATTCAAGTTTAGCACCACATGCTCAGCAAAAATACAGAAAAGAAAAGAAAACCTATGAGAGCAAGAGGCAATTTAGCCTGCTGTTCTGTTTGACAGCCATGCTGTCATAGGGGTTTGAGCTTGGTTCACATGTCTCTCACAGGACGTATGTGCTGACGTACTGGGAGTGCCTAGTGTTAAACCAAAGGATTTAAAAAGCATGCTAGATAAAATATGACCCTAAATATAAACCAATTAGTTCATTTGGCCTGAGTCTCCAATGTAACATCTTCCTCAGATTTTCCAGGGTAGCTTTAAAAAAATTTTTTTTAATTTATTTTTTGAGACACAGTCTTGGTGGATAGTCCAGGCTGGCCTCAAACTCATGATCCTCCTGCCTCCCAACTCCTGGGACTGACTATGGGTATATACCACATGCTTGACTTTTGTTAGAATCTTATGGGATCCCCATTGTATATGTGGTCTGCTGTGGACCAAAACGTCTTCATAACTATAAATAGAACAGTACGACTTATAAGCCTTTGTGTCTGGCTTCTTTTGGGCAGTCCTACATTCATCAATGTCATTGCATGTAGTTTTATTTTGTCATTGTCATTATTGTAAGGTACTCTATTATGTGAACATACTGCAATGTATTTTAAATCCATTCTACCATTGATAGGCTTTTGATTAGCTTCCAGATTCTAGCTACTACAAACTATGTTACTCTAAACACTCTCTTCCATGTCTTTTGGTGGCACATACATTTCTTGGTGAATGCTAGGTCTAAGATTAGCCTAAGCCTTAGAAGATGCATCTAGAGGTTTTCTAAAAGGCTGTGCCAACTTATACTCCAACCAGCGATCTGTGAGCCCCAGTTGCTCCACATGCTTTCCAATACCTGGTATTTTCAGTTTTTTTTTTTTTTCCTGTTCTGAGGGATCATTTTGACTTAGTGTTTGTTTTATTCAATGTTTTGAGAACATAGTCTGCACAGAAGATTGGATTCGCTCATAATGTAGTTTCAAACTCATGAATGTGGACTTTGAATATGAAAAATGATGGGGTAGAATCCTGAAGAGAGGGTCTACTGAACTGTTTTTGCAGGATGATAAGGATGGGGTGGGTGGGCCAGAGAAGAGAAGAAAATAGCCATTGGCTAAAGGATGTTGTTCTGGGCTGTGTGTCCTGTGTGCCCACACATGTACTCTGTGCATGTGCTTGGGTGTGTTGTTTTTGCATGCATGTGTGTGTAGATCAAGGATGAGAGTGAGAGGTGGCCCTGGAGAAGCAAGCAGGAGACAGAACAAAACCCCTCAAAGCACAAAATATCATTTGACAGACCATTATCAATCTGTCTAAGCTTATAGAAGGAAATCTTCAGCCAGGTGTACCATGAAGGTGTGTGGGTGTAAAGACAAGAAGAAAAATGAGGGAAGGGCAGGAAACCAAGCCCACTGGCCCTTCCTTGGCTTGAGCCTCCTCTGTTAAAAGCATCGAAGTGCATATCAGAAAACCAGTGTTGGTAGCATGTCTGCTGTGGCCTTTGTTAATTTGGTTTGGATTTTATTTTCTCTCTCTGCTTAGAGTATCCGGTCTAAAGTGGAGCTTTCTGTTTGGGATCAGCCTGAAGATCTTAATCTCTTCTTCACTGCTACCTGCCAAGATGGTGTATCCTACCCTGGTCAGAGGAAGTGTGAGGGCCTGAAGATTGGAGACACGGTAAGTGCTCGCCCCCAATTTCTATGAGTTCTTAATTAGCTTTGGTTATCAGTCTTTGGATTCTGATAACTTTTGTGACTGAAGTCCTCTGGGAGTTTGTATTTTGCCTTCTTGTTCAGCACCCTGGGGGTTTCCTAAGCCCGCTCTGGATTATGTGTTCAAAGTCCCAAGTGGGCTTGTTAGGGAGCTCCAGTCAATAGAATCCTCAAGTTGATTTTGTGTCCTTGGTGTTTCAGCCATTATCATCTTAGCTCAACAGAGAAGCAATCAGGTGGAAGCATATGGGCAGGAAGCTAGGAGACCTGGCTTCCATTCCTAGTCTTCTGCAAGACTAAGTGGACCCTTACCTTTCCTTTTGTAAACTATGAAGGAAGCCAGCTACTTGATCCAATGGGATGGAGTAGGTGCCTCTAGAGCTATGGAGGGAGCAGTTGCCTTGCCAGATAATGAATATAAATGATGTATACAAACATATGTACCTGTAAGCTGGGTGTAGGGTTGCATGCCCTATAATCTCAGCACTCAGGAGGTAGAGGCAGCAGGCTTGTGAGTTCAAGGCCAGCTTGGGTTACACAGTGAGATCATATCTCAAAAAACAAAGTTGTTGTAGCTGTGTGCCAAACCAAGAGGTGGCCTTTGATTGGAGGAGAGTTACAGCAAGAGAGAGGTTGTGCACACACAACATGCCCTGGTTACACAAATGCTCTTGACAGTCCCTAATGATGTCCTATGTACGGCAAACAGTGTGGGTTGATGACAGCACTGTCAGGCAGATTTGTAGCTGAGTAAGCTGCTTTCTATGAGGAAGGACCAGACCGAGATTCCAGATGCCTCTTGTCTGTTTGTGTGTTCTGTTGGCTTGGGGTGAGCTCACTGAAGACCTGCTTATCAAATGTGGGAAGGTAGCACAACTGGAGAAAACAGCTTATTTTATAAAACAGGAAAACCAAGATTATACATATATATATATACAGTACTGGAGTTTGAACACAGGGTCTTGTGTTTGCTAGACAAGTGCTCTACCACTTGACCAATGCCCCCAGTCCATTTGCTTGAGATGGGGTTCTCTCTAACTTTTTGCCTGGGCTTGCTTCGAAGTGCAATCCTCCCAATCTCTGCCTTCCAAGAGCTGGGATTACAGGCATCATACCTGGCTTAAAAATATTTTTTGAAACTGAGCCAGATTGAAATCATGACTAATGTCTTATATTTAGTTCAGAATATTAATTGGATAGAGGGAATGTGGCCTGATAGGAATGTGGAAAAAAAAGATGCCAGACTCTAATGGCTCAAAGGTTCAAGGTGCATAAATAGTGTCACTTAAAAAAAATTTAAAAGGCACTTTAGAAGTGGAGGGAGGAGGATCAAGAGTTCGAGGCTAGCCACTACCTAGCAGGCTGATGTGGACAACAAAGAAGCAAAAAATAAAGAGGCATGCCAACTATGGCTGCATTAACAGAAGTGTTTTTGAAACCCCAGAGGTGACGGTGCCAGTCTTTGTGCAGTTGAACTGCATGCTACTTCATGCTGTGAAGTCTTTTTTTTTTTTTTTTTTTTTATGGGACTGTGGTTTGAACTGAGGGCTTTGTGCTTACAAAGCAGGTGCTCCACCACTTGTGCCACATCCCAGTCCATTTTGTTCTACTTGTTTTAGAGATGGGGGTCTCACAAACTGTTTATCTGGGCTGGCCTCCAACTGCAGTCCTCCCAATCTCACCTCTCACGTAGCTAGGATTACAAGGAGGAGCCACCAGTGCCTAACCTCTGTGCAGTCTCTCTAAAAAGGAGGAGTGACAAGCAGCCATCATGATGAACTGGATGGAAACCTAGAATAAACATTATGGTGTTTGTTGACACCATAATGACACCATAAAGTTAGAACAGAATTCTTGGAACCAAGGAACTGAATCCGTTTTGCCACCTTAAGCAAACACAGGAAAATCATTGTAAGAATATTGGCATCCCTCATAGAACCCAAAGGGAAATAACATTTAGTCCCAAGAAGGAATAGAAACAAAAGTAGACAATGAGTAGTTCTGTGTTCCCCACCCACTTATCCATGTTGGTGGATGAGAGAAACTAGGACTTGCAGAATTTAATTGCCAAAGACTGCACAACTATAAGTAGTGAAGTGAAGGTTTGGATCCAGGTCTTTCTAGCATCCATACCATCTCCATTCAGCCTCTTGATGCTCATGATTCTGTTCTGCCAAACCTATTTCAAAGAACAGAAATCAAAGCAACAGAAGCAGTTTACTGAGTGCCTCTGTGCCCATGTTCTACTCATTTCACACAGCTGTTGGCTTTGCTGGGAACAGAGTGCATACTCATTGCTGGTGCACAGCCTGACATATGGGGACAGGGTGACCTGCCCAAGCCCACCCAGCTATTACGTGGTGGACCCACAACCCCAACCAAGACTGAGTCATCTCACTGACCACAGCCTCCTTGTCATGGGGAGTCACTAGTCACCACTTACAGGAACTGCAGTGTACCCGGTAGGGGCTTTGCTGCTTTTTCTGTAAGGTAACCATACGTCCCCATTTTAATGTGTGAAAAACTGAGGCTCAAAGAGGAGCCTGAGAAACTGGCCAGAGGTTCCACTGCCAGTGAGCTGCAGAGACCAGGACTCAAATCAGAGACCACCAATGCCACAACCCAGACCTTCCCCTAAGGTTTCCTGCGCTGTGCAAGGAGGCATATGGGGACATCATTGCCACTTAGGCACAGACACGCTAGTGTACAGCTTTTGTTTTTTGCTAGGATACCTCAGAAAAATAGACATTGTTCAGAAATCAAAGAAGATTTTAAGTAACTTTTTTTTTGCAACAGTGAGCAGTCTCTCTGCTGTACTGAGATAGTTTTCAGAGCATTTGAAGCAATAATAAAGAAGCAGACTGTTTCCCTACACCAGTTCCCTTTGCCAGTTCCTCTTTGGGATCCAATGACTGTGGCCCTGCAGATACAGCAGGGGGCCCTGAGGCAAGCCTCCGTGCTGGCCTTTGTGTCTTCTCACTATCCCAGTATTGTCGCTGTCCAAGGGCCACGGTCACATGGCCCCCTGGCTCTGCAGCAAAGGCTGTGGGGTTTTTGTTTTCTGTGGATGAAGACAGGCTGGCACAGAGCAGCAGCCACTCTGCTTGTCTGAACCGGATGTGATGCTGCTTACAAGGGCCAGGCCGATCTACGCGGACCATGAGGGCTGAGCTCCCTCAGAGCCTTGGAGGCAGTATTGGGGGGTGGGGGAGAAAGCTGACTACATAGTCTGTGAGTCCCAGTGCAAAATGAAAATGTAGAGTCCATGTTGAAAAATTGCTAATAATTTTAAGACAGCATTAAGATAGCTCAGGCCCTTCTGAGTAGGATTCCATGACTCAGTGAGCAAGCTTATGCTGAAAGAAAGGGGTTTGTCACTTTCTCCAGCCCTGAGATGGGGTGCTCTTTCAGCTGGGATTAGTGTGATTTTCTTAAGTGGCCCAGAAGGCAAACTCTCTCTCTTTCCTTCTGGGCTGAGCTGTCCTTCTCTAAGAATTTACAGTTGGACTTTCAACCAGCTATGCTACTGAGTGAGCATGTGGGTATGTCTCTGTGGACATGTGTCCAAGGACATACATTTCAGAACTCACTAGTCACTGTGCTGAAATCCACTCTTGTTCAGTGAAAGTCTATGTGTCAAATACTGTGCTTACCTAGGATGTGAGCCAGACAAGCAAGGGCTCAGAGTCTGGAGTCAAAGTAATCATGCAAATAAATCCATCCCATATAGGAGTGACCAGTGCTGTGACAAAGATGGCATGGTGCCGTAGGAGCCCCAAGGAAGAAGGATCTGACATCGCAGGGGGATGCTGTTCCAGCTGAGACATTCAAGAGGGGTGGGGTGCTCCCATTGGTGGGCATAGCATGGGCAAAGCAGCGAGGCGAGTCTGCTGGGATGTGAAGAAGCAAAGCGGCTACAGAGGGTTGGGAACTGAGGGGAGAATGGTTGGTCCAAGCCACACTGGTAGGACATATATGCTAAGTAAGGTAAGGGTCTGGCAGTTCTGGCAGGTGGGTTCCATGCTGGGTGCCTTGAGTTAGGAGGGCTAAGGAGAGGTCAGGGAATGGTGAGGGGTTAACCATTCCTGGAGAAGAGTAGTTATGAAGAGCAGACAGGGTTCACTTGTCAGCAGGTACCTCCAAGTCAGGCCTGGGGATAGATGAGACAAGGATGTGGCCAGTGGAGGAGGCAGCCTTGGGACAGCTGGGTTAAGTGGATATCTCACTTCCTTATAATTACAGCTTCCTGCAGAAGTAATAGAGAAACAGGCAGCAGCTATGATCACTTCAACCAGAAGTGGTAGTTTGGTGGCCAGTCTGTGTTCTCTGGGTTAAGACGCGTCCAGCAAGAAGCCAGAGAGGAGGCAGGGGTGCAAGACAACGATGTCCTCAAAGAAGAGCCTTCCCTTAATCTTAACCCTGAAACCCAGTTCCAATGAGGAGCTCTTCTTCAGGGTTTTAGGTGTTGCTCTAATTTCCTGCTCTACTCCTAACACTAATTTAAAGGCTGACCGAGTGCACCCAGCCACTGGGAGTCGTGTTCTTGTTAACTGGCTTTGACAAATCAGTATGCAAGTGGCTGGCTGAGCAGCTAGCACTAATGCCCAGCACAAAGAGCCCCTGTCATGGCCTTCCCACGGCAACCCCTCCTGTCCACTTCTCTGGGCTCTGTATCCTGTGCTCCTGTGTTTCATTGGGATCTGAGTGGACTTGGCATCTACATAGCTTTGGGGTTGGTGGGTTTGGGTGGGGGCTGGGCAGCCCTTTTGAAAGGGTGGGCCAGGCCAGCAGCCCTGTGGGGGAACCAGGAGCATCCCAATGAGGTTAAATCACAAGTCTGGGCAGGATGGCTGCTGTGTTTGTGACCTGCCTCTGGAATCTTGGAGTGGGAGACTGGAAAGTGTCCAGGAACTGGGGAGCTCTTGGTATCAGTAGTGTGCTGGAATCTTCTGTCACCAGGACAGACAAGCAAAGAAGCTGCATTCCAGATGCCTTCTAGCCTCTCTGGATTATTTCCTAATCCAGTAGGGAACGCAGACTGAAAGGAGGGGCAAGCAAACAGACTTACTTGCTGCTCCCAACATGCTTTTTTTTCAGCATTCCTGTGTCCAGCAGGGGTTGAGACTTAGTGGCTGAAATCAACAGAGCCTCTCTCTGGTTATCAGACAGCCAGCTGCAGGCAGGCTGCATGGGGTCAGACAGATAGTTCCTCCGCTATTGAAGCCCTTGGCTGAGGAGGCCCAGGGGATCTAGTTGGAAGCCATACCCCCTTGCCTGGCAGCCAGGCAGACAGTGAGAGTTTCTGCACCCTGGTGATGTAGGTGCCAGCACCAGTTTGGAGGCTCCCCAGCACCTCCACTTTGCCCAGCAAACACAACAGATTGGCAGGCCTCAGGAGATTCAACTCTTCTTACTTTCTCCCTTGATACAGGCCAGTTTGCCTAGGGAAGGTTTTGTTCACAGATGGACACTCCTCATAGTCTGTCAGTAATTAAATGTCTTTGGCTCTTGGTCCAGCTCATTCCTTTGTAGTTTATTGTATTTCTGACCTGCAGATGCCTTTGTGGAAGAGAGGCTGTTTATTTAACAAGTCCAACAATTTGTATCCCTAGGAAGTAGCAGCTTCAAGCAAATCACTGTTTCTCTCTGGGTCTTGGGGAGGAATGACATCAGCCCTTTGTAGGCTCTGTTCTCTTCTGCATTCTTTTTTTTTTCAAAGAAAGGTATTTGGCTTTTTTTTTTTTAATCATATTATTGTACTGGGGTATACCCTTCTGCATTCTTGAAGGTTGTATGGATGGCTTTGGTCAGGCTCAGTCCCCATTCCCCCTCCCATCTTTGGCTCACATCATTCCCAGCCCAAGCAGAAAGCTTTAGTGAAGCCTCTGACTACCACTTTGGGGGCACCACCAAGTTGTCCCTATAATAAGGTTGACTGACACTTCTTCTGTACCCAGATTTGAACATAAGCATCCTCTCCTGTCCCCTTCTAGGATGTGATATGCTAAGGAAAGTAGAGGCCCACCTCTAGCCAGCCCAATCCCAACCTGCTGTATAGCCATAGCCAAGCTCAGAATCCTTTCAACCCCTTGTCTCCCTGGGGAAATGAGGGTGCTTTCTTCTGGAGCATGTGAACGAGAAGCTGTGGACCAGTACAATGCTAGTGCTTCATAGGCACTTGGCAGGTGCTAACCAGAAATGTCATTAACAGGTATTAAACCCCAGGTAGATTCCCATCTTGTTTCTTTACCTTGAGCCTCCTCTCTGGACCTTGGGGCTTTGGAACTCAGCCTTGAACTTGTTTTTCCCAATCTCTCCCCTTTGCCTCACCCTTCCCACCCCATGTGGAGATGTCAGGTAAGGTGGGCTAGCCCAAACTGTCTGCACCTGACTTGGTCCTCCCACTGTCTCCTGGCCTTTGTCCTCTGCTTACCTGTCAAAAGCACCTCATGTTAAGTGTCTTGGCCAGTGCTGAGCTCTGGGTGGCTGTTGTCGAGACCTCTAGGACAATGGTTTACTGCCAATCAGGACTTCCTCTGGGATCCAGAGAGTCCCAGAGGAACTGGGACTGCCCTGCTCAGACCCCAGATGTCACAGAATCTGAGAAGAGACATTTTATAAGATCTCAGAGTGATATAGATCTATGGAACATTTGGCAACAAATATTTCCAGTATTCTCAAAAAATAATATTTTTACCTAAAGAGTGCCTATTAATACAGATTAGTGGTGTCTTTTTAAGATCAGTTTTTCCATCCCAAACAATAGAATTAAGAATAGTAATAGCTAACAAGGGCTCCTTTTAAGAACTTCAGAATGATGTGAGGAGCCATTTTGGAAATAAAGATACCTGGGCCCAGCTGTGATGGGTCAGTTGGTGGAGTGGCTAGACCTGTCTGTTTAAGAAGGGGAAGAAGTGCTTCTCAATGAGGTGGCATTAGCACATACCAGCCACCTATCTGGATTTCCATGAAATTTACTAGAGCTGTGCTCTAGTTCCAGGAAGAATCAGAGTGCGCCTCTTCCCTGCTTCCTGTCCTCTCTAGCCAGATGGGCAGCTGACGGACATCCCTCTAGCTCTGCCATCTGTCATCCTGCTAGGTTCACCTTGCTGCTAGTTTTCAAGGCAACCCAAGAGAAGCTCCACAGTTGGAAGCACTTCCCTACATGTTTTGTTTTAAAAGAAAGTGTCCACGAGTGTGACATGTTTTCTTTAGACAGTGACTCTCCTTTAAAGGCATCAGGGCCATGGGCTGATTGGGCAAGATGCAGCTGTGGAGAACACTCCCAGAGGAGAAACTGGAGCACGGGCTGTGGGAGATGGGGTTTATGTGTCAGTCTGTCCTTTCTCTGGCAGGGAAGGAAGCCTCTCCATAGAGAGCAGATAGGTGTTTGCAACCTTCTCACCTCATGCCGGGTGGTCCCACCAGAACCCTGCACCATGCCTGGCACAGACAGTGCCCAGTAAATGTTGGTTGGATGAATGATGTGTTTTGATTATTTGTATTTTTGAGACAGGGTCTTGCTATGTAGCCCAGGCTTGTCTGGAACTCTTTAGCCTGGGCTGACCTTGAACTATCAATCATTCTGCCTCATTCTAAAAAGTGCTGGGATTACGGATGAACTCCACCATGCCCAGCTTTTGTTCTTTTTTTAAATACTAGGAATAGCTAGGTCTAACCATGCCTGGCCATAGTTCTGGACTTTATTCTAAGAGCATTGTCAATGTGCTGAATATTTGTGTCTCCCTACCCCCAGATTTCATCTTGAAACCCTTCTCCTACACTGTGCAGATACATGGCATTTTTTTTTTTTGATGACTGACTTAAAATTGAAAGGGAGAGATGTACTGCAATAGAGGTGGGAAGAGGACAGGATAGAAGTGAAAAGAAAGGGGAGAACAAGAACTTTGTATAGCTCCTCATGCCTTTCTTCAAAGTCCCTCAGGAGAGGGTTATGAGACTAATAAGAGATAACGAACATTAAAGAACAAGAGTGGGCCAGCCATGGTGGTACACACTTGTAATACCAGCTAAAGAGGGAGGTGGAGATGGGAGGATCATAGTCCAAGATCAGCCTGAACAAAAACTCAAGATCCTATCTGAAAATAAACTAAAGCACAAAGGGCTGGGGGCATGGTTCAAGTGGTAGAGCACCTGTCTAGCAAGTGCAAGGCCCTGAGTTCAAGCCCCAGTACAACCAAAAAATGAAAAAAAGCCAACAGCAATGTGTGTCTGGCATTAGCATACCTTAGTATGCTTTGCTTTCCTAAAATATGGGACTTGCTGATTCAGCAGTCTCTTCCTCCCCTCACCTTCCAGCCTCTGCAGGGGGTCTACCTGCATGCTGGAGGGGCAGGGCCTCACAGGAAGTATGCTTGGCTTGGCTGTACCCCTGGGTGGTTGGGAGGTCCCAGCTTGCCATGACCATATGTCCCCTCTCTTCCTTCTGCCTAGGCATCCTTTGAGGTGTCAGTGGAGGCCCGGAGCTGCCCCAACAGACATGTGGAGCACATGTTCACCCTCCGACCTGTGGGGTTCCGGGATAGCCTACAGGTGGGGGTCACCTATGACTGCACATGTGGCTGCAGTATAGGGCTGGAGCCTGACAGCCCCCGATGCAGCGGGAACGGAACTTACATCTGTGGCCTGTGTGAGTGTAACCCCAGCTATCTGGGCACTAAGTGTGAGTGCCAGGAAGGGGAGAACCAGAGTGGGTACCAGAACCTGTGCCGAGAGGCAGAGGGCAAGCCCCTGTGCAGCGGGCGTGGCGAATGTAGCTGCAACCAGTGCTCCTGCTTCGAGAGCGAGTTCGGGAGGATCTACGGGCCGTTCTGCGAGTGTGACAGCTTCTCCTGTGCCAGAAACAAGGGCGTCCTCTGCTCAGGTAGGCTCCTGGCCAGCACGTTTGCTGAGTCAGACCCATGCTTGGGTGCCATTCAGACCTCCCAAAGCTCGCCTTTCCTCCAGTGGTGGTGGAATGGTCACCACCACAGCTGTCCTGGGAGAAAAACTTGGACAAACCTTGCCTAACAGTGGCACAGAGGCTACGTGGAATACTAATGTAGAAGACCCTGCCATGTAGGGCAGACTCTGTTGGAGGCAGCCTGTGGGGGGTCATGCAGCTAACTGCCCAGTTGACACAGGACTTGTCTACATACCATACCTGATAAGTAAGGTTCAGCCAGAAGATAAAACAGGCAGTGAGGTACAGAGGAAGCCAAGGCAGGCACGTGTGACAGTGTTATCACAGGAGGATTACCCTTCCTTGCATGGAAGAAATAAGTGCTAGGGTTGCATGGGTGTGGGTGAGCAGGGGAGGCTTCCTGGAGCAGACCTCACAAAAGACAAGTTTGAGTACACCCAAGGGTGCGGTGGAGCCATAGTGTTCAGTCGGCATCGCCCTGGAAAGTGCAGGACACGTGAATGTCATAGAGTAAGGTAGTGGAAAAATGAGGGTTCCATGTGCCAAACATTGCAACAGGAATCGAGCCTTTCTGCATCAGAGTGATGATAGATTGGATGGCTCTGTCTGGGTTAGCAGAACAAGTGTGGGCTCAGGAGCAGGCAGGCAGGCCTGGGCCTCACTCCCTAACATCACTGCTGCCGTGGGACTTTGAGTATAGAGTTGTTGGAGAAATGAGAGAGCATGAGTGAAGCATCTAGCATATTGCCTGGCACAAAAGGAGGGCTCACCCTAGGTAAGTCAGTACCACACTCCCTAAGGGAGCAGTGTAATGCCCAGTGCGCAGGTGGTGCCACCCTTCACCTGCAAATCCCTGGGCTTTGCCAGCATGGCGGGATGGGATTTCCATTTCCCTTACCACAATAAAAGCTCCACAAAGCCTGGCTATGTTGGTAATAGACTTTTTTGGGCAGTTCTCTTCTTTTCTTTTCTCCTTCCTTCTCTTCCCTTCCTGTTTGTTTGCTCTTTAGAGATAGGGTCTCCTATGTAACCCAGGCTGGCCTCCAAATGACAGTCCTCCTGAGTGCCATCATAGGTGTGCTCTACCACACCTGGCTACTACTTTTCTTTATGCGTTATTAGTAAATATCCCAGATCTGTCCCCCTTTCCCTATAGCAGCCAGAAATAACCCTTGGAAATGTTTTTGCCCCATGTTACCGGGAAGCAGATTTGCCTATGCAAATTCCATCCCTGCTTATCAGCCTAAGGCTTTGGTCATCTTTCTTGGTTTTCCCATCTCTAAAAGTGTTCCAACGCCACTTATCTCTGTGTCACTTTGTGGATGGAAGGAGAAGACATAGATGAAGAGCCTAAACAGCACACAGAGCCTTGGAGATGCAGGGTGATTGGTAAAGTAGGTGTGCATCACCCTCTGAAGGGAAAACTTGTCATTGTGGAAAAAGGAAGATTCTGAAGCTGAGTGAGCATGCATTATTTTATTCAACCACCAGAACTCACAGTTTGAGTTAATCTTCTATTTCAGCATTCCGCCAGACTCTGCATCCAAAAGCCCCCAGGTGCTCTTTTCCCTTTACCTGTACAACCCTATGGCATCAGGAGACTAAGATCATGGGATTGAGAAACCAAAGGGCTGCCAGGCCCTGGAGACTCCCAGTTGAATGATGCTCCAGCCCACCAGCTTCCCTGGATTGAAGAGATGGAATGTCTCCCGCTACCGCTGGAAAAGCTATGTCATTCATTAAAGAAAACTTGAGAAATATAGGGAGGTTGATGGATGTGTGGTCAGTCAGTGCTGTCTCTCTCCTTGGTGAGGAGGATTGATGGGAACCATTTGGCAAACCAGTTGAAGGGCTCTTTTCTCCTTCACTGTTTGACATGCATGCCCCTGAAAGCTGTGTGCTCAGTCAAGAGAAAGACCTTTCCAGACAGCTAGAGGATTTTTGTTAGGTCTAGAATGTTCTGAAAGGTAGAAAGAAATACTTTAAATCATCCTTAATTTCATCACTCACATTTTAAGAGGTTAGTGTCTTTTCTTTTAAACCCTTTTCTAAGTTAGCATGTGTGTCTGCATATTATTTTGTACCTTGCTCTTTTTTCTCCTCTGTAATATTATATCCAGAGAGAGCACTTGAAGTTGACTTGCTCTGGTAAGTCAGTGATTAGAACACTTTGGCTCTGTTTTCATTGTACCTCAAACTGGAATCTTCTACCCTTTTACTTTAAAAGCCATGACTAGTTGAAACTTGAAGCTATCCAAGTCTTCCAGGAGAAAATAGTTTCTATAATGAGGTCATTGTTGTGTTTGTCAATTTAAGAAGGACTTAAAACTGAGCCCAGCTTCAGGCAGTACTTGATGATACACTCGTTCCTCACAGTGTTACACTTCCTCGTCTCTCAGACCCTCTGGCTCCTTCCACAGGCAGCTGTGAACTGGTGGGTTCTTAGGCACCCGTGGTCAGCATGGGCTCCTACTCTGGAAATGTGCACCTTGGTTTGAGTGCTTTAGTTGCTGTTCCAGTTGGGGTTTTCGTGAAAGAGAGGACTATTTCCCAACCACTCTGCTCCTGAGGATGCTGACTCAGGCTCACAAGCCGCTGACCTCAACATTCCCCATGGTTCTTCTCACACCTTCCCCCTGCAGCATGTACTAGAAGGGGATCGTGTGGTTGTGGTCTGTCTGTAGAGGGGGCCTAGGGGTGCAGTTGAAGAAGTGGCTGAGACAAAACCAGGGCTAGAATCCCTGGGGACACTCCGAGAAGCTATTAGAGGTGTGGAATCCTTGCCCCCTACTGAGAGACAGGACTGGAGAAAATGCAAGAGACCACAGGTTTGGAGTAGGTTTTCTATCATAAAAATGAGCAGTGAAGCAAGTCAAACTCAGGTCTGGAAGCAATTGCACAGCTCTGTTATTACTTTTGTGACACATCGTCATGGGAATGCATGTGTACCATGGGCTCTCGCTCTCCTGCTGGTTTCTAGAAGCAGCCTAACTTAGAGAATGGTTCTGTTCATAGACTGTTTCCATGAGTGCAAGGGGAACTTTAAGGGGTCCTATTCTTTTGAGTCTTGTAAAGTATTGACCCTCCAAAATTCCTTTGGAGAAGTAGGTTATTATTTGTTCAGTTGTTTTTTTAATGTAATAGATGATTCTTGCTCAAACTTTGTTGTTCTTGGTTGGTTTCTGTGCCCAAACAGTGCATCTCTTAGGATCTGAGTCACTCTCTTGTGGCAAACTCTCTTGTGGTGTCTGTATATAAAATTACTGCTCTGGAGCATATTCAATAATCTGCTGAGTATCCTCCTGCCTCCTGAGTTTCATATAATGAGAAAATTAAATTCAAATTGATTATGTAATTTTGAGCAGCACCTTTTTGGTCTCATGACTGTGATACCCCAAAAGTAAATCTAAGTAAGGTTTATCTGTACATAGCTCACCTTTATTATATGGCAGGCAATTAGAGATCAAGGGTATCTATAGTTCTCTTTCAAACATAAAAAATGGAGCATAACACTAGTGATGTCTTTCCTAGTAGGCAAGAGCCTGTGTCCAAGCACAGGTCCTGGGTCTGGCCTGACAGTTCTTAACAGACTTAGCAAAGGTCTGTCAAACTTCTGTAGCTAACGGTACCCCCGAGATTAAGGCCCAGTTCTAGGCTTCTTGATTCTCACCAAATGAAACCTCTTCTATGGCAGCATTATCCATGAGGATACATGAGGATTAAGTGGGGCTTCCAAAAGGACAGATAGTTTTTTACCAAGAACAATGGACAGGATGAGTGAGCCAGTTGCAAAGAGGCAGCAATGGAAATTATTTTTGACTGATGTTGCAGGTAGGTAAATTTCACACACTGAGGACTAAAAATAGGATATTGGATGAGAAATAAGGTGAGGGATCTAAAATATACCATAGATCAAATGGACCTAGTTGATGTCTACAGAACATTCCATCCAACTTCTACACAATACACATTCTTCTCAGCAGCTCATGGAACCTTCTCCAAAATAGATCATATCCTAGGGCACAAAGCAAGCCTCAGCAAATATAAGAAAATAGAAATTATACCATGCATTCTATCTGATCACAATGCAATAAAACTAGATCTCAACAACAAAAATAAAGACAAAAAACATGCAGACAGCTGGAAACTGAATAACTTATTGCTTAATGAACAGTGGGTCATTGATGAAATAAAAGAGGAAATTAAAAAGTTCCTGGAAGTCAATGAAAATGAAAACACAACCTACCAGAACCTATGGGACACAGCAAAGGCAGTCCTGAGAGGAAAGTTTATAGCCATGAGTGCATATATTAAAAAGACTGAAAGATCCCAAATCAATGGCCTAATGATACATCTCAAACTCCTAGAAAAACAAGAACAAGCAAATCCCAAAACAAATAGGAGAGAAATAATAAAAATAAGAGCTGAAATCAATAAAATAGAAAACAAAAAAAACCATACAAAGAATTAATGAAACAAAAACTTGGTCCTTTGAAAAAATAAACAAGATCAACAGACCTTGGCAAACCTGACTAAAATAAGGACAGAAAAAACCGAAATTAGTAGAATCAGGAATGCAAAAGGGGAAATAACAACAACAAACACCATGGAAGTCCAGGAAATCATCAGAGACTACTTTGAGAACCTATATTCAAATAAATTCAAAAACCTTAAAGAAATGGACAGATTTCTAGATACATATGATCATCCAAAACTGAACCAAGAGGATCTTAATCACCTGAATAGATCTATAACACAAAATGAAATTGAAGCAGCAATCAAGAGTCTCCCGAAAAAGAAAAGTCTAGGACCTGATGGATTCTCTGCTGAATTCTATCAGACCTTTAAAGAAGAACTGATACCAACCCTCCTTAAGTTGTTCCACAAAATAGAAAGGAAGGAAAACTGCCTAACACATTTTATGAAGCCAGTATTACACTTACCCCAAAACCAGGCAAAGACACCTCCAAAAAGGAGAACTATAGGCCAATCTCCTTAATGAACATTGATGCAAAAATCCTCAATAAAATAATGGCAAACCGAATTCAACAACACAACAGAAAGATCATTCACCACGACAAAGTAGGCTTCATCCCAGGAATGCAGGGGTGGTTCAACATATGAAAATCAATAAATGTAATAAACCACATTAACAGAACCAAAGACATAAACCACTTGATCATCTCAATAGATGCAGAAAAAACCTTTGATAAGACCCAACACCGTTTCATGATAAAAGCTCTAAGAAAACTAGGAATAGAAGGAAAGTACCTCAACATTATAAAAGCTATATATGACAAACCTACAGCCAGCATTACACTTAATGGAGAAAAACTGAAAGCATTCCCTCTAAAATCAGGAACTAGATAAGGATGCCCACTATCTCCACTCCTATTCAACATAGTACTGGAATTCTTAACCAGAGCAATTAGGCAAGAAAAAGGAATAAAAGGAATACAAATAGGTAAAGAAGCTGTCAAAATATCCCTAATTGCAGACGATATGATCCTATACCTTAAAGACCCAAAAAACTCTACTCAAAAGCTCCTAGACACCATCAATAGCTATAGCAAGGTAGCAGGATATAAAATCAACACAGAAAAATCATTAACATTTCTATACACTAATAATGAACAAACTGAGAAACAATATATAAAAACAATTCCATTTACAATAGCCTCAAAAAAAAATCAAATACCTAGGTGTAAACCTAACAAAGGATGTGAACGACCTCTACAAGGAAAACTATAAACTTCTGAAGAAAGAGACTGAGGAAGACTATAGAAAGTGGAGAGATCTACCATGCTCATGGATTGGTAGAATCAACATAGTAAAAATGTGTATACTCCCAAAAGTAATCTACATGTTTAATGCAATTCCCATCAAAATTCCAATGACATTCATTAAAGAGATTGAAAAATCTACTGTTAAATTTATATGGAAACACAAGAGACCACGAATAGCCAAGGCAATACTCAGTCAAAAGAACAATGCTGGAGGTATCACGATACCTGACTTCAAACTATATTACAAAGCAACAACAATAAAAACAGCATGGTACTGGCACAGAAACAGACATGACCAGTGGAACAGAGTATAGGACCCAGATATGAGGACACAACTACTATAACCAACTTGTCTTTGACAAAGGCGCTAAAAATATACAATGGAGAAATAGCAGCCTCTTCAACAAAAACTGCTGGGAAAACTGGTTAGCAGTCTGCAAAAAACTGAAACTAGATCCATGTATATCACCCTATATCAATATTAACTCAAAATGGATCAAGGATCTTAATATCAGACCCCAAACTCTAAAGTTGGTACAGGAAAGAGTAGGAAATACTCTGGAATTAATAGGTATAGGCAAGAACATTCTCAATGGAACCCCAACAGCTCAGCAACTAAGAGATAGCATAGATAAATGGGACCTCGTAAGGCTAAAAAGCTTCTGCTCAACAAAAGAAATGGTCTCTAAATTGAAGAGACCACCCACAGAGTGGGAGAAAATATTTGCCAGCTACACACCAGACAAAGGACTGATAACCAGAATATATAGGGAACTTAAAAAACTACGTTCTCCCAAAACTAATGAACCAATAAAGAAATGGGCAAGTGAATTAAACAGAACTTTCTCAAAAGAAGAAATTCAAATGGCCAAAAAACACATGAAAAAATGCTCACCATCTCTAGCAATAAAGGAAATGCAAATTAAAACCACACTAAGATTCCACCTCACCCGTTAGAATAGCCATCATCAGCAACACCACCAACAACGGGTGTTGGCGAGGATGCGGGGAAAAAGGAACCCTCTTACACTGTTGGTGGGAATGTAGACTAGTACAACCACTCTGGAAAACAATTTGGAGGCTACTTAAAAAGCTAAACATTGATCTACCATTTGATCCAGCAATACCACTCTTGGGGATATACCCAAAAGACTGTGACACAGGTTACTCCAGAGGCATCTGCACACCCATGTTTATTGCAGCACTATTCACAATAGCCAAGTTATGGAAACAGCCAAGATGCCCCACTACTGATGAATGGATCAAGAAAATGTGGTATCTATACACAATGGAATTTTATGCAGCCATGAAGAAGAATGAAATGTTATCATTCGCAGCAAATGAATGGAATTGGAGGACATCACTCTGAGTGAGGTTAGCCTGGCCCAAAAGACCAAAAATTGTATGTCCTCCCTCATACTCGGACATTAGTTCAAGGGTAAACACAACAAGGGGATTGGACTTTGATCACATGGTAAAGCAAGAACACACAAGGAAGGTATGAGGATAGGTAAGACACCCAAAAAACTAGATAGCATTCGTTGTCCTCAATGCAGAGAAACTAAAACAGATACTTTAAAGCAACTGAGGCGAATAGGAGATGAGGACCAGGAACTAGAGAAAAGGTTAGATCAAGAAGAATAACCTAGAAGGTAACACACATGCACAGGAAATCAATACAAGTCAACTCCCTGTATAGCTATTTTATCTCAACTAGCAAAAACCCTTGGTCCTTCCTATTATTGCTTACACTCTCTCTTCAACAAAATTAGAGACAAGGGCAGAATAATTTCTGCCGGGTAGCGAGGGGTAAGGGGGCGTAAGGGGTTGTTTAATGGAGTGGGCAGTGGGAAGGGTGGAGAAATGACCCAATCATTGTATGCACACATGAATAAAATAAATTTTTTTTTAAAAAGGCAAGGAAGAAAACTATGCCTTAAACATGAAGTGTTTTGAAAGCAAAGGAAAGAGTTTAGTTCAGTAGACAATAGACAAGTCAAACACAGCACGTCTATAGTAGAAAACTTCACCAAACCCCTTTCCTCTATCTATAGTTTTTACCCCTGGAGTTCACCCTGGTCACTCCTTCTCTCCTCTTTCTCCAAATCCTAGTCAGCTGCATCTCAGAAACAGGTCTCAGCTCACACCAGTCTTTTGTCAGGAGAAGTGTGTGCAGTGGGGCTGGCCCTCATGGAGCCTTCTAGGAAGACCCTGAGAGGTCTCGCTGCCTGCATGCTGGTTCCTCTCCCCCAAGCCATGTCTCTACAAGGTAAATCTGCCTCTTCCCAGCAGAACCCTCCCTGCTGCCTACAGTGTAAAACCAAACTCTTTAGCATGGCTAATGAGGTAATTTATGACCTCACTCTCATATAAATTTTCATTCATTTTCCATTTGTGCTGTTTAACCACAGACTACTCGTTAGGCTGAGAATAGAAAATACTTGGAGAATTTGATCTGGAGTGACTCTTTCCCCTTACAGCTCCTTGTATATGCTATCTTATCACTCATTACAATGCCCTATAGCTGTTAACATACTGGCCTGACAGCTTTACCATGAGTTCAATAACAAAGGGGCCATGCTTGACACATCCTCAAGACCCAGAGCTGGCATAATATAAATAATGAACAAAGGTTGACCAAAAAAAAAAGTACTTCTCACCATATTTGTAGTTTTCTTTAGAAGTATAACTTCACACTCAAAATCAGTAGCCTGGTGACTATTCCTGAGGCTTTGGTCACTGCTGAATCTTTTGTCATTGCATTGTAATTTGTATATTTCATAAATGGCTTGTTAAAAGACCATCTTATATGTGGCTTCCATGATAAAGGTCTCCAAAAGCACCTTTTGAGTGAACAAAGATTGGACATTGGGCATACGTAATTTCTGAAAAGAATCCTCTTGATGGCATTGCCAATACTGTGGGCTTAGGTGGAAAAATAAAGGTTTTTTTTTCTCATATGTTAATCTCTGTTCAGATTGTTGATCATTACCCAGATACTATTAGAAGATACAAGGACGCATACACACACACACACACACACACACACACACACAGAGAGAGAGAGAGAGAGAGAGAGAGAGAGAGAGACAGAGAGAAATAAAGACAGAAGACCCTTTTTCCCTCAGAGAAACCTGAGTAAAACAATTTCCTTCCTCTGGTGTTAAATAAATCCCAATTCTGCTCACAACTGAAGAGGCCAGGATTCTCCTGTTCCATTTTGGAGTGCTCAGAGTATAGTGGCTCTGAGAATAAAATTTGTTACAGTATTTTTCAATAAAGTAAAAGGAACGCCAAACCCATAATTGTTGAAGATACTTTCACAGCCATCATTTACCTGAGTGGTCAGGGACAATATGTGTTCCCTAGGATTACAGTGTTAACACAGGCTAGCACAGAGATGCGTCTCCTTGTCCCCTCCACAAGGACACCGCAAGAGCCTTTGGTGGCATCTACCAAAGACCCTCTAGATGGAAAGAAAATGGCCTTGGAGGAAGACATACCTGAATTCTAACCTGGCTTTGTCCACTTTCTTCCTCTGTGATCTTGGATTTTCACTTAACTTCTTTAAACCTCCATTTTTCTTATCTGTTCAAAAGGGGAAAAAAAGCCTACTGCAGAAGGTTGTTGCAAGGATCAAATAGGACAGTGTCTGTAAAGCTTCTTGCGGAGTGCCTCGCCACCAGTGACTTTGAACAGGGAGGAATCCTCAGAAACATCCTTTTTGTGTGTGTCTGTGTTGATTATTTTTTTTAATTTTTATTTTATTCATATGTGCATACAATGTTTGGGTCATTTCTCCCCCCTGCCCCCTCCCTAAACCCCCCCTTACCCCCAATATCCCTTGCTACCCGGCAGAAACTATTCTGCCCTTGTCTCTAATTTTGTTGTAGAGAGAGTATAAGCAATAATAGGAAGGAACAAGGGGTTTTGCTGGTTGAGATAAGGATAGCTATACAGGGCATTGACTCACATTGATTTCCTGTGCGTGTGTGTTACCTTCTAGGTTAATTCTTTTTGATCTAACCTTTTCTCTAGTTCCTGTTCCCCTTTTCCTATTGGCCTCAGTTGCTTTAAAGTCTCTGCTTTAGTTTCTCTGCATTGAGGGCAACGAATGCTATCTAGTTTTTTGGGTGTCTTACCTCCCTTGTGTGCTCTCGCTTTTATCATGTGATCAAAGTCCAATCCCCTTGTTGTGTTTGCCCTTGATCTAATGTCCACATATGAGGGAGAACATATGATTTTTGGTCTTTTGGGCCAGGCTAACCTCACTCAGAATGATGTCCTCCAATTCCATCCATTTACCAGCGAATGATAACATTTCGTTCTTCTTCATGGCTGCATAAAATTCCATTGTGTATAGATACCACATTTTCTTAATCCATTCGTCAGTAGTGGGGCATCTTGGCTGTTTCCATAACTTGGCTATTGTGAATAGTGCCGCAATAAACATGGGGTGCAGGTGCCTCTGGAGTAACCTGTGTCACAGTCTTTTGGGTATATCCCCAAGAGTGGTATTGCTGGATCAAATGGTAGATCAATGTTTAGCTTTTTAAGTAGCCTCCAAATTTTTTTCCAGAGTGGTTGTACTAGTTTACATTCCCACCAGTGTAAGAGGGTTCCTTTCCCCCCGCCCCACATCCTTGCCAACACCTGTTGTTGGTGGTGTTGCTGATGATGGCTATTCTAACAGGGGTGAGGTGGAATCTTAGCATGGTTTTAATTTGCATTTCCTTTATTGCTAGGGATGGTGAGCATTTTTTCATGTGGTTTTTGGCCATTTGAATTTCTTCTTTTGAGAAAGTTCTGTTTAATTCACTTGCCCATTTCTTTATTGGTTCATTAGTTTTGGGAGAACGTAGTTTTTTAAGTTCCCTATATATTCTGGTTATCAGTCTTTGTCTGATGTGTAGCTGGCAAATATTTTCTCCCTCTCTGTGGGTGTTCTCTTCAGTTTAGAGACCATTTCTTTTGTTGAGCAGAAGCTTTTTAGCCTTATGAGGTCCCATTTATCTATGCTATCTCTTAGTTGCTGTGCTGCTGGGGTTCCATTGAGAAAGTTCTTGCCTATACCTATTAATTCCGGAGTATTTCCTACTCTTTCCTGTACCAACTTTAGAGTTTGGGGTCTGATATTAAGATCCTTGATCCATTTTGAGTTAATCTTGGTATAGTGTGATATACATGGATCTAGTTTCAGTTTTTTGCAGACTGCTAACCAGTTTTCCCAGCAGTTTTTGTTGAAGAGGCTACTATTTCTCCATCGTACATTTTTAGCTCCTTTGTCAAAGACAAGTTGGTTATAGTTGTGTGGCTTCATATCTGGGTCCTCTATTCTGTTCCACTGGTCTTCGTGTCTGTTTTTGTGCCAGTACCATGCTGTTTTTATTGTTATTGCTTTGTAATATAGTTTGAAGTCAGGTATTGTGATACCTCCAGCATTGTTCTTTTGACTGAATATTGCCTTGGCTATTCGTGGCCTCTTGTGCAGAAACATCAAAATAGCTACCTTTAGAAAGTTCCCAACAGACCTTCCAGGGGTAAGAATTCCATCCTTTTCCAACCAGTGCTCAATTCTCCTGAAAGGAAAAAGGTACCAAAAGGCAGAGCTTGATCATATAACAAAATAATTCATCTTTAAATTAGTCACATAAGCCAGGTGAGCTGAGTTGCTCATCCTGGAGTCAGCCAGCCTCTTGCAGCTTGTACTTCGAGAAAGATCTTTGGAAAAACCAGAGCTTACTAATATCTGATCTTAGACAATGCAGTTACGTACAAATAACAATGATCTCTCAAGGTCATTTTCTTTTAGGTAGGTTGCCACATTCATCTCATTCAACAAGAATTCATTGAGCCTGCCTCATATGCCAAATGCTAATACTGGATGCCAAGGCTGCAGTCCTGAATTAATTTCTAAATTTTTGTTGCCCCTGGAATTTTCCACTTCTCAGAAACTTTCCAGGGTTGAGGAATGGGCATATGACTCATCTTAAACTTCTACCTTCACCTTCCAGGCCCTTTTTAGACCTTGAAAGACAGTGTTGGGAAGCATTTTGAGTACCTACTTACTCCATGCTCCGAACTTAGTTCTGGGAATAGTTTTTTCATTGGTCAGGTCCTGTTTCCAAAAACTTAAACCACTGTTCACCAGTGATTCTGAAAAGGGAATGATCTAAGCATTGGGTCACCCCTCACAGCCCTCTTCTGTCTACTTGGAAAAAGAAGTGTGTAAATAGAAGGATTTCTATGTGCTAAGGATTCTGTGTGTGCCTTTGAACTTCAGCCTGATCCTTAAGGTCATGAAGTTCGGCTTGTGAAGGACATATGGAATTTTAAAAAGCAAAGGATTATCCTAGGAAGACCATGGTAATGGCAAAGATAAGCTCCTAGTCATGTAGGTTTGGGGTATTAGCTTTTTAATATTACAGGTGGTGTGTTAGAAAATCTCCCACTCTTAAATTTAAAACTGTGAGAGACCTCTGGTGGCAGAAATAGTTATTCTTACTGCTCCTTTTATTCCGTTTCAAGATTTTGGGTACTCTGTTGCAGTTGGCTATTTGCAGGGGCTGGGAGGAGACTCTGTTGTCCTTTGGGTAGTGTCCCTCCCTCTCAGAGAACTGACCCTAGCGCTCCAGATCCAAATGCTTCCTGGAGTCTAGAATTGTTCTGAGTCTGAACCACTGCAAGTTTTCCTTCCTCTTTTCAGGGCACCTTCTAGAGCTCTGACCATTGCCTGCTGGCCCCATCTAGAACCCTGACCCCAAGTGCATCAAGTGAGCCTAACTGTCACTATGCTAAAGAAATGCACTCCCCAGACATGACATGGTATCTGACATCATGAATTTAGCCTTTGACAATAGGCAGGTGTTGTAATAATGCAAGGAGAATCTATTTGAAAGCACATCTTACTACATTGAGGTTGTTCCCTTGGAAACAGGTTAATATGTTAATCTTTTGCTCTGATCACAAGCAAGCACTAAATAGGAGGAGTTATTGCATCACATGTCCTGATAGTGACAGTCATATACAGTGGATCAACTATAATTCAGTTTCTTACTTTGGGGAAACTGAGGCCCAGAACCTGAACTAAAGTTCCTTGTTTGTTTGTTTGAGTCTGGGCCTCACTATGTTGCCCAGGATGGCCTTAAACTACAGGGCTAAAACAATCTTCCTGATTTCTTGACTCAGTCTCTGGACTAGCTGAGGCTGCAGCTGTGTGCCACTGCACCTGACATGCCCCTTGTGGGTCTTGGTTGTAGATTCAGACTAGAAGAGCCTTGCACTACCTTTTGCAAATAAGTGACCATCTCTACTCAGTTTTTCTTACTTTGATCAGCTTGAGACCCTCCCCAAACCTCTGAATTACCAGTTTAGCCCTCACAGTCACCACTGTACCAGTTAGCCCACATTTTCTGAGTCTTACTTAACTTAATTAGTCTTTAAGTCAAGATTTTAGGAAGCCAGGTGCTGTGGTTCACGCCCGTAATCCTAGCAACTCAGGAGGCAGGGATCAGGAAAATTGTGGTTCAAAGCCAGACCCACACAAATAGTTTGAGAGACCGATCTCGAAAAAACCCTTCACAAAAAAGGGCTGGTGGAGTGGCTCAAGGTGCCCTAAGATCAAAACCGAGTACTGAAAATAAAAAGATTTTAGGAAACATTTTTCTCTAATGTCCTAAGGGAATTTCTCTGAGTTGCATAGGGTATGTTAGGCATAGCAGACCAGGGCTAAAGGACATACACAGGCCAACACACTGGTGAGGGATCTATCACTTTATAACTCTTGTTTAAGGAAAGCAGCGTTCTTGTTAGGATGCAGTGGGTATCTGGCTCTTATTGATTGTGCCGAGCCCACTTTCTTCAAACAAACCTTTATTAGCCTAGAGTAATTTGTAAAATGTTTTGGCCACCAATGAACTCATGGAGTTGTTGTTGTCCTACAGAGAAATTGCTGTGCTAGTACTGATCCTGCCACGTAGGGAGGCTATGACTGAACAGGCTGGCATGTGGACCATGTTCCCTACCTATATTGGCCTAAAGCCTTGGCCCAAGAAAAATCTCCCTCCCCTGACTTACGGGGCCACTCTTCTCTGGACAGCTGCCTGGCTTGGCCAGGTTCCTGGCAGCCAAGATTCAGAGTGGCCTGGACATGTGACATTCCAAACCAACTCTACCCATTAAGAATGCTGTACCAGTCTCGGTGGCCAGCTTGGGGTAGAATTGAGCAACTTTGTTCACCAACCACAACAACATGACAATTTCCGAGTTTGAAAATAGTATCCTCTCATCTGTCACTGTGGTGAGTTCACGCTCTCCAGATGTAGCTGGCATCTCCCCGAAGTGCCTGCCAGGAGGGTTGGGCAGGAGAAGTCAAGCCCTAGGTGTTGACCTGAGGTCCCTCTGTTTCTTTTGGCTGCAGCCTTCTGTTTCTCTTTCTGAGTCAGCATTCTCAGGGTCTTAGAAGAGGGACCATGGTTCATTTCACCTGGCAGTTTTCAGATGTCTCTGAAACTGGAAAGGTGAGTTCATTAAAGAACATGGGTTTTTTTTCCATCATCCCTGCATTGCCTTACCTCCTGTGACTGGCAGAGCTGGGCCAGAGACCAAGCCCTTTTCCTGCCTCCCTCATGTAGGATGTGGTAGACATGGCAGCAGGGCACCAGCATGGAGATATGGGGCCAAGACCAGGAAGGCAAAGGTATCCTGTGAGAGAGGGCTCTATTTGGCACTGACAGTGGAATCTTAGCTTTCTAGCCAGTGCTGTCATCTCAAAGTAATGTTGAGGTTTGGAGAAATTTGACTTAAAGCCATATCACTTTTTTTTTTTCTTTTACAGTGGTCATATTTTGCAGCTCAGATACTGAATACAACTTGTGTTCCAGCCACATGAAAGGCATAGGGTGAAGGGCTTTGCCTGCTGGGAAATGCCATCAGTTGACTCTGTTAGGGCTGGTTTATCCTCAGTAAGCCAAGGACCCAGAATCAGCTGGCCCTGCAGCAAAAGGATGCACCATTGTTTGCATCTCTGAAGAATCTTGTACTGTAACAGTGGAGGGCACAAAGTCTGAGATTTCTTCCTGACCATATGCATGGCTCTCCAAAGGAAAGAGAATTCTTAATCCTTCTTTTCTTTGTGGCAACGCAAAGTCTCTAGATTTTTTGAACATTTGTTAAGAATTTGAAATATCTCAAGGATCACATTTAAGTTCCATTGGAATCAATGATACTTGCGTTCCTTCCTTAATTTCCAGCATTGACTGTCTTCCCCCAGGACTTGAGGTTTGTACTGATGACGCTCACCACCCCCAACACCCATCCATCAGCATGTTCTGAGCATCTTCTCTGTGCCTGACACCATGCTAGCATCCAGCATCCAGTCTTTGACTTTGTATGGGTTTGTTAGCTCATGGGTATTATGCTCTCTGAGCTCACTAACTCTTTTGAAAGACTTAAGTTAGCTTTTGAGCATGCTGTAATCTAGAGGGGGAGGGTGGAAGACAGAGTGAGAGAGATAAGAGACAGACAGTAAAAGTGTGGGAACTTGAGCCCACCACGCTCAGTAGCACTCCCTGTTTCCTTCTTGTTCATAGCCACATTCCTCAGTCGTCTAAAATCAGTCTTCATTTGTCACCTTCCACTCAGCTCTTAACTCAGTCCCAATTGGATTCAGCCCTCATCTCCTTGACTTTTCAGCCTCAGTGGACTCTGCTGGCCATGTCCTCCTCAAAATGTTTTCCCCTTTTCAGTTTCCTTTGTGGCATCTGCCTCTTGTAAGTCAGTCTCCCAGGGTTGGAGTTGCTCAGGGTTGGCCCTGACCCCTTCTCACCCCATCCTCTTTGGGTCTTCCTCCATGCCTAGAGTTTCAGCTGTTCCTCCTGCTGCTCATCTGCTTACAATTGCTCCTGAGCTCCCTGAAGCCACTCGAAAGCAAGTCACTCAGTCTCCATATATCCCAAGCTGAGCTCATGTTCTTCCTCCCAGCATGGCACTCTTCCCATTGTCCTTGTCTCCCCGTTTCGATCGCTCATGTAAGTCAGAAGCCCAGGAATTACCCTGTATCTTCCTCTCCCCAGCTGCTCCATCCTCTCCACAGCTAGGACTCATCTACTGACTTTTCCTACTTCTCTAAGGTTTGTCATTTCTTCATCTCTCCTCCCACAATCCTAGTCTGTCTGCTGTGCACACTGCAGTTGAGGAAACCAAAATTCTGCTCAGGTGCTGCATCTTTTAGAAGCTATGAGGGTTTTGAAATGGCTAGAACCTAGAGAAACTAGAGAAACAGTTGCAGGTGAAAAGAGTTTAGACAGACTGTCTCAGCCACGTTGTAGTTGTACAAAAAGTTATACATAGAGGTTGAATTTCTGATGACATGGAGCCTTAAAGAATCTTAAGCAAAAGTGTAGCATTGTATGGTTCACATTTTAGAAAAATGGCTGAACAGACCACAGAGAAACTAACTGATTCAGAGGCAGGAGCAGACAGAGTGGGAACTGGGCCAAGAGATAATAATGACTGGTCTCTACTGGAGAAGTGATACTACATAGTGGTTTGGAGTATAGACTCCTGACTCAAACAAATGTGGTTCAAATTCCTGCCACCGCCTGCTGTGTAATTTTGGCTAACTTACTTGGCCTCTCTGTGCCTCATTTTCTATATCTACAAAATTAAGATAATAATTATATCCATTGGACTACTGGGGAGGACAATGGTAGTGTGTATAAAGTACCTAGAGCAAAGCCTGGTTGTGTTAGACAGCTTTCCACCACTGTGACAAAATACCTGAGAAAGTCAACTTAAGAGAAGGAAAGGTTTATTTTGGCTCACAGTTTCAGGAGTTTCAGTCCCTGTTCACTTGGCTATGTTGTTTTGGAGAGGCAGCACATCAGTAGGGTGAGTGTAATGGAGCATAGCTACTCACCTCCTGGCAGATGGGAAGCAGAGAGAGGGGGAGAGGAAGGAGGGAAGGAGCTGGGTCCCAACAGCCCCTTCAAAGGCACATCCCCAGTGACCTCTCTTCCTTTCACTAGGCCACACCTCCTAAGTTTCCACAACCTCCCAATAGTGCCACCCTGGTTACCAAGCCTTCAACAGGTGGACTGTTTGGGGGTATTCCATATCCAAACTGTAGCAGGAGTCGATTATAATTATTATACAAAATGTTGTTAGATGAAGAGATTTTAGTGGCTTGATGTCAAAGTAGAATCTGAGTTCCTTTGAGGTAGTAAACATCAAAGTTAACTGTACATGTCTCTTTTGCACATTTGCAAAGAATTCCCAAATCCTATAAGTTATCAGATGTTACCCCATGTTTACTGGTTAGGGTACTGGACTCCTGCCCAGAGCCACAGGCAGTTGGGTAAGATTGCCTAGCAGCTCCATTCAGCAAGCACTCCCTAGCCGAGCAGCCCCAGAGGCTTCAGGGGAGAGTGGCAGGCAAGGGCAGCATGGAGCAGGGGATACTCCCCAGTGCTAGTGAGCCTGAGGTAGGTTTAAACCAGGCACTCCCTTGTGGGAGGAACTGCTCTGAGCTGGCAGGTTCTCCATTTGGCGCAGTAATATTGTGTTTACAGGCTCAGAAAACATGTGGTGAGAACTGAACTTTGCCAGGGAACTTCAGTCCTACCCCTGGAGGTTTATCTAGTTGCTGCTGAGACCCTGGTGAGAGAGCTGGGAATATGTACCATGCATTTCAGAAATCCCTGTGCTTTATTCTTTCTGGAACTAAGGCCCATGTCAGGGAAAGGTAAAATAGAGGGTTGGCACATGCCCACAGGGACCAGACATCCTGAGAACACCAGGCAGCTCAGGCCAGGCAGGGACACTTGAGGACACTAGAGGGTCTGTTATGTAACTCCAGCCTGCTTGTCAACAGAGAACCAGGAATAGCTGGTCTCAGGAGGGATTTCCCCTTCCTGTTCAAAGTCCCCTTGGAAGTGTGGCTGTGTGTGTCTGACCACAGAAAGTCAGCCCATCTCTGGCTCTCAAGCTCTGGTGAGGACTGCATGCAAGCTGGTGTCAGAATGCTCAGGATGTCTGTGTGGCTAGGCCCTGCTGTGTCTCCCTCCCACAGGTGCATAGTGAAGAGCTGTGGGTCCTGGCTCAATGATTGCAGGGCCCTGGAACCACACAGACACTGTGACTTGAAGCACATAAAGCTGTGGTATTGGTTTCCTCTCATGACAATTGTTGGATAGTTCCAGAAATTTAGCCCAAGGTTTCACCCAGATATATCTAGAACACATGTGAGACTTGGGTGACGGGAAGTGACCCCAGATGGGCCAAGGCCTCCAACACATACCCCTTCTGTGTCTTTAACCACTTCCTGTTTACATGGCTCCCTGTTCTGAGACGAAGGGAGGAGTATGGAGCAGGCAGAGTACCATGGCAGAGAGAGATGCTGCTGCAGAGTGTGAGAGAAGGGTGTGTGGGAGAGGAAGGGGCTCCTTAGGGCTGGGCTGTAAGGAGAGAGAAGCACCCATGGAAGAGGAGGCAGTGAGTGTGTATGCTTGGGGAAAGGAGGAGACAGAATCGGGAGAAGGTGAAGTGCCCTTCCTGCTAAGGAGGGGAGCCACCTCTTCCCTCTTCAGCCCGCCTCTAGCCAGAATGGCCCTCCAGAGGGGATGGAAGCCCATGCTGAGGAAAGCCACAGTGCATTACAGAGCTAGATGGGAACTGTCTTGAACCAGCTGTGGAGAGATGGTTTATACTCCAAGGGTCTGGCATCTGCCTTGTTGTGACCCCTTTGCTTCTGAGCTAAGGATGGGAAGAACAGAACTACTCTCAGTTCTGCCCTTGCCAAGATAGCTCCTTTCTTCCTCTAGGCCCACTGCCCTTCAGCCAGTTTTCTGTGGTCACCAGGGCTACCTCAGGCCTCTGCAGACCTACTTGGCCTCAAACGTAGGGGTGAGGTAGAATGGTGGCTTCCTTCCTGGACCTGCTTGTCCTGAGACTGGTTGTCCCTGAGAGCATGGGTTGGGGGCTGGGGGAGCTGGGGGTTTATCCCTGTACCATCACCAGTGCCTCCTAACTCTTCAACAATGCCTTCAGCCCTTAGTCTTCTATCCCTTTGATTCCCTTCCCACTGTGAAGTAGTGTCATTCCATTGTTGCTGTCACTTACCTCCTGGTGACCCCTGCGTTACTCAGAGCCCTCTATACTTGCCTCATCCCCTCCCTCTGTCAAGAGCCTCACTGTTGTAGATACCCTGCATGTCTCTGTGGACAGTGTTCTCTTGAGTTCCTTGAGTGCTTGGTTCCAGTAACATTCACAGCGATTCTAGCTCCCATTTCTAGGGTGGGACCCAGAGATGATGTTAGGACTTTACTTACAAAAGCACCAGTATTTTTGAGGACATTGCCACAAACAAAGGATTATATCTTCATTGGCAGGAAAGGAAATGGACCATCAGAGAGGTTTAGGGACTTCCCCAAGGTCACATATTGAATGGGGGCGGAAGATTTGAACTTGACTCCAGCCTGAGCCACTTAGCTTCCAATGAACGGATCACCATGTTACACCAAGTTCCTCTACTCTGGGCACATAGTCCTCCAGCATCTCACTGAGGTACAGCCTCGCCGTCAACTCATCTCCTCTCCTGCTAACCTCTGCTCCAATCTTTTCAGAGCTTGCCATTCGCTTCAGCCCTCCATCTCTCCCTGAACTTTCTTCTGAATCTTTCTCTTTCATCTGAAGAATGGTTTAATATATCCCACCTGCAAAATCCCCATTCTCCTTCGTCCCCATCCCCTCCTGTCCCAGATTGCCTCTGGGTGATGCCTACTCCTACTGTTGACTCTGGCTCACTTCATGAGGACAGACTGGACTCTGTCCTCATTCTCTACCAGCACTCCTCTCCAGTCCATGGCAAAACTTGTAACCACTGCCCTTGACCGCCACAAAGAACTGATGTTAGGTTTCCTCACTGCCCTTGACCTCCACAAAGTACCAATGCTAAGTTTCCTCTCACTGACTCCTTTGACTTCCAGGCCACTCTTTCCCCTTCTCCAGCCTAGACCGCCCTCTGAATAGCCAGCATTCTGTCGTAGGAAAGGAGGCAAGGCAGCTTGGTTCACAGCCCACACAAGCACTGTTTTGCTGATGGAGAGCTGTTGAAGTCTGTAGAGCTGAAATTTTGTATAAATAGGCACATTTACAACGTCCTGTCCATTTAGCTTTCAATCATTCTAACAAAGGTAGGACTAATAACTTGCACATGTAGCAGTTCACAGCACACACAGTACTTTAGCAGGCCTTTCAGTATTCTTGTCGGTGTGTGATGAAAATACTTTCATGTCTGTATGATATTAAATGAGCATCATTAAATTCAACTCACTTTGCCCAGGATGCATTATCAGTTAGCTTGGCTTTGATGAGGAGTCCTTGCTTAGGTGCTTTGGGCATTTGTCAGTCCCCATGATTGATGATTGATGGGTTCTTGATCCTCAGAACAGGATCAAATGACCCTGGTTGTTTTGATATATGTGTTCCTACTAAGGCATTAGGAGAGGTCAGGGTTGAGCAGAAGATGTGGGCAATCTCATTGTGCAGACTGAGTCCTGACTACAGGATCTGAAATATGTGGATAGGACACAAGTAACCAGACACTTTCTAAAGGAGACTTGGGGGCTTCAAACCAAGATGGCACATAGTTAACTGTGTGCTAGCTGCCACCAGTTGGTACAGTCTACTTGGGGTACTGTGTTAAGGACTATGAAACTCGGCCCAGCCTCCTTGGAAAGGAAGATTATTAGTAGACAATAGTGTCAGCCATGAGTATAAAGGAGGAGGACATGGTATGTGCACATCTTTGCCATAGCTGCTTTAAGATTTTTTTGGGAAATTTTCATAATAATTTGGGGGGGTGTCCCAAAAGTGAACCATTTTAATTTATGTTCTTTCTTTCTTTTTGTGGTATTGGGGTTTGAACTCAGGACTTCATCCTTTTTGGCAGGTGCTCTACCACTTGAGCCACACCCCAAGCCCTAACACAGGTTCTTGACCAGTGTGGTTCCTGGGGCCGGAGAGTGAAGGAGTTTTGTAGATTGGATCCATTTCATCTGTGAAAACTTCCTGTGAGGGGTTACCACTGCCCAAACTGGTGTTGGTCACACACTGGCAGAAAGAGTACAATCCTCAATCCCAGGCACAAGTGCATGACCTTGTGTAGCCTACTTCCCCTACTCCACCATCATGTAGACCTTGGGCAGCAGGGTGTTGCACTGTCCGGTGATACCCGTGTCACATGTCAGCTCCTGCTCAGCACAAGCTGCATTCTTCATTCTCTTCCTGACCTTCCTGGCATTCATCCCCTCCCAGAGGCCTTGCCATGTGCCTCAGTACTGCCTGTGAAATGTGCTGTGACTTAGAGTCACTTGGATAAGTGGAGAGGTTGTCCTGCTCAGGAGGTCTGGGAAGCATGGCCACTCCAGATGGTCTCCCTGTCCCCTGCAGGTCATGGGCAGTACAGAGCACAGAGTCAGGAAGTCAGGTGGCCAGTGAAGAGGCTCTCTGGAGTTAGGTCCTAACCTCTATTGTGGTCACAGTCACTTGATGTCACAGGGAGGTTCTGGGATCCAATGCCAGGATAACTGATTCAGATATGGAGGTAAAATGCAAGGCCTTCCACCTCCAGCCACTCCCCAGCCTGGCCTTGGGTGTGTGCTCAGTAAATGCAGACTCTTGGTTTTATTGATGATACCATCCTAAGCAAAATGGCATTAGGAAGATACGTTGGAAAAATAATACAAAATAGATTTTTAAAAAATTAAGACATTTAGCTGTGCCTGGTGATACATGTCTATAATCCCAGCACTGGGGTAAGAAGTTAAGGCAGGAAGATCACAAGTTTGAGGCTAGCCTGGGCTGTATGGTGAGACTGTTTGAAAAAAAAAAAAAAAAAAGAGGGATTTGTAGTACTGCACTCCACCTTAGATAGTTCTGCAAATTGAGAATCCATTGTCAGGTCTCTGGTCCCTGGGAAGATGGCAGCATCTTGCTTTTCACCATCCAATTACACTCACACTCCAACAAGCACAACACTCTTTTACATACACAGTCCTCCAAGCTGTGATGCCCCTGCCCTGGACACTGGCAGAACCTCAAGGTTATGCCCCTTCTCCAGGGAGACCTGGCCTACCCCCAATAGGTTCTCATGATGTCGGGGTCTGCTCTGGGAGGCAGCAGAGCCTGGAGTTCAGTCCATGGACCTCGGGTCTGATTCTACTGCAGCTGGCTGTATGACATTCAACAAACCACTTCATCTTGCTGTGTCTGTTTCATCCCTCAAAAGATGAGGATAAGAATAAGAATGCTCACCTTACAGTCACTGTGACAACAAATTTAAAGCACAACATGCAATGCCTGATGTGAGTACACAGAGCACTAGTCATGGCTGTGGCTACTCCCAACCCACCCGCAGCCCTCCACTCCCGCTGCTGGGGTGGTGGAGTCCCAGAGCCAGAAGTCAGCACTTCCCTAGGACTGAGGGAGGACAGCTGTGCTAGTTTTTGGTTGTGCCTGTAACAAATTACCACACAGTCAGTGACTTCGAGCAACATGGATTTGTTCTCATCTAGCCCCAGGGGTCAGAAGTTTGAATTCATTTTCCCTGGACTGAAGTCGAGGTGTCTGCAGGCTGTGCTCCCTTCTGCAGACTCTGGAGAAAATGCGCTCCTTATTTTTCCAGCTTCTAGGGCTGCATTCCTTGCGTTCCTTGGCTCACAGCCTTGTCCTCCATCTTCAAGGCCAGCACAGAGCCTCTTGCTTCTTTTGCCCCACAGCCACCGTTTGTAGTCACACCCACTTCTCTCCCTTTTCTAAGACACTTGTAACTGCTTTTAGGCCCCACCTGGACCAGGGGGCACCTGTTTATCTAAAAATCCTTACCAAAATCTCTGCAGTTCTTCCTTGGAACATTCACAGGTGATAGAGATTAGGATGTGAATATATTTGGAGAGCATTATTTATACAACTGAGTCAGGAAGCTTTTGTGTCATGACTTAATCAAGTTCTAGACCAACTTAGAGCAATAGCCCAAGACCTGGCAAGCTCTGAGGGCAAAGTTAGTGTTTCAATCTTTGTAGGATCCCCAAAGTGGGTGCAAGATGGGCCCTGGGAGGTATGTGTTTGTGTATGTATTTAGGCCCTGATGTGCCCTATGTGTCCTTTTAGGCCATGGTGAGTGTCACTGTGGAGAATGCAAGTGCCACCCAGGTTACATCGGGGACAACTGTAACTGCTCAACAGACATCAGCACATGTCGGGCCAAGGATGGGCAGATCTGCAGTGACCGTGGGCATTGCATCTGTGGGCAGTGTCAGTGTACAGAGCCCGGAGCCTTTGGGGAGACCTGTGAGAAGTGCCCAACCTGCCCAGATGCTTGCAGCACCAAGAGGTAAGGGCTACCTGTTGCTCTCACTCCAGGCCTGTCTGCCAGCCAGGCAGCACTAAGGCCCACCAGGCTCCATTCCCCACTGCCAACCTCCCACCTACCCTACCTTGCTTCAGAGCAAAACGCTAACGTCATTAAAGTGCTGGCTTCGAACTTCTGAGTGTGAGCGGGGAGGGTTGTAAGAAACCTAAACACAGAACACAAAAAGACGAGTAGTAGTCTATTCTAAGCAACTTTAGAAATTATAGGATTATTGAACTAAATGAAGTTAACCCGGTGGGCTGGGGCTGCAGCTCAGTGGCCTTGCATGCACAAGGTCCTGGGTGGCTGGTACCAGACATGCTGTCTTCTCAGAGCCCTGAGTGTGCTGTTGTGTGTTTTCAAATGGGAATGTGGCATGCATCATTTTCCAAATTAATTTGACCCTCCCATTCACATCTCCTTAACAGTGTTTCATAGAACACCAGTATAGGAACTGCTGCTTTAAACAAAACGTAGTCAGAAAGCAAATGGGATAGAAAGGCACCTGACCTAGATAAGGCATGCCCGAAGCAAGCACAGTGGCATTCAGATTTTCTGCTCCATTTGTGCTGATAATGGAGCCCAGCTCTGCACTCCCCCTGAATGCAGAGATAATTGTCACTGGCCCATCTGGGAGTCTCTGTGCTGACCACCCCCAGCTTTGCTCTTCACACCACAAAAAAACAAGGGAAAGCGAGTGGCAGGAGTCAAGTCATGGTATGGCCTGGAACTAAAGAGTGTCATTGGCTCTTACAACTTGCTGGAGAAACAGCTGTGTCATCACAGGCACTGAGGAGCCCGGCGGGTGTGAGGGAAGCCAGGCACAGATGACAGAGCCCAGTAACAGTACGGGCTGCATTACTCTTTGGCTGGGGAGCACAGTGTGCGATTCTCTTTCAGCAGATTTCCCCTCCAAATGTCTGGCCCAGGCTGATAATGAAATGAGTTCATGCTCCCCAAGCTGGCAGTGGCTGCTTTTCTGTCCGTGCTCAGGAATGTTCTGTGCGGCAGAACCCTCAATTGGCCATGTGCCACAGATAATCCAGGCATGGATAATTGAAGCTGGCTGCTGATGGAGAGACACGATAGACAAGACCAGGTTTTATTTTATTTAGTTGGAGGAGATTGGGGAGAAAAAAGGGGAAAGAAGACAGATCTCTTGGGACCTGCTAAGAGTGGAGAAACAATGAGGTCCAAATAGAAACAGCCCTGTGAGGAGGAGATCGTGGCCCTAGAGCCAGAGGCTGAATAGCTTTGCCCATGTGAGCCAGAATTACAGCTATTGTCAGCAAGCTCTGCCCAAAGGAGCTTCCCTCCCCACCCCCACCTCCCACCAGCAGAATCTGCGGGGCACTTGAGGTTCAGGGGGAGTGGGGCCCAGCTATAAAAGAAGCTGAAGCCTAGGTCTGTCTCCCCATGGAGCCCCAGGGCAAGGCAGGATTGGCTTCAGGCAGTTAAGAGCCCACAGGGGAAAACAACTCTGCTTTAAATGTTCGCAGCATTTATTTCCTAGAAGACACAGACCTGATCATTTATGATCCATTATCCAATACTCAAGGAGCAAGGACAGCACAGAGATAAGGAGCATCACTAGTCCTTATCTGTCTTCCGGCCACACTGACCCTCTGTCTCTATTACAGTGTAGTTGAAGCTTTTTTTAAAAAACAAAAAAAGTCCTTTTGACAATGAATTATCAGGCCACTTTTTACTTGCTGCCTTGCTGAGAGTCACCAAGTTTTTAATGTCCTACGTCCTTTTTTTCCTGAGGTCTCAGAGCAACCAATTTCCATTTTCTACAACTAACCAAAAATACCCTTCACTTTGGGTGAGAGCGCATGCTTGGTCCCAGCTGATTTCAGTTAATAGGCTCTGAGCAAAGTCTCTCTCAGTGACTTGGCTTTTTATTTTTTTTAAAAAGGAAGGACTTACTTAATTCATGACTATAGTGCATTCTAAGTTTCGACCAGTACTTGGAGCGTACAAGTTAGACTGGCATTTCCTGGAAGTGGCCTGGAGCTGGATAATGTAGCAGGCATCAGATGGAGCTCAGTGGATTCCAGCCTGCCTGGAAGCTGCCGTCCTTTTGCTGTGTGTTTATCCAGGAGGCTAGCAGAGGGGCCAGCAGGGTCAGCATGAATGACTAGTGCTAGAGCTATCAGTCTCTGGCCCCGAGCCACACTTAGCTGCCTGTCCTCTGAGGTTCAGACTGTTAGAGGAAATGTAAGCCTTACCAACTCACTTTTTTTTTTTGGTGTGCTGGGGTTTGAACTCAGGGCTTTGTGCTTGCTAGGCAGGCACTTTACTACCTGAACCACACCTACAGCCTCCTTACCAGTTCATTTCTAACTCCAGAATGTTTCCATGAAGTTCACCACGCAGAGCGGGATTTTGTGGCCAATTCTGGGATAGTTGAATTCCTAAGCATATCAGCAGCCTCTTAAGAAAGTTTTGTCCTCTTTCTCTTCATGTCTACTCACTCACCCAATCCTTTTTAATGGCCAGAAAGTGGAGGAGAGGCTTGTCTAGGAGGCAGGACACCTGGGTACAGGACTACTCTGCCAGTGATTTCTCTTGGGCCTCATTGTTCTTTCTTTCTTTTAATTTTATTTTCTCATTTTTACATTTACTTACATGTGTATACATTATTTGGGGCCTCACTTTTCTCTTCTGAAAAGCAAAGGTCTCCTACTCAGTGATCTCCAAGCTCCTTCCTGTTCTGATATTCCACTTCACAGCTCCAGTCCCAGCAACATTTTAGTAACTGGCCTCTTGATCCCCAGGAACTAAAAAAACAGATAATGAAGATCACACATTGTGTGTACACATCCCTCTACATCTTGCCAGACAGCTTTCCAGACACACAGTCCTTTTAGTCCCCACAGGCCTGTGGAGTAGGGCAGCTACTGAGGTTCTGCGAGATTCTGCACTCTGGGGCCTGGGCACAGCCCAGTGACCCTGCCAACACACCACATTCTGGAACACTAACCCAGCTTCCTAGGGTTCTATGCTAGGATTCAAGCCCTTGTGACCACCAAGCACCACTGCATCACAGTCCTGAGAGTCACCCATCAGCTGGGCTGTTTGGCCTGACCCCCTCTTCCCTGGAGTGTACTTCTCCCCATTCTGTGTGTGCTCAGCACCACCCCTTGTCCACCCCAGGAGGCAAGAAAACCCCTCACCCCCACAACAAGCTTTACGGTTTTTAGCCGAAGCCTAGCTTCGCCCTCATCTCCAGGAGTCTTGCTTTCCTTGATATGACCTCTGATGGAGAGAGAATGTCTGGAACTGGGTTTGACAATGTCAGGTGCAATAACTACTTAACTGAGCTTGTAATTAAGCTTCTTCACATGCTATCTGATTTAAGCTGTCAGCCTGAGGTGGCTGACAGCTTTCTAGAGAAGGCCCCTGTTAAAAAATTCACCAAACTCTTGTGTAGACCAATTACCAGGTTAGTGGCCAGCAGAGCCCTTGGAGAACCTGGCAGGTGAGCTCTGGGAGGGAGATGGGGGCTAGAGTCCAACATACTCCAGGACAGTGGTTCTCAGCCCTAGTGCACCAGAATCACCAGGAGGCCCCTCCTCAGAGGCTCAGCTCTGTGGGTGTGGTTGGGCCCAGGCGTTGGGGTTCACCTCCCCCATTACAAAACCCCCTGGAGAAACTGTTCGGGAGGCTGTAAAGTCCCTCCCGGAGGGACTCGTGTGGGGATTGTGGAATTGGGGCAGCACAGGAGTATCAAGTACTGGCCCCAGGAGTGTGAGGGTCCCTCTAGGGACCAGGGATAATTTTTATCCCCCAGAAACCTCTTGCTTGGAGCCAGATCCTCAGCCAGATGTTGGATGTAGCAGAGTGTAGGTGGACTTGGTTTGGTTCCTGGTGTCAGAATTTGAAAGACCTATGACATGTATACCAGATGTGCCTGTAAATTCACACATAGCCTCTGAGAATCCTGGGGCTTCCCAATGACAGCAGCAAGAAGGCAGAGCAGAAAGTCCCTGAGGCTAGACATAGGGAGACGGAGCACCTAAACCTTCAGGGACCTACCTACACTATTGGGAGCTCAGTTATGTGTATGGGATATTTTGTGGCATATAACAGCCATGTTTATTTCCTCTTTTCCAAAGAGAATGTGTCGAGTGCTTGCTGCTTCACTCAGGGAAACCTGACAACCAGACCTGTCACCACCTGTGCAAGGACGAGGTGATCACGTGGGTGGACACCATTGGTGAGCATCCAGAGCTGCCTTTGGCAGCCAGCCCTGTGGACTGTGGCAGATACCTCAGGGTCTCCTCCTCCCTAGGGAACAGTGTGGATTTAGCCTCAAGTTAGGAAGCACAGCCTAGGCTCTCTGGCTGGGACTCTGGGATGGGTCCCTCAGACAGTGCTGGCAGGAGTGTAAAGTGATGCACGTGCTCTGGAAATCAGTTTGGCAACTTCCCCAAAAGGTACACATAGAGTCACTGCACAGTCCTGCAAATCCATTCCAGGTATATGCCCAAAATGTCTACACCTTGGTCATAATAGGTGTCGGTCAACTGATAAACAGTAGACACTGGCATAGCATACATGGAATGTTATTGAACTATTAAAAAGAGTGAAGTGCTGACACATGTGACATGTATGAGTCTCCAAAACATTGCCCTAAGTGAAAGAAGTCAGACAGAAAAGAACATAAGTTATGTGATCCTTTTGTTATAAGATGTCGCTGAGGCGGGGGAGGGGTGGGGGGGAGGGGTGGGGGCAGGGAAACAGGAGAGTGGTTGTACAACACTGTGAATTTACTAAACTGACTCTGCATTTTAAAGTTGTGGGGGGAAAAAATCTGTACATGGAAAGGGAATGTGCATCCAAGGGTGCCCTTGCTGGCAGGCATGGCCTCTGCCTTGACCTCCAGCTTCTGCACCTCCTGGCCTTGGCTCTTGTCTGTCTTGGACCTCACTCACCTCTTTTATAGACTTCCGGTTCACTCCTCCATGGTTTTGACTGCTTGACTACGTCATGGGTCTGGAGTAGGTTGAGTTCTATATTTATCCCTCATGTACTCAATGAGCACTAGTATGTGCCAAGCCCTGTGTGATTCCCTGGGGAGACTGTGAGGACTCACCACAGTCCCTCACATGCCATCTTCCTGCCTCTGTTCTCTCTTGCTACCTAGGGCCTGGCTTACAACAAGTTTTATCTGCAGACCTGGGCCAGTTTCCTCGCTAATGAGACACATGTGGTCAGGAAAGAGGAGAGGCTGCTTTCCTGTGTCCCACAAACTGATTCTTTTGGTCTGTGCACAGCTGCTTCCCAATCCAGCCCTCTGAGGGGACTCAGCAGAGAAAGTACATGCCTAACTCATCATTTACCCTTTTCCTTCCTTCTAGGCTTTAAAAAATACCCACTCACCTAGCTTGATGATGGAGCTAAGAGAAAAAGTCTAGGCCTTCATGTTTGCTAACTGCATCTTAATCTTCCTCACTTTAATCTGCCTCCAGATTAAAACTCCTTTGATCAACCAGGTTAAAAAGGAAACTGACCTGCCATTGCCACCTGGCTTCCTTTTTGTTTGCATCCCTCTTCACCCTTTTCTTCTGGTTCCCATCCCTCCTCTACATCAGTCTTAAAACTCTCTTCCAGGGATGAGTGAAACAGTGACTGGACAGGGGACAGTGACAATGTTCCCTCAGGTCAAAGGCAGTGTGGGGGCAGGGTAGGGCTGAGGCTGCTAAGGAAGGGGCTTGCTAGCATCCAGGAGAGGGGCCTATGTGCAGAACTGGGTCAGAGAATGTCCTGATGGTCATCACCAACTCACTTAATCTCAGTGTGCACCAGCCTGTCACCCACATGTCCTTCTTACCCCAAGCTTCTTACATCTCAGGGAAGAGCTGCCTCTGTAGCCTCCTCTCAGCCCTGAGTGGACTGAACTATTTCTCAAGTATGGACTGTCACTTAGATGTCGGTGGGGATAGGGGTGGGTCAGGGTGGTCTTTTATTTCTTTAATTTCCACCCAATTCTATCCACTCATTCCTATCCCCAACCATTAAAGGCTTCTTTTATTTCATGTTGCCCCCAACAAACACTTCAGAGGGTTGAAGATCTCTGATGTGGTCCATGTGTCCCCAAAGCAATAGTCTTAGCTCTGGGCCTGCAATCTTGATGTGAGAAACCTGAGCTCATTTTATAAGTTTGTGTTTTTGTTTTTGTTTTGGCAGTACTGGGGCGAAACTCAGGGCCTCTCCCTTGCTAGGCAGCGCTTTTACCACTTGAGCCACTCCACCAGCTCTTTAAGCCTCTCTGCCTCCCACCCTTCTCTGAGGTGCTCGGCTCCTGCCTCAACCATCAGCAGCTCTGGTGTTGTCCAGAGACGTTCAGAATATTTCTTCTTGCTTTTCTTCTAGTCAAAGATGACCAGGAGGCTGTGCTTTGCTTCTACAAAACTGCCAAGGATTGTGTCATGATGTTCACCTATGCGGAGCTGCCCAATGGGAGGTCCAACCTGACAGTCCTCAGGGAGCCAGGTGAGAGGGAGCCCCAAGGGGCACAGCCCAGCCCTAGTTCCGGTTTTCACCATTCTCTGCTCACCATCCTTTTCAAATCCCAGAGAGGAAGGATACAATTCAATTCCTTGTGAAGATCAGGCTCTAAGGCCACCCCTGCTCAACACACACACACATACTCACTCACTCACTCTCTCTCTCTCTCTCTCTCTCTCTCTCTCTCTCTCTCTCTCTCTCTCTCTCTCTCTCTCTCGGACTTAGAAGACAGATGGTCATATGGCTGGGGCCCATTGATGAGGCAATGGCTAAGGCCTGGCTAGGGCAATGGAACTGTCGGAGGACAGGGCCTAAGCCTCGGGGTGTGTGTTGGAGGAAACAGAACTTGGCTTGCAAGATCCTGGAAGGGGCTTGGAAGGTGGAGTCCCTGTGCTCTGCAGGAAGAGTACAGGGTGGCTGAACCTGCAGAGCTGGGGCATTGCTTCAGTTGGGAGCATCCAGGAACACACAGCTTCGCTGGCTGCTGCTGCTTCCCAGGGCAGGTTCCAAGGAAGTCAGATGGAGTGCTGGGTGCAGCATACTGCCTGTTGCCGTGCTCCATGTCCCCAGCCTTTGAGGAAGCTAAACTTTCCTCTGAACTCTGACAATTCTGCCTGTGTTCTCACCCAGGGACTAACAGCCTTTGCCTTGGAGTAATTGAAATGTCTAGATCAGATCTTTTTGGAGGCAGGGAGAGAGCAGAAAAAGATTTGCTATCTCCAATTTACAGCATTGCAGCCTCTGATTCCAAAGGGAACTGTGCCGTTTGTGCGGGGGCCCCAACGCTTGCCTGGAGCAGTATGGCTTTGTCTGTAAGGCTGTCTTTGCGCTTTTCTCTGAAAATGAGCACATTTGTTCCAAGGGACTCCACATTAAGGGCAGAGAAATGTTGGCTGGTCTCCAGCCCAGCCCTTTCACAAGTGGTTCATGCTAACTCCTATCTTCCCCATCTGTCCCAGAAGCCATCAACATGAAAGCTGAGCCATGGTCCAGCATCCTGCACTGGAGCCAGCCAGGCTGGGGCAAGGAGACATCCTTCAGGGGAAGCACAGCCATTCACCAGGGCTCTCATCTAGACTTTGCTATCCTTTGGCTACGTGACCTTAGAGCAGTCACCATTCCTCTTCTACTGCCTGCACATTGGGGAAGTCTACACCTACCTGCCCCTCCAGTCTCACAAAGACAATGTGGGGATCTAAGAGAAAAACAGAGGGGAAGGTGTCTGGGAGAGGTGACCTTTCATCTTAGATGTGCTTGAGGCAGGGCAGTGGGTGGGGGGATGTGCAGGATGCTCGTGGCTTTGCCCACCATGCCTCTCGGTCCCCTCCAGAGTGTGGAGCCGCCCCCAATGCCATGACCATCCTGCTGGCTGTGGTTGGCAGCATCCTGCTGATTGGAATTGCACTCCTGGCCATCTGGAAGCTGCTTGTCACCATCCATGACCGCAGAGAATTTGCAAAGTTCCAGAGTGAACGCTCTAGGGCCCGCTACGAAATGGTGAGTCAGAGGGCCATGGGCAGAGAAGAGACTTTAGCCCAGAGGCATGGTTGAGTTCAATGGTGTGTTAGTGATGAAGACTGATGATATTTTGGGCATTAAATCATCTGGGGATGGTGATGCACACCTATAATCTCAGCTACTTGGGAGGCTGAGACAGGAGAATCACAAATTCGAGGCCAGCCTGGGCAACTTAGCAAGACCCTATGTCAAAATAAAATTTTAAAAATGGAATGGGGAGCTGGGTGTGGTGGTGTACACTTATAATCCTGTAATAAGTGAGACTTGTCTCAAAAAGGGGGGGGGCAGTGAATATAGCTCAGCAAGCCTGAGGCCCTAGGTTTAATCCCCAGAATTACAAAAAATAAAAATAAAAATAATGAACACCTGCAAGGCTGTGCTCAGTGTTGGACAGCAAGAATTGTACAGCCCCAGAGCACATGGATCCCTGCACCAGGCCCAGATTGGAATTGCCATGGGGCAGAGGTGCCACACACAGGATCAGTGGGAAGAGTCTGTCTGGACAAGCTCGGAGAAAACAGGCCAGCAGCTCAAGTTCTCACAGTCTGTTACAGTATTCATGGGAGCAAGCCTTGTCTCCTCAGGCAGACTGTAGGTTCATGAAGGCCTGAGTACAGAGTAAGCACCTATGGAATCCCAGTCAGTGTCCATTAAAGTTGCAAGGGACTTCAGAGACCTTCTGAACCAACCCTCATTTCAGAAATGAATAAAAACTCAGAGCAAGGAATCTCCCAGGGACACAGAGCAAGTCAGAGGCAGAACTAGTCCTGGCCCAGACAGTGGCTCTGCTTGCCACCTTCCCAGTGGCTGACTGGGGATGGGCATTAGACCTGAGCCTGTTGGCTTGGGCACCAGAACTAACACATGTCCTCTCACCTCTGTGCCCTCAGGCTTCCAACCCCCTCTACAGAAAGCCCATCTCCACACACACCGTGGATTTCACCTTTAACAAGTTCAACAAATCCTACAATGGCACAGTGGACTGATGGCTTCTGCTTCAGTAGCACTGGAGGGGGCTAAGAACAAAGTCATGAAATGCCTTGGACAGCTCTATTGATTATGGCTCCCTAGATAGGCAAGTACTGAGAAGCCCTCCTGGTGAACTTGGATGAGGAGCCTGCTGCCCAGACCGGAGTACCTAGCCATGCCACCTGGCTGCGGGGGCCAGAGCCACGTGAGGCTGCCTCTCTCCAAGCCTGGGAAAAGCAAGGGGACCTTGGTGCGCTTGGCTCTCCCTACCACCTCCAGCTTGTTGGTTCTGAACTGCTGAGAGCAGGGCTGCCTCCTCCTTCTGGCCTGACCAGACAGAAGGCTATTGAGAAGGGTCAGAGTGTGTAAAACCCACGTGCAGCCTGGCTTTTTCACGTTGATCATTTTTATATAAAATAAAAAGGTCCTGCATTTATGGTGTAGCTCTGATTACTGAGAATTGTCCGCCTGGTGTCTGTGCCTTGCATGTGGGTGTTGGTGATGGGACTGTTGAGGTGCCTGTTGAAGGGTCACACTTTGCAAATGTCAGGTTTTTTTTCTGTCCTGTCCATGTTCATTCAGTACTTTTGTAATGAAAAGGAAAGAGATTGTGTGGAATTGAAAGTAAAGATTGAAACCAAATTCATTTGTGTTGGCCTCATTCTCTCAGATGTGTGTTCCTTTCTGAGTGGTCTTGAGTGATCCCCAGTGGGGATGGATATGGTCACGTGCCTCCTCAAGGATGGGACAGGTCCCTGTGCAATACATCAGACCAGGATTCAATCTAATCTAACAGTGCTCTCTGAGACGCTCCAGTCAGAGTGGCCTGAGATAGCACTGGCCAGCTTCGCTTAGATGGAGTGTAGGTAGAAACACTGCAAACAACCAGTTGTCCTCTCACCCCACTTCTGAGGTGCCAAGACCAGAAATAGACTGTGCAGATGAGGGAAAGTCACTTCTTACATGTTAGCCTCAATAGTGTTCTCCTGGTTAGCCTGGCCCAAAAGACCAAAAATCGTATGTTCTCCCTCATATGTGGACATTAGATCAAGGGCAAACCACAACAAGGGGATTGGACTATGAGCACATGATAAAAGCGAGAGCACACAAGGGAGGGGTGAGGATAGGTAAGACACCTAAAAAACTAGCTAGCATTTGTTGCCCTTAACGCAGAGAAACTAAAGCAGATACCTTAAAAGCAACTGAGGCCAATAGGAAAAGGGGACCAGGTACTAGAGAAAAGGTTAGATCAAAAAGAATTAACCTAGAAGGTAACACCCACGCACAGGAAATCAATGTGAGTCAATGCCCTGTATAGCTATCCTTATCTCAACCAGCAAAACCCCTTGTTCCTTCCTATTATTGCTTATACTCTCTCTACAACAAAATTAGAGATAAGGGCAAAATAGTTTCTGCTGGGTATTGAGGGGGGGGGAGCGGGAGGGGGTGGAGTGGGTGGTAAGGGAGGGGGTGGGGGCAGGGGGGAGAAATGACCCAAGCCTTGTATGCACATATGAATAATAAAAGAAAAATGAAAAAAAAAAATAGTGTTCTCCCACCAAACTCCTGTATCCCACCCAGGCCCTTGAGCTCCCATGTGAGAGATGGAGGAGAGCTCAAGGTTGTCAGGCCCTTATTTATGGAAGTGCCTTGCTAACTAAGAACAGGCTGGTATTAAGCCCCTGGCTCCCACCTGCCCAGAGTGCTAGCTTCCAATCCCTGCTCTTCCTTGTAAAATCTCTTACACTAATCATTTGTTACTGGCATCACTTCAAGCCTATGACCCTTCATTCCAGATTGATCTGTTCTCAGCCTGGGACCTCTTACAAATTCCTCTTCCTTCATTTTGCCAACACTAAAACAAATACCTGTCAGTAAATTGAGCCGAATACCTGGGGGAAAAGAACATATTCTGAGTCTCTTTCCTCTTGTGTAACTTGGGGAAGCTGCCGTAAGTCCTTTTGGGGATGCAGCCGAGTTAAGTAAAAATATACAACAGGTAATAAAATGGTGGTTTGAGGCTTTCTAAATTGAGAAAAACAAATAATCTTGGAAGAAATTTGTGGGTTTCCTAGAGACCATGCATTAACTTTTTCAGAGTCCCATCATCTAAAGGCAACTGGGAGTGCACAGTACTCTTGAGCGTCAGACACCAGGATGACTGGCTGTAGTTTCCACTCGGTACAGAAGTTGGTGTTTTCAACCAGGACACCAGAGGGAGGAAGGTGTGTGTGGAGGAACCAGTCTCCTGCAATGCCCTGCTGCCCCCTGCTGGAAGCTCTTGGCACAAGCACTGGCAAAAGGAGACCTGATGCTGGAGAGTCTAACCCAATAATAATAATACCCTATGATTCCCAGCAGAAAGTGACAGCAAAGACTATCCCAAATGCCTCATTTTACATCTCTGCTCCTGGCCTGTCATTTTATAATTTTAAAGTATTTCCATCAAAGTGGAGCTTTGGAAATGTTCTTTCTTTTGCAAAGCTCTCTCCAGCCCAGGGTGGGCAGACTGCCCTTCCTATTGTCCTGGGCTGCAGAGACACCCGGATGGAAGGGAGAGTTCATGCAGAGGGACCTGCCGTTGTGCATTGTGACCCTGCAAGGAGCACCTGGTGATCTTGCATAGAAAGAAAAGATCTCTGGTGTGTGTCTGGAAAGATTAAAAAGTATGCATTTACTTGTTGGAGAGAAAGAACTATTAACCTGTGTAATCAATTTATGGAATTGTATTTTTGTTTTGTTTTTGAAACAAGTCCTTGCTATGTAGCCCAGGCTGGCTTTGAATTCACAATCATCTTGTCTTAGCCTCCTGAGTGCTAGGATTACAGGCATTCACCGGCATGCCAGATTTCCAAATGATACTTCAGATTTTGATTTGAATGACTTTTCTAATTACAAAATTCTAGATGGAAAAGAAGTAAAGTAAGGAAAATCATAAAGTCTTAGAATCACATCCCTCAGAGGTAACTGCTCTTGCTTGGATCTTAAGTGTCTCTCAAGGGCCTCCAGCTTGGTGCTGTTGGGAGGTGGTGGAAACTTTGAGGTGGGGCCTGGAGGGGTGTGTCCTTAACACACCAGGACTGAGGTGCTGTCTTGGCTGTGAAGAGCTGGGCAGCTCCTGAGGTCTCTCACCTGCTCTCCCTTCTTAGGGGCCCCAATTCTTAGCCAGGACCTGGTTCACAGTCCTTCAGGCCCTCAAGTGAGGGTGTGGAGCTGCAGAGAACAGGAGACAGCCTCATGGGCCAAGTCAGGAAAGGCCTGAGGACCAGCCTTCACAGCCCCAAGTGCCTCTTGCACTCACCGTTGGGGAAGGGGCTATGGGGAGCAGGGATGGAAGTCACTACCTGGCCATCTGCTCTGACAGAGCCACCTCCCAGATGGGCTGAATGACATGTTATAGTGACAAAGTCTTCATATCTTGTGGAGTGTAATGCCAGGAAGTCCATCTCTCTCTCTGACTGATGCTGTACTTTGTCACCTGTACAATCTGGCCAGTTGGTGTCTTGGGTTGTTAGGAAGCTGGGAACTTGATGTGTTTAATGTTCCAGAGATTGTTCATATGATGGGGAAGACAGAGAAAACCTTGGGTTCTTTGTCTTCTCCACTGAATCCTGACTGCTCCTTGACCCCCATCCTCTCCCTGATCCTCTGTCATGTCCAGCTGCATAACTTCATCTTTAAGATGCCTCACATTCTTGTTGCAGAAGGCGAGATAGAGATAAGCCAGGAATGGTGATGTACACCTGTAATCGCAAATTCAAGGCCAGCTCAAGCTATGTGGCAAGACCTTGTCTCAAAAAACAAAACAAAACAAGACAGCAAGATAAAAACTGCAAGGAAGCAATCATCAAGAGTCATAAGCCCTGGTGACCTTGTGTCATTGGTGTGAATGCTACAGAATAAAGTTTATAAATGTGGAATAGGGAGGATGCTAAAATCCCTAGGCCTGTGTCTCAGGGTTACCCTTTTTTTGTTGTTTTGAGGGTCTTGCTAGCCCAGGCTGTCCTCAAATTCTTGATCCTCTTGCCTCAGCCTCCGTAGTGCCAGGATTACAGACATACTCCGCTATAGCAGCTCTATCTTAAGTTTGACTTCAAAAGCACTCCTGAAGGCTGACCAGTTAAACGTCATTTATCCTACCTGCATAGAATGTCAGGCCCTGAGATAAAAGATTACCTCCTCTCCTCATTTGTCCTCACGATTGCCCCACACAGTGCTCAGTGGTGATAGTTCCCCACTTACAAAGGAGCACAAGGAGTGCAGTGACACCTTGATTGAGGGCTGGCAAGTGAGACCCAGGCCCAGAGGTCCCTTTTCTCATTTCCTTTGCACTGCAGGATGATGAGGGAGTCAGCTGGGTTTCTGCCTCGGGACATAGGTCTCCCCTGAGATACAGAGAAGCCCCTCTGTGTGCAAATAAATGATAAAATGTCTCCCTCTCCCACCACAGTCAAGAGCAGTCTCTGGTACACACACATTAACCAAAAACCCAGGTACAGCTCAAGAAACTTCTATTTTAGCAAATGAAGGAAGAAGACAACTGACAGAAATTCCATGTTTGTCAGAATGGAAATTCAGTACTTCAGACTATTCCATGGAGGAGACATGCAGGTTGCCCTAGGCACTGGTCTGTGGCTTCTTTTTGCCCCAAGTCAGCTAGCCCCACAGTATGAGCTGACATGTCCTGGTTAGCATTCCTGCCTTGACCATGATCATGAGACAATTTCTAAAACAGCATACACTATCAAAACACTACCAGCTAGAGGGTTTGGGGGTGCATTTCGTGTATCTACACATAGGTGTGGACAAGCTGGCAAAGGCCCAGGAAAGTCAGGGAGATACCTTTCCTTATGGTCGTTTTGCAGCTCAAGCAAGGATTGCTGCAGGCTTGATTTAAGTTGGGAGGCACCCCTTATTGAATGGAACTGGAGTTTAAAAGAAGGGGAGGGGGAGACAATAGAAGGGAGGAGGAGCCCAAAAAGAGACCATAGGGGTTTGGGGAAGTCACAGAGACAGCAAGATGGGAGGGAAAGAAAGACTAATTTCAGTGTGTCCCCTAACCCCCAAGTGAGTGCCTGAAAGTGAATAAGCAAACCCTACGTATACTATTTTTTTCTATACATACATACCTACAGTCAGGTTTAACTTACAAGTTCGGCACAGTAAGAGATTAACAATAACTAACAATAAAATAAAACAATTACAATAATCTTGTAATAAGTTATATGAATGTACTTTCTCAAAATATTCCGCATGAAATGATACATGACATAGAGTGAGGTGAGTAACAGGCATTGTGATACAGGTTACTGCGTAAGATTACTTGAACACAAGCATTGTGATACTGCAACAATTGATCTAACTGAGGTGGCTACTAAGTGACTAACAGAAGGGTAGTGTATACAGGTGGATATACTGGACAAAAGAACAATTCATGTCTTGGGTACAACATCATGGTACTCAGAATAGCCTGCAATTAAAATCTATCAATTATTTAATATTTTCAGATCTCAGTTGACTGCAGGTAACTGAATTAAGGAAAGCAAAGCCATGTATAAAGGGGAACTACTGATGTTTTTCTGAGGGTCCATCCTACTGTCCACTGAAGCCTTGCCTGATGGTCAAGAGGCCTCAGATCTATTTCTCAGCTAACTCCCATAGGCAGTTAGGGATACAGAGAGACTTGGCTTCTGTTATGTCACCTGGAGATGCAGGAAGCTCAGGCTGCCTCAGACTCAAAGAGCCTCTGAGCCCACTGTGATGCTCCAGGCTGGGTGGGGGAAATCTCTGGACCATCACTGTTGTCCTGGGTGCTTACTAGGAAAAGCAGGCACAGACTTCTGCTGGTGTTCTCACACTTACGTGATGTCTATCTCCCTCCCACTCTTCTCCCTGGGTGCAGAGCTCACAGACGGGCCTGAGTCAGACTCACTCTGCCCCTTGCCCCTCTGCAGCTCAGAGGAAGATTCTCCCTCCTCTGTGGGTAGCAGAGGGTTAGGCAAACATTCTTCTAAACACACACAACAAAACCTTGAACTTTAAATTTTGAAGCATATTCGAATTATTTTGTTTCTCTTTGTATTTCTCTTGTGACCTTTTCCTGAAGCACAACGAACACGTATAAACTTGGAAAATTGTAGGGAAAAACAAAGGATTACTTGAACCAAAAAAAAAAAGTCAATTCATACAAGGGCAGATTAAAAATGTTAGAGGCCCTGAGATCTGGAACAAAGGAAACGAAGGGAAGGAAGGAAGGGGAGCGAGGGAAAGGAAAGAAAGAGAACGGAAGAGATATAGCATCCCATGAGTATAAGAAATCTCAGTCCTGATCTTTTTCATGGTTTTTTTTTTTTTTTGAGACAGGGTCTTGGATTACTGGTGTGCACCATCATGCCTGGCTTACATTGTATTTTTAATTGAGGAAAAATTTGGTGTATGGTTCAGAGCCTTTTTCTCCTAATAGTAATGGCTCTGGTCTCTAAGCCTATCTTCTCCCTTATTACTTCTATTTCTTTGTACTTTTGTCAAATTTTAGTATATTTCTTCCACTTGTTCTTCCAGCTCACGAATGCAGTTCTCATTATTATTATCCCCTTTTAAATTTTTTCATCTTAGCTCAGTGGTAGGGTGCTTGTCTAGTCCCAATGGACTGGGTTTGGCCACCTGTCCCTGTACACCAATCAAAAGGCCTTGGGTTTGATCTCTAGCACTGCAAGAAAACAAAATTAAATTTTAAATTTTACCTTCCAAACAAAACATCATACTTGAGTCCTGTTTTGTTGTTTTGGCCTTTGGGGATAAAGTCCTGGTGAGTTCTGCTGGCAGCTCACTTCCATCAGGAGCACTTGTCCTACCATGCATTACCAAATACACACTCGGACCCACTACTGAGAATCCAGTAGTGAGCACAACACAGTGAATCCTCACTAACCTGTGGCGTGTACACCTGTCACAGGTAGTTCTTTCCTTTCTTCCCTGTTTGAATTTCCTCTGGTGCTTTACTTTCTTTGCTTACCCTTGGCTCCATAGACCTTGAAAGGATGAATTGACATTTTATCAGCATTTTAGGGCAAAAGTGCTGGCCCTAGGGATCCCAATGGACTATGCTTGGCCACTTGTCCCAATACACTTATCAAAAAGATGAATAGTGGTAAAGAGCAGAGAAAGGAGCTTGAGTAAATATAACTACATTGGGAAGAACAGGTAAAGAGGCTCCGTTACCCCAAGTCTGTCTGCAAGGGGCTGACAAGAACGTTGAGATTTTATGGAAGGAAACAAAGGATTTGGCTGGGTTATGCATAGCTGAGGGTGTGCCCAGAGACAGCGGGCAACGCTGGTCAAGTCAGTGGTCATTGATGGATCACTAGCTCAGTTCTGGTTCTGGAGAAGTTGCTGTCACTGTCATCACTTGAGGGACCAATCTGTCCCCATGAGGGACACTGCTCCCAGTTCCTGTCATGGGTAATTGTCCCCATTTGGGTAGTGATGCATCATAGGTAATCTGTCCTGCCAGGCTCCTGTTGCTTGAGGGTAGTTTCCAGGACTTGTGGTAAAGATCTTTGTTAGCAGCATACTCACCAAGACGGCATCTGACTTCTATAGGGGCTGTCAAAAAGCTCGGCTCCTCCACAACCAAGGACACAGTTGGCCCTCTGAGGTACTCTTTGCCCAAGTCCTGAGCCTCCCTACTATTGTTTCTTGCCCCACCAAACCTGAGGAGACAATGCACTACACCTGTCCTAGTTATAGAGCTTTGGCAGAGCCTGTGGTCAAGTGAACAGTTCAGGCCTTGCCTACGTGCTGGTCCAGCAGAAGCAGGTGGAGTATGGAAGAACTTTTAAAAATGTCCACAGAGTGCCATCTTCACTGGAACTACTTTTGGGAGCTTTTCATGCCAGGCTGACTCCCCTTAGCATGAGTGATGGTGAAGGGTGACTGGGAGACTAAGCAGATCCAATAATCTTACAGGTCTGCACTCTGTAGCTCTAAACAGGGGGAGTGGAACCCAGCAGTTTCCTAGATTCCTCCAGCACAAAAAAACCTAGGGGCTTCTGTTACAGCATTCGAGCAGTGGAAGAGGTGTCCAACTGTTAGTCCAAAAGCTATGCTGGGCACACTCCTGGCCCTGCTCCTGTTTTCCCCACCAGGATCGGATCCTCCAATGCCCAGAGCTCAGGCTGTCAGCTGAGGACTGAAGTACATCATGGCTCCCAAGCTGATTGATGAACAGGGCTCTCAGAGCCCTGACAACCTGGGTTCTTCCGTCTGACTTGTACTCTGGCGCTGTGAGTGGAGTGCATGGGCTTTTGCTTAGAGAAGAGGTGCTCAGCACAAGACCCACCCTTAGGAAACATCTAGATCCTGAGACAGACCCCAAGGACATCCCACTGCAAAAATGCTGACTCACAGGTGTAACGGTTCCTTAAAGGCTGATCTGGATATTTGTTAGAAATGCAGTGTTCAGTCCCATCCCAAAGCTACCCAGATTTATCAAGGCTGGTGTGGAGCCTCGCCTATTGCAACAAGGCTCTGGATGACTGATCACACTAATACAGAAGAGCCCCTGGCTCACACAATGACGTTGATCCAGAGACCTCAGTGTCATTCCGAAGGCCTCTCATCAGTCTCTGGTCACAACTGGAAGAAACCTGAAATTTCCACAAGATTTTCTCAGAAAATTCTCCTCTTCATGACTTTGGGATCCTCCAGAGTAACCCCAGGGCTTTGCCCCTGCCTTTGCCTTCAGGCCTTCTTGTTCCTTGATAATTTGTCCCTTTCCTACAGAGAATTTCTCTGGAGGTACAGCACTGGGGACCTGAACCTTAAATTGGACATCAGAGTAGAAGCTCTTGAAGTGGAAACTTCTCAAGGTGACAAGAGGATTTTTCCTTGGGTAAATTACAAAACTGCTGAATAGTGTTAAACATGGTGGCACTGAAATTGCCTTTATCATACTGGCTCCTGGAAGAGTTGTATTTTGAAATTGAACTAGCAAGGTCAATTGGATTATATTAGCCAAATGTACTGTAGTTAAGTGGATGAAACAGTTACATAAGGTTTTATTAAGGAAAAAGACTTCCAAATATGTCCTACTTTCCAAAATTCTAGTGTGAATAAATGCTACAATGTTTTAGGGCATTGCTTTGAGGCATATTTCACCAGGCAGAGGAAGCTCTGTGACTCTTCAACTGATGCCAGCCAGATTTTCCACATTCTAAAACCTGAAGGCTGGGTCTTCTACAAATGCAATCAACCTGTTTTTGAACCCTGGTGGAGGATACTTCATTTTTCTCATTGCTTGAGCTGCGTAGAAGCTTCAGGGCCCCAACTTGGGTCCTGCAACTGTATACTTGTTAGAGACAAAGGTAAAGCTGACTTTACCCAGAAGTAGATGACTACTTTGACGTGGACAGCTTTCCCTAAAACATCAGAATAAGACTCCCCATAATGAGACTATCTATACTTATCTATTCCTTATCTATACTTATCTATACTTATCTATTCCTATCTATACTTATCTATTCCTTACTTATGCTTACCTCATTCACTTGATTGTACTGTAACCAGATTTCTAGACCCTTCTAGCACCTGTTCCATTCCTCTTAATTTGGTCATGGGGTACTGGATTACATACTAGCTTTACAGTGAAGAGGTCTGCAGTTGCTAATACTTATCCAGATTAAGAAAATTAACTTCTAGACTATTTGGTTAATGGACTCAACTGGATTCTCTGATCATTTGATTTTTGGTTTGATTCATGGGGTCCCTGGCTCTAAGATGCACATTGCAAATTCTTGGTATTATCTTCCTGATAGTCATCAGAGTGGTTTCCCTGATATGCTATGCTCTCAAGTTTTGAATGTTTTTTGTGCAGCTATCTGTTCAAAGTCCTCTCTTTGAAACTTAAATGAAGATGATGTAATGGAGACCAGAAATCCAAGATAATGTAACTCATTCAGTTTGCCAGAGGCAGATTTGGACTGCGCATCTGAACTAGGCCCAATAAACGGACTTTGCATTACCTAACTAGTTAAACTATAAACCATTGACCAGTTGATCAGGCTATAGCGAGTTAGTTCTATGCCTCACTTCCATTTTCTATAAATGTTGGGAGTTCTCGGAACCTCCTCTGGTTCTGCAAGCTGCCCAATTTGTAAATTGTTTTTGTCTTTGCTCAAACTCTGCTTATCCTAATTGGGCTAAGGAATTTCTCCCTTTTAACACTCTGAAAGGCTGGTTTCCCTGTGTTAATGAGAACTGGGACAATTATGTGGGATCCTCAAGACAATCCCCCAAATGACCTGACACTGCTGTCTTAAGTAAATTAAGCAGCAGCTTGTCATCCAAATAAGGTGAGAGGAAACTGTGGCTGACTTCCTCCATGGTCCACACCTGTTGCTGAGAAGAAAGGAGCCAGATACTAGCATAAAGGTTCAGTCATATCCTGCCTGCTCTTTGAGTGAGCAATAGTGGTTCTAGGATCCAGCACCATTTGGGTAACTGGACTGTAAAGGTGAACTGATATTCAGATATTACTTGAGCAACATATTAGACAGAATAAAGGACATATGCCATACTGGTTTTAGCCTCTAATTCCTAAAATTTTTGTCTAAAAAGAATAAAGCAGTCTAGCCCCAGCTAGAGATGGGATCTTCCACACTGGTGGTTACATAATAAAAACTAATCTCAAAGGCAAGGTTAAAAATGAGCTTGTTATAAGTACCAATGCAGTGATCACAAGTCATTCAGTATTTTCTAAAAACCATCACAAAACTCGAGACTCTTCCACACAGACCCTGAGCAAGAACCCAATCAGCAGGAAAGGCTGCTGATCATTTCAAGCCAATGATTTTTCAGGAGCTCATTGATCTTCAGTGCTTTCACATAAATGTATCCAAGGTTACTCAAACAGCAAGTCTGCTCAAATAAGCTTCCCAGGCAGCTTTTCTGTACATCTCAGCCGCTTCCAGGTGATTAGCAGCGGAAAGTATTCCCCGGCCTACAATGATAACATCAGAACCTCGTTTACCAATAACTTCTTGTGGACTGTTGTACTGTTGGCCAAGATGATCCCCTGTAAAAAAGCAAAAGCTATTTAATATAATACAAAAATCAGAAAGCGTGTCACACTGAAATAATAGTATCCAACCAACTTTATTTTTTTATTTATTTTTTTTTTCATTTTTCTTTTATTATTCATATGTGCATACAAGGCTTGGTTTATTTCTCCCCCCTGCCCCCACCCCCTCCCTTACCACCCACTCCACCCCCTCCCACTTCCCCCCTCAATACCCAGCAGAAACTATTTTGCCCTTATCTCTAATTTTGTTGTAGAGAGAGTATAAGCAATAATAGGAAGGAACAAGGGGTTTTGCTGGTTGAGATAAGGATAGCTATACAGGGCATTGACTCACATTGATTTCCTGTGCGTGGGTGTTACCTTCTAGGTTAATTCTTTTTAATCTAACCTTTTCTCTAGTTCCTGGTCTCCTTTTTCTATTGGCCTCAGTTGCTTTAAGGTATCTGCTTTAGTTTCTCTGCATTAAGGGCAACAAATGCTAGCTAGTTTTTTAGGTGTCTTACCTATCCTCACCCCTCCCTTGTGTGCTCTCGCTTTTATCATGTGCTCATAGTCCAATCCCCTTGTTGTGTTTGCCCTTGATCTAATGTCCACATATGAGGGAGAACATACGATTTTTGGTCTTTTGAGCCAGGCTAACCTCACTCAGAATGATGTTCTCCAATTCCATCCATTTACCAGCGAATGATAACATTTCGTTCTTCTTCATGGCTGCATAAAATTCCATTGTGTATAGATACCACATTTTCTTAATCCATTCGTCAGTGCTGGGGCATCTTGGCTGTTTCCATAACTTGGCTATTGTGAATAGTGCCGCAATAAACATGGATGTGCAGGTGCCTCTGGAGTAACAGTCTTTTGGGTATATCCCCAAGAGTGGTATTGCTGGATCAAATGGTAGATCGATGTCCAGCTTTTTAAGTAGCCTCCAAATTTTTTTCCAGAGTGGTTGTACTAGTCTACATTCCCACCAACAGTGTAAGAGGGTTCCTTTTTCCCCGCATCCTCGCCAACACCTGTTGTTGGTGGTGTTGCTGATGATGGCTATTCTAACAGGGGTGAGGTGGAATCTTAGTGTGGTTTTAATTTGCATTTCCTTTATTGCTAGAGATGGTGAGCATTTTTTCATGTGTTTTCTGGCCATTTGAATTTCTTCTTTTGAGAAAGTTCTGTTTAGTTCACCTGCCCATTTCTTTATTGGTTCATTAGTTTTGGGAGAATTTAGTTTTTTAAGTTCCCTGTATATTCTGGTTATCAGTCCTTTGTCTGATGTATAGTTGGCAAATATTTTCTCCCACTCTGTGGGTGTTCTCTTCAGTTTAGAGACCATTTCTTTTGATGAACAGAAGCTTTTTAGTTTTATGAGGTCCCATTTATCTATGCTATCTCTTAGTTGCTGTGCTGCTGGGGTTTCATTGAGAAAGTTCTTACCTATACCTACTAACTCCAGAGTATTTCCTACTCTTTCTTGTATCAACTTAAGAGTTTGGGGTCTGATATTTCCAACCAACTTTAAATAAAAATATGCTCTATGCTCTTGCTTTTGATTCCCCTTCTGCATGGCAAGTGGGTAATGTAGGAGGTGATGAGATTCACAGGATCAGCCAAAAACCACTACAATGGAGAAAGATGCTAACCAACTTTTTTTTGGTTTTGTTTGTGGTTTTGTGTGTGTGTGTATGTGTGGTGTTGGGGAGGGAAGCCGGGACTTGCCTCATGCACACTAGTCAAGTGTTCTACCACTAAGCTATATCCCTAGTCCAAAGTCAATAATTTTATAGCATTTACAGTTTAACCATATCAAAAAAAAAAACAGGTAAATCTCCTGTGTTGCCAAGAATGGTTCAATAGAAAATTGAAGACAATGTTAGTATTCCTGTGTGAATCACTGCACTGCTTGGAAAGCCCCCACCACCAAGGGATCTAACCTGATTACCACCATATATATGACCTTTCCTGCTGCAACCCCAGCATAGTCTGCTCACCTTATTTTTTTTTTTTCTTTAAATCATCAAATAGAAACTCTTTAATTTGGAGCATTTAAAGGCAAACTTGGCAGGAGGGGTTGTGGCAAGTGGCTAGGGAGATTGTTGTGGGCAGAGGTAGTCCTATGGTTTTAAGCCAATCACCCCATATAGGCAGATAACTTTAGGAATTAAAAGAATATAAATCAATTGAAAAGTGTCATACAGTAGAAATCTCCTGTATTCAAGAGAAAATATATTTAGAAATCTTAGTTTATGGCTGTAAATGTGACTTATTTAAAGACATGCTGTATACACCATCTTGATGACACCTCTGCACTATACCTTTCTCACTATTATGAGATCAGCACTACTATCCTCATTTTACAGGTAAGAAAATAAGACTAGCTGGAGGTGTGGCTCAAGCAGTAGAGCACTGTCTAGCAAGTGAGAAGCCCTGAGTTCAAACCTCAGTACTGCTGAGAAAAAAAAAAAAAAAAGAGAGAGACTAAAACAAATGAAGTGGCTTGTCAAAAGCTACACGGTTACCAAATGGACAGGCCAAGAATCCAAGTCTATGTGATTCAAATGTTTGGCACAAATGTGGATTTTAAAAAAACACCCAGGCAACTATTATGAAGCCTTAACTACAGGCAAGTCAGCCTGCAGAAGCCTACTTTGTGATGTATAAAATCTAAGCTCCATTTTTCTTTTAATCCATTTACCTGAATTTTCACTAGCCTGTTAGTTTTCTTTCCAATTAACCTATAATATTCTGTTTAAAGTAACTGAAAACAAAAGGCAATTCCTTCTTTTTCATAAATGTGGTTATATTACCTATACAAAGTAACTCCCTCAAGATTAATGGCAATCCATTAGTTTTTAATAGTTCAGGGTTTTTTTTAAAAAGAAATCTAAGGTTCCCAATCGTCCTAGTCTCAGAAGCGCTCCTTCTTTCATCTGTCTATTCAGCATACTATCCATTCCTTCAACATTAGCATCGCTCCTCAGAAAGAACTTTCCTCTTCTAGGACCTTCTGGTCCAGAAGAATATTCTAGAAATACTCTCTATATACAAAAATACATACAAGGATGTTCCCTGTTTGTAAACAATATGCACTATGAGGGACTAATAGTTGAACACATGGCAAATTAGAACTTAGAAATACTATATGGCTGTAAAAGGAATGCTGTAACTCTAGATGTGGGAATGTAATACAGCTGCATGTACACAAATATTCCCTAAATTATCTACATGCATGCTGAGTACAGCCAAAGCCCAAAGCACATCTTACAGGAGTTACGTGGGTCTCTCTGGAAAAGGAAGCTGGACTGGGAGATCATGTTGTAAAGGAGAAGTATAAAATCTCTAGTATAAAATCTTTCTCTTAATAAAGATATCTTTTGAACTTTGCAATAGTAAAAAACAGAAAATCAGAGCTGACAACCTAACATTCCACTGAGGGTTGGTAAGTATAACTGTTTTCATTTGCAACGGTCTTGTCAACTGAGAACCCTAATGGCCACAGTTCCAATCTCCTTCCAATCTTCTTCCTTAAGAAGGAAGGTGAGCTGAATTAACTCCAGTAACTGTGATGAGCAACCTTTTGCAAAATATCCAATTCAGAAAAAGTGAAATGTTTCTAAGTCTTCATTTCTTCTTCATTCAACATTGAAGCAGCTTTACTGAGGCCAGTAGGACATTTAAATACATACATACACATACTTTTTCTGGTGCTGGGGATTGAACCCAGGGCCTCATGCACGATAAGTACACACTCTACTACTGAACTAAACCCCCAGCCCTTCAAATTTTTTATATCCTAGATTACTCCTTTATTGAATAGAAATCTAACAATGAGAAGACTAGCACTGCTTTTTAGCCACTACAATTGCATTTCTCAGACTGCTGAAAGTATTCCGTGTTCAAATAAGTTCAGGAAACATGACAGAACCAAAGCATGCCACGCTGGAGAGTCACAATAGACACTGGCACATCTAAGGCTCTGCAAAGTCCTCTAACAAAGAAGTGTTTGATTTTGCTTACCTGAGGGCTTTCCAAATTTCCTAGAGCACAGAATACCTTCTTTTGGCGGCAAATCCAGAACACCAGTTGGAAAATACTAGCCTAAAATTATCAGTTCTGTGGGCATATTTCAACAGTAGCTTTCTAAATTTTTATCCTAAAATTAGACTACAAGCTGTTTTTGCAAGTATAGGACAGTATCACCAGACAAAGGGCTCATTCATCATGGGTCTAGAAAAAGAATGCTTGTTATTTTTTAAGACACAGGTACAGAAGCATTTTTGAAAGACTAATGGCCAGTGAATAGGCTTACCTCCTGCTTGTAATTGAACTCCTGGGGTAAAGTGAAGAAATTCTGGTTTCATGCTTACTCGGGAGCCAGAAATAAAGCCAATCACAAATTCACAATGCTCCTCAGCCATTCCAACCTACATAGAATATTACAGGCCATATTACAAGAAAACAGTTAATCAATCACTCAGAATAGCAGTTCTATAAAAGTAAAAAATCTAGTTTCTAACTAGTCAGAAACTTGCTGTATTATAGATGCCTTTTCTCACTTCATACACATAAACTCATTCTATCTGAAATAGGTCATCTTAGATATGATGACCTATCATATCTAAAACATAAAAATAAAAATATTTTTATAAAAATAAAACATATTTGCTTCATTAAGATCCTATGATTACCCCTTCCCCCAATTAACTATACCTGAACACACCAAAAACCCTATACTTGTGCATCTAAAATCAAGATGCTGCATAATTCTTTGTAATTATGCTCAATGACTGATCTGCTCTCAAAAGATCTTGAAGTGCATACTGTCATATAAAGAAACAGCTACATTTTCAAGAGCTAAAGAAACCTTTCCCCTTTGCCACTTTCCCTATTCTTTAGCATCTGCTCTAAACTAGTCTCCCTATTTTTACAGTATTGCCTCATATACACAGCAGGTCTGCCTGGCTTTCTGATTTGGCTCTTCCTTGATACACTGTTCCAATCTTGCCACCAAGTACTTCCACCAACAAACAAGTGACAACTTGTCCTTGAGCCAGACCTATACTTGAGAATACTAATATTTTAAGTGACTTCCTGGCCCTCTCCTTGCAATACTTGGGAAATCAGACATTTACGGTCCACTTAGGGAGAGTGTTAAAAAATTAACCTTATAGGGCCATCTAAGTTCTTAACAGCCCCATGTACAGTCTTTGAAATGTAATGTGAAAATAAAAATTTCAAGGTAATTTTTTAAAGTGATACTCCTTAAAATAACTGCAAAGGTGATGTATCTACCTTTCTGGGTGACTAATGATTCAACTACAAAATTTACCTGAGGAAAATGTGAAGAGGAACTTTTTAGCTAGATAACCATCCATCTCTTATTCAACTTTGGTGTGTATGGGTCAAGATAGGGTGGCAGTCAGTACTGACATGTATGGTATTAGAACTTTTAATACTGGAGGGGAAAAAGCACAGCTGGATTCCTTGGCTTTTCCCACCTAATACAAATCACTATCAAAGACACAGCCACTTCATGGGGGCTACTGTCACAAGAACGTGTAACCCTGTGGGACTCAAGAGACTCAAAAACAGCACATCTGGGAAGTTCTTTTCATCTTCACTTTCAATTCATGGCAAGAACAAAAAGGTAATTATGATAAAGGCAGTTAGAAGATCTGTGCCTTGATATATCTCTCAGAGTACAATTTAAATTCCTTAAGCTCTATTACAAGATACAAAATGCTAGGAAGTATCAAGGAACTCTAACCCAACTGCTGTTAATATACTGTCACACTAAAAACAGCTATTCTGTGGGGGGATGAGACAGAGGTTACATAGAACATGTAGCATAGCTCTGGCCTTCTCTCACTCAGTCCCTCTGTCACTCACCGCTGCTTTAGTGTAGTTCCCAGTGGCCAGGGAGCCGGCAGAGCTCATTTCCGCAATAAGCAGGCATCCCCGATGCAAAGGCAGGCCCACTTCCTGCAGGCCTTTCACAACTCCTGAGCCTGGCACCACGTGGGCATTTACTAGATCTGCCCAGGAGGCTATTTTAAAGATACCACCTAAGAAAGGGGAAAAAATGGTATTTGCCAGTTTTCATATAAAACTATCTTTTGCGTAATCAACTACAATAGGAAATTATCTCCTAGTAACATGTTAGAGTCAAACACATCAAGAACTTTAGTAATTATCATGGTTTCATCTTGAAAAATGTGTATTTTCACCTGGTAGCTAGGTGAGAGATCAGTGAGAAAAAATTCTTGCTGAGTTCTGTACTTAGTTCATCAGGAGTATTGTTAGGCCGGACTTATTTATTTTGCAGGCTGAAGCTTAGGATCACTGATAAAGCTCATACAATTAGCAATGGACCCAGTGAAAAAAGGAATTTTCTAAAGTCAAGAACAGTGATATCCTGAAACTCCTCCTAAAGATGACAAATAGTCACCCTGCAGAGATCTCTCAGCAACTTTACTGTCTCCGAGTGTTTCTACATATTCCTTAGCTCTCCTTAGAGAGTTAAAGTCAAACAGGGAACTGTACACATGCAAATCTAAACATTATACAACTCTTACAGCAGTCAGTAAGCTCAACTAAGCTGAGCAATGAGATGATGGGATCTCCTCAGCACAGATAGTCACAGACAATTCTATTTGAAAGAGTTTGAGATTATACATGCATTACTTTAAGAAAAATTATGTTACCTCAAAATGACTACAATATATATGGGTAAATATTGTTATAAGGTGACATGAATTAGATAAATACAGTGTGATCACATCTTTATAAAAACATCAGACATTCACATTGGAGAATGCATAATAAAACTAATCATTTTTTCCATCCAACATATGCACTACTTTTGAGTTATTTGGCATTAGAAAACAACTTTGAAATTAAAAAGGATGTGTATCAAATGATCATTTTCCGCTGAAAATAAATCTTATCATTGTATCCTGCTTTTTCATTGTTTCTTGTATCTGCAATTTTCTGCCAGAGCCAACATCTGTCATTTTGCCTGCCAGAACCTGTGCACCTTTCTTTGTGTATCAGCACATCCATATTCTTTAGGGGAAGCAACCCTGCAGGGCTCTCAGTACAAGATGTTTAAATAGAGCTCCCTGCTTCACATTTGCAGGAACACGTACACTCCTCAGGCCAGCTAATGTAGGGATTTTACACCCTAGATCAGAGTGAATGATTTGTGTGGGCACGTGGTGTTTGCCTCCCTCAAACAGAGAAGAAAGCAGAGCTGAGAAACAGAAAGTAATTTCAAAAGACATCATTTGAGTTCCTGGATCCATCCACACTTGACAGTTTGCTCTATGGCTGTACTTTCAGTTACGTGAGCCAATACATCACCTTTTTTTGTCTTAGCCAGTTTAGGCTAGATCTCTGATTCTTGGTGATTTCTGAATAATACCCTTACCTTCATACTGTTTCTTTACTGTGTTTCCTATATCTGCAAATTTCCGGTCTTCAAATATTAAGAATTCATGGCATTTTGCCAGAGCTGTCAACTCCTTCATCACATCCAGAGTAAAGTCATTCAAAGTATCTGCATGGGTCTTGAGCACACAGATGCTGGGACCTAAGGCATCTGCTAGCCGCAGTAGCTCTCTGGCCTCTGAAACATCAGCAGACAGGCACAGATTGGTCTCCTTCTTTTGCATAAGCCTGAGAAGCTTCGATGCAACTGGGTGGATCCTGGGCAGCTCTGCACGTGCACCAAAGCTGAGTTCTTTGGGTGCTTCCTTTACACAAGGGAGAGAACCGTTCTGATTAGCTGCTATGAAAACATTCTCCCGAATGAATCTCTTCACTCTCCCAACCATCTCAGCATCAATTTTTTTCTGCTGCTCAAGAATCTCCAGCATTTCGGACAATGTACACACTGAGTGGAGACGGATTCCGTGTGCCTCTAACTTGTCCTTGCCTCCCTGCTCTCGGTCCAACAGCACTATGGCATCAGTGACCTTCAGGCCCTCCTTCTGAAGAACTTCAACAGTTTCTAAAACACTAGATCCACTGGTAACAACATCTTCAATAATCAGACAGGTTTCTCCCGGATTAATAGCTCCTTCTATAAGACGCTTAGTACCTAGAAAAGAAAAAATTCTGATGATTCCAATTTATTTCACAAATGTATCTTGCAGTATAAATTTGGTATGTATTTGTGAAGAATTCAGATGTTCTAAGTCTTACATTTCCTGATCATCTATACTTTGGAGCTACTTTATATCTGATCACTATTCACTGTGCTGTGACGACTGTTTTGTTCAGTGTTTCTGTATCCCCAAACTGCCAATTATATACAGAATATTTATAGCAAATTATTCTTCAATGTAAATAAAACACTATTTAAGGTGCTTTATGCTTAACTATGGGATTTCTTAAAGCAAGTTAATCTAAATTAGGCAATTATGAAACAGAATAATCCAGTATCATCAATGAAATCATTCCTTTGTCTATCAACAATCTATTACAAGTTCATCAATCAAGACCAGCTGAACAATGTGCTTTTTGAAAATATAAATTCAGAAGAGAAGTATTTTGTAACACTTTAGATCCATTACCACAACCTTATGAATGTGACTAAATAGACTATGATCAGATAATCTATAAAATTTAAATAATTCACTGTAGATGTACAGATTCAATTATTGAGACTCATTTTTGTATTTTCCACTACTAATTTATCTTATTTTGAAATAAACAGAACAGGTGGGCATTTTACTAACTTTTTAAGTTTTACCACAGATACCATCTTTGACCTTTCATATTTCTTTTCTCTTAACTCCTTTCCTCTCCTGAAGAATTGGCAAATATAACCAAACCTGCTTAGACTAATACATAAGACTGAGAGGACTTATAGGTATGTTAATAAATAAATTTCATACTAGATGCATTTTTTAAAGATATACAAGGAAATAGAAATGACACATTCCTTATGGATAGGGATTCATTTTATTTTTTGCTCAAAAAACTAACATTGTGCCTTAATGCAGCAAAAATGCAACTAAATATTTCTTTTTTTTGGTACTGGGTTTTTGAACTCAAAGCCTTGTGTTTGCCAGGCAGGTGCTCTATTACTTGAGCCACACTCTCAGCCCTTTTTGCTGTAGGTATTTTTTCCAGTAGGGTCTCCATCGCTATACCCAGGCAAGCCTGGAATGAGATCCTATTTATGATTCCCGCATAGCTGAAATGACAGGTGTGCACCACTGTGCCCAGTTTTATTATTGAGATAGGGTCTCTCAAACTTCTTGCCCTACTGGCCTTGAATTGCAATCCTCCCCATCTCTGCTTCCTGAGTAGCTAGGAGTACAGGCATGAGCTACCACACCCAGCTATCTTATTTTTTTTATAGCAATGATTTCAAACAAAGACATACAAAATACTGTAATGAATTTTTTTTTTTACCCACAAATATAGAAAGAACTTCACCACTTAACAACTCATGGTTAATCCAATTTCATATCTTAACTCTTTCCCCCAATTTTTAGAAGCAAATCCCACTGCATGATTTATCATACATTTTTAGAATGTATCTATAAAAGGTCTCTTAAAAAATAAAGCATTATCATACCAACATAGAACAAAAACATCTAATTCTTTAATATTAAATATGAAGTCCATCCATATATATGTATATAAAACTTTTTTTTTTTGGGTGATAGGGGTTTAAACTCAGGGCCTCATACTTGTTAAGCAGGCACTCTACCACTTGAGCCACTCTGCCAGCCCAGTATTTTTAGATTGATTTCCAGGTTTTAAAGCAAACCCTGATAACCTATTGCCATATATCCACACATAAAAAATATTTCCATGAGAGGACTGGAGGTGTGGTTCAAGTGGCAGAGCACTTGCCTAACAAGTGCAAAGCCCTGAGTTCAAATCCCAGTACTGCCAAAAAATAAAATAAATAAATTTCGTGAGGTGTTTATATAGCTTTATGAGAGTAAACTTATTCACGCATGACTCTCCATGTGGTTTAAATATAAATATACTGGACAGGTACATGCTCTTAGCACATTCTGCTGATGAGGGAAGAGCCAATATACATGTTGGGGTTTGCAATGCCTAATCAACATGAAGCATTTTAGACTCTAAAGAAAAGTAAGGTGATTTATATCAACAGTTAACAAATCCCACAGGTGATAACTTATAGAATTTAGAAAGAATATTCAAATGAATCTAAGAAAACATCAGTACACAAGGAAGAAAAAATTCTCACAGGTTACAAACTGACTTAAGGCTTATGCTACTTTTATTTTACCGTAATCTTTTGTTTCTTTCCTTCTAATGAGCATTGGAATTTCATTGGTTGAACAGATAACGGTAGCCAGCGGCAAAGCTGTGTAAGGTACCCCACACACAGTGTCAAAATTGATTCCTGCATTTTGGGCAGTTTGAAATAAAATATCTGCAACCTGTAAGAAAACACACACACTTCCTATTATCATTATTTTAAATAGTGTATATATCATGTAACAACAGAACATTAAAGATGAAAATAACCTTAGGAGAGATTAATCTCAAACCTAATGGGGGAGAATAGAAACAAATGTCTTTATTAAATCTCAGTATAAACAAACAAACAAACAAATACATATATATATATATTTATATTATATAAATATATATTTATATTATATATATATAACCCGTATGGATACAAATGGATCAGTCAAGATTTCCCCCAAAATTGGCTTTTTGAAAATATAAACTTAGGAAAATATTCAGAACTATCTAGACCCATTACTACAATTAAATCCTGTATATAAATAAACGTAAATGCATGAATGAACCTACTCAGCTAAACTCAGGATGGACTCTTAGTGAAATGAGATGTCCTGGGGAAGGTAATAATGTTGACCCCAAAGACTAAGAATGGTCCCCAGACTTCCCAGTTCCCCTTAGTAATCTGTAATGCTTTGAGTATGTAAAGCTATCACTTGCTATTTATAGTTTCTGAAGAAAGTCTTCAATTAAGAATTTTCATAAATAATGCCTACTGTGTGAAATGTTTTATAATGTTCCCCATATAAATCACCATATTTTGATGTCAGAATGCATATGATTGCCCAACACTAACTTACTGTTTTTTAAAAATCAATTATTCAGTTGCTTCATAAATTAGGTCTTTAATTTCTAGTGTTAAAAATACTAATATATCCTAGAAATGTTACATCACTGTTTTTTAAATGAGTACATTTGGAATCTAACTGCTGTTAGTGATTTCCTATCTACTAATTCCATTAAAAAGAAAAAGTAAGTAGGGGTTAGGGGTGTAGCTTAGTGGTAGAATGCTTGCCTAGTGTGCTCAGGTACTGGTTCAAGTCCCAGCAAAACACACACACGTGGACACATGCAAACACACATACAGAGCTAGATTACGAAAGGTAGACAATTTTTATGTTTTTTTCAAAGTCACATTTTCACTCTACTGTGTTCACAGAATTTTACTCCAATGCAATATATATTTCTGCTTGAAAAGCTTTTACTGATTCCATTATAATTCTCTATGCATGTGCAAATTGAAATGTATGTTAACTTAAATTTAAAATTGCAAAATAAAAAAAAATTTCCATGACAAGTCTCCAAGTGTTAGAAGGTATTCTCCATAGTCATTGTGAGCATATAATCAAAACATAATTTGGAAATTTTGATGGAAGCATAAAAACATTATTTTGGAAATGCATTTTTTCTGTGATATAAGTAGTATTTCCCCCTTCCAGTTTATGTACACATAAAATTGTAGTCAAATAGTACTTGTTACTAGCAAGTTAAAGGTTAGCATAAACTCTATTGCTTTAGGGAGGATGTAAATACTGAGAACCTGTATTTGCATTAAAAAAAATCAACAGATGTGAAAAGTTTTGTTATAGCCAGGTCTTTCTCCTCCCCAATTAATTGCCAAAAGATTCACATACACACCATGACCTAAAATAAAAATAAAAAAAAAAAAAATTTTTTTTAGTCTTCTATCAATCAACTGATCACTTCTTAAATCAATTTTTCATTAGAAAATCCTTAGTTGTTCATTTTCTCTATACTGATGACATAGACCACAGCAGGATTCTGAGGCCTCTCAACCAGTGGTTCATCATTTTTACAATAACCACACAAATATGTGTTCAACGAACATAAACCCTAAGGGTGTGCTGGGAACTTACAGAACTTACACGTCTTTGGGACTGGGTCTGCATATGGAGAGGCTGGCCTTGCACTCATGATCTTCCCGCGTCAGCCTCCCTGAGTACTGGGATTACAGTTGTGCCTCACCACGCCTGGCTACATATGTCTTGATAGAAGTTTTTGTGAAATGTTTTATATTTATATTGTCCTACATGGTAGCCAGTAGGCACGTATGACTACCTGAATTTAAAAACTCATGATGCTCAATATTCACGGCGCTAGTAGACTAGTCTTGGACCGCACACTCACTTTTCTACTCAAAGTGTGATCTTCAGTTTCTGCTGGCAACTTGTTAGAAATGCATTCGGCACTGTAAGGAAATGCCCAGATGATTCCTACATACTCCAGCTTTGAGATGCAATGTGCTAGAAACCTCTCACGTGCGCAGTTTCCCCTTATCCACAGACCCAAAACCCACCTCCCCTTAATTCTTGCTCCTGGCGCGTACACGCACGCGCACACACGGGCACACACGGGCACACACACACACACACACACACACACACACACACACACACACACACACACACACACACACACACACACACACACACACACACACACACACACACACACACACACCTTTCTAAACAGCAAATTTCCCAAATATTTGACCAGTTCACGCGCACGCGCACACACGGGCACACACACACACACACACACACACACACACACACACACCCACCCACCCACCTTTCTAAACAGCAAATTTCCCAAATATTTGACCAGTTCCTAAATTCTTTGCCCAACCACCTTTTCCTTTCTTCCCCAAGTCAGTCTAACTTTCCAGACGCTAAACACGGAACTCATTCAAGGGCATTTGACCAGTTCCTAAATTCTTTGCCCAACCACCTTTTCCTTTCTTCCCCAAGTCAGTCTAACTTTCCAGACGCTAAACACGGAACTCATTCAAGGGCTTCTGGGTTGGGCTGAGCCCAAGAAGGGTTCTTCCCAACTCCAGCAAAGCACGTATCCAAGTCAGCCGGTCAAGGCCAGGCAACTGTGCAAGGTCCCAAAGAGCGCAAGGACCCCTGGCCTCTGTGCTTCTCAAGCCGACTCAACCGCATGGCTCTTCTGCGGCCACCCACAGCCCAGCCTTGTCACCCCGTTCCATCTCCTGGTCCTCTTTCCCGCCACCCAGAGTCGCCCTTCCCCTCGGGCTGGTACCTGGCTGAGAAGCCGCGGTCGAGACACGATGCCCCGCAGGTCGATGTAGACCGGGGAGGAGAGCCCACTCTTCAGCACGAAGTTCCCAAACTTGAAGGCCTGGACGTCGTACAGGGACGCGACCAGCTGTCCCAGCGCTGCGCCCGCCGCCGACGCCGCTGCCGCCATCCTTGCGAGCTATTACTGCGCTCCACAGGCCAAAGCATGCGCAGCCTCGGACGCCCCCGTGACGTCATTCGAGAGGTCCCGCCCCTTCCGCCGCCCCTTCCGGCCAGGATTGCATGGGGACCAGCGGTGCGAGCCTAGGGTTTTGCTGGTTTCCTATGATGGGGCTTCTGGGGTTTAAAGCCCAGAACAGTTAGCTCGACTACAGCCTCTCTCAAGAGAGCCTTGCTTGTTTTTTTTACAGCTCAACGTCTTCTTGACTAGTCCTAGCCACTTCTTCCCTACAGTGTTTCTTCAGATGGAGTTCTTCGAGGACAGGGACCATTACATCTTTTATTAACTTCACAGCATGTGGTACATGAGAGTTCACTAGCAATAGAAATAGGAAGCCCTCAACAGATAATTGTGCATTTTCTGTTCTGCGGCATTCTGTGCTAGAAGAGGAGATGTGTGTATTACCCTGAGAGAATCTTAAGTGCTGGCACATGTGGAGATGAGGAAGGGCAAGGAGGAGGACTGAGGGAAGATGGATTGATGGGTGTCAGGGCTATCCCAGAGGATGATGTTGCTAGCCAATCTGAAAATCCAAGCTTTCAAATAAATCCCTTAGTCATGTTACCAGAAAGCAAGTCTCCTCGCCTCAATGCCAATTCACAACTTACAAATAACCAGAGCAGGGGTTTGAGGAAAAGGAAATAAGGTTTATCACCAGAGGAAGAGAAGGGCAGAGTCAACCTCTCAAAAATCTGTTGTCCCACTTCTGAGAGAAAATGTCTTTTAAATGAGAGTTTAGGGGCTCAGCTTGATAAGGTGACCAGATGCATTTTCCCCATGGCTGCTGGCTTTGGTTCTCCAGATGGCCTGCATCACTTCTCTGAAGCTGTATGTCTTGGCTGGCAGGTTTACTGCTCAGGTGGTTAGAGAGAGATAAGAGGTAGAGAGCTTGTTGGCCTAATTGGACAGCAAAGGGAGTTAATCTTCATTACTGGATTCTCTAGCAATTAGAGGGAAAGAAAGTCAATTTAATCAACAAACGTAGTAAACTGGCCATCAGGCAAGCTGCCTATACAAACAGGTTTTTTTTTTTTTCCTTTTGTGGTCCCTGTTAAATTTTCCCCATGGTCAATTTATTCCTTCCTTGTCTATGGAAAAGAGGCATTGCAATCACCTAACTGTTTTCTGCCTTTAGTTAATTCCTGGGCAAAAGCAGCTTTTAAGCCCCTGTTACAGTCAGGTGTGGCATTGTATGTCTATAATCCCAGCTACTTCCTAGATGGAGGCAGGAAGGTAGCAAGGTTGAGGCTGGCGTGGGCAATTTAGCAAGCCCTGTCTCAAAATAGAATTTTAGAAGGGCTGGGGATGTAATTTAGTGGTAAAGTGCTTGCTTAGCATGAGCTATGTTCTGTGGTTCATCCACTAAAGCAGAGAACTTCTCCATTAGGTGTAGAAGGCAATACATTAGCCCATTTTAAGGAAAATAACCCTTAAAACCACGGATCCCATGATCTTAATTTACCAAGTTGATTCTGAATTCATTTATTTCTGCATTCTTTATGTTTTCTCTGGAGATTATGTTGAACAGTCAATGTGAAAAGCCTATACTTTTCATAGTTGTTTCTCACTACAAATAAATACAGTAAAATCTTGATGAAATAGAAGCCAAATGTTAAAACATTTTTGCTCTTACTAGCAAAGTAAGGTAATCAAAACATTTTGATTTCTAAGTGTTGCTAAGTGACAGCTCACTGTGGATCAAGCCTTAGTTGCACTTGGGCCACACATGTAAACTTTCAAAGCTGATTGTCTGCACAGGCTACCCCAGATTATTGTAGTCCATACCAGGATGTATAAACTTGTCAGATCCAGACCAAATAGCTTGGTGGCTCTCTAATATTACCACATGGAATACACAATCACACCTGAGGCTTCCTTAGCACTTTTAGACAGCAAAATGAGAGTATTTCTCAAAGGAACAAAAATTTTATTTCTAAAATGCTGGACAAAAAAGTGTGATAATAATGTGGTTTTATTAGCTTGTCAAAGGCAATTTGGGGAAAGAGAGAAAATTACACTTTTTTAAACTAAGGTTTTAATTAGAAAAAAAGACGACCAGAAATAGTATCTTTAGTACAGTATATTTATAGGAATGCATAACATGTGAGATGTACATTTTGAAGGTTCATTCATAACTTATAACATTTACTGCAGTAATAATAACAAGACAGCAGGTCATCACTTTACAACATTACGCATGAGTGATTTTGACTTACAAATAAAATATTTACAACCTACCTTTACAAAACGACATTATGTGCATACAAAATGAACAACTGCAGAAAATTTTAAATAATAAAATAACCAAAAACCCAGAAGTTACACTTAAGGCAGACCAGCAAGACACTGAAATAATTAAGGCTGTGGAATTCTTCTGCACCTTGAAAATATAGAGCTATTTATCAATACTGTGGAGTGATTTTAAGTAATTGTTACAAGCCTGATGGAAGTATGTACTTATATGTATATGTGTAGTGGTCCCTATGGGGAAACCTGTCCACTGTTGGATAAGACCCTTTATTTGAATGGCCAGAGAAACCCACCACAAATTCTTAAAAGATTTGGGGGGAAGGAGTCACTCAAAACCAAGAGGTGCTGATGCAGTTTGCAAACCAGCTGTTAATAAATTCAAATATAGAGATATATCTTAATTCAGGTAAACAGAATAGTGCAAACAATGGTCCTGTTGTGTTTCACACTGTTAGTTTGCCTTCGTGGACATCAAAAGACAGAAAATTCCTGTCTGAATAGAATTTGTCTCCACATATTATCCCTAATGGCTTTGAATGGCCCTAAATGGTTTTCCAATAGAAAAATTGACCCACCTGGGCTGTCTGCAAATGGATAGATTTCTGCATATGAGCAATAATGTATACATACATAATATACACTATATACATGTACAGATGTACACATATCTATATTTTCCAACAGTTTGCACTTCGATCACTATTGTTCTCTGAAGAGATGGCATTCTCAAGAGTATGTTTAGTTTTTCAGTCTTTGTATTTGTCTTACCACTAGTTTTACTCACCTTCCCCATAGAGTAGGCTGAAGTTTGGCAGAAACAGAAGTAAAAAGCACCAGGGTCAAAAAATTTAAACAGCGCTGATAGATATGGCTTAAGTTATTAAGAGAAGATGTATGTTTTATTAACTTCAGATTCATAGCCACAGTCTTTGAGGTCACAGTAACAGTCTCCATATACTCTGGAAGGTGGACTTCTTTTTGATGAACACCTATGCTGGCTATTCCTGGGCTAGCAAATTCACTTGGTTAAATTAAACCTCAGGAGTTGGCATTCCAAGAACTTTCACTTGCACTTTCCCCACCACTCTTCTTTTTCTCAGTTAACCTCACAGAAATAAGTCATCTACTTAAACCAGTATTTTGATCATTTGAATAAAAATTCAATCTGACTGATTTTTAGAATTTCTCAGAAAACAGGCTGGTAGAAAAACACAATAGCCTATGAGTATAATTTCAAGCCTTCAATAAATGTCCCTTAAAGATGGACTTTCATCTAAGAGTAATTATTTTTCATTCTCCTCTAACTTTAATATGTATTGAAAATGAGGAAGAATACCTTTCATAAAAAATATGGTTCTATGATATTTCTGTATTCTACTATTTCTTTATAGATTTTTCATGTGAATAACATTTCCTATTAAAAGCATCTAGTGCTATGGACAAACTTAGCCCTTTTGAACCCTCAAGAATTAATGAGACAACTGAGAGCGTTTAATTTCAGAAATAAATATTAACAGGGTAGCTCCTTTTTTTCTTGTTTTAGCATGTATGAGCTCTTCCCTTAGCTGCCCCAGGTCTGTTAATTCCCAAAAGATCCCTAGATTTTAAATAGCAAAGAAAAATCAAGAAGCAGTTTTATAAATAGATCCACTGAAAGCTCATCTATTGTCTAACCTACACTCCACATGGATGCTATCCAGGAGAGAAAGGAATAGAATCTACATTCCTCAAAATCATTCAGTAGAATTTCTCTGCTATTCTGAGTAAGGATGTGATGTGTTTGCACTTTTGCCCTACTACAGAGACCATGATCAAAATATTTCTTTCTCAGGGGAGGGAGAAGAGGGTGGGGAAGGGGGACGGGGGGAGAAATGACCCAAACAATGTGCGCACATGTGAATAAATGAATAATAATAAATAAATAAAATAAAAAGGGAAAAATATTTCTTTTTCTATCAAATGCATGGGACAAAATTTTAGTTAATGCACAGAAATACCTATCATTTCATTTATGCTACATTTGCTCCCTTATATTCTCACAACTCTTAATTCCCATGCTATTCCACATAGGCAAGAGAAAAGCAATGCCTAATTCATAGGCACAAAATCATGGAGGCAGGGAACAAAAGTTAGGCTACTCTTGAAAGACCTAACCATCCAAAAATAGATCCAAAGTGTTCCCTCCCCAAATCAGCAGTCTAATTCATTTCTACATCTATGCATTTAACTCACCTCTTCTAAAAGGTTCTTGTGAGATTCTAAAAAGTGAATTGGATTCTCCCTTCTGCTCCCCCTCCCCCAGTAAAGAAAGAGGCTATTTGGGTTCTTCTTTGTCCATTTTCCAGAGCATAATTTTGAGAAGTGACAGTAATAGTTGCTTTAGAAGGCATCTTACTCTTCATGTCTGCCATGAGAAATACTGGGGGAAATAGTTCATGGATGTTTAAGACTTCATCAGTTCTTCTAGCCTTTTCTTTAGACAAGCTCTTAAATGATTAAAATTATAGGGTAAGACTAAGTAACATTTAGACAAGAGCACCTCGTACTTCCAATTAAAAGCAACTTACAGGGTTTAACTTCATGAGTTTGTGAATGGTATCTAAAGTTATGAATATTGAAAACCTGGAATGTTCAAAGTTACTATCAATAAAATTCCTAGCACTGGCAGTGTGTAGCACTTTAAGAAAATCAAAATATTTTATAGATGTCCCAACTATGGTATTTTCTCAACATTGCTTTGAGATTAATATCCTCTCTCCTTCACCCCCCAAACTCCCATTTTACCAATGGGGACATTTGAGGCTGAAAAAAACAAAAGACTTTCTGTAAGAAAGGATGAATCTGGAATAGCTGAGATTGAAACTCAAGAATTCCTGGTCCTATCCTATATTCAGATGTTTTCATTTAAAAGATACTTTAAAATTAAGAAAAAATACTGCAGTATCAGTACATCTAAATGCAATGGACTTCCTCTCCCATCCTCCCCTCTGAAAGGCACTACTATTTAGTAAAGGCTTTGTGACACACAAAGCAGTGAAGTCAGCTTTCTCCTCTGCCTTCTCCACTCCCCCTTAGGTTGTTTATGGCTGGGAGAGACCTGAAGGACACCGCCAACACTACAATTTTTTTTCTTAAAATTTTTTTACCACATTCAGCTGTAAGTGGATATAAATTTATTTAATCTGAAAAAATGTAAAGGATGAAGGAAATTATTATAGTTCTTACTTGTGATCATGGGTTGTCCCTGACCTTTTCCTTCTTTCTGCATCCCACCTTTACCACACAAAACAAAAACCCTAAACCCAATGCAATGGTACAAGAAACCTGTGACTTTGACCAGCATTTGTTTTTCGCATTTCAGAGGGAAGTTCGTTTCCACGAAGATCTACCATAATGTGGGTAGAAGTGGACTGTTTTCTCTGCTCTCCCTTCTTCTCTGCTGCCAAGTAATAACAGGTACAAGAGAGCACCGAGTCCCTGATCCTTCTTCCCTTACTACAGTTGCCCACACAGCAACCTAAACTACAGTTCCCAGCCCCATCCACTGGGATTTCTTTTTGACAGGTTGCTATGGATAATTCTTGAATGAAGACCATTATCTTGTCCCCGTTGGGAGGGACCAGGAACTTTGCAAATAAAGAGCCTCCCTATTTATTTTCTTCATTTATCAAACTATATAAAATATACCCCCTTTCTTTCAGGGGCTCTTTTAATTTTATTCTATAATGACAATTGTACTTTGGCTCTAGTTAATAACATCACACTAGTTCTCCTTTCTATGTCCCTCCTTTCTTGTTTTCCCAACATGTATACTTTGGGGGATTCCATGCAGCCTCACATCTGAATTATACCAACTCTGATGTAAAAGCTGATGTGAAAGCTTTGGCTCCATATAACACTCTGTCACCAGCCTATCCCACAACGTGATTTTACATATGGCCCTCCTGCCATGTCTGAGCACCACTGTCCCACTCCAGCAGAAACTCAGCCTGACATAACAATTCTAAGTGACTTAAAAGGAAGCTGTTTATTCACGTCAGCCACAGTGGACTAAACAGAATTAGGCAAGCCATACATTATGGATATTTGGAAACCTCAGAGGTGAAGTCTATCCCACGACAAACCCTATAGATTTATGCTGTAAGCCATCGTGATGACATGTTTACTAAAAGTCATTTTAAATTTTAAAAGATGAAATCATACAGTATTCTATTTGTATCTACATCATGTTTTAAGTGAGGGCTGTAGGGGATTAGAGAGCTCTGAGGAATGAGGCCTGATAACTCAGGGCCATTTGAAAACTAGAAACCAAACAGTTGGGGTCAGCTTCCATATATTTGGTTAATCCTGAAAATACTAAGTGCTATCTAGTCTTATTGCTTGTACTTTTTACTAATTTATTAATCTATAATCTTGGACAGGATAAGATGGAGGATGGGTAAAAAATCTGACTTTGAAACCCATGGAAAAGAATGATGAGTATTTTAAATTCTATCTTTCTACTGAGGGAATATGTGTTTTTATATGTTGAAGTTCAGGCTTAGTTTCCACCATTTCTTTTTTCCTTTGTTAGGTTTGTAGTTCTATTTATCCTTCATAAATTCTCTGCTTGCACTTCTGTGCTGCATGATTTTAATTTGTTCAATCCTATTAATAGGAGAGAAGCAATGCCGTTAAACCTGATTTGAATACACATTTGACTTACATTTTTCACAATGTTATTTGCATAAAAGCAATTTACAAAACACATTCTAGAGAACAAAGGATGGATCATGTACAAACACGGAAAAAAAAACCCAAGAATGCTCCTCTTCTCCCCCCTTCCCACCTTCCCCCAAATTAAAATAAAAGAAAAAAATCATGAAAAGCCCAGGTTTAATCTCTTCCATCAGAGGGAAAAGGGCAGTTAAAAATAATCTTGTATATAGAACATACACCAGAAAGCAGCATTGGCCTCCAAACACAGTTAGTCCTTTTAGTCCAAAGAAGTAGCGGCGGCTGAGTAGTGAGTGATACGTATTGCGAGCTCAGCTAAAATTCAATGCTCTGATAGGGTGATGGTTCAGGCTTTTGCTCCATGGCTTCAAAAAGGACTTAGGACCAGGCTTTTAAAAGGCTTATATGGCTGCCTCCTTTTGGTAAGCACCCCTTCACTTGATAAGGGGTTAGAAATAAAGCAAGTCAACTTTCTGACAGTGTAGAAGACATCAGAAAGTGTGGATACATTGTTCGTAGGAACTGTAGCAAAGATTTCTATTTGCCCTTTTGATGAATCAGTGATATCTGTTTACCTATTTCAAGTGAGGTGTAGACATAAAAATAACCACACAACTCTCACTAGGTTTGGACTTAATTCCTGGCAGGATTTCCTGCCAGATGAAATCTGAACTGCCAGAGAGGGAGCAGCGTCTCATATACAGAGCCTATCTTAAATAACTCATGACAAAGAGAAAAACCAAAAATAAAAAAAAAATCTTTTTCACAGATCGCAAAAGGGTAACATTGCTTTCTCTTAATGCACAGGTTCTGGTAAAAGATTTCTATACAAGATTTATAAAATGCTATAAAACTCGTCATCTAATTGTGCTTAGTCAAAACAATGTAATGCTTCGGTAAATAAATTATTGTCTTAACTGGAGCACTCAAAGTTACTTAGGATTGATTTCATATATAACTCTATTATAAAACTCTGAAACCTGAATGGGCTCTATTATACTGTATGTGTATATGTATCCTATTAAGAAACTATATCTACGTCTTCTAAACCAGAATAGTTGACATCTCTGTTAAATAGAACTTTTTGCTTAAACTTTTAGCAAAGAAGAAACGTTTTTTGCTCCCCATAGTACAGTATGTCTGCCCACTTAACTACTCATTTTGGAATGTATAATTAAAAATTTGTTACAGCTAATATTCTTGTTATCCTTGCCCTTTCTTTTAATACTTTCTGTGACTTTGTATCTGTTTCTTCAGAATGACCTTCTGGAAAGCCCCTGACTTTAGGGTGACTTTTACCTCTGCTCAGACCCTGAATAATCACTGACAAGGTTTAAGAGGACACCTCTCAATCCAGAGAACCACATGGAGGGAAAGAACGAACATAGTTATTTACAGACACATTCAGTCTTGCTTTGGTTCACACTGCACTTCTATGTGAAACCTCAAGGGCTGGGAGATGGCTATGTCCCTTGGTTCACACGGTTGACAATGTAACTCTTGACATTGGGAATGGGCCGCACATCATTCTGGTGTTTGCGGCGTTCTATGAAGCACGCCAAGCGGGAGGTGTCCAGGGGGATCTTGGAGTAGCTGCCATTGTGGGGCTGCAGCCATGGATGCTGCAGGCAAGTGGCTGCTGTGGGCCGTCTCCGAAAGTCTTCCTGTAAGATAACATTGATGAAATCCCTGGCGGCATTGCTCACACCACAGAAGTATTCATGGGGGAAGCTGAAATCGACCCTGCATACATTGATACATGTCTCCTCCTTGCTCTCATCTAAGAAAGGGGAGACCCCACTGAGCATGACATATGTCAGAACCCCAATGCTCCATATATCTGTGCCCAGGGAGACAGGGATGCCTTGGATCACTTCTGGGGCAGCAAACTCAGGGTTCCCCAGCAGGTGGTGGATGTGGAAGTGGCCTGAGATCTGGACAGCGTCTTCCAAGTCGATGAGCTTCACTCGAGGAACTGGAATGCGGAGATCGATGAGCAGGTTTTCAGGCTGCAGGGACCCAGGGAGGCCGGGAAAAGAAAAGGAAAATTCAGGTCTCTGTTTTGACTACTGGCAAGACTGTTAGCTAGACTTGGTTCTGCTACTCTTTGATAGAGCCTACAGCACATGGGAAATTCCTTATGTAAACTGCATAGGAGGCTTCAAACTGTGGTTTGAACCCACTAAACTCTGAGTTTGGGTGATATTTCAGAGTTGTTTGGCATTGAAAATGCATCTTCTTTTTTTTTCTGTTGCTGGAATCAAACTCAGGGCCTTAAGTGTAGTTAGCAGGTGCTCTACCACTGAGTTACTTCCTCCACCCCACATGTCATGTCTTCTTAACTACCTTTGCTTCTGCTCTGAATTTAGGAGCTTCTGCCCTTTTGGAAAGCAGAAGTTTCTTTTCAAGCAGCATGAAAAAGAAGGGGGCATTCATTGGCTTCCTCTATAAAGTTATAGGTTAAAGCTTTCCTATGTTCTTTCACCCCAGATGTCCTTATACTTAAGGTGTGCTGTCATTTATTCATGAACAATGTGCTTCAGCTGTGTGGCAACCTAATTTCTGTTTAATAGTCACATGGATTTTAATCTAAGTCAATAAAATGAATTTGCATTCCTCAGGGTAATGACCGAGTTGGACTCAGTCACTTCACTGAAAAGCTACTATTTTTTATTACCTTTATGTCCAAATGTGCAACCCTGCAGTTGTGAAGGTACTGCAGTGCTTCCATGATGTCTCGGATGTAGAAAGCTACTTTTTCCTCCATCAACTCATCATGATTCATAAGGTAGTCTAAGAGTCGGCCATCATCCATCCTGAAAGTGGGGAGGTAAAAACAAAGGAAGGTTGTGAAGAAATAGAAAGATAATTCATGTACGGAGCTTTAAAATCTTTAATGTCTCTCAGAAATGAAGATCAACGTTAAAACGCATACATATTTTACAGCCCATTGTGTTCAAAGCCAAAATAAATAAACTTAAAAATGGGATAAGTTTCAGGAAAGAAATCCTTATAACCTTGTTTAAGAAGCATTGTTTTGCTTATGTTTAGGATTATTCACAAGGAAGAAGGTCTGACTCCACTTTAAGAGGTTAGATTGCAAAATAACTGCAAACCTTCACCAAGAAAGACATCATAATATTCTGATTGATCAGAACATGGCCTACAAGCAGTGCCATACATGTTTAGCAAACCATTTTGTCTTTCCTACTTGAGGAAAATAGGAAATAGGAAATAGGAAAAGTTTGCCCTTGGCATGCTTGATTTCCTTTTTAAATCCTTTGCCTTTTTAGCAACTTTCCAACTTCTATAGACTGAGAACATTAGAAGTGGAGATTGCCAGATATGGCTCCTGGTTCTGCCACCTACCAACTGGGAGCTAGGGGCAAGTAATTTTAAACTCTCTGTGTTTTGGCTTCCCTGAGGTGCACCATTGTTAAAGGGAGAATAACAAAAACAACTAATGATAATATCTACTTCATTATGAAGATTGTGAAGGGATCAAGTGAGACAATGAGGCATTTAGGCAAAACTGGTAGCATAATTAAGGGCTCAATAAATGGTAGCTACTTTCAGGCTCCATGTGTCTTTTTATAACAAGTAGTGACCAAATTATTTAATGGGCATTGGGCCATTAAAGCCACAGCCCCAGGAAATGCCCAGGCAAGGGAACTGGATCCAGGATCAGAAACCACTTTCAACCACAGTTGAAAACTCCTTGGACAAGTTTTCCATTCATTCTCTTCTCTAGCTTGTTCCTTCCCAATGGACTTTCCTTAATAGGCACAAAAGGATGGGGCAAATTATGGACTCTTTTGCCTTCCTGTGATTGAGCTAGGGATGGGAGAAGAGTGGGAAGAGTAGAATGGAACAGTATTGGGCTTATTAAATGAATCATCCTGGACTTCTGGAAGCAGTTAAGGGAGAAATTTACAGTAGCAGTGCTCCAAACCTAGAAAGTCTCAGCCACCAAGTTCACCAAGCTTTTCTAATGCAGATGTCTACATCCCACCATAGACTAGGGAGTCAGAATCTCAATTGCTTGGTGGAGGAGAGCTCTACCAGAAATACTGAGGACCCATAATTGTGGGGAGACCCACAATTGCAGCATAACCAAGATTCAGCACAGTTAGTTCAGGCACTGCTTCCCCCACATCTTCCTTGAAGTTCATCTCTAACCAAGCACCTTCTGTGTTCTCACAGCAACCCTCTCCAATGCATGGTTCCTGGTGTTTACCTATCTCTTGGTACTAATCATTAAAGTTATGGTTCCTTGAGGGTAAGAACTTTATCTTTTCACCTTTGTTCTCTAGAAAATCTGGAATAAGTGGGATGTTCTGAAGGTAAAGTTCCACCCTAAAAAGAATTCCTTGAGTACACTGGAAATACTGTGGCTGTGATTGGCACACAAATCCCTCTCATTTCAACTTCACCCCTGTCAACCAGCCTAACACCAATAAGCTTTTTCTAAACTTCTGCCTAGCTTAAGAATCCATCAGAGAAAGAAAATGAAAATCAGAGTGAGAAATGGGTACAAAGTTACAGTTAGATAAGAGAAGTTCTGACGATTTATTTCATAGTGTGGTGATAATAATTTGCTGTATATCTCAAATAGCTAGAAGGGAGAATTTTTTTAATGCTCTTACCACAAAGAAATGATCAATGTTTAGGGTAATGGATATATTAATACCCTGACTTTATCATTACAGTGTAAATATACATTGGAATATCACATTGCACTCCAAAAAATATGTACCATTGTATTGATCAAAAACAAAATAAAACTAAAAAATCTGGGCACCAGGGGTTCACACCTGTAATCTTTGCTACTCAGGAGGCAGAGATCAGGAGGATCACAGTTGCGAGACCCTATCTGGAAAAAAAACTCATCACAAAAAAGGGCTGGTGGAGTGGTTCAAGGTGTATGCACTGAGTTCAAACCCCAGTACTGCAAAAAACAAATAATAAAAAGAAAATTAAAAGTGATAAAGATGTGGATTTCAGCTCTATTTCTCCACTTCCTAGTTTTAAGAGATAGCTTTAATTAAGGACCTTCCTTTTTCTTGATATTCTAATTTATAGAATGGGATATATAAAACAGGAGGGGAAGAGAGTACATGTTACATGCAATACTTTGAAAATTTTAAACCACTGTGTAAAATAATTGCCATTATTTTTGGGCAATAAATAATCTACACAGATGGGACCATGCTAGAGAACCTGTACTTACAGTTCCAAAATCAGGATGTAAGATGTGGGGGACTCATAAGTGTCATGTAGAGTGACGTACTGAGGGTGCTGCAGGTGCTGAAGCAAGGCAGCCTCATGGGCAGCCTGCTCCTTCTTCTTCATTTTTTTGCTCACAAATTTCACAGCAACATCTTTACGGGTAGCTTTGTGAATGCATTTCTTTACAATAGAGAAACGGCCTCTGGAAAGCAAAGGGGAGAAAGCGTTTCAAGTTTAATCAATGAGAAAAGTGTCATTTTATCCAGGGTTAGACTTGGGTCCCATCCCCAATGATAGGTGGCAGCTAGACATAAGCAGTGGCCATGGGAGGAAGAAAAGGAAAAAAAATCATTGTAATTCAATTTCCCAACTGCACTAGTCTCTATTAAGATTAAGTAGCCAGCCGGGGTCCAGTGACTTACGCCTAAAATCCTAGCTATTCAGGAGGCAGAGATCAGGAGGATTGCAGTTCAAAACCAGACCAGGCAAATAGTTCGTGAGACCCTACCTTGACAAACACTTCACAAAAGTAGGAATGGTGGAGTGGCTGAAGATGAAGGCCCTGAGTTCAAGCCCCAGTACCACAAAAAGACTAAGTAGCCAGAGGTCAGGGTGCTTTGAAGCCAGTCACTCACCTAAAGCGTAATCCTCACTTTATTCAAGAGTAATCCACATCTTGGGGTGGCAAAGTGGCTCAAGTGTTGGAATGCCTGCCTAGCAAGTGTGAGGCCCTGAGTTCAAACTCCAGTATCACCAAAAAAAAGTAATCCACATTTTAAACATCAGTTAGGCCTGGTGTTGGTTAGGAATTTCAAACAGAAATTCTCTATTAATTGGAGCAGGAACTGGTAGTTTTACACAGGTAATCTCTCTCGTTTAACAAGATAATGAATGACCCAAGTCCAGGAACCCATCCCAGGGGCCAAATGTATTTAAAGCTAAGAGTTTCTCAATAAATAATCCAACTTTAAAACCTGACTTGTCATTTTCACCCTAGAGATGAACTGTTTTTGTTGGATCTGGAGAACTAAAGAGCAGATGAGTGTCCCATCCCCCATGGAGAGCACTATGAATCTAGCATCCTGAGAAAGAAGGTGTAAATCTCACCCCGAAGAGGAGATACAGGGTCTCATAGATCTGCTACAGGGCTGATGAGCAAAATGCTCTCAAGATTGTTTCCCCACCACTACCACCAATAAGGGGCAAACAGACCAGCTCATCTAAGAGAGCCCATGAATCCATGGCCCATGAGAAGAGCCCACCTGACCCTTACCCAAACCCAGAGTTAAAACATCCATAAAGGCCCCAGCCTCACCTGAGCAGGGAGCCACCGGTTTCTGGGCTCCACTGCACTGTTCTAGCTGTAACCTTTCCTTTCTCTCTAATAAATCCTACTTCATATACCAGCTTTGGCTCACAAGCCAATCAGCGGCCTCATGAGCCAGTTCTCTGGCCTGTGAAGGCAAGGACCTACAACATTTCACATCAGCAAGTAACATTTTGGCGACTGCATGAAGGGACTTCTCTCCTGGACCAAGGTCAGTATGACTTGAGTGCCAAATCAGCAGGGGCATGCCTAAGGTGTGGCCATGAGTCTCCAGCACCCTGCTAGGTGCTCCTGCTGGGGGAAACCCCTGCTGAGGACTAGCCAAGAGCAGACTTCCCTATGCTGTTCCCCCTGTCTCTCTCTGTTCTATCTTCCTGAGGGACTTTCTCATCATGGTATCAAATCAACAGCTCCTAGCCAACTTTGGCCTCACGGAGATTCTGGCTCTGGGGGTGCTTTTGCTCCCTTCCTGTGAATTGAGACCAAGTCCGGGGTTTATTCGGGTATGCTTATTCTACTTTGGGGAGACCTGATTGATTTTGGTACCTGACAATCTTCGTCTTCTCCCACCTGTCAAATACCCCCTTCTGTGGGAGGCAGTGACCCAAGAGTGAAGATTTTGTGTGGCTGACAGTGTTCCAGTACCATTTAATGGGAACGACCTCAAAGCACACCTAATTGTTAATCCCTCAGGTGTGTGTCCTGACTCCCAGCTCTGCCTTCCCCTCCCTTACCTAGGATGTCAGGTCACCCCTTCTGTCCCTGCCAGAAGCAGCAGACATACTTTCACTCACAAGCTCCCTCCGTGGTCTCACTGCCTTGTTCTTCATCTCTGTCTGCCTTCCCCTCCCTGTGCTTACTGGGACCCTGGCCTTCTATGGAAAACTTGTACCATGGTACCTTATGACTTTCTTAAGTTACTCCTACACCTAGTTTGTCATGCCCCTTGGTCCACACCAACTTTAAATCATCTGCAGGGTTCTGGGGGAGGCAAAGGCACCCACAGGAAACTGTGGCCACATCACACACATGCCCTAACTCCCCCCCAACAAGGGGAGGAGGGAAAACAAACAGGTGCACTCATGCACAGGGACACCAGCCCTTCCCACTGGACTCCCTGGGTGCAGCAGTAACACCTGCCACAGCTAAGGCAATCCATAAAAAGGGCCTGGCACACATCCAAAGCCACCAGCCATACATGGAGGTGACTGTGACCTGCCACCACTTCCCCCCAAAAACAGGGATGAGAGAAAAAATAAATGCATGCAAGTGCCTGTGGATGGGGGGAGGAGCGACAAGCTGCAGGGGAGGTCTTGGGCAGACAGGGTTGCTCATCCCTGGCATGGGGGGGAGGTGGCGGCACCTTGCGCAAGCCCCACTTCACTTCCAGCCCCACCTCAGGCCCACCTGAGCCTGATAGACCCAGCCCTTGGAGCCAATTCTTATCTCAAGGTTATGGTCCCAAAAAGCACTAATGTAAACTTGTGGGACAGGAAAAAAAAAAGGGCATTGCTGTGGTCTCTAAACTTCTCATTTAAAATTTCCTATATTTTTTGACCTCAGCATAAAAATTTTCCTCTTAACTTTGCAGGTACTTCTCCAGGTGATGCATCCCTTTGTTAACAAGGTATGCCTTTGTTAAAGAGGCTGCCTGCTTTTGGTAATATAAGGCTAAAAGGCAGGATCCTAGAGTTTTTTTCCCCACTGTGTCGGTAAGGAGGCCTAGCCCAACCAGTCACTGCATTTCTTTCAGTCCTGGTCATGGATGGTGGAAGGAAATCATGAGACAGGGACACCTGCTCTCATCAGGTCTGATCCCCAGTCAGGATGCCGACAGGAGGGGAACTGACCCAGGTTTTTTTTTGTTGTTGTTGTTCTTCCAGATGGGACCTGCCCCCTCCAGTCTTACAGCCTCAGTACCCAAGCGGTCTCCACTGGCCTGTCTGCTGAAATGTTGGAAGGACCTTGACCCTATTAAGCTCAAGAAAAAAAACCCCATCTTTCTTTGTACTAAGGCCTGGCCTCAATATCCCTTGGGTGACCAAGAGAAGTGGTCTTCAGAGGACTCCTTAAATTATAATACTATACTCTAATTAGACCTTTTCTGTAAAAGGGAGGAAAAGTGGACTGAGGTCTCCTATATACAGCTTTTCTTTTATCTCCAAGACCACCAGAATGGCTCCATAATTGCTATCTAGATACTCAAACACTGGCCATTCTTTGTAAGCCACAGGATAAACATGGGGAAGCAGGACCAGAAAAGTCCCTTACCAATGACAAGTTCCTTTCCCTACTGCTCCACCCTCTGCCCTACCTTCTAAGCCACCCCAATATTCAGAACCTTTTAATGGATGTTTTCCCCTTCAACAGGCAGTGGTAGGAAGAGGGTGAGTCTATGTCCCCTTCCAGTTATCAGATCTAAGGGAGATTTAAAAAGATCTGGATAGCTATACTGATGCCCAGACCAATACATCCAGGTCTTTACTCTGTGATCCAAACCTTTGAATAGGCATGGAAGGATATTATGTTTCTTCTAGACCAGACTCTTTCCTCATTTGAAAAGCAACAGGTCCTGGCCCAGGCCACTCAGGCTGGAGACAATTTCCACCTACAACAAGCCCCAATACCTGTGGTACCTGGACATGAGGGAATAAATATGTCTATACCCATAGGGCACAGGCAGTCCCCTTGACAGATCCACATTGGGATCAAAATGGTGAGGAGGATGAATGGCATTGATGCCACTTCATCCATCTTATAGTGGAAGGGCTAAAAAGGGCCAAAGTTAAACCTCTAAACTATTCCCAGGTGACTGTAGTACAACAAGGGCCTGAAGGAAACCCCCTTACCCTTCTACAGAGTCTTAAGGACGCTATCAGAAAGCATACTACATTGGACCCAGAGTCACAGGTGGGAGAGGTTCTCCTCAAAGATAAATTTCTAACTCAATCAGTCCCAGATATCCATAGAAAACTCCAAAAGTCTGTGGCTGAAGGGGAAAAACCATTGGACCAACTAATGCAACTAGCCATGTCTGTATACTATAACTGGGATGTCACTAAACAGAAAGAAAAGGATAAAAAACCACCATGACCTCATCATAGCTCTCAGAGAGTTCCCCACCCAATGGGGGCCTACATCTGAGCTTGCTACCATTGTTGTCAGGAGGGGCACTTCTGCAGAGAATGCCCAAAAGGGGGACAGCCAGGGAGACAGCCCCGGCCCTCACCAGGACCCTGCCCTCTCTGCAAAGGTAACCACTGGAGGTCTAAGTGCCCCCATCTCCAGATGGAAGGTGGGTACCACCTCCTATGGATTGATGGGTTCTGGGGTCTCCTGTCCAGGCTCCACTTCTTAACATCAATGTTGAGGAGCCTTGGGTAACCATGATAGTAGGGAAGCAAAAGGTCATTTTCCTCCTAAACAGTGGAGCCCATTTCTCTGTCTTACCATTCTCTTCCCGTCCCCAGTCCAATAACAAGGTTATCATTCGGGGCATATCTGGCCAGCCCCTAGAGCACTATCTTACTCGGCCTCTGGCCTGCTCTTGGGGAGACCTCCACTTCTGTCACTCTTTTCTCATAGTCCCTGAGACTCCAATGCCCCTGCTGGGATGGAATTTACTATCTCAACTAAAGGCCCAAATTCTACTCTACCTAGGTGACTATCTCTGCTGCCCCCTTCTTCAGGAACAAGTACATCGCACAGTGTAGACTGATGGAATGACTGCAGGGCATTGGGAGGGCCAAAATGGCCCTCCCAATTCAAATAAAACGCAAAGATTCCTCACAGTTTCCACATCAAAAACAGTATCCCCTCAAGGCTGAGGGACAATGAGGCTTCTACCTATCATAAATTCCTTAAAAAAACAAGGGCTACTAATTAGTTGCTCTAGCCCCTACAATACTCCTATTCTTGCTGTCCATAAAGGGCAAGAAGTTGGTTGAAGACCTCCAGCTCATTAATGAAGCAGTCATTCTCCTCCACCCAATTGTTCCCAATCCCTATACTCTATTGGCTCAAATACCCTCAAAAGCCCAATAATACTCTGTACTAGATTTAAAGGATGCTTTCTTTTGCATTCCTCTGCATCCTGACAGTCAGCCTCTGTTTGCCTTTGAACACCTCACTAACCTTTCACAACAACTAACTTGGACAGTTTTACCACAAGGGTTTAGAGACAGCCCTGATATTTTTTGACAGGCCCTAACCAGACACTTATTAGATTGGTACTACCCAGAGGCCACCCTTCTTCAGTATGTTGATGACTTACTTCTCTGCAGAGCCACAGAGTCCCTCATCTCCAGGACGACTGAGTCCCTTTTAAACTTTCTGGCCTCCCGGGGATACAAAGTCTCCAAGGAAAAGGCTTAATTATGCCTCCCTCAGGTCACCTACCTAGGTGTGGTCTTAAAGGGACAGAGTTACTCCCTGAATCATAAGCAGATCAACACAATCCTCCATTTCCCACTCTCCCATACCATAAAGCAGCTTAGAGTTCTTTTGGGAGTTACAGGATTTTGCAGAATCTGGATCCCTAGATATGTAGTCCTTGCCAGGCCCTATACCAGCTCCTAAAAGATGCTCAATGAGGCTCTCAGTCCCTTTTAGAATGGGACCCTGAAAACACAAAAGCTTTTCAGGTCCTCAAACAGCCACTCCAAACTGCCCTGTCATTGAGCTTGCCCACCCAAGACTGCTTCCAGCTATATGTCTATGAAAAAGGGGGGGCAGCCCTAGGAGTACTAACCCAGCTCCAAGGACCCACTCCACAACCAGTTGGATATGTGAGCAAAGAACTAGACAATATGGCTAAAGGGTGGCCTGGATGCCTAAGGGCCCTAGTGGCAACCTGCCTCTTGATCCCGAAGGCCCAGAAATTAATTCTTTGACAGTCCTTAACCATATATACTCCACATGATCTAGGAGGGCTTCTAACAGCTAAAGGAGGACTATGGTTATCAGACAACAGGCTACTTAAGTATCAGGCCCACAATTATTAGAATGTCCAGATGTGAGACTTTGGGTGTGCTCTGCCCTAAATCCAGCATCACTGCTTCCCACTAAGGGGGACCCACTCATACATTCTTGTGAGGAGGTGCTAGCTGTATGTTATTTGGCTAGGCCTGACCTCCTTGACCAGCCACTCCTGGTCCCAGACCTCATGCTCTTCATGGATGGAATTTCATTCATCCGGGAGGGAATTAGATGAGCAGGGGTGGCTGTGGTCTCTTTCACTGAGACCCTATGGGCTGAACCACTGACTCCTTCCACTAGTACCCAATTGGCTGAGCTGATAGCTCTCACTAAGGCATTACAACTGTCTAAGGAAAAAACTGCCAACATCTATACAGACTCTAAGTATGCTTTCTTGGTCCTGCATGCTCATTTGGCTCTTTGGAAAGAGCGAGGATTGTTAACTACTGAAGGATCTCCTATCAAACATTCCAGGGAAATCTTAAACATCTTAAAAGCAGTTTTACTTCCAAAACAGATAGCAGTAATTCACCGCCCCAGACATCAAAGGTCAGAGGAGAGGATTCCAAGATGGCGGCTAGAGGGAGGAAGCAGAAAGCGAGCCTCCTATAGTGAAATCTTGGAGAGACGCTGGAGACACACATTGCAGGCATAATCACTGAGAAGAGGCAAAACTTTGACCCCTCCACACATCCAGCCAGCGCAGAGAATCTCCACTTCACATTAAATGGAGAAACCAGGAGGGCCCCCAGGCTGCCAGTCGCCGGCACCCGGATGGCTTGGGAAGACGCAGACCAGGTGAGCTTCGCGGTACCGCAGTACTCCCACAGACAACCCTGGGCCAGAGCAGCATAGACCCCTGGACAGACTGACCTCCACCCAGGGAAAAAAATAGAAACTGAGTAATAAGCAATAAGAGCAATAAAGACACGCAGGAAAGAGGGTGTGGTGCACTGAGTGCCGAAGATTGGGGGAAGGGAACCCTTCCCGGGACTGTAAATAAACTGTAAATAAACAAGCTGGGCAGCCACAGCTGCAGATACCATTCTCAGAACTGTCTCCAGACTCTTTTTTTTTTCTTTTTCGCCCTACTTTTGATGAAAGAACAACCGAATTACACCTGCAAGCTGAAAAACTTACTGAAACTGTATTGCATTTGAACTTGGGACACTTGGTGGGTTGTGTGTGTGTGTAGCTTTGTTCTACTTTATGCATCCCCTTTGATGAGACAACTACAGAACAACATCTTAGGCACCATCTCCAGGATTGGAGACTGAGACGGACACCCAAATTATTAAGACTGAAACTTCATTGCATTTGAACTTGGAGGTTTTTTTGTTTTTTGATTTTTTTAATTTTCTATTTTCCATTTTATTTTAATTCATTTTTATATATAGATATTACTTTCATTTACTTATTTTTTATTTTTATTCTTATCTTTTTTTATTTTTGATTTTCAATCCTCTCTCTGTCTCTCTAATGTCTGTTCAGCTTACTGTCAATTAGTACACTAATGCTCCCTGTTTATACCTTTGAAACTTTCTTCTCTAAAACCTTGTTCTACTTTCTCCCTCTTGTCTGTGTATTTCTTTTCCCCTTTTCTTTAACTTCTTGCTTTCCATCTCAGCTCACTCTTCCATTCTCAATATTACCATTGTTATTATTACAAGCTAGAAAATACTTAATTGCACACAGTACAGGGACAGTAACAACACCAACGACAATGATGGGAAGACAGAAAAAACAGGGAAACCAGTTTCCCCACAGCAAAAAATTAGTACAGGAACCAGAGGGGAATGAAGAAAACAGAAACTCAGATCCAGACTCCAACAAAATGAAGATAAACTATGCCAAAGGACCCAATGAAGCCCACAAGAATAATTTAAAAGAAGACATACTACAAGTACTCAATGAGAATTTTATAGAGATGATACTGGATAGGGTCAAACAAAATGTACAGGAGACACTCAAGAAATTCCAAGACAACAAAAATAGAGAATTTGAAAAAGCAAAAGAAGAAATAAAGGAAACCATAGAAGCACTGTATAAACACCAAAGTGAAAGAGAGAACACGATGAATAAACAGATAAATGAACTCAGGACAAAAATAGACAACATTAAAGAGGAAAACTGCCAGGATATGGAAAACCTCAGAAAAAAGAACGAAACAGAACTGCAAAACAAAACGGAAGGCCAATCCAGCAGAATAGAACAAACAGAAGACAGAATCTCAGAACTTGAAGATGAAATGGTAATTAAAGGAAAAACCGAAGAACTATTAATTAAACAATTCAAGACCTGTGAAAAGAAAATGCAAGAACTCACAGACTCCATCAAAACACCAAACTTGAGAATCATGGGCATCGAAGAAGGAGAAGAGGTGCAAGTGAAGGGAATGCGTAATCTATTCAACAAAATAATAACGGAAAATTTCCCAAATCTAGAGAAAGATATTCCCATACAGATGCAAGAGGCCTCCAGGACACCAAACAGACCAGATCAAAATAGAACTACTCCACGACATATCATCATTAAAACAACAAGTTCAGAAACTAAGGAAAGAATATTGAAGGCTGTAAGAGAGAAAAAACAAGTAACATACAAAGGTAAACCCATCAAAATCACAGCAGACTTCTCAACAGAAACATTAAAAGCAAGAAGAGCGTGGGGTGAGATCTTCAGGGCAAAAGGGGAGATAACAACAAACACCATGGATGTCCAGGAAATCATCAGAGACTACTTTGAGAACCTATATTCAAATAAATTTGAAAATCTTAAAGAAATGGGCAGATTTCTAGATACATATGATCATCCAAAACTGAACCAAGAGGAAATTAATCACCTGAATAGACCTAACACAAAATGAAATTGAAGCAGCAATCAAGAATCTCCCCAAAAAGAAAAGTCCAGGACCTGATGGATTCTCTGCTGAATTCTATCAGACCTTTAAAGAAGAACTGATACCAACCCCCCTTAAACTGTTCCACAAAATAGAAAGGGAACGAAAACTGCCGAACACATTTTATGAAGCCAGTATTACACTTATCCCAAAACCAGGCAAAGACACCTCCAAAAAGGAGAACTATAGGCCAATCTCCTTAATGAACATTGATGCAAAAATCCTCAACAAAATAATGGCAAACCGAATTCAACAACACATCAAAAAGATTATTCACCACGAGCAAGTAGGCTTCATCCCAGGGATGCAGGGGTGGTTCAACATATGAAAATCAATAAATGTAATAAACCACATTAACAGAATGAAAGACATAAACCACTTGATCATCTCAATAGATGCAGAAAAAGCCTTTGATAAGATCCAACATCATTTCATGATAAAAGCTCTAAGAAAACTAGGAATAGAAGGAAAGTACCTCAACATTATAAAAGCTATATATGACAAACCTACAGCCAGCATTATACTTAACGGAGAAAAACTGAAACCATTCCCTCTAAAATCAGGAACCAGACAAGGATGCCCACTATCTCCACTCCTATTCAACATAGTACTAGAATTCCTAGCCAGAGCAATTAGGCAAGAAGAAGGAATAAAAGGAATACAAATAGGTAAAGAAACTGTCAAAATATCCCTATTTGCAGATACATGATTCTATACCTTAAAGACCCAAAAAACTCTACTCAGAAGCTTCTAGACATCATCAATAGCTATAGCAAGGTAGCAGGATATAAAATCAACATAGAAAAATCATTAGCATTTCTATACACTAACAATGAGCAAACTGAAAAAGAATGTATGAAAACAATTCCATTTACAATAGCCTCAAACAAAATCAAATACCTAGGTGTAAACCTAACAAAGGATGTGAACGACCTCTACAAGGAAAACTATACATTTCTGAAGAAAGAGACTGAGGAAGACTATAGAAAGTGGAGAGATCTTCCATGCTCATGGGTTGGTAGAATCAACATAGTAAAAATGTCTATACTCCCAAAAGTAATCTACATGTTTAATGCAATTCCCATCAAAATTCCAATGACATTCATTAAAGAGATTGAAAAATCTACTGTTAAATTTATATGGAAACACAAGAGGCCACGAATAGCCAAGGCAATACTCAGTCAAAAGAACAATGCAGGAGGTATCACAATACCTGACTTCAAACTATATTACAAAGCAATAACAATAAAAACAACATGGTACTGGCACAAAAACAGACATGAAGACCAGTAGAACAGAATAGAGGACCCAGATATGAAACCACACAACTATAACCAACTTGTCTTTGACAAAGGAGCTAAAAATATACAATGGAGAAATAGCAGCCTCTTCAACAAAAACTGCTGGGAAAACTGGTTAGCAGTCTGCAAAAAACTGAAACTAGATCCATGTATATCACCCTATACCAAGATTAACTCAAAATGGATCAAGGATCTTAATATCAGACCACAAACACTAAAGTTGATGCAGGAAAGAGTAGGAAATACTCTGGAGTTAGCAGGTATAGGTAAGAACTTTCTCAATGAAACCCCAGCAGCACAGCAACCAAGAGATAGCATAGATAAATGGGACCTCATAAGGCTAAAAAGCTTCTGTTCATCAAAAGAAATGGTCTCTAACCTGAAGAGAACACCCACAGAGTGGGAGAAAATATTTGCCAGCTATACATCAGACAAAGGACTGATAACCAGAATATATAGGGAACTTAAAAAACTAAATTCTCCCAAAACTAATGAACCAATAAAGAAATGGGCAAGTGAACTAAACAGAACTTTCTCAAAAGAAGAAATTCAAATGGCCAAAAACCACATGAAAAAATGCTCACCATCTCTAGCAATAAAGGAAATGCAAATTAAAACCACGCTAAGATTCCACCTCACCCCTGTTAGAATAGCCATCATCAGCAACACCACCAACAACAGGTGTTGGAGAGGATGCGGGGAAAAAGGAACCCTCTTACACTGTTGGTGGCAATGTAAACTAGTACAACCACTCTCAAAAAAATTTGGAGGCTACTTAAAAAGCTAAACATTGATCTACCATTTGATCCAGCAATACCACTCTTGGGGATATACCCAAAAGACTGTGACACAGGTTACTCCAGAGGCACCTGCACACACATGTTTATTGCAGCACTATTCACTATAGCCAAGTTATGGAAACAGCCAAGATGCCCCACTACTGACGAATGGATTAAGAAAATGTGGTATCTATACACAATGGAATTTTATGCAGCCATGAAGAAGAACGAAATGTTATCATTCGCTGATAAATGGATGGAATTGGAGAACATCATTCTGAGTGAGGTTAGCCTGGCCCAAAAGACCAAAAATTGTATGTTCTCCCTCATATGTGGACATTAGATCAAGGGCAAACACAACAAGGGGATTGGGCTATGAGCACATGATAAAAGCGAGAGCACACAAGGGAGGGGTGAGGATAGGTAAGACACCTAAAAAAGTAGCTAGTATTTGTTGCCCTTAACGCAGAGAAACTAAAGCAGATACCTTAAAAGCAACTGAGGCCAATAGGAAAAGGGGACCAGGAACTAGAGAAAAGGTTAGACCAAAAAGAATTAACCTAGAAGGTAACATACACGCAGAGGAAATCAATGTGAGTCAATGCCCTGTATAGCTATCCTTATCTCAACCAGCAAAAACCCTTGTTCCTTCCTATTATTGCTTATACTCTCTCTACAACAAAATTAGAAATAAGGGCAAAATAGTTTCTGCTGGGTATCGAGGGGGTGGGGGGGAGAGGGAGGGGGGCGGAGTGTGTGGTAAGGGAGGGGGAGGGGGCAGGGGGGAGAAATGACCCAAGCCTTGTATGCACATATGAATAATAAAAGAAAAAAAAAAGTCAGAGGATCAGGTTGCTAAGAGAAACCAGAGAGCTGATATGGCAGTGAAGGAGGCTGCCAGGAGGCCTTATGTTCAGGCCCCTCTCTTGTGGGAACAATCCCTCCTTTTTTCTGAATGCCCCCAGTACTCATCTACTGAACATTCACAGGCTTCAGAGAGAGGTTATTGCTTAGATCATAGAGGATGGTGGATAACTCCTGAGGGCAAATTACTTCCCTCAGAGTAGCCAATGGAAGTCCTAAAAACCCTACATCAGACCTATCAGCTGGGGGTCCATAAGACACTCTCCTTGGCAGGGTGGCTATTTGAGGGGATAAAACTTGGAGATACTCTCCAGGATATTATTAGAGGATGTGAAATCTGTCAGCATAACAACCCCTGCAACACTGCTCTGCCTGTCCCTGGAACTCAGAGGTGGGGGACATATCCAGGGGAGGACTGGGAGCTTGACTTCACCTACCTGCCAGGGGGCCAGTCCTCTAGATTGCTCCTGGTTCTGGTGGATAACTTTATTGGGTGGGTTGAAGCCTTCCCCTAGTCTTCTGAAAAGGCCCGGGAAGTAATTAAGGTTCTAATTAGTGAGATTATCCCTAGATTTGGACTCTCTTGAACTCTCCAAAGTGACATGGGCTGGCCTTCTGAGCTGAAGTCACTCAGGGAGTCTCTAAGCCTTTGGAAATCAAATATCATCTTCACTGTGCCTGGAGACCCCAATCCTCAGGCAAGGATCCTGAGAATCCTGAGCAAGCCAATGGACTACTCAAGAGACACCTGTCTAAGTTGGCTCAAGAAACCTTCCCTGGCAAAAGTTACTACCTCTAGCCTTAATCTGACTTAGAAATGCCCCGAATAAAATGGGCCTTACTCCCTTTGAAGCCTTGTATGGGAGACCCTTTCTCCAAAAAGATTTAATTTTAGACCCCAAAGTAACAAACCTAGTCTCTCATATCACTCAACTAGCCATGTTTCAGCATGGAGGGAGGAGCCCCAAGGCCTCTCCCTGGCTGTCTTTTGTCCTGGAGATATAGTCCTTATCAAACTTCCCCATAACTCCCGGGGTCTCTATGAAGCCCCTTGGGAAGGGCCATACTCCATCTTGTTATCTACCCCCACAGGAGTTAAGGTCGCTGGGCTAGATTCCTGGATTTACATCTTCTGAGCCAAACGCTGGACACCAGAGCCTGACGCCCCTACCCTGGAGTCACATCCTGCTACACCAGCCTACTCCTGTGAGCCAGTGGAAGACCTTCAAAAGGAACACCTCAAACACATAACTTATGTCTTCACTTTCTCCCTTTTTGTGGACTGCTTATATTCTGGTCCCCTTTATTCTGAGTGTCATTTGTGGGCAACTTCTCCCCCTGAGTGGATATGGACCCAATGGTGGGTATCTCATCCTGTGTACCCTGCTCTTTGTGCTCTCCTCCCTCTTATAGTCTGCACCTTGGCTGCAGGTCCTCCTCCCTGCCCTCATGATTGCAGTTACCACAATGCTGTGCCTGGTTGTTCCAACAGCAACTTTCGCTGTTTAAGAAATGGAAAAATATATGGAAAGGCCTTTGGCACAGGCTTTGTCAGCATGTATGGTCCCACCCAATGCCTTGGGAGAGCAGGCCAGTGGGTCTGTTGGCCACAGGAGGAGACACAGGGAGAAAAAAAAAACCAAAAAAATAAAAGTTGAACTGACATGTCACATGAGAATCATTTAAACTATGTTTGATGGAGACTCCCATTTCCCACTCCCCCCCAGAAGAACAATAAAACCCCCATGGCCTCAGCCACCTATAAATCTAGATGAACTCAACTCAATCTAGATTAAGATCTAGATCTTACTCAACTCTGTCCACCATCTTTAAACTCTACAAACCCCATTTTGGCTGATGATTGCTGGCTTTCTCTCTCTCCAAGACTTCCATGGGTATTGGTGACCCCCATGGACTCACTTGAGGCCTCACCAGGTAATAAATTAAACTCTCCCCTAACATGACCTAATATTACCAATATAAAACTAACCCATCCTACTCCCTAGTGCCTCCAAAGTTTACAGGGGTCAATTCCACTGGGGGAAATCTCCAAAAACCTTTGCATCAGTATTATACAGTCAACAAATGACAGTCAGTGTTTGTTTTCTCCTGGAACTTACTTTGTTTGTGGAACTGCCACTTATACTTTCCTACCTCCTGGCTGGAAGGGAATCTGTGCTAAGGCTCTCCTAACCCCACAAATTGACATTGTCCCTAGTAACCAATCCTTTCCTATTCCTCTAGAGGCCTACACTTGATCAAAGACAGCTATCAAAATCATTCCCCTATTGATAACTATGGGGATCATGGCTGGAATAGGTACTGGCATCAGGAACATCTACTCATTGGTCTATACCTACCAAATGCTGTCAACAGATTAATAATGACATAGAATGGGTCTCACAGTCCATAAAGGCTTTACAAGATGAGGTAGATTCACTCGCTTCAGTAGTGCTCCAAAATAGACATGCACTTGACCTATTAACTGCTGAAAAGGGTGGAATATGCCTTTTCCTAAACAAGGAAGTTTGCTTTTATTCTAACAAATCTGGGGTGGTCAGAGACATGGCCTGACAGTTAAAAGAATGTGTTACAAAAAGGAGACAAGAGCTAGCCAATTTGTGGTCCTTCTGGAACAACATATGGAGCTGGGCTCCTTGGGCACTACCTCTGTCTGGCCCCCTTTTTATGCTCCTTCTAATACTCCTATTTGGGCCTTGCATAATAAATGCTCTCTCCAGATTCATATCTCCAATGGATCAAACTCCAGCTCTTAGTCAAGGAATACTCACCTCTGTCTACACATGAGTCCTCCATCCAGTTCTATTGGGGGTCCTCTGGAGATTACACAGGTCAACCCCGGAGACAAGTACCACCACCCCTAATTCCCCCCTCCCCCCCTGAAGCAGCATGAATTAGCTAGATGAGTCATCACTCCTCTCCCCAACAGCAGTTGGGTATGTGTCTCAGAGGGGGGACTTGTTGGGTCTGGAGTGAGTATCCCATCCCCCATGGAGAGCACTATGAGTCCTGCATCCTGAGAAGGAGGTGTAAATCTGTACCCCGAAGAGGAGATACAGGGTCTCATAGATCTGCTACAGGGCTGATGAACAAAATGCTCTCAAGATTGTTCCCCCACCACAATAAAGAGAAAACAGACCAGCTCATCTAAGAGCGCTCATGAATCCATGGCCCATGAGAAAAGCCCACCTAACCCTTACCCAAACCCGGAGTTAAAACACCCATAAAGGCCCCAGCCTCACCTGAGCAGGGAGCCACTGGTTTCGGGGCTCTGCTGCACTGCTCTAGCTGTAACCTTTCCTTTCTCTCTAATAAATCCTACTTCATATACCAGCTTTGGCTCACAAGCCAATCAGCAGCCTCATGAGCCAGTTCTCTAGCCTGTGAAGGCAAGGACCCTCGACACTGGCCCCCAACATTTCAAGCTGGCATGTAACACTTTCAGTCTGTTGAAAATATATTCCTTTTCTAATTAACTTTACTATTACTTTTACTATAATCTTTGCATCTTGCTTGAATTCTTCTCCTGCTAGACACAAGAATTGAGGAATTTATCAGCCATATTTTTCCAGTAACATTCAAGATATCTCATTAATTATATGCAAACATTCTAAAATAAAAAAAATCTTACATGTAAAACACTTGGTCCCAAGTGTTTCGGATAAGGGATACTCAATCTGTATTAGAAATCTTTCCCTCTTGTATTTTTAATTATAATACTATTATTTAGAAAACCCATTTTTCCTTCCTAAGCATGTTTAGAGTTTTTTGAGATATAAAAGGCCAACTAATATCATTTTTACCAATATATTTTTCTGCCATTTTGAATATCAACTACAGGTTTGTTACAATAGTAACAACATTAAAGAAGGAAGAATTCTACTCAATTATAATTTTAAAACTTTTTTTTGAGACAGAGGTCTCACTATATGCCCAGGTTGGCCTCAAATTCACAATTCCCTGCCTCAGCCTCAGCAGGTGTGAAAGGAGCAAATAACAGAAGTAAATTTATCTGAGTTAAAGGAAACAAGGAGGCATCTTTAAAAGTAAACAACTAAGGAGACATGAGGAACAGGCTCCTCAAAAAAGTAAAACAGCCAGGCACGGGTGGCTTACACCTGTAATCCTAGCTACTCAGGAGGCAGAGATCAGGAGGATCATGGTTTGAAGTCAGACTGGGCAAATAGTTAGAGAAATCCTATCTTAAAAAACCCATCATAAATATAGGGCTGGTGGAGTGGCCTAAGGTGTAGGCCCTGAGTTCAAACTCCAGTACCACAAAAAAAAAAAAAGAAGAAGAAGTAGAAAAACAATAGGCCTCTCACCAAGATAATAAAATGCAGCTGTCTTTATCCTAGACAAGGGAGACAGGCAGGCATCTTTTTTTTTTTTTTTTTTTTTTTTTGCCATGGTCCTCCTGATCTCTGCCTCTTGAGTAGCTAAGATTAACAGGCTTGAGCTACCAGTGCCTGGCCCAGGGAGGCATCTTTGAAAACAAACATCTAGAGTGAGAAGCAGGCTCCAGAGAAAAGTAAAACAGCAAACCTCTCGTCAAGATAACAAAAGGTAGCTATGTGTAAATGTGGGCCTCAAGGCCAGGGCAAGCTGACCAGACCCTCCTGGAATGTCCAGTTTGATAGGATGGGGATGACCAGGTGATCAGGCTCAGTGGGAAGTCAACTAGATGACATCCAATCATCAATGTAGCTTGAAGGAGGGATAGCTGCCTCTCAGCCAGGCAGAGCCCTATGTCACTCCTAGACTCCAGCTAGACTACAGCTTAACTCTTTTCCCTAAGCCCCTCTGTCATGCGGGAGCTTTGCTGTTCTTTCAATAAACTTTGCACTTGCTTTACTCTTAACCCTGGTCTGGTATCTTCAATCACTGACTTTTCATTTGGACACCAACTTGGAATCAACTATCCAGTATCACTGGGATTATGTGTTTGTGCCTATAATTTCAGGTAGGAAAAATTTTTCATTCACAATTTTGAAGGAATTATTCTATTACCTTCCAAGTTCTAGTGCTTTTGATGATGTTAATTATTAATGTTTAAAGCATTATGATTCCCAGTGCTTTATGCATGGCCCTTTTTCCTTGCAGAAAGTTTATGCTCCTTTTTCTCAGTGCTGAGAAATGCCACAATGATGTTCCCTGATGTAAGTCTATTTCCATCCATTAGGCTGGGCCTTAAGGGTACTTTCTCAGTCTGTAAACTCATATCCTTTCATTCTGAGAATATTATGTATTTTTTGCTGTTATTTTTTTAAAAAATTTTTATTGTGAATATTACATTTTTTAGGAATAATTCCTTATTTTTTTCTCATTCTTCCATTCTGGAACTTCTGTTTTTCAGATAGTGAGCCTTCTAATGTAGTCCTCTACTTCTTTTCCTAGTCTATTTTCCATCTCTTTCCCTTCTTGCTCATATTTTTGGGAATGTTTCTCTCTTTTATTAAGATTTTCATTTCCAAGAAATCATTACTGTTCTCTAACTTCTTACAGTATAGTCTTCTTGTTTCATAATTTCAATACCAGCTCTTCTTGTCAAAGGATACTAATGAGAGTTTGGGGAAGTCTTTTACTGCATATTGTTTCCTTCTCTTTTTATTTTATTTCTTATCTTTCATTTTGGACACTGTTTTCAAGTGTTCAGTAACTTCTATTTGTTAACTTATTTATTTCACCTCCACTCTGGAAGGACATTCTAGAATTCTTGCTTATCTGGTCTTTTCTTTCAGCACTTTAAAGACACTGGCTCTAATTTCTTCTAACTTTCATGAATTCTGATAAGAAATCTGTAGTTATTTAAGTCATTGTTCCCCCTAACTGTAATATGTTGGCTTTTTTTTATCTTCCTGCTTTCAAGATTTTTTTCTTTATATTGATTCAGTAGTTTGATTATATGTCTGGACATGCTTCTCTCTGAGTTTACCCTCTTTCAGGTTCACTGGGATTCTTTATAAATTTGTGTCTTTGAGCACATTTAGGAAATTTTCAGCCATTACTTCTTCACTTTTTTTTCTGCACCAATCACTTTCTTCTCTCTATCAGAATCATAAATGTTAGACTTTCAACATTTTCTTGTAGGTCCTGTAGTTGTGCTTAATATTTAAAAAATATTTTCTACTTATTCCTCATATTGGATAATTTATATTTCTCTGACTTCAACTTCACTTACTCCTCTAATCTCAATTCTGCTATTGAGCCCATACAATGAATTAAAATATTATTATTATTATTATTATTATTATTTTCAGTATTGGAGTTTGAACTCAGGGCCTACACCTTGAGTCACTCTGCCAGTCCTTTTTTGTGTTGAGTTTTTTTTTTGAGATCAGGTCTCATGAATTATTTGCCTGGGCTGGCTTTGAACTGTGATACTCCTGATCTTGGATATTGTATTTTTAAGTTACATAATTTCCATTTAAAAATAATTTCTACTCTTTTGTTAATGACTTAGGTCTTTCCATTTCCTCCCTTCCTTCCTTTCTCCCTCCCTCCCTCCCTCCCTCCTTTCCTTCCCTCCTTCCTTTTTTGGTGGTACTTGGGTTTGAACTCAGGGCCTCACACTTGTTAGGAAGGTGCTCTACCACTTGAACCACGACCCAATCCCCATTCAATTTTGAGAGTGTTTATGTTTACCTCATGGAAGATGGTTTAAATAGCTGCTTTAAGTGTTCTCTGATCTTCCAACAGCTGGATTATCTCAGAACTGGCTTCTGTTGATTGTTTTATCCCTTGAGAATTTTTCAGATTTTCCTTGATTTTTTTTTTACATTGAGTAATTTTAGATTGCATTACGAACATTTTTGTTATTATGTTGTGAGACTCTGGGTTCTGCAAAAGCCTTCTGGAGAATGTTAGCTTTCTATTTGTATGTTTTAGTCAGCAATCACCTTGGTTAGGTTCAGACTGCAGGTTCTCCATCTCACCTTCTATGGGAGGTGGTTCTATTGCCAGTGCAGTTTTCAAAGTATTTGTGGTGCCATTTAGATCTGCCCCTCACCAGTGCCACTCAAAGATTAATCTGCTACTAATTTATCATGGCAGGGTGCCTGAGCAGCAGTTTATTTAGTAGTTAGTCCTCAATGCCTTGTTATTTTTCTTTGGGTGTATTCTTACCTGCACAGCTTGGAAGCAGCCCCATATTTGCATTGTTTCATATACAGAATTAAGAGGGTCTCTTTCTTTTCACTAAGCTCTTCCCCGCATTCTTTAGCTCACAGAGCCCCTTCTTACGGTTATCTGTCCAGAAAGATGGGACTTCCTCAGAGTTTAGCTTCCTGCATCATTATATGGTTTCACATGACTGCCCTTGGGGGACAAGGGGACCAGGCATTCCTCTGCTCTCTGCAGTCAAAGGAGTCCCCTTTCCCTGTGCGTTAGCCAGAAATATGGACTTTTCTTTGTGTTTTTGATCTCTGTGAATGCTGCACACTCTTGATTTGGCTTACCCTTGGTCAAAGCTAAGGAGATAAAGGGGGAAGAAGGAAAAAAGGAAGGAAGGAAAGAAAGAAAAAAGAAAAAGAAAGAAAAACCTTACTGTTCCTGTCCTTCAGGTTTTGGCTTTCCTCTGCCATCTCCCTATTGCTGACTTGTCAGAAACCTTGGGTAATTGCTTTTGGCATTTTTGTCCAGGGACTCTATTTGTCATCAGTGAGAAATAAAGACTACAATGGGCTTAACTCCACCTTGGGTGACATTGGGAGATGGCTCATTTTAAAAAGTTGGGACTTTAGCATTGACACTGGTGTGGCTTAAAGAAAAGTTGGGACTAAAAAGCTACTTGGAATCTCCGTGTGTGTGGTGGAGGCTGCCCACTTTTACCTTACTATAGGGAGCTCTAACTGGACCATTGCATGGAAAAGCTCCATGAGCAGAGTGTTTAGTCCTTCCCTGGGGCTGGACACATTCCCCCAGGAAGACTCCCATTTCCTGCCCAAGAGAAGCTTTGGTTATTTCCAGAGGCAAACTGAATGCTAAAGCTGGGGTTCTCAGTCTCTTGCAGGCACACTTCCTCCTAATGCCCCCTGTTTTCAGTGTGGTTCCACTGACCTCAGCTGTCCCTGGCGATGCTCTGTTTACCCCTACAGAAAGCAGAGCTACATCTTTTCCTGGGTGGTGAGGAACAATTATAGAGATGTCTAAAGCTAGGGAGAGATCGAGAACCACAGCTTACCCTTGGGAATGCTGACTGGTTCCTGTACAGGATCCAAACACATAGCAGTAGCAGTTCTCAAGACAAGGGTGGCAGGCTACACACACATCTATTGTCACTCCCTCTTGAGACACAATACATACTGGTTTCTGCCAGCTGTTCCAATTTCAGCATCCTCTTTCCACCTACATCCAGAGGTACTGCTGCTGATCCCTGAGCCTTTGTAGAATCTACTGCAAAAGTCGAACTGGCTTTCATTTGACTCTGTGACTGACTTACACTGAGTTTTCTCAGGCAGTTCTCCTAGGCCTCATGTCACTCTTCCATTAATACTTTATTGTCTTTTTGTCTAATGTGCTGCCTTAAAAAAACTCCTTTGTGGTGGTTTTAGTGATATCTAGGAAGGAGTATTAACAGATGTCTGTGTCCAACCTGCCGCCCTGCCTGGAAGCGAGTGCTACCACCATGGATCAGGTACAGGCAACCAGTAAGCCTTCCAGTGATGATCACCTGGCTTCCTCCAACTGTAATGGTGCCTGTGAAGCTTATTTCTGGTTAAGTAGGCTGTGTTCAAGTGCCCTTTCCTTCTGTGGATGTGAGGTAAGAGTGAAGCTATTTCTTCTTGTACCATGATTTTTATATTTAATTATTGGAGAGCTATTTCTAACAGGATAGTCACGTAGGCCCAGAATTCTAGGTTTAGGTATGATGAAGAAGTCAACTCCCTTCTATAGCCCTGGCACAAATATCTTTCATGTGAGAATTTCCATGTTTTATTTCCACCTGTTAATTACAACATTTTAAAAGAATCTTCTGAAAATATAAGGAATATAATTAGGAGAGAGGAACCGTTTCAGGCTGTTGGAGATTGAAAAAAGAAAAACACTGATTTTTCTGAACAGATCAGAGATCGATCTCCCTTCTGAGAAACATCAAAGCATCTATCTATTTTAGGTGACAAACAAAAGGTCTTAACCCATGGCTATCAACAGCAAATGCATGTCTCCAGGAGGAATTAACATGGGAATTAACCAGGAGATGAAACCAAATTCACTTAAAACCACTGGGGGATTTGATTAACTTATTATTGGAGACATATCTAGCTTTATAAATTTCAATATAAGAGAGCAAACTAGATTTCAATGACTAGAACTTATTTTTAACAATAACTACTATGATGAGAAACATTTGTGGAAACTATGCTAGTAAAATGAGCACAGGCTGAGGGTCAGGGAGCCCAGGGTTTGAATTTTGACTCCATGCTTCCTAGTTGTGGGACTATAAGGAAGTTGTTGAGCCTGAGTTCCCTTTGTTAGAAATCCACTTATTAGATTAAGTAGGATTTATATACTGTTCAGAACACTATATCACCATCTTTTTCATCATTATTTTGAAATGTTTCCTTTGGCCTCTATTTCTTATTTTGGCTACACAAAGAAGACATGAAAGTAGACCTACAGTTTGTCTTTGATGAAAGGTGCTACAATGAGACATTGTGACTCTTGCCTAGGAAACAGAAACTGAAAGGGCAAACATGTTGGCTCCCTCTACAGTCTCTGTCAGGACCACTCCAGTTAAGAACTTTCATGCTTCATGGATAGTCAGAGATGATGATAGCAATGGCTCATTGTTTGTGAGTGCTCTTTTATTTATATATCTGGGGTAGGTGGTGATTTTTAAGATCTACCCACAGTCCCTCACCCAGGCCACCAGAGACCAATTAATTTACTGGGAGAATGTTTTTTTTTTTCTTTTCCCATTGACTATTTCATAAACCATACGTGTTAGTCAGTTTTTCATCACTGTGACAAAATACCTAAGACAAGAACTTAAAGGAGGGAAGATTTGTTTTGGCTTATAGTGTCAGAGGTTTCAGTGCATCATCATCTGGTTTCATTGTTTCTTCGCCTGTGGCAATGCAGAAATATCATGGTAGAAGGACATGGTGGAGGAAAGTTGGTTACCTCACAGCATCCAGGAAGCAGATGGACTTGAATAGGCCAGAGACAAGATATATCCTTCAAAGGCATGCTCCAAGAGACCAGGCCCCATGTCCTAACGGCTCATTCAGTATAAACTCATTAATGGATTAACCTATTGATGAAGTTAGCAATGTCGTGATCTAGTCATCTCTCAACATGAACCTTTTGGGGATGTACTGCATATTCAAACCATAACAAGTGATAGATTTTTTTTCAATAAAAAAGAAGGAGTAATAAAGGGGAGTAAATAAATTGAATTTAATCATGTACATTTTATGCATTATGGAAATATTATAATGAAGCCCTTTTGTACAGTTAATATATATGGATAATAAAAAAGAGAGAAATGTTAAAAGTCCTATTTTAACCTTTTTTATTTTTGAGGACATACTAAATGGTAAAGAGAAAGAGAGGTTGAAGGGGGGTATTTTGATGAGAAATATCCATAAAACGGTTAACGTGCTTGACACATGGGCATAGACAGGGACATGCACCTGACAATTAGCAGTTATAAGTTGTTCTCAAGAATACTTGAAATTTTTTAAAAAGAAAACTTGACCATGCACAACCCATAAAGCAATCCTGAAACTTGAGGAATCAGTATCCTATAGACTAAGTTCTCTGGCCACAATGCAATTAAGTTAGAAATCAGCAACAAAAGATCATTTTTAAGATTCTAGACATGTGGGCTGGAGGTGCAGCTCAGTGGTAGAGTACCTGCCTAGTATGCATGAAGTTCTGGGTTCTATCACCAGTACCACAAAACAGAACAGAACAAAAGAGACAACCCATCCAACTCAGATATTTAAAAATCTCATACATGTTAAAACATTTTCCCATTATAATTGGGTAAAAGAAAAAAATCATAGTTGAAGAAAAATACTTAGAATTAACGATAACGACAATACCACATACAAAAACTTGGGAAATGTAGCTAATGTTGTACTTTGAAGAAAATTTTGAGCTTTAAACTCCTTTATTGGAAAAGAAGAAAGGCTGAGAGCTGATGATGAAAGTATTCAACTTATGTAAGAAAAACAGTGAAAAATACACATAAATATTTGAGTGGCTTTCTTACTATAGAGAATGCATTTATATATATAAAAAAGAAAGAAATAACAATGAAACAAAATCATTCTTCTGTTGTGATGTTATTAGGTGCTTAAAGAATAGACAGTGTCCTTACCTGCCAATCTCATTCAGCTCAGTATAAGCAGAATCAAAATTTTCCTTCCAAGAAATGGTGGCCCCATCTGCTGCTGCATCTTGAGGAGAGAGAATATAGTCATGATCCCGAGATGTAATGTCAGGATAAAGAAAGGGTTAACAGGGGAGTGCCAGCATAATCCCAAAGCAAGTCTCATGACTAAATACAGAGGCTCCTTGGTGGGGAAATGCCACAATCCATTGGAATGTTATTTAAAAAATATCATCTGACGGGAAACTGACAAGACAGAGTCAGAGTCAGCTCCCTCTGTCATCCATTTAAACAAAGGGAAAATTTGAAACAATCAGAAATGTAGCTTCTGGACATTTTAAAACAGAAATTTGGTAGAAAACATAAAAAAGGAAGAGAGAAGAATGAACACTCTTGGAAGACTAAAAAAAAAAGAAGAAGAAGAAGAAGAAAAAACAGTGAGAACCAGGGCTGTAGGGAGGATGCAGAGGAAGAATAGGTGGCAATCTGCAAGATCATGGAAGGAGACAAGGAAAGGAGTCAACCGACTTCTCTGTCTCACCTACCATACTCAGTGTGTGAGCTTATCTGGGATATTGAATGACTCATCTTAACCCACACAACATGCCCCTGAGCAGACAATTTGGCAGCTTTATCTTATATGATATGTTAATTCCCCATCAATAGTTTACACACACGAACATGAATGACAATGTGTATTTGTGTTGTTTGCTAGGGACCAATGCTCAGAAGCAGCCAAATATAAACAGTGGTCATCTCAGTCTGGACTGAGTTAGTGGCCTGGGAAGAGAGGAGCCAAGTCAGCAACTCAGCCCTTCTAACCCCACACTGGCCACCTCAGCCTGTCCAGAGCACGACCTGTGGCTTATTCATTTTGAATTCTAAGGACACAGAAATCCAGGGCTAAGGTTTCACACTGAGTCACCAGCCTGTGGGTACAACTGGGGGGGAAATGATTGGGTTGGCCATGGAGGTGGGGCTGGAGAGCAATTTCCCACTTAGCTGGGAAAAAGGGTGTAGTCCAAGGCTCTAGAAGGTTTTCCAAGGCCCTCTGGGGACTCCAAACTTTCTTTAACCCAAAAAGCTACAAGCCCTTTGCCTTTTAGTATAATGACAACCCCCTCCTTGCCTTCTTCAGTCCCCAACACATATGGACTACTTCCTTGTGCTGTCTGAAATGTCACTATTTGGAGATTTCTTGAGGCTATCAATTTTCCTCATTTAAAATGTCCTTGGGAACAAGGTGAGATGGTGAGCAAGATAGAAAAAAAATGTGCTTATAAAATATTTGGTGTAGTTAGTTATATATTATCTTAGTGAATGTCTAAACAAATCTACATAAAATATATCCATGTTGAAATAAGAAATTCTGGAAGGGTGGGAAATTAACAAAGATTCATTTTGTAGTGAAATCCTTCAACCAGGTTGCTTTTCTTTGCCCGTATAAATCTGGTGAGCAGAACTGTCCCTGGTGCTGTGGGGAGCAGTTATGCCTGGCAGGGTCATCCAAGGGACAGCAGACTTTGTATTCTTGTTTCAGAGAGGGGCAGAGAACACTGCACTCCCATAACGCTTGATTCTGTGTGCTCCTCTCTGTTCCTGATGTCATGCCTGGTAGGTTCAGGGTCAGCAAGGGTGGCCAACCTAACCTTTGTCAAAGACACTTGGAACTGTACCTCGAGGAGACATCCATCAAGCTTCTAATAGGTTGCTTGACAGAAGCTTCTGGGCAGCTCCAGGACACCTCTCCACTAGTGCCTGATATGCTGATGATTCTCTATGGTTGGTTGGATGCCTGGGGTCCTGGGCTGGTTGGGACTCACCATACTCTGGAAGTCGCACAAACTCTGAGGGTTCACTTGGAAGGCTGATTCCCCAGGGGTTGCTGGCACTGACTCTGAACTGATAAGGACACCCAGGACTGAGGTCTTCTATGACGAGGTAAGTGTCCAAGGTCGAAGCTACAGACTGCTGCCAGACCTGGGAACCTAGTGCATAGTATCCAAGGAAAGGAAGAGAGACAAAGCCAAAGAGACATTGTTTCAAAGATGTTCAGCAAACAAAGAAAAGAAAATGGACATACTCAGTTCAAGGAAGAGTTGTCACTATGTCAGATTTTGAAAGCCAGTTGACCACCCATGATGGGTTTGGGTCCAGTTTCCCAAATGACTGAATACATGTTTATTGAGGGTCTTGGAAGAAGTCGGCTGATGGATTCTGTTCCCTCTCAAGTGCACAAGTGTGAGAGTGAATAGACATAGCTAATACCACTTGATGGGGGACAGGTGACAAGTGACATTAGGCTGGAGGAAAACATAAGTCAATAACAAATGAGAGAAAAATATGCCTTTGGAAATTGAAACAAAATGTATTGAGCACTGCGTACATGTGAAAACACCATGAACCATGTCTTTGTCATAATTCTTGCATTTAAGTCTCATTTAAATCTGCAGAAACCTCAAGAGGTAAGGAGTGTGAATCTTACTTCACAAATGAAGAAACTGAGCCTCAGAAACACGAAACCATTTGCCCAAGAGAACTTAGTTCCTGAGAGGAACTGAATACTGTAAATAGGAATTTTGTGAAATGTATCTCTCGGCTTAACACCCAAACTGGTGTCCTGACCCAAGAGACAAAAGAGCAAACTGCTGAAGAAAGATGCTCTAATAAATAGTTTTGTTACTGCACAGGATCTGCTTAATAAAGAGAAGAAGGAAGAGTCAAAATAGAAGGTAGAGGAAAATGATTTTGGCTCGGGGTAGTGGAGAAATTGGTTTCAATTCAATTGTGTAATTCATAATATTGTTCAGAGATGTGTTGTCAACAACCATTGTTATCTAGAAGCTTCTATTTCTTTCTTTTTTTTTTTTTTTGTGGTACTGGGGTTTGAACTCAGGGCCTACACCTTGAGCCACTCCACCAGCCCTTTTTTGTGCAGGACTTTTTTTAAAATCCGGTCTGGAGAACTATTTGCCAGGGTCTAGCTTCAAATGGCGATCCTCCTCATCTCTACTCATCTGAGTAGCTAGAATTACAGGCCTGAGCCACTGGTACCTGGTTAGAAGCTTCTATTTTAAATTAATTCTTGGTAACTTGATGGAGGCTCAGTCATTTCTAACTGCTAAAGAAATATATTCACTTTTATTATGTAAATGTAATAACTTAAAAAATAAAAATTGCACAATCAAAATTGTACAATTAAAATACACATATATATGCTACAAATTTTATCTTGGGGGCAGAGGTAGTTATATCTTACTGCCCTTGTTATCATTCTGGCAGAAAGATCACAAATTAGCAAACTAGAGAGCTGGGTTCTAGTGCCAGGTGTGACTCTTACTGTGTTTTTAAACTGTCTTTAGGCCTTAGCCTACTCAGCTGTAAAATGGGCCTGATGGTCCCTGCCTGGGTGAGCAGTGAAATGCTGTGAAAATACTCTGAAACCAACCCTGCGTCTTGACCTCTGCAGGGAGGTGCACAGCTCCTTAGTGCCAGACACCTGTGATCAGGTTCATAACCCTGAAGACTTCCTGAAAGAAAGTGAGGACAGAAGAGGGCATACCTTCCTTCCGGTACTCCACGGTGTAACCGGAAATAGTGCAGTTTCCTGTGCTGGCTGGGGGCAGCCAGCGGAGAATGACGGACGTGCAGCTCCTCTCCTGGGCAATGGGGCGGTTGGGAGCTGCCGGAACGCCTGTGGACACGCACAGCGGGGCCAGTGCTGCTTCTGCAGACCTTGGCATCTCACACCACAGTTGAATGATATGGTTACCTGACCCTAGTTTCGAATGTTGCCCGTGATCTTCTCCAAGTAGCCCAGCTTTGCCCAGGCCTAAGGTACACTCGGGAGAGGCACCCTCAAGGTAAACGCTGCACACTACACTGGGATGAAGGTTGGCCAGGGAACTATGCAGGAGCCCGTGGTGGGATACAGACAGCTCTCAGCAAGTTCTTTTCCCATTGGCTAAAATTCTATTTTGGAATTTTGCATGGGATCCTTTCTTCCCCAGATCTCAGGGAGCTCTTGTCATGTTCACTTAGAATGTTTGACTAACACAAAATCCTAGAGGCAGAAATCAGAATGGTGGCCAACAGGGCTATGGTGAGGGAAGAATGGGGGAGCTATCAGTTAATGAGTAGGGAAGGGGTCCCAGGCTGGGGAGATAAAGAGTTCTGTGGATGGATGGTGGCGACACAGCACAGCAATGTGAGTGTCCTCATGCCTCTGAACTGCATGCTTAAAAATGGTTAGGCAAAACGTTTTATTATGATTTGAAAAAATGCTTTAAAAGTAATATCATAAAAAGGAAAGAGGCCATACCTTGCACCTTAACTGTAGCAGACGTGGACGCAGTGCCATGGTCGTTTGTTGCTATGCAGGTATAAATCCCACTGTCCTGGGGCATCAGATTGCAGATCTTCAAGGTGATTTCACCAGAATCACTACAGACACCAAAAGGATGTCCTTCAGATACCATCAATGAGACAATGCGCTGATGGATAAAATCCCCTAGGGCTGGCTTATGCTGTGCTGAGCTGAGAGTCAGTAGGCCCAAGATCTAGCCTATTCTGTCACCAACATCCACACCTTAGGTGAACACCTTGCCTCTATATCTTCATTTCCTTATATGGGGAAAATTTTCTGGCTGGGCCTACTTCACGAATTTGTGTAAATGAGGGATAGAATATAAGGAATAAAATGAGATAAAAATTAGGACAGATAGGGAGTATTGCTTTGACAAGTTAACTCAGTTCTCAAAGGGAAACAATCTGTAGGACACTCCAGTTTCTATCCTATATTTATTCATCTAGCAGAACAAGTGTCTCTTCAATTCAGCAATATAGGCCTATTTTCCATAGAATGAATGTTTCTCCCACTTGAAAACGCTGTCAGATAGGGAATATTCCTTGACAGACTAATTCAGTTCTCAAAAGGGAACTACAGGTTTGCAATATAATTAGTATTACATGTTATCACTAGCAACTTTTGCTAAAATATTTTCAGTCTCACAGATCAATAGTGAAGGGTATAATAAAATGGAAAGACTGAATAATGAAAATCCTACATGTGGGACCCTCAAGATGATTAAGTGAATTAAGAAGGGGTAAGTTCCTACACCTAAATGATAAGTCCCCTTGTCCCACACACCACTCACCCAAGCAGGAATACCCCAAGGGAAGAACTCTTCTGAAAGGGTTAAATCAGGCTAAGTAAGTACCACTCCCTCGACAGGTCATGACACATACTGGCTTTTCATGATCTTCACTAAGCACTGACTCTCACACTAAGCTCCTTGGGCTCAGAGAGGTTTTATGACCTGATCAGGGAGTCTGTGATAAGAATACCAAGGAATGATGCCTTTTTCATTTTACACACACATATATTAAGTCAATGGATGAAAGTTGCTTGATCCTAGATGTTTCTTTCATAAGTGACTCTCATGCATTGTTAGTGCTTGCTACTGCTTATCCACTGTAAGCAGCAGTAAACAGTGAAACACTTGCTGAGTAGCAATACATGTTAACAAAATCATTGGGAGGCAGTCAACCAAGGTTTGCCAAATGGCCTTTTGTGTTTAGAATCAAGCTTGCATCTTGATTTTCTATTGTACATTTTGGAATGAGTCATTTTTTTCTCTTATAAAATAGTCTTAGGTAAGGGATGCACCATGTCACTGTTCTAAAGCTTTCTGAAGGGCATTAAACATTAGGATGTCCAAATTTGAGGACCACTTTCCTCAAATGTGGTCCAGAAGTTTCACCACTTCTGACTTAGATTCTTCTGGGGATCTTAGGGACATGTCACCTAACAGGTAACTGTAAGACTGGGACTGTAGAAGCTCTTTAAACATACAGTTCAGGCTTGACTTGTGATATAAAGGTTTATACTTTTGTTCACTGTGGGTCCAACATGTTATCTTTCCAGACGGTTCCTGTGAGCCCCAGGGGTGTCTACATGGTACTGAGTAATGTGAGTGGTGTGTGCTGGTGTCGCCCCAGAGGCTTGGACTGAGAGAAGGCCTCATGGTGGGCAGCTGAGGCCAGGCTTACTATTCAGAGCGCTGAGTGCTAATTTAAATTGTGTGGGGCTGAGCTACCTACCCATGCTCTTGACTAAGTCTCTGTCCTCAATGAGGCCAAGCGTTTGGTCTGGAATAGGCATCAGGGCACCTCTTCTCTTGCAGAGAATAGGAACCTGATCAGAAGCCACATCCCAGATTTAGCCCTCAGTGCTGCAGGTGCTGAAGTTGGGGGCGACCCACTTACCAGGAGGAGACTGTGTATGTGGCCGAGCTGTTGTCTGTGTCAAGGATATTCTGGTCTGGACCCTTCCAGGTGATGGTGGGCTTTGGACGCCCGCACACTTTGCACTGCAGGATCACTGTGTCTCCAAGCAGGCAGGTCACATCCACTAAGGGCACAAGGAATTCTGGGGCCACTGTGATCGAAGTGACATATGTCCACATCACTCACACACACTGAGAATGAAACAGTCATTTTTAAATACAGTTCTCTCATCCCCTCTCATGTTGGCTAACGATTAAAATAACCTTCCGCTGAACACTGTTGTATCATCTGTGCTCGTGAAAGAGTATTTTAAAGTAATAAATATTTGTTACATAAAATTAGGAAAAACATAAAAAACAAAAAAAGGAAGCAAAAGTCTATAATGGTCATGATCCAGAAAGAACAAGTGTGCACATTCTGCCATGTAGCCTTTCAGGTTTTAGATAGACATGCTTATCCTTTGTGCATACCGCAAGTTGTAGTCTTGTACACTTAAGTTTATCATAAACATCTTTCCTTTTACATGAATGCAGAAGCACATCAGTTTTGTGTAATCTCTGCCTGAATCCTAGGTATACCATAAGTTACCCAATCCCCACATTCTCAGTTCTACCCCTTTTTAACTCACCTTCTTGGATGAAATTTGGATTTAAGATCTGAAAAACACAAAGAAACAGAAAATTGCTAAGAACAAGTTACTGAATAAAAATAAAGTAGCATTGAGAGATCACATGCCCATCCAATCCCTGTGCTGTGATGAACTGTCACAGTCCAAAATCCCTCTTCAACACCAATGGGCATGTGGTTACTTTGCTGTCTACTTGGTTCCCTGGGTAGGTTTATTGCTGCTGGGAGCTCTGATCACCACTGCAGCCTTTTCCCTCCCTCTCTCAGTTGCTCTTCCCCCTTTCACAGGCACAACCCCACTCCCCTCCTGTTCAATATACTCTCAAGCAATGCCATGGTGCTGATTCTTCCCAGACACAAATTTCTAGAAGGAGAGAACATGAGACCTACCAAACTGGGCCATTGATTTTTTTTTTTTTTTTTTTGGTGAAATTGGGGTTGAACTCAAGGCCTTACACTTGCTAAGTAGGTGCTCTACCACTTGAGACACTCCACTAGCCCAAACTGGGCCATTGAAATGAACTTCCAAATGTCTTCCTCCACCCCTCTCAACTTTCCCCTCCTCAAGCAGCTAAACACACAGCTTCTCTGGTTAAAGAGAAAGAGATGTCTTGTCTGTTCATGCCATAAGAGCAAACTTCTATGGCCCAGGCCTCCACAGAGTGACTTGAAAGCTCCTTTTTTGTGCTTCCCAGTTTAGTGGGCCCACTAAGTGACTTGCCCATCCCATAGCTGGTATAAAGGGAAACTGCTGAAGTTCTCTGTACACTGTGCTGCCTGCCCCAGGACATCCCGGATATTTCACAAAAGATTCTAGCTGACTGGCCATTCTGAAAGGTTACTCCTTCTTGAAAGGATATCACTTTGAGCCACTCCATCTTTTGTATTCTCTCTAATCAGGCAAGTGCAAGTACAGGTCAGAAAGTCTGGAGTGGTGAAAAAGCACAGGCTTTGGAGTGCAAGAGGCTGAGGTCACCTGCTTTATTTAACAGGTTGTATGCTCATTACCTAATATTGGTTAACATCAGTTCCCTCCACTTTAAAATGAGGATTAATAACACCCAGGGCAAAGTGTTAGCATGAGGATTAAATGAAATTATGTATGTCAAGTGTGTAGCACAAGGCTTGACAAATAATGAGCTCTTGGTATCTATTTAAATAATGATCATCTAATCATCTCCTTTCTGCTAAGCAGCCTCTTATTAAAGTGGCTTATCTCTTCCAGTTTATCTTGCAAAAGATAAAGGAAAGAATTTCTTTCCTCTCTCATGAAGCCTGGAAACTCATATTCCTTACAGAATAGTGCAGGTGGGGCCTTCACACTGATCCCCTGTATCTGTCCCTGCCTTAGGTGAATATGTATGGTTTCTGTCTTCTTTCCATTGAGCCCTTTGGAACAGAGACGTCATTTTCTTCTTTGGGTTTCCCTTTGCAAGCCAGCTGCCCACTTATACCACCCAGTTTTTTCCTGAATTGGACTGCACAGATTTTGCAATGCCAAGTTTTGGGGTTGAGTGTCCCAGCTCTGGCCACTGAAATGCCCTCTGCTCTTGCACCAGGGCCCAGGATTCCTTTAAATCAGCAGTTCCCATTCCCTGACCAGGTGGCTTTAAAAACAGTAAGACCTTAGGTAATTGTAGCTACTCAGGAGGCAGAGATCAGGAGGATTGAGATTAGAAGCCAGCCACAGGCAAATAGTTTGTGAGATCCTATCTCAGAAACACCCAACACAAAAATAGGGCTGGAGGAGTTGCTCAAGTGGTAGAGCACCTGCCTAGCAAACTCCAGTACTGCCAAAAAACAAATCAAACAAACCAACAAACTGAAAGATGGATGCCTGGGCCTCAGGACAAGAGCTTCCGTTTGAATTGATGCAGAGTGGGGCCCAGGCATTGGGAGTTTTGAAAGCACTTTTAGGTGAGTCACCATGCAGCCTGATTTGAGGAATGCTGTTAGAGGTTCCCCTCTGTCACAGCAACTGATCTCCAATAAGTCAACTTCCTGACCCTGAAGCTCTTATGGGGTGGGGTCAAGGGGTGCAAGAAGGCATTTGGTAAAAGCTACTGAATTTCCACACCCTAAGAAGAACTCTATGTAAATATTCTAGGCCATGGTAGAGGGGAGGAATGTGAAAGGTTGTTCTAGTGAGCAATTGACAACCAGTAAACATGGTAAGCAGTCCCATATCACCTGCAGGGATTGCTAAAGAGGCTGTTCAATGATCAACCTTGCTTACGCAAGGCAGGACAATCCCATCTGTTGTCAGTCATTTGACAGCCAAAGGAAGCTAAGACTATTTTTCAAATATCAACTGTGGTTATCTCAGGTTGGGGACTTAAGGGTAGCTTTCTTCCCACTCAAAAAACCCTGACCAAGCTGGGTACCAGTGGCTCATGCCTGTAATCCTAGTTATTCAGGAGGCAGAGATCAAGAGGATCAAGGTTCAAAGCCAGCCTGGACAAACAGTTTATGAGACCTTATCGTGAAAAAACCCATCACAAAAAATGGCTGGTGGAGTGGCTCAAGGTGTAGGCCCTGAGTTCAAACTCCAGCACCAGAAAAACAAAAACAAAAACAAAAAAACCCTGACTGAGCTCATGTTCTGTTCTAAGAACTGTGTATGAATTTGTGGATACAGAATTACTAAGACACATGTCCTGACCTCAGGATTTATAAAACATTATCCGAATTTTGGGTGACATTTTTTTCTTTCATTACTTACTTGAACATTCCAAATATTCTGCAATCAGACATTTCACTGTCATGATTTTTTTAGAGAGAAAAAAGGTGTAGTCAAACTGATTAGAATGTAAGCTCTTGGAGGATGGGAGATACCTGTCACCATTGTGCCTCAGAACCCTTACCAGGATCTACCACATGATACACACTTACCATGTATTGGTGAGTGAATGTTTGGCTTTGACTTCATATCAGTTCTACCAAGAATTTAGGCCTGGGACTCAATATTTGATGACTTATTAGGCTGACCCTTGTTTAATAGTGATACCAGGAGGGAGCAAGATAGACATACTTAAAGATAGACATGCTTACTACCCTCAGTGAGCCAACAGCTTAGTGGGGAAAATGGAATTAAATGACATTTGCATTTGATTCAGTGCCTGATGAATAATAGTAATGACCAGCTTTCAAACAAGCACAGCTCTAAATTCTCCCCATTCCACCTCTACTCAGCCAGTCTAGGATAGAAGCTTGAGAATGTTGCCACATTTGTTCAATGACCTGTATTTCCCATCATGATGGGGGCCCATGGGGAGGAAGACATTGAGTCCATGCCAGAAGTCTCACAGGAGAGACAAATGACAAAGGGACAGGTAGCAGGCTCATATAATTTTTTGTGATGTTTGGGATGGAACCTAGGACCACAGAATGTTAGGCAAGTATCAACCACTGAGCTATATCCCCAGCCCATATTATAAAATTTTAGATGGGGCTTCAAAAACCTGTAATGTGATAATACTTCTATAAGAAACCATCCCAAACTGCTGCTTAAAGACTTTCTTGTCTTCTCTTTCTCGTCACATAACCTCAACTTTTAGGTATAGTATTGAATATATGCACTATTTAAGAAACAACTATTCCTAGTTAATGTGTAGATTTAGTGGGATGCCAGGGAGAAAGGTGGATAATAGGATGAACAGTAGGTTTTCTATCTGGAAGGGACTTGTGGAAGCCATCAGTCTTCATTCTTCTGCCTCTTGGCCGGCCCAGTTGAGGAGAGCCAACTCAGCACAAGCTGTTGCTGATAATGGTAATAACATCACTGATCTGTGTGGCAACATGTAAGTGGCATAAACTATTCACAAATACCTTCATTTGTTCCTCCAAAAACTCTGGAGGAAGAGCAGGGTGTAAGGAGGCTCCTTTCTAATGAGACTAGGAAGTGAAATGTAAGACACTAGACTGACAGAGTGCCAGACCTAGGAGGCCCTGAGTTTCAGCCTTGCTCTTTCCATCACAGCATTCAGTGCAGAGAGTGAGGCTTGGGAAAAGTATTGCAAAACTTTGATGTTGATGTCAAAGGCCCACTTACTCAGCTTTGCTCCCACCTTTTTTCTCCACTTCCTCTTCCCAGTCTTCTTTAACCTCCTCTAGGAAGGATCAAGAGCCTGCAAAAGCTCTGAGGTAATGCTTTTTCTAACTTTTACTCTGGACTATGCTCACAGAATATCCCTTCCTCACTTTCCACTTTCTACTTTGAAGTAAATCAGAATACACAAGAGAGGGTTATGACACCCTTCTCCTACAAGTAGTCTGATAACCTACATAGATGAACTATAAGGCCCGTGAGGACAAGGACCATGTTGTTTTGTTCTCTGTTATAACCTCCAAGCCTTGCACAAAACCTAGCGCATCAATGCTCCATTTGTCAAATCAATTAAAATTTACAGTGGCTGGATTCTAACTGGGATAGGAGAGCTGAGAAAATGTCTTATCACGAACTTGGAACATGAAATTTCTATTTCCTCAAATTGAGAATGTGACTCTTCAGAAATCCCACTAGTCAGTCAATGTCCATGATTCAACCAACAATGTTCTTCCTCTTCTGTGTGCTTTGAGGCTGGTACCTCAAAGGGTCTGGTCATGAGCTACTGTGCATCATAACCTCCTACCTTTATTGCAAATGCTCTATCAGACGGGAAGATAGTAATCATTTCCCATGTTTTATGTACCATCAACACTATCAATCTTGCACAAAGCAGAAGATCAAATATTTGTTGAATCAAATTAACTGAGGTCACTTAATTGATAGACTAGAATTTGGGTCTCCTGACCACCTTGTCTAGTGATTGTTGTTGGTATGCACAGGAACCTGGGGCACTGATCACAAGCCTTACATGTTTCCTTAGAAACAAATAGTAGTGATGGGTTCACCTAAAGTGGTAGATGGGAAGCAACAGGGAACTAGAATCTGAAATAGAAGGGGTTGTGGAAGAAATGAGATACCGTGCATAAAATGCATATGTTCTTTCTCTGAGAGACGCAGTAGAGAATGGTGGGCAAAGTACAAGAGGATGAGGTGGCATGGACTGTAGAAAATACTACTGAGAATCTGGTTTTATTTGAACAGCAGAGGGCGGCAGGTGCCCAGGCTTGCTCCAGAAGAATGAACCACCATGATGTGCTCCATCAGTTTCTTCCTCTGGAGAGAAATCCAGTTGTTCTCTTGATTTTTCTTCAAAATGGTACAGCAGTGAGGTAAAAGGAAACAATACCGGTAAAACACACTAACACTGAATAATCTCGAATCTATTTTTCTTGCCAGTCATTATCCAAGACTCTAAGACAAAGGTGAAGTTCTGTTCAGAAAATCTAAGATGTTGTAGTGTATGCCTGTAATCCTAGCACTTAGGAGGAGGTTGAGACAGAAGGAGCACAAGTTTGAGACCAGCCTGGGCTGTAATAAGGAGACCCTGTCTCAAAAAATAAGAACAAAGCCGGTGCCAGTGGCCTATAATTCTAGCTACTCAGGGGACAGAGATCAGGAGAATTGCAGTTTGAAGCCAACCCCAGGCAAATAGTTCAAGATACTGTATAGAAAAAAGCCCATCACAAAAAAAGGGACTGGTGGAATGGCTCAAGGCATAGGTCCTGAGTTCAAGCCCTAGTACCGTAAAAAAAGAACAAAACATAAATTCTGTCTTGAAAACCAGTTGTCCACTGACTCCAGGGAAAAATGTGTGCCCCATTTTTGGCAAATCCCTCATCACTAGTCACAAAACAAAGTTCAAAACTACACACTGAGAATGTTGAAGGAATAAAAATGGTCCAAAGAAACTCAAACTGAATGTCCTAAGCCAACTCAGAGCTACCTTCAATGAACCTCTTCTATTCCATTTATGCTTGTTTCATGTTTATCTGTGTGCAGAATGAGAAGAAAGGGATCTTTAGATGATGAGATTTGGCAAGAAAATGAACAGACATAAGAAAAAATTTTCCTGGTAAGGGATGTAGCTCAGTGCTAGAGTGCTTGCCTGGTATGCTCAGGGTTCTGGGTTCAAGGTCCTAAGCATTCCAATGAAATAAAATCAACATTTCTAATAACTTTGATATGATTTTGAGGGGCTAGTTATGATTTCTGATTTGGAGATTTTAACCCTTCATTACTTCAATCTGGTCAAACCAGACATAAGTTTCTAAATTTTTAGAAAATATTCCTGCCTATGCTCATTTCCAAATGATCATAAAGGAAGCTGCAACTTAAAAAAATGTAAATGCCTCAAGATTCCAAGAGTGACAGTTTGCTTGAACTAGCTCCTTACTACGCAAGTTCTTTCATTACCGTCCAGTCATAAATAACTTTTTTGCAACTATGATTTTTCTTTTTGGCCCAATTGTATTGGAAATGTTTTTTAAGTCTCCAAATGATTTTTTAATCATTATCTTTTTGTTTCTAATTTAAGTGCATCGTGATTGGAGAACTTGGTCTATGTATATGCTATTGATTCCTTGATTTTTGTTGCGATTTGCTTTATGAGTAGTACATGGTTAATTTCGTAAAATATTCTATGTGTTTTTGAAAGTGTAATGACTTCTTGAGGCCTCTCTATATATGTCCATGTGCCCACCACATACATTGTTTTATGGATATTTCTAGTCCAAATCATCCCACCCCTTGGTATTTTAGTTAGACATTTAGCATACGTCAAAAATAAAAGAGATGAAAGTATGACTTTTAACAGAACAATGATAAGAATTAAAAACCCCTGTCACCTATCTCACAAGGGAAAGGAGCAAGAAGTATTCACTGAAGTGCCTGCAGTGGTCTTGTGGAGGATTCCATCTTCTTCTTTATAAATCACATTTCCAACCTGGCAGCCAAGATCTTGACTTTGGATAAACACATGGATGAGTGTTTTTTTTTTTTTTTTTTTGGGGGGGGGGTCTCATCCCTTAATGGTTTTAGTCCTGTTTATACCTCATCTCCCAAACTTCTTTTACTGGATGAAGTAATCTTTCAGAATCTCTGGAACCACAACAGGCTGAGATTTGCTCTGAGGCTGAGAGAGAGTGGCAGGTTAACTTGGGGCTACTTTCAAGTCTCAAGTGGGAATACCCACAGCCTGACGCCTCCTGCCCTGGCCTCCTGGGCTGGGCTTAGCTGCTTCCATTTCTGTTTCTTCTCTGTGCTTCCTCTGCCTGTCCACCCCTAGGAATTCTGTCCCCCTGAGGACAGGCCGGCCTGTCCCCACCATTGTTTATACAAATGTCAAGTATTTTTCTAATGCACAGAATAAATCATACTGATTCTTAAACAACTGCTTAAAAGCCACCTGTTGCTTTTCACCATCTCTGGATCAAGTTCTGTGTGAATCCCTCCAGGCCTTTGCAATCTGGTCTTAATCCACCTGCCAGGCATTACCTCCTTCAACTCTTCCCAGGTACTTAAACCCGAGGTAAAATGACTCAATGTCTTTTTAAAATGTGCCAGGAGCCCGCCCACCTAAGGGCTTTGTTCATATTCTTTCCTCACCTCTTATCCTTCTCTGAGGCTGTTTACATCCTATCAGTCCATCCAACCCAGACACTTCCATTGTGTGAATTGATAGCCATGCTCATAGGCTTTTCTGGGGGACAGGCCTGCCTAGGGATATGCAGCCTTCTGAAAGTGATGTAATCTTATTGTGCTCCATTTCTTATCTATAAAATGGGAAGAATGTAAGGGTATTTGTCATGATACTGTTGGGATGAAAGGACTCAGGAGAGAGTCAGTTATATAGGGAAGACTGCCCAGTGCTCAGTAGAAGCTATGATTTTGGGTCCAATGCTTGTGGGTGTGTGAATGAGTAAAGGACTCCAGGAACAATCAACCACTTCCTCTCCACAACTCTATTAGAGCACATTTAGAGTTTGCCACGCAACATAGGCATTTAATCAAGCTTGACTCTGTCCACTGTATACTTCTTATGTATGGCATATAATTTAATTTAATTTGCTAGCCCTCCATAGTACTCACTGCAATGCCTTGTGTTAATTACATCTTGTTTAATAGACTGACACTGAGGATCGCACAGAGTGAGCCTGTAAGTGAACTTTTGATAGCATGGGGTGGGGTTAAGATGGGGGTGGTGGCCTTTTCTTCTCCAATAGCAACCTCTTAGAGCAACTCCTCCAGGGTCAATGACACCTCCTACCCTCATTAGTGTACAACACAAATGATAGGGGCCAAACCTTCAGATGGGTGAGGTGCTATAGGACAGGTATGACTGAGGGCATGTTGAGTGACTGAGAAACCTATTTAGACACTTCCAACCCATGTGATTGAAATTCCTTTCCTGGCTGCTCTGGCTGGGCTCCTGAGTCACTGGGAGGGGCGTGTGTGAGGCCCAGTAATTACCCCAATAGTCAAGGGATTAATATATTGAGAAAGATATTCTCCTCCTGCAAGCAGATGTAAAAAAAGGGGTGGGGAGGTGAGCCTCAGTACACAGACTTCCTCTTTATCACAGCAGATTGAGCTCAATGCACCACAAGTAAAACCTGCTCTTTCATTGACTCTGTGCGACCTTGGCCTCCTTGAACTTGTTTCCTCTAGGAGCATGTGATGGTTAATCTTGATTGTCAACTTGGATTGAGAAACCTCTCCAAAATTCATGAACCACACTTCTGAGTATGTCTGTGAGGGGTTTTCCAGAAAGGATTAACTAAGGGGGGTGGTTCCATTCTCCCATAGGCTGGGGGCCTGGATGGCATAAAAGGAGAAAAAAGACAAAGCCCAGAGGCAGGCATTCTCTCCCTCTGTTTTCTGGCCACCATTAGGGTACCAGCATCTTCTGCCATGTGCCATGATGTTCTGCCTCACCTCACACTCAAAGCAACAGGGCTAAAGGACCATGAAATCTGAAATCATGAGACAAAAATCTCCCTTTAAGTTGCTTTCTTTCCTCAAGTGTTTCTCACAGCAACGTAAAACTAAGAAGGAGGGTGAGAAATCCTATCCTACATACTTTACAGGAAAACTGTAAGGACCTGCAGGCGTGAAAGATGTGGATATGATGGATCACCTTCTCAGAGAGGGGCAGCCAGCTCCAGCTCAGCTCCCTTCCCCAGAGGCAGAATATCAATCAGTCCACATGGAGAGTCAGAACAAAGCTGGGCAGGAAGGCAGTCTCTAAGCCAAACCCATCAGATATATTACAAAGAAAATATTTTGTCAAAACAAGAGGAATAAAATGCTTCACTTTTTTTTTCCTCCAAAGGAGTCTTTTCATTAAAAAATTCTTTTTTATGAAATACAGAAACAGGCATCAGTGGAAACACACCAGCAATGTCAGAAGGTCAGTCACCTGACTAGAGGTGTAAAAGTTTCCTTCCATCTGTCTGGCCAGGTTATTTTGAAACTCTGAATCTGGGACGAGAGGCCAGAGCCAGCTGAGGTGAGAGAATCAGGCTGCTCCTTGAAGCTGGGGGAGCTAAAACTAGGGAAGGAAAGATGGGCCAGCTTTGGCCACTCACACCCTTTCTAGAACTGAGAGAGAACTTTCTAGTCACATCCCTGGAGGAACTCTGCCCAGGCCATTTCTGCAGAAAAGCAGACACAGAATATTCCACTTCCTCTTCTGCCAAGGTCTCATAGCTTCAGAGGTGGTTGTGCTCCTGAGCAAAGTTCCCTGACATACACCCTAAGTCTAAGAAGCATTCCAAGACTGCATACCAGTCTCAGAAGAGCTAACTCCCCAGGTCACACAGCGGAGTTTCCAGACTAGAATCCTGACTTCTGTTTGGTGTTCTTTCCATGGGACACTGCCTTTGGGTGACTTGTTCAAATCACCATTCAGCCTTGAAAGGCCAGGATGGGCAGAAATGATATTCCTCTGTGTTAGCCGGAAAACTGAATAGCACATTCACACAGAAAATTGGCAATGGAAGACAGGCCTTCTTAGCTGCTAGGATTTGTGTTTTAGATTAAAACTAACCTGCAGATGGAGTGCTTCAAGCTGCTACAGGATGGTGTGAGATGGGGGGAGGGGAAGGGACAATGGCCAAGGAGAACCAGAAGCTGTCTCAGGGTACCTTGTGGGCTTTTTTTTTTTTTTGGCTATATTGGGGTTTGAACTCAGGGCCTCATGCTTGCTAGTCAGGTACTTTACCTCTTGAGTTATTTTTTAGATAGGGTCTTGTGTTTTTTGCCTGGGGGCTGGTCTGGACCAGGATCCAGACTTCCACCTATACCCCCTTCATAGCTTGAATCACAGGCATGAACTACCATGCGTGGCTTGTTGGTGGAGATGGGGTCCTGCAAACCTTTGGCCCAGGCTGGCCTTGAACCTCGAGTCTCCCAATCTCCAACTCATGGAGTAATTGGGATTACAAAAATACATCATCATGCCTGGCCACCTTCTAATTTTTTTTAACAGAAAGTTACAACTACCTCTGCCTCAATTTCCTTGTTTAAAAGTGAAGGGGCTGGGGAGACAAACAGGAGTGGAGAGCTGGTGTTTAGTGGGCACACAGTATGTCTGGGCTGATGAAAAAGTTCTGGAAGTGGATAGTGGTTATGGCTGCACAAAAGGTGAAGGTACTTAATGCCACTGAATTGTTCTTTAAAAAAAGGTTAAAATGGTCATTTTATGTTATGTATACTTTACAATGGTAAAAAATAAATGAAGGGGATGGGCAAGTTAAAAGGCTTCCAAGGTTCTGATTCTGACTGTGACTGGAAATTTCTCCCAAAATTACCTTCACTATACCAAGAGTTCTCTCTCCAAGATTCCTCCCGTTCTTAACCATTTGAGCTAAGTGTCTGGTGGCTGGTAGATGAGCAAGTGTAATGTCCACACTCAGTCTGTGTCATGGATGAGGCTGGCAGCACATCAAATGGCTGGCACAGAGATAGAGCCTTTTTGGAACCATGAAAACCTCTTACTCTGAAGGACTGACTTTCTATGTTAATGAGTGGTACTGGGCTTAAAAAAAAATGAAAATATGTATGATTAAGTAGGTTTGACATAAAAGCTAGGCTGGGAATTTTCATCTTTGGAGACAAGCCCCAAGACCAGGAGGATGGTTCAGGCCTTTTCAACTCCACTGTGTGATGCAGGCAGGTGGCAATGCTGGGGGTGAAGATCAGGTTTAAGAATGCAAGAACAACCCAGTCCTCAGACAGCTTGTCAGAGGTGGTAGGGAAGTGTCAAGCCTCGGACCAAAGGGAAATCCAGTACCGCCTAGAAAGAATGCAGATTTCTTAGAGATGGGCAGTGGCTAAAAGAGGGTAGATGCTGGCCCTGTAAGCACAGACACCAGGGCAGGATATGACTGAAGAAACTGGCAGGTGGGCATATGGTTCCTACCCCAAGGATGGCAGTCAGCTGTCTAAGTTATACTAGGAAAAAAATGAATTAACTTGTTTCTGAGGCACCTAGTGTTTGATTTTCACTGATTTGGCTTTTCTTCCATGTGAAAAATTTCTCTCACATATAATGCCTCCTTCACTCACACCCCAAAGTTTAATCAATGCAGGGTAAAGATAAACTATGGACAAATACTCATCATTTTTAGAACTGCTGTCCATGAGGTGTGATGACAGATGGGTGGAAAGCCAGGTCACCAGGGGATTGTACAGACCTAGAGCCAATCTTGCTGTGGCTGGTGGTGTGGCCTGTCATGTTGGGAGTGGGGGTTGCACTTGAGAATATCCACAAGCATGTCTTTACAAGGGAAGGAAAAGGATGTAAACAGTAGAGTCAACTACCTCTGTTTCCATAACTGAATGTTCTTTGTCAGATTCCTAGAAGTCAAAAAACTTTATTTCCCTATTAATTACCTTTCAAGAATATGTCATATGTCTTTTCAAAATGCTGTGGTGTAACAGGGATGTATACTTGGGGTAGCAAGCATCTGATGTGTAAGTAAAGACTCCAGGAAACTGGCCCTTACAGGACCACTTAGTCCATCAATGGAGAGAAAGTAAAGGATGCCTTGGTGATGTCACTCCCTTGGCAGTAGGGGATGAGTCTGTACACAAGGACTGGAATGCACATGCAGACATCAGGTCATGGGTGGTCAGGCAGCAGGGCAGGACTTCACATTTGAGACCTGGCATAGAGAAAACGCATTAGGCACACAGTGCCACGTTGTCTGTTGGGGTCCCAGGAACGAGGCTCAGCACAGGCCAGGAAGGATTCGGCTCACTAGGAGCACAGGACATGCTCCCAGAAACAACACCTATTGGAGCACTGAGTTCAGAAGGGTGGGGGATAGGCTGGCTCTGGGAACAGGTCCCAAATGATCAGTGTAGCAATGAGAGGCCTTCAAGAGGTGGCTTGCCCACCTGTTTTTCAAATCATATCTACAGTACACATTCATGGTCATTTTCTTCTTCTTTATTGTTTGCTACAATAAAGTCCCACTTACATATCCCTGGGGACAATTCTCAAGTCATGTTGAACAAGTTGACCTTCTGTTGTCATTTGTGTCTGAAAGATACTAAACAAACACTGCCAATATGTCACTTTCCCTTGCCTGCTCATGTACCCAGAGCTGATGCCAGGATGGCAGCACATTCAGCAGAGCTCACCGATGCTTAAGAGTGTCCACATGGAACACACAGTGCATGCACACATACTAGGGAAACTTTAGAACAACCAGAGCATTTACAACTCCAATAGCATGCCCACTTATGCATCAGCATAAGTTTTGGCCTTCCTTTGTTCAACATGAACATCCTACTGTCTGTTTATCCACCCCATGGCACCTCCCAGGGACCCATCTCATTTAACCCATAAAAAGGGCTGCCAGCCTTGGGTGAGTAAGAACTTTAAAAACATGTTCAACTTGCAAAGCAGAACACACACACACACACACACACACACACACACACCAAATTTTCTGACTACATCTGACTACATCAAGTTAATGTCCCCAGTGTGTGCTGCTCACCTGGTCCCACATCGCTCTGTGCCCACCTCTTCCTTTACAGCATGGGCAAGTTACTCTTCTTCCCCACCCACTAGAGTTGGATGAAGTCCCCAGTTGCCTTTTGGAATACAGAGGGTTCTTTCCCTTCCTCTGTCTGGCTTTCCTTTATTTGCAGCTGACATCTTCAATACAAGTCAGGAATACTTAGGGTTAGAGGTAACCACTAACATCTGCAAGCTGACAGGTGTGGGACTCATGGACACAGATGCCTATCCTATGAAATGGAAGGAAAGCAGAGCCAGAAATTTTCCCCTGGCCTCCCCATTCTTTAAGATACATTTAGGTTATGAAAGCCATATACACTTCCTCCCACAGTGGAACACTGCTGGCCCACACCTTCCAGATTTAGCTCTGTGCCAATACCTGCATCCATAGGGGACCATTTTGTCCTGGCAGAATATTTCAAACTGCCTCTTGTCCAATTTAACTTGGCTTCTTCCACAGCTGGCTTACACATTCTTAGACCATGGTCTCTCTTGGTTTTTATGGTGGCTATCATAATATGATGGTGGAATTCTTTGGTATTAGGTCAAATTAGAATAAGAATAATAAAAGGCTATTTAGATAAGTAGAATGTGTAGGGCTATACAAAGGAAGTTTTTCACTTAGAAGAAATCTCTAAGATTTTACATGTTACTGGGGATGGAAGCACAGATTTGAGGAAAGCATTACAATTTACTCTGAAAGACAAAGTAGCAAGGAAAGCCAGACTCGTGTTTGCTCTAATTCTGCTAGGATTATGAATTTATTTATGATAGTTGTCTCTAAGCGCAACTACATAAGAGGCATGTTTCTATAATCCAACAGAATAGAAGGAGTCAGAAGTCGATGCTTGTGCTGGTAGAGATTAGTTCATCTCCTACACACCAGTAAACCTGGAGGATGGGAAAGGTCCCCCATGTGGGTTCCAGTCTCATCATCTCAAGAGGCCTCTGCCAAGGCTATGGGAGGGGAGCTGTCCCCCGGGCCTCTTTTCCTTCACAGGGCGGGCACAGCCACTGACCATAGGTCTTGGAAGGGCAAAGGTATGTCCCAGAGTTGCACCTCCATACCTCATTTACTATTAATCAGTTACACATAGTGACTAGGATCCAGGTCACCCACAAAACCATACTTAACCCATGGATTTGCTGTAGCACTGAGGAAGGAATATATCCCAGCAGCAGATCAAGATTAAAAGGATAAAGTGGGAGAGAAAAAGAGGAAAAAGGAGAGCAGGGGAAAATGAAAGAGGAACAAAACATGGAACACGTTCTCATCCTTCAGCTGGGAACCAATTACTATTAACAATGCTGCAGTCCATGAAAAATGTTCTAAATTTCAAATAATGAAGGTGGATATTTTCTACATAAAGCCAAATCTTCAAAAGAAGAAAATATTCAGCAAGCATTCAAGAAAACTACAAGTTTTTGTTTTTAAAAAAGATACCAAGGTAGAGTTTTCTACCAAAATAGAGTTCAATTAAGTGTTTGTTTTAGTTGGGATGGGATACCTAGAGATTCCCCAACACCAAAATTTATCCCTGAATGGCCAGTTCCTTTGGCAAGGTCAATGTTACACAACACATTAAAAGAAAAAAAAAGGAAATCATTGTAGGAAATAGGACAACATAGCTGCTTCTACCTCCATGCTAGTATTAGGGTCAAGATCATCACACTCTGACTCCTCGGAACTGTTCGTCTCCTTGGTTGGCAGCATGAGGAAGAGGAAGAAAGAGAACACAGTTAGAACTTGAGTAGCTTTGGCTAGTGAGAAAGGAGAACTTCAGAGAAGCATGGGCAATGGGAAATCAGGCAGAGAAGCAACCAAGAGCTTTCAGGTGGGGGTGGTGTTGCCAATGGTAGCAGCATGCTCTTTTTAGGGAAAGAAGACTGGGTCTGTGGACAGCTGCTTATTTCACAGGGAAGAACAATGGAAGCAACCAAATGAAGCATGAGAGCTGAGAAATGAAACTATCTTTTCCGGTGAGGCTGGACTTCCCAGATGGGGGCCAAGGAGAGCATACAATTTCTTTTCCCCAAGCAGCATGTTAGAATGGGTTTTATTGTTCTTTCTTTGCTTGGGGAGCAAAGTAGCAAGTAGATAATCACACATTATAACAAAATTAAATAATCAGTGTTTAATTTCCATTGTCCAGAGGCACATCTTTTCAGAAGGCTCAACTTAAACAAGGCAGATCATATTGTTTCAAGCTTGAGCTCAGGTTTGGTGAGTTCATAGTAATAAATGGATTCTTACAAAGCAGTAATTTGTGTCTCGCTTCCCCAGCTGTGCATTGGGGGAGCAGGGAAATTGCTTGGTATCATTTGAACTCTGGGGAAAAGAAATGAAACTTTACCAAGGATGCTGTATCCCTTAAACTTCAAACCTCAGCCTCTGTGGCATGAAAGGTTTGGAGGACATCCCTAATCCCTATAACCTGCAAACCTAAAACACTGAATGGGTGGCATCTGGAATTTCTAAGAAAATAATGCTGCAGATAATTTTGCTACAAAACATCTGCATAGTGTAAAGAGAAAAGAATAAAAGAAAACAAAAAGAGGTACTTACTTGAAGATGTCAGGAGAAATAAAAAATGAAAAATAAATCGATCTTGCATGCAAAATCCCACTAAACTACTTCCCCTTTGGTCCCCACACCGGGAAAAACAAAAACAAAAACTATCCCATCCACCCAAATTGTCTTGTGAGTGCTGCAGGATGAGAGTAGATGAGAGGGACCCAGCTCAGGAATACCTTACTCACTTTAACAGAGACTTTGTTGCCCAGAATATCCTTGGGTTTACGAGACCCTGTGGCTTCATTTTTACCCGTGTTCTCCACTTCTGCCCGCTTTCTCATGCGTAGAGTATGCCATGAACATGACTTCCTGTTGTACCAAAAAATGCACTAATCAAAATGGCGGGTTGGGGCAGAGTGAGGTGGTGGGCGGGCTCACCACCCTTGGGTGAGTGAGGTGAGGTACTCCAGTCAAGCCCGCTGGCTTCAGAGGCCCCAAATCTGCATGCCAGCTCCTGTGGTGGCTGACAGCTTACCTCACCTCCAAATGAAGTGAACGAGGATGAACTCTGACTCCTCCTGAAAGATGCACAGGGTGACTGCAGCAGTCGGGAAAATATGACTTCCAGGCCACTAAACTACCCAGGGAGGTTTTTAGATCATTTGATGAAGCCGTCTAGGATTGAGGAGTTCCTCTTACCCTTGTAAGATAGGGAAGAATGGGTAGGAGTGGTACAAGCCATTGGCACTTTCCCAAACCAAGATATAAAGACCCCCCCAAAAGATGATTCTTTGTATTTGGGCATACCACTCTCAAACACTGTAGTACAGCCAACATTTTCTGGTCAGGTGACTTAATCAACAGGTGATCACCACTCATAAATCTGGATATTAGGGCAAAGTGTTCTCCATGTCCCTCAGTGTTTGTGAATATAGGGCTTCAGCTGTCACTAAGAGGTCCTAGAATTTCCTTGCTGGAACCAGAGCCCGTTTGTGCTCCCAGGGAATTGACAGAGACAGAGTGTCCTTTCCCACTGACCTAACTCCTTTCCCACTAGAGTTTGGGAGTTACTTCTTGGGTATATAAAGAGAAGCTCAGAACATCTACCTAACTAAAAAGTCAGGTCATAACAGCATGTGGGACCCTGAGCAGGCATCATTTCAGTTGTGGACATAAAGTTTGGATGAAGCTTCAGTCACTGCCTGGAGTGAGGCTTGGTTTCCCTTCAGTGTCTCCTGGTTAAATGTGGGCCTTTGTAGACTGGGCCCCAGGGAGGAGACCTTCATTCAGGGAGAGAGGCAGATAATTCATTTAGGGAAAAGAAGATAATCCAAAAAAAAATAGCTAGTATCTCCTCCACAGCACTCCACATGTGTCAGGAATCTTAGGATAGCCCATGTGAGGTGACCTAAAAATACTCATCACTCAATACATAGGCTCCACAAGTAACCCAAAGAGGAAAAAGCAGTCCCAGTCCTGTTTTGGGATCTTTTGGAAAGTGGACTTCTTCAGAAGGCCACATGTTGTCTCTTACTCCTGACCAGCAGGCTCTGTCGATCCCTTGCTCCAAGTGCTCTGCCTCAGTGAGAACCAGGACTGAAAGCTACCCTCTAGGGGCATTGCCCCATTGACTGCAGACCTTCATCTCATATCTTTACCCCCAAACTCATGTCCCTGGCTCCTCTGAGAACATCTTGAGTCAGAGAGGTCCCTGCCAAAAAGGCTCTCAGGGTAGAGGGCACAGTGTGTATGTGTGCATGCACAGGGAATGCTTTCCTATGTTCACTGCCACTTTCCAGTCTCCTCAGGATGCTTAGTGAGAAGTTAGGGAGTGTTAAAAATAACATTCACAGCAGCACAGTGGCAGGACAGGCTCAATTTCAGATTCTTCTTCCCAGAAGAACATATCATCATGGTTTGGGAAGCTTCCATCTCTTGGCTGCAAGCCTGAGGGCTGATGTGGATGTGGGGTTTGTGACATTTATCTTGTGGGCATCACAACCAACTCTGACCTCTGAGTAGAAAGCCCTGGGGAGAGTGCGGTGAGTGTCTTTCACTGACACTGACACCATGTTTAGTTGTTCACTTCTACTACCAGCAACACTTGTGTAAGAGTGGCTGGTCAGGAATCCAAATGACCAGTGTATGTTTCAGTCTGTTCTCATCTGCCACCCTGACCCCCCTTCCCTGACTCCACAGAAGGTATGCATATGAGATCAACAAACACAAAGGTGCCTGGGTACTGAGAGTGCAAGCCATTAAGAGTTAGCTCTGCAAGACTCTTGATTAATAACTCCGTGCTCTGACAGCCTTGATTTCCAAGGCTTCTTAAAAGGCACCCAAAACAAGTACCTGTAGAAGAAAATGGACTGGGCCTATTTCACCTTAGGGGTCACTGATGATTTCCATGTGGCCAGGGTGACATCAATAGCTCCCATGCCCTGACCTAGAGAAAGGGCCAAGGCAGTGCAGTTCTGCTGGTATCATTGCTTTGGCATCTCACAGGGGTGCTTGGGCCCCTTCCATGGGTGACCATGCAGCATGGAGAGCAGTGGGGAAAGCAAGCCATCACTGCCTCTACGCTAGCCATCCATTTATGTCAGTACCTCAACAGAATGGCATGGAATTTACATGGTTCCTTATCTAGGAAGTCAGAGAAAACCCTAGGGGCTGTTTAGAGGGAAGGGAGGGTCAGAGTTTTAGCAACAAAGGCACTGGTTATGTAGGAAAACACTGCCAATGCATTCAACCAAACCCTAAAATATAGAAAAGCAAAGAAAAAAAAAAAGAGAGAGAGAGAGAATCATTTGTACATTCAAAAGTCTGAGAACAATGAAATGGGGGGAAAAAGGGTCAACTAGTTTTTAACCTCATTAAAACATGCTCATGGTGAAAATTTATTTTACATATTTAAAATAGTACACTTAAAATTATTAGTTACATTACAGGTACAATGATGAACATTGTGACTCTCCATTATATTGCACAACCTGACTTCATCCATTTGGGTTTCTTTAAATAGTGCAAAATACTTTATACAGGAATGTGTTCAGAAGGGTCTTCACAACCAAAATAAGGAAAAGAAATATTTTACAAATTACCATGAACATATATTAAAGTGACAGGGGAGAGGAGAAATTAAAAAAAAAAAGTTACAATCTGTACAGAGGATTTGCCACAGACAACCAAAAAGTTCCCTCTCTCCTGGGAGCAGCAGCGGGCCTCTGACCTATCCAGGTCTGGTATTGTGCTAAGGTCATTTTTTGGTGTCAATCAAAAAATATAGATATCAGTAACTTCATACAATATAAATAGAAGTCCAGTCCAGTGAGTCCCATGGTGGGTCAAATGTAGCAACGGAAGGCAAGCCTTTTGTCACCTAGGGTTTCAGTAGGGCTCTTTTCTTAACAAATGGGGGGAAAAAGAGAGGGAAAATGAACAGAAAATTATAAATGAAAAGAAAAACCATCACCACCACCACCACCACCAAAAAACAAAAAAACAAAAAAACCCAGAACAATCCTGCATGGATGCCCCATGCTGCAGGTGGTCCAGCACTCACTCACACTTTGTTCCAGTGGTATTGTCAAGAATAAGCAGCAGTAATTCCCTACTGTGTGTTTGCATTTTTTGTGTTCTTTTGGTTTTTTTATTTCACATATTCCTCTCCCAGAGGAGCCAACGAGGCACTTACTTGATGCTCCCGTCACTATTTTCTGCTGCCGCTGTGGTTTTGTTGAGGGGTGCCAGGATGCTGCCTGGGACCCAGCCCTCAGCTGCGGGGGAATGGTCGCTGGCAGGCTGGTACACCAGGCACATGTTCTGCTGGTTGATGGCAAGGACCTGGACCACCTCACCTTGGCTCACACAAATTTCATTCTCCTTCAGTGCATAGTAATCTTTGATCACAGCCATGGATGAGGTCCCATTGCAGCCTCCCAGGTCATTCTGCTAGGAGACAAGGGAAAAAGGAACACAGACACAAGGAGGCTGGTTCACGTCGGTTGCTCTGCACTCTGCTGCATAGTTGAAAGCCAAATCTCCTAATAGCAGGATAAACAGCAGACAGGACACTCCTTGAGTGGTGACATAATATTCATAAACATACTTGAAAGTATATTTTTTTGGCAGCACTCAGGGTTTTGAACTCAGGTCTTCATGCTTTCTAGGCAGGTACTCTACAGCTTGAGTCATGTGTCCAGTCTTTTTTTGCTCTGATTATTTTGGAGCTAAGGTCTCGGTTTTTACTCAGGCTGGCCTGGACCACAAGCCTCCCACGGTAGCTAGGATGATAGCCACACCACCACATCCAGCTTTTACTTTGGACGGGGAGGAGGGGTATTGATAACTTTTTCCCTGGGCTAGTCTTGAATGATGATCTTCCCTATCTCAACCTCCCAAGTAGCTAGGATTACAGGTGTGAGCCATTGGTGCCCAGCCTGTATTTTGTTTTTGATTAGTGTTTCACTAATTTTGCCTGGGCTGGACTGTAATTCGAGATCCTCTTGAGTTTGCCTCCTGAGTAGTTAGTTATAAGTGCCATGCTAAGGTTTTTGTTTTGTTTTGTTGTTTTTTGGTGGTACTGGAGTTTGAATATAGGGCTTCATGCTTAATAGGTATGTGCTCTACCACTTGAGCCACTCCACCAGCCCTTTTTTTGTGTTGGGTATTTTTGAGATAGAGTCTTGCTTTTTGCCTGGGCTGGTTTCAAGTGGCAATCCTCCTGATCTCTGCCTCCCAAGTAGCTAGTATTACAGGTGTGAGCCACTGGCACCTGACCATAATAAGATTTTAAAGCAAGTGAGTTTCAGAGTTTGAACTAGAAACCAGATCACCCAATTCCTAATCTATCACTTTTCCCATTTCTCTCCTGTTTCTATTATGTTTGAGGGTCAAACCAGCTTTATAGATGGGCTTATGATTAAATTTACAGCAAACCTCACACTGGTGTTTGAAGTATGTGTTATCACCTTCTCCTTACCTCATCAGTCAATGAGTGGTGAAGAACACCTCATCGTGCTTAAGGCATTTCTGCATTAAATGTTGCTATCTTTTTAGGGTGGCAAACGCTGGAGCTATGACTTTTGGGTGACTCACACCACAACTACTCACTCTGCTTGGTACAATTCACCCACTATCATGCTTGCTATCACAGTAATCCCTTACATTTATAAAGTTTCCGTAGATGATAATAACTCTTTAACAGAGTGCTTGAGCCAGAGGAAATGGTCTAACTCAATTTATAAGGGATAATTGAGACTAGAGGATATTTAATGGACTGTTCCTGCTAAGATAATCAACATAAAAAATGTTCTTTCCTAAAGTGACCTCAGAGGCTGTGATTTCAGGATGGTGAGGGTAGGAGCAACAAGTTGTCCTTACCTTGCTGGCCTCAAACTTGTCCACAGGCTGGTGGTAGTCAAACCCTGGACTGCCATTGGAGGTAGATATCTTCAGGGGTGGCAGAGGCGGGTTGTAGCTGGAGCCCTTTGGGGGCTTCTCTGAGCCCACAGGGACAGAGGAATAGGGCCTGGGGCTGGCTTGGGGAACCCTAGAAGGCTGGGACCGCATCACAGCTGTGCTTCTTTCTTTCCGTTGATACTCAATTGGTGACTGTAGTGCTACAGGATAAGGACAGAGAGTTACCCTAAGCTTTGGGAATCCTACAAGGATCTAGAGGCCTACTAGATACCAGGCTTTGTGCTAGGCATGGTGTGGATATGTAAGGAAGACTCTTGTTTTTAAGGAACTGTGAGTAGCAGGGCACCTGATTAAACAATGAAAAACCAAACTCAGAATGATACCATATTCGAAGTACAAAGTGCTGTGCAAAAGGAGAGAGCGGAGATTAGGTTGTGAGGTGTGTGTGTGTGTGTGTGTGCGTGTGCATGCATGCATGCACATGCAGGTGTTTGTATCTTGGGGCTGGCTGCCACGCTGACATTTAGACTGCAGGAAGGAAGGTAATGTAATATGTTTGGGGAATAGGCTGCAGTCAGATTACCTGGACCATAGGGTTATGGGTCTCCATGGAGGGAGAAGAGACAGGTAAGGGCTATTGGGGGGACATGGTATGGAAGACCTAGAAAACGAGGCCAACGAGGCTGGACTTGGCTCTGTAGAGCAGTGAACTTGAAATGTTTTGTTTTTGTTTGCAGTGCTAAATATTGGACCCAGGGCCTTGTGCATACCAGGCAAGCAGTCTACCACTGAATGGCATTCCCCAGCCCTTAGATTTTAGAATTTGGATTTTTGAGACAGAGTCTTGCTGCATGGCCCATGCTGACCTCTAAATTGCAATCCTTCTGCTTCAGCCTCCTGGGTGCTGGAATTACAGGTGTGTACCACCAAGACCACCTAACTTTAAAGTTTTAAAATCAAACTCTATGGTCAGAGCCACATTTCAGCAACACTAACCTTTTTTTTTTTTTTTTTTTTTTTTTTTCATTTTTCTTTTATTATTCATATGTGCATACAAGGCTTGGTTCATTTCTCCCCCCTGCCCCCACCCCCTCCCTTACCACCCACTCCACCCCCTCCCGCTCCCCCCCTCAATACCCAGCAGAAACTATTTTGCCCTTATTTCTAATTTTGTTGTACAGAGAGTATAAGCAATAATAGGAAGGAACAAGGGGTTTTGCTGGTTGAGATAAGGATAGCTATACAGGGCATTGACTCACATTGATTTCCTGTGTGTGGGTGTTACCTTCTAGGTTAATTCTTTTTGATCTAACCTTTTCTCTAGTTCCTGGTCCCCTTTTCCTATTGGCCTCAGTTGCTTTAAGGTATCTGCTTTAGTTTCTCTGCGTTAAGGACAACAAATGCTAGCTAGTTTTTTAGGTGTCTTACCTATCCTCACCCCTCCCTTGTCAGCAACACTAACCTTGCACCAGTTAGCAGATAGATTGGAGAAGAAGAGACAAAAGGCTTCCTGTCTAATTCAGAAGCCACAAGATAGTAACAAACAAGAGACAGGGAGCAGGCCAGGAGGAGGAAGAGACTGACGGCCCAGCTGGGAAAGGCAAGCAGGAATGGAAGTGACTCAGGCTGGAGAGTGGGACGATAGCAGTGCGATTCAGAAGACAGGGTTCTGAAGAAGCTGATTTGAAGGGAAAGATGTGAGCTTTGCTTTACTGAATTTAGGATACAAAGTTCCAGGTCTGAGCACTAAAGAGGTACAGCCAGGCAAATGTTATCCAGGTGGAATTCTGTACAAAGGATTTCCAGGACTGGTCTAAGTGTCATTTTAACAGTGTACATTGTAACAACTATTTAAGTGGGTTAACAGAGCCCAGAGACTTCCAATTTTAAGGATATTTCTACAGTATTTGGTATGCATTTCATAGGACCCAACACAGGGTCACTCTTTTCTCTTTGAAGTCCCAGGAGAGAAAGAAATTATTTAAGATGTCTCCATATCTCTGTAAGTAAAAGTCTAGCCCTACTCTATCACCACATCTTCCTGAGTGTGTCAAAGTACATAACAGGCTTGCCAGAGCACAGCCCCTGCCCTGAGGAGCTCTCTGTGGACATTAAATATTTAGGTAATGATAACCTAGTTCAGCAATATCTCCATAATTCCCTATAATTAGGAGCAAGGTCTTTTGGGATCATGTAAAAGCCTGAATCATTGACTATGCCCAAAGCACAGTCAAGTACACCATAGAGTACTTAAGTAAGTGTACTTTACTTACATGATAATTAGGCCTTATTGAACCAAATTTATGACTCAGTACACATGGAATTGGGGTACTGACTGGTTATATGCAATAATTGTGTGAAAGCATTTGAAAATACTACGACTTTTCTCTCTCTTTTTCTCTGCAGTGCTGGGGTCTGAATTCAGACACACCCCTAGCACTTTTTGCTTTAGTTATTTTTCAGATGGGGTTTGGTGCTTTTTGCCTGGGCTGGCCTCACTCTGTGATCCTCTTACCTGTGCCTATATATACCTATGCAGGATATATACCTATAGCTGGGATTATAGGTATATATCACCATGCCCTAATGTGCCTTCTTAAACAAGCTGCGAAAAAGGCAAGACCTGAGTTCTTTCACTAGCCTCAATTTGCATAACTTAGGTATTAGGATCAGGAAATCTGACAGAGTTTTTTAGCTTATGAGTTTGTGTCTTATGCCTGATTCTGTTTCTTTCTTGACTTTGTTTGCTAAGAAGCTCAGAGATAAATGTGTACCTTGTCGCTAGCAACTATATTGCAGTTTTATGGTTAAGAGCCTAATTTAACATGTTACGGCTCTGGGCTCAAGCTCTTGATCCATCGTCTATTGTGTTTTGTGACTGTGGAGACTTTTCTGAATTTCCTTTTCCAAACCTGAAAAAAAGCAGGATAACAGTACCTACTGTTCCATGTTGGTCTGAAGAATAAATATGAAAGAAATAAAAACAAAAACAAAAAATAGCTAAAATGCTTAGTGTAGTTCATGGTACAAAGTAGGAATCAACACATGGAAGCCATTCTTGTTACTTCAAACATCTCCGTTTTCAACTTACTGTTCTACTCTATTTTTCTTCAGTCCCGAATTGAACCTAAAATCCTCATTCCATCTTAGAATCTATCATAAACTCCTAATTAATGGAATGCAATTAGGTGAATATTATATATATGTACATATTTTTATACCAAATCTTTCTATCAATGAAAGTGTTACTTCAAAGTTGCTTATGAGAGACCATGAGCTATATACAGCTTTTATTACCATCCCTCAGGGTTAGGCTGGTGTTTAATTTTCCATTTTTTAGAAAGAAAAGGAACTCTAGGGATCACTTAGTCTAGTGTTTTTCACCAACCTTTTCTACAGCTGGGGTGGGGCAGGACAATATGGCCAAAAATATTCTCTGTAAGTATGAAATTGCTTTGACCTTGCACATTGTCTTTAAAAGTCATGCCATCCTGCCTTGTGGTCTCTTTTTATTTGATTTAAAATAAAAACATGTTAAATTTCTTACCATGGAGAAAACTGACATGGCAAGGTGGTAGGCCATGTTTTCCTGTGGCCAGTACTGCTGGCCCACCATGACACATGCCAGTATAGGAAGAGTAGATCTACCCCCTTTTCATTGACTGAGTCAAGTGAGGCCCAGAGACACATCATCCCTTGCCCAAAGACCTCAACTAGGATGTTACCTTGTATCTTTCCCCACAGCGTTTGGTTCCATATTAGAACATCAGAAAATCTCTAGTTGCATCCTTTGAAGGAGCCTAGATCCTTGCATTGGCAAGAAAAATGACAGACTGAGAAAGGACCCATTAGTGTGTGTACCTGTGTGAGTACATATGGTCATATGGCAAGAAGTGGTGTACCCAAGGGTGGCCCTGAGTATGCATGTGTACGTGCATGCAAATGTATGTGGAGGCATGAACACACAGGCATACATACTACAAGCTTTAATACCATGCTGGCAAGAAGAGATGGAACACCTAGGGTGGTCATATGTGTGTGCGCACATGAGCATGTATTTGTGAGTGCACGTAGCCATGAGGTATAGATTTCAGGACAGACAAGAATTAGTGATATACTGGTAGGTGATCCTGTGTGAATATGTGTGTCTGTGTGTGTGTGTGTGTGTGTGTGTGTGTGTGTGTGTTAATGTGTATACATATACAGATATATGATTACTGAATCTCTAGGTTTATTTTGTGATTGGTTCCATTTTGCCTTCAACTTCAACTTCAAGCTCCATCTCTGCACTAGAGACGTCTGAGCTTACCAACTCAACACAGCGGCACTAATTTGAAACTGTGTACCGCCTTTCAAATGCCAAGTTCAATGTGAAGAAATCCCAGAAGGGGTGAAAATGAAATATAAACAGGATAGCAACTCTACTCCATCTGTTAGGGGATCCCTGAAGAACCCATAGAGAGTTATATTCTCTGTTTAACCACCAATTTGTTCTGAGAAGTTTCAGGGTACTACTGAAATCCAGGGTTAGCAATCACCTCTCATTTATAAGATCAGCTAGCAAGGTTTTTTTAATCTAGGCTTTTATTCTTGTGGGAACAGAGGCAGGGTTTGAACTGATCTGCCCAACTCAGATAACTGATCTGCCTAGATATCTCTAGATAACACAGAAGGCTGCAAGAGTACTAGCCACTGGCCACCAAGTGAGAAAGCAGGTGTCATTGAATGCTGGCCCCTATGACACAGGGGATGTTCACAGCTCTGACTTTTGTAAAAATTGTCACCAGCTGGTAGTGGAGGCCACCAGACACACATGAAATGTCCTATAAAATAAAATCCCTTTATCAGAAAGATGGGGCTTCTTTCTCAAGCCCTATTTGATTTGTGTATTCAGGTTCAGAGGAATTCAAGTGTTTTTAAAAATTAAGGGTTGGAGTCCAAATAAAGTATGATCTGGGCTCATAAGTCTCCATGAGCTCAGACTCAAGGATGCTTAGTGGTGTGAGGTCCCATGAAACAGCCCTGCTAGGTCCAGCACCTACCATTTAAGAAGTCCCGCTGTGTTTCTAAGACTTGATTGATGTCCTGTACCCATGCCTGCTGGATGTCTGAGTTGGCAGCTTGCAGAATGACCCTCTCAGAAGTCTCCCTATTCATGAGTGAAAATTTGCAGGGGTCATTGTCCACATTTTCCTCTAGGACCAAGTAGTTCATCTGAAAGAAAAAGTTGATCTTTTTCATATTTAAGTGGTTAAAAAAATCACCAACCTATTACTGTATCTCAAAGTTTTTATCTCAGGAAAACTGTCCAAATTTTGCCCTGGATCTAACAGTAAATACTCTGGCTTGTTTCTGAGTGAACAACATGACCTGGGAGAACCTGCAGGATCATGCTGAGGGCTGACCCTCCGCCTGTCACTGCCTCTTATGGGTGATCAGTTCCTCCTGCAGCCTCCACAATGGCAGGTTGTTAGGCTGAAAGACATCAAGGTTCTGGGTTCTCCTCACTTCAGTGTCTGATCTGAGGGAAGCAGCTGAGAGCCTGGCTCTTCCTTGCTCCTATGCACCCCCACTGGCACCTCACCTTGATACTCCTTTTGAACATGTAGCCGGGGGTCAGGGAGCCCTTCCTGAGCAGTTCACTGAAGATGACGATCTGCTCAAAGAGGAACACGCGCCTCTCTTTGGTCCGGGACTGCATGCCAGCATCCAGCTCAATCACGTAGAATGTGTCCTGTTGCAGCAGCTTGCCCTGGGCAGTCAGGGTGCCCTGACAGACAGGGATCCAGAGAAGTCCATGAGAAGAAGCAAGAAGACAGCCTCACCCACACAACCTCCTCCTCTGGGGACATGGACAACAGAGGTGACACTAAAAGCCTTGGGGCTTTAGTAATATACTGAATTGGAACCCACACACTCATCCAAGGACACAGTGGTCACTTTCCTGTTCACACAAGGGCCCTGCAGGGAAAGGGGAAAAAGGTGATGGAACCACAAATAAATAGCTCCTGGAAAATACCAGAGGAAAGTTGAATTATTAGCTTAAAAAGGAATTGGGAAATATTCTGAATCTTCATGTTTTTTTTTTAAATTTTAAATATTATTAAAAGAAGACTAGAAAGCAGGTAACACTTGGAGCTAGAAGTGGTCTTTCTGCCCTTATACGTCTGAGAACTGTGCCTGACTGGCTCTCTTGTGGCATGGGCTAAGCACCTGGGACACTCTTGAGGCTATAAAGCTAGAACCAATCAATGGCCAAGGGCAGTGATATAGGCAGGACCTCAAATACCCTACAAGCCTCTCTCTCCTCTTTCTATTATTTAGGATGGTGATATTCTGAAGTTGTAGTCTTCTACTAAAGTCAATAGGTGAAGATGGGGGTACTGTAGATAGGCTGTCCTATTTTATAAGCTTGTACATATTTCTCTGGGTCCTGTTATCTTTCATAAAATGACTTCAGCTACCAGGCCACATGGTACCCAGAAGGGGTGGAAGTGTATATTTGACTTGCCAGTTTCTGAGGGAATAGGCCCAACCCAGCAAGTCTTCACAGAAGCGATCAGAACGCCTTGCTTTTTTTCTGTTGCTCTGCAACAAGAAGACACTGACACCTAAGACAGTGGTCAGAGGATCTCCTCTGAAATGTACTCTTTCTTGGTGATGACTTTTTGCCCTTTAGTGCAAACATGGGCTGTTCCCTACATGTGATGTCTTTTTCCAAACATTACCTGGCTCAGGGGTCATTTTTCTTTTGTGTTCCTGAGAAATGCCTGCTCTCTGCTTGGATCATGGCTTCTTACCGCCAAGGTCAGCAGCCAAACAGGCTTATCTGTACCTTGGTCCAAAGTTAATATTAAGCCAGTGACCAGTAAGCCAGGAAAGCTCTACAAGCTCTATTAATATCACACAAGAACCCGATCATGGTGTACAGCAATGCTAAAGGGAAAGGATTTGAGAAGAGGGGGATGAGAAAGAGGGGTCTTAAGTTCTCCTCACCCAAACCCCACACTTAGGGAGGAGACATACGTTCACTGTCCTTCCCAATTAGCTGAAGGACTGCAAAGAAGATTCTGCATAGCTTGATGGAAACAGGAGACCATGGTGCTTCATTTAAAAGAAAAAAGAATTGCATACTCCTGCTTGTGGATTTATGTGGACACACACAAGCACTTGAAGTCTAACTTGGGTCAAACAGCACAGACTAATGACCTCCTCCTGTCATTGGTCAGTTCTTAGACTCAGAGAAAGACAAGCCCGACTCAGAAAGCATGGAGACTTCAAGGTTGAAGAATGATATGGATTACTTGATTTGTTCAGAACACCTCATACTTGGTATATAATGTCGAAGGAAAATGTGTAAAAGTCCCTGCAGCATGTCCAAAGAGAAACCACACCTGAGCTCATTTCTCCCAAGTAACCCTGCTTATGCTAATATCTCAGGTCACCCTTGGAGAGCCAGGAACCTATGAAAACAAACAGCAAAAAAGACCTTCCACCTGGTTCCAATCATAACAAAGCATGGAAACCAGCAGGGACCAGGATGGGCTGGTCCCAAATTGAACACAGCACCTCCTAAATTTACTTACTATGGCTTTATAGTTCTACTAGTGTATTTATTCTAGTTTAGTGTGTGGGGGGGGGGGGGAGGGATGGTTCTTTCTTAATTATTTCAACTTCCAAAAAGGAATAATGAAATCTTTTTTTTTTAAATTTTATTATTCATATGTGCATACAAGGCTTGGGTCATATAATGAAATCTTAGATTGCAGGATTACTGGGAAACAGGATTAGAAGAACCACATCTTTCTTTAGGGGAATCAGTAACTACTATAGGCACCTATCAATAACCATATCAGTGTAATTTTATCATATTAATTTTCAAAATATATTGTTAAAATAAGTCACACTTTTTTTTTTCTTGGCAGTACTGAGGTTTGAACTCAGGGCCTCGTGCTTGCTAGACCAGTACCCTACACCTCAGCCATGCCCCAATCCCTTTTTGCTTTAACTATTTTTTGGGTAGTGTCTTGAGATTTTGTTCAGGGCTGGCCTCCAACCTATGTCTCTCATATAGTTGGGATCACAGGCTCATGCTAACATTTCTGTCTTATCTGTTAAGATGAGGTTTTGCTAACTTTTTGCCTGGGTTGGCCTCATCTGAGATTCTTCCTATCTCTGCCTCCTGTGTAGTTGGGATTACAGGCATAAGTCACTGTGCCCAGTACATAACAGTCACTTATTAAGTATAAATTAGGAAAGTCAATTTACTTTTGCAAGGTTCACTGTTATGGGTTGAACTGTATCTCCCTTCCCAAATCCATGAGTCCCAATTACCTGCTCCTCTTGACCTTATTTGAAGATGAGGTCTTTATAGAGGTGATTAAGTTTGAGGGCATTAGGTGAGCCCTAATAGAATATGGCTGATACCTTTGTAAAAAAGGGGGAAAATGAACAGAGGCACATCCAAGGGAAGGTGATGTGAAGATACAGGGAGAATGCAATGAGAATATAAAGATGCCACCAACAAGCCAAGGAGAGAGGCTAGAAATGGACCCTTCCCTCACAGGCCTCAGAAAGAACCATCCCTTACAATACCTTGATGTCAGACTTCTAGCCTTCAGAACTGTAAATTTCTGTTGCTTAAGCCACCCAATAAAAGTGCTATAAATGGTACTTTGTGATGGCAGCCCTAGAAACTGGTATGTTCACTTAAGTTGAAATCCTTGGACATCTAGTGGTTTCCCTGAAGATTTGATTCTTCTTTTCAAAGGACAAAAACGTGTCCTGCAATTTAGAGTTTTAAATGTTCACTGACTTAATTCAGTTGCTATATAGACCTACTCACTTGTTTTTCAGAATTGCCCTCTAAAAAAATAGTTAATTTTCCTACTCAGGTTCTTCACTCATCACATATCTTCCTGTGCTTTACATCCCCACTTTTCTCAATTAATAAGGAAGAGAGAAGAGTTCATTGCCAGGTTCAAACAGGTATAAAGAACTTTGGGTCTTTCCAACTGCCTTAAAGTTCTGACTCTGGTTTGTCGAAAAGCTCTATTTCTGTCCTGTCACTAGGCTTCCTAAAAAAGATGCATCTTCCAGGCATGTGAACCAGAAGGGCCAGGCAGAGGAGGCAGGACACCGAATTTCAAAGGGAAGAGTTCCACAGCCAGGACTCTGACTGTCCAGAAGAGGAGGGCTTAGAAGCATACCTGAGAGCTCACTCACCTCAAAGCCCTGCAAGCGCCCCAGATTCATCATATCATTGCAGCGTTTGGGAACAAGGCACATTAGCTCCACTGCTTTCTGTGGGAAAGAATAATAGTTGCTGAGGTGGGGGAGTGAGAAGCTCAAGGTAACTCAGGGATGAAGGCAAGGACCCCACATCAGTAGCTCCTTTATTCTAGGAGAGGATGTTGGTCCCTGCTGTCCACTCTCAGAGAACTGAGGATTTTTCTTTTAGATGGGGGCTGCTGGTCATCACCACAGGGGCTCCATGTCAATAAATAGCCATAAGTTGGGGAATGTTACCCAGCCCTTCCTTTTCCTACCTCTCTACTTTTGTTTATCAATTCCCTTTCCTTCTTTCTATTTTCCTTTTATTTTTTAATTTGCTTTCAGCCTGCCCAAGCAACAACTTAGCCTGGTTTGTGAAACACTATGTTTTGACCTAAAATAACCTGCCTGAATGGCTGCAATCTCCTTGGCTTAAAATAATCCCCATGGTGGCACAAAGGACTTCACTTAGGGGGGTAATCCTCGGTCAGGTCGGGGAGTAAAATGGAAGACTTTCTATGTTAGAGTCAAATAATACTTGGAGTCACAGAGAAAAATCACCAATTGAGTCTTTCTACAATTTCACCTATCTCTGAAGGATGTTAAAGGAGTCAAAAACCACCCTTTCCCGCTATATGTCACCCACGTCCACAAGGAATATCTGCAGAGACTTGGCTCTGAACTGGCACAGACAGAATTCTCGAGTTCTAGAAAACACTCTATGCTCATTAGCACTTGATAATCTTCATGCTGCTGGGTATGAGAGGAGTCAGCCTGAACCCTCAGTCCTCCTGAGATAATTTTTTCCCTTTATGGACAAGGCTATATTTGGCATAGTCCCCAAGAATGGCAAGTATTATAAGCAGAAACTGTACCTCGATATCTGAACATTCCAAACCAGCCTTCTCACTGTATCTCAGGAAGTCCTAGCAAGAAAGAGAATCAGAGAAGGATGTGAGGAGGAGTAAAATCAGTTAGTAAAATGGTCAGAGAGCTAGAAAAAACTTATCATAAAAATGCAACAATACACCAAAGACTTTCTTCCTAGCAGAAGTGGCAATGGTTTGTAGTAACTGAGAAATGAAATTATGAGTCATGTTACACATACAACATTGAGAAAAATCCAAGAATACTCAAAGTTTCAAAGCTAGGGGCGAAGGGGGAATAGGAAGGAAGGGGAAAGGAGAGGAAGATTATGACAAGACAGGATGAAAGAAAAGAAAGTCAAGTCTCTCATTTAATCTCATGTTTCTGTAAAATCAATATGATAAAATTTTAGGTACGAATTCATCTGAGATTTCTAGGGCCTTGCCTTCCCTTCTTTTCTCCTCTGTATTCTACTCTGATTATATGCACTCTCTTTCTCTCTCTCTCTTTTTTTTAAGTTTTAAAAAGGTATCAAGTCAGTGACTGTGACAAAAAAAAAGTGAACTGAAAAAAAAAATCAAGTAACATACAACCTTAAGGGCAGAAACCAAGTCCATGAAATTTATCTGGGCACAAAGCTAACAGAGTGACATGCAGATGAGATCAAAACCCATGCCTGCCCTACCAGTGCTCGGCCCCTCAGGACTACTGCAGACAGAACCCGAGCTTCTCTAAGTCCACCAGCTTTGGCCTCAGGAGATGTTTCTTCAGCCCAGACCCAGGCACTCAGCTTCTTACCTTGAGGAGCAACTGGTATTTTGTTATTCTCTGAATGGGCTTGATAAGAAAGTCGCTAAGTGTCAGCCTTTGATTTATCTCCTGTTTTACCTCCTGAAATACAAGGGAACTATGTTAGAAACAAAGGAGCCCAAGAATTGAGGTGTCCTGGATCAGGTTCAAAGGCACAGATGGCGGGTCTTCATGTTTTCCAGAAAAGACTAAGAATCTTAAAACCGTCTATACCACTGCTCATTTGTTATGAACAACACATGACATAGCACCACAGTGGTCTTGCTTGGCTCCTGTGCTTTCACAGCAGGCACTGTCACACCTTGGTTCTCACCCAGTCCTGGGAGACAAACTTGAATAGGCACTGTGTTCTCCCTACCACTCCAGGGCATGGTTAGTCAAGAAGGGGTTCCCCCAGGTTACAACAGGTCTACAAGCCTGGGCCCTAAACTCACAGCTCCAAACACTCAGTAGAGGGCTCTTTCTAAGGGATGGTGCTGCCTCTCCACCAACAAAGCCAATCCTTTCAGGCTGGAGCAGCCGCACATGTGGAGGTGTTAGACAGAACCTCTAGGAACAGAAGCAGAGACTGTGAGGCCACTATGAATACTTCAAACAAGGGGAGGGCCTCAGCAAGTAGTCCTGGAGGGCTGGTGAGGAAGAATACAGGCACAGTCTGCTCTGTGGTTACTTGCAAAGGACCAAACCAAAACAGTCTGTTACGAATCATTCTGCAAATGGAGGTTTCTCAGTATAGTACAGACAGGGCCACCTCAGCTCCTTATAAGCAAAGGTGATAATGGGAATTGAGTCGAGAAGCCAGTGGCTCTGTTGAGGCAGAGAATTCTGTTATGAAGGGTCAGCAGTGCTGGATAGGGGGCACCCATGCATGGATAACCTCTTGTATGTCTGAATATGGCTATCTTGGCCCGAGTTTCCCCCAGGTTCAGCTAAGCTTGAGCAGCTTACCTCAAAGTAGGTGTCATACTCAGCCACAATGTACTCGGAACGTGGCTTGTTCTGGCAGTACCACACATAGATGTGCAGTTTCCGCTCCTAACACACAGAGGGAAAGACATGGGATGGTCAGGCACACCCTCGGAGTACTGAGGCCTATCCAGGAGGGGAGGACCAAGAAACAGTCTACAGGTGGGGAACACCAAAGCAGTTAAACAGCAAGGACATAAGTGAGTGTAGTAGGCAAGAGCCCACCTTATAAACTGCCAACAAGGCTAAAACAAAACAAAACAAACAAAAACTCTTCAGAGAAGGTCTTAAGGCAAGTCCAGGAATAGCAGAAGAGAGAAAGAGTTTTAAAATGCACATGAAGAGCCTGGGGAGGGGGACAACACTCACGTGTTTAATAAAGAGCTGGGCCAATCTGTCTTGCTCTTGGACACATTTTTCCAGTTCAGCCAGGAAAAAGCTAAAAGGAGAGAGGGGATAAGAGAAGGAAGCAACACTATCTAGAACAATGATGAGATAGATGACAGGTCAGGTGCAGGAAGAGGATTCAGGACCTCCAGAACCACCCCCCACTGTCCTTCAGGGTAACACAAACACTTACTCTTTATGCCAGTCATAAATCTGGTGAATATTTCCAAACACGATTTTATCCTTTCCTCGCATATCCTCAGGGACCCCCTTCTCTTCTATTCTCTTCATGAACCCCTGCAGCAGCAGAGGCAATAGTTAGTACAGGATGTTTCACAAGAAAGCTTTCTAGGGCAAGCCCCACACTCAGCACCCACGTCAGTACACACTTGCTGTGTGGGGCTTAGGGTGAGTGCTGTTGTGTTTCTCCTCCTCGACCAGGACTCAACTCTTGGACAGGGTGAGGGACAAAACTTCTATGAAGTTTCTGAGTCCCTTTGTTTGTCTCCAGTCCTTTTAAGAAAGCAAAAACGGGGACTAGGGATAGAGCACTTGCCTAGCATGGGTGAAACCCTGAGTTTCATCCCTAAAGCTGCAAGAAAATTAAATAACAAATATGTAAATAATAAAAAGAAAAAAAAAAAAAGAAAAGCAGAAGAAAACCATCACTTGTCCCTCTCCCAAACCAATGAGTTACATTGTTAAAGACTCAGAACAAGAGATACCTAACCTAGAAATGAGTCCAGATTGTAAAATGCAGTAATTTGTAATCAATTCAGGTTTTGAGGTTGTACATGCAGCATGCATCCCAATATGACAGATGAGAAAACCAAGGTACCCAGATTTTATATGACCTGTCCTATCATCACACTGCCAATGTCTGACTTCCTTGGAGTTCAGTCTCTCAGTCCCCAGACTGACAAGTTCTACTTCCAGGCTAAGTGGCATATGGAAGTTGATGAAACCCCTTTCTGCCTCCATCCTCCAATGAAAGTGAAAACAACTTTCCATAAATTAGAATTCAGGTCACCTATGTGTCAGGTTAGTTTCTTCATTCAAGGTTCAGGATAGGCAAATATGAAGCCCTAAGTCAGCAGATTTCGTAGGATGAGGACTTTCAGGGCAACCGTTAGGAACCAGCAGGCAATTCAGACATTAGGAATTCAAATTTTAGACTTAATATTCTTTTTTTAAGGATGACTAATAATATGAAATCAAAGTATTTCATACACATGTATGAAAATAGAATAATGAAACCTGTTAAAAATTTTCAAAGGAGGGGAAAAGGGATAAAAAAGAGTAATAGAGTGGTGAACAGCATCAAAGTACATTATATGCATGTATGGAAATATCACAATGAAACTCCTTTATACAATGAATATATGCTAATAAAAAAGATGAATAATAATAGGACTCTAAGCCATTTAAATTATCCATTTACTTTCTGAGGCTTTGCCATCCAAATGTCTAAGTCCCTTGAAAGTAAATCCTTTTGGACATAGAGTTGTTGGATTTATTCCAAGTTGACTGTGGATCAGTCACTCTCACTTATCAGTGGCTTTTTCTTAGTCTTCTTGGCAGTGATAACACTCTCCTTAAGACCTAAAAAATGAATACATCCCAGGATTCCACTAAGAGTGACCTAGTTTGTGCCCATGGTGGTCACAACTCTGAAGAATATATGCCCACATGGTGAAATACCAAATAGCCTGTTAAGACAATAACTTTGTCACTAAAAACAAGTGAAATGGGTTCAGCTGTAACCAAGAGGTTCCCCCAATTGCTAAAACATTTGGGTCCCTATTCCCCTCTAGATTTTTTTAATGTTTCAAAGGGAAAAGAAAAAAAATGCCTACATATTCTATTTGAATTACATCATCATTATTTTCATTTCTGCAAATACCCTGACCGAGTAAAATACACAAAGCCACCAAGCTAAAGCACCCATGCCCGGGTAGCAGCCAATCTGCTCCTGCCTGGGTGAGCACAGACGCACCCTGCACCAACCACTCACCTCTACCACAATCCCCAGGTCCTTGACGTAGTCTTTCTCTGTTTGCACCAGCTCATTCAGGACAAACCTGGGCAGGAGATTAAGGACAGTGAGGGCCTTCTTCATTGTCAAACAAAGTCTTTACATTTAAGGAGCAAAGTTACTTAGTTACCTTATGACAAGACCACCAAAAAGACTCTCACCAGCTGGGTACCAGTGATTCTTGCCATTAATTCTAGCTACTTGGGAGACGAAAGTAGGGAGTATCATGGTTTTAGGCCAGTCCAGGCAAAACTGTTCCCAAGACCCCATCTCAACCAATAGCTGAGTTCAGTGGTGTGTCTGTCATCCCAGTTACATGAGAAGCTGAGATCTGGAGGACTGCAGTTCCAGCACAGGAAAAAAATTTTGCAAGATCCCATCCCATTGGAAAAAAAGCTGGGTGTGGTGGTGGGAGCCTGTCACCTTAGCTATGTGGGAAGTGAAAAATAGGGCTGTGGTCTAGGCCAACCTGGGCAAAAAGTGAGACCCTATCTCCAAAATAACCAGAGCAAAAAAATGCTGGAGGCCTTTGAAATCCCAGAGTTCAAACTCCAGTATTGCCAAAAAGACAAAAAAAAAATGACCCCCCCCATAAAAAAAGACCCTCACTTCGAAAGGTGCTTACTAGTGGTCTCTGGATGAGAGACCTTCATTGAGGAGCTGAGGATGAGAAGCCAGAAGGCTTTCTCTGGTGACATAATAGAGAAGAACGATTCTCATTGACTCAAAATATCTTTCAATTCTTTATGATCTTTCTCTCTTAAAGACTGAATAGACACAGGACAGAAAGAATGACAACCACTTTGGCAAAACTGAGTTATAAAAGCTTTGAGACAAAGAGATCAAGATGAGATTTTTATTCCTTTATTTTGGCTCCATTCTTCACTTAACAGGAGGAGAAAGACATATCAGCCTTTAAGCCTTCAGATACACAGCTATCAAAAAAAGCTTTTGCAATGCAGAATTTAAAGTTATTCAGACAGGTACCCATGATAACCAGCTGGGAAAATCCCCAGTCAAGGCCAGAAAGGTTGATTGCAAACATTCCATACTCACAACTTTGAGCGCAGCACTCCATGCCCCAGGATGCAGGATCGAACAACAAGGTCATTTGCTTTCTTGGTTTCTTTGTTAATTATTCCTACCTCTCAGAACATTGACTATGTGCCAGTTACTTCATCTGGGTTTTCCCATGCTTATCACAAGATAGATATTGTAAAACTATTTTTTTCTGAATGAAAATACTAAGATGAAAAGATTAGGTGACTTGCCCAAGACTACAGAGTGAGGAGAAGAGGCAGGACTTGAACCTAGCTGTTATAAGTTGAAAGACTGAACCCTTTCACTGTAGCCCACTACCCAGGGAACAACTCAGTGGGCTCTCTGTAGTCCCTGAAGCTTCAATTCCCAACATTCTTCTTTCTCCAAAGACTATACATAAAATTCTATGGTTATGCACATTGCAGATGGGTGCTATGTGGTCTACTGAAGCCTGACTCTTATTATCTAATTTGAAAGGGTTTTGCCTGGAGCCACACAAGTGCATTTTTGGCTCAAGTGGCAGAAGGGATAAAGTTCTGAGATGTCAAAGGGGGGCCCCTGCACAGGGGTTGTAACTGTTGTGAACCCAGGAAGCAATTCATCTAAAATTCTTATTTTGTACAGCAATGAGAAGCCACCAAATCCTAAGGGGTCTGTGGCCCCAGGGCACTGGGAGGAAGCAAATGAACACATGCTTCTTTATCAGTATGCCCAGCACTTCCAACCAGGTCCCTCCCTCTAACACACAATCATGTGTTTCAGGCCACAGGAAGGAACTGGCAAGGCCAAATAGAAGCATTTAGATATATCTTTAGCATAGCCTAAGTTTCTGCTTGGAAGAAAATGGAAAAAGAAAACCCACAGGAAAATGAGAGTGGGAATTTGGGGCTGGGAGGGCCCTCTGGAGATGAGGTCCAGGGCTGTTTCTAGGTGATATTTTTATCCCAGGTATTTGCTGCCCATTGGGGGCTATCTAAGTTTTTAGTCTCTAGGGAAGGGGAGTACTCAGGATGCTGCGAGTGGACCTTTTGTTGTTTCTCTTAAAGGGCTGATGAAGGATCTGGGGAGATCAGAATACTTTTAAAAGACATTCTGAAAATTTATATCAAAGATTTAATAATTATTAAATAATTATTTGCTATATGAATTGATAATAATGCAATTCTTTTCTTAACCTAAAAAAGTTACATACAAATAAATGTTAATTCTTTGGTCCAACTGAAATTCTTCTAGCTACCAGGCCAGGCACACTTTTAACTGCTTTCTTTCACAATGGTATGGAGTGGTCTTCCACTAAAATCTCTCAGAACCTTGAATAGCACTGGCTGTTCCTTCTGCTGGGAACACTTTTCCTCCATGGCCAATTTCTTACCTCCTTCTGGTCTTTGTGCAAATAACAGAACCACTTCAAACTGCAGCAAGCATTATCCACAATCCTATTCTCCCTTAGACTGTCCAACATACTACCTAATTAATTTTGTTTATCTGATTTCTCCCATCAGAATGGAAACCTGTCATGAGTAAAGACTTCAGTTTGTTGTGATTATTGGTCTTATTCACTGTTGTATTCCATTGATGAGATATAATAAGAATTTAGCAAGTATTTGTTGAATGAAACAATGACAAAAACTTGAAGACAAGCAAGTACATTCTCATCTTTTTTCCCTTCTTCTGAACAAATGACTATTTATTTTCATCTTTTTCCATGAAGAAAAAATTTAACCCTTTAAATTTAACACCTTGGTGCTACTGCGATCTCCTGATTGAGTCTCAGTTCTCTACACCCTTCAGCCCCTGGCCTCACACAGGGTTTAAAATTTCATATCTACACATTTTCTCTTTCATCACAGCCACAAAGCACAGCAGATTAGAATAAGGACAATATCTAGAAAGAAGAGTGAGACATTCTATAGCTGGATTTTCAGGATAGGTCAGGATTTGGAGAAGTATGGGAATTGGTGAGATTCAGATGAAAGAGAACAGATGACTACTGTTGTGTAAAGGGCAACAAACTTTTGTGGCTTGTTGAAGCAAAATCAGACATTATTTTGTTTGGACAATGGCTTAAATATTGCTCAAGGCCCATACAATTTAAGTGGCAAGATTAGTGACTGGCTTTGCCAAAGACCACCTGCCACTTCACAGGTCACTTCCCAGATAGAAAATTTCACCTCCCTAATATAAACCTTACTGTAGCTTGTCAAAGGGCTGGGATGCCATTTCCAGCTTCACCTCAGTGTAACAACCACCTGAGAAGCTAGGGAGGATCAGCTTTATGCAAGTCACAGGAAATTTCCCCTGGGAGATGGTATTTCCTAACCCAAATTCTATTCATCACGCTCTTTGGGTTCCCCCTGAGCATGCATAAAGTTATGGAGAAAAGTATGGGATTACAGAGTTTACATGATACCTGCTCCTCTGAATTATGAGGGGACAGCCCTGCTTTGACACCAGGCTCTTGCTATGACATTTCCACTTTTGTTTCCTAGGAAACAAAGCTCTAAATGTTCACTTTGCATATTTCCCAGCAACAGAAGAACTTAGCCTTGCTTATTTTGCTAATTGTTATGTCTGTAACCTGCATAAAGGAGTGATGGCTCTGAGGGTGAAGGGGAGACTGACAACAGGGACTCTTCATATCTGCCACATCATCTTGCTGTGGCTCACAGTCTCACACATTGAGTTATGTCTAAGGCTCACTGGTAGCTTGTTTCCAAGAGAATGAAACCCTGAAGAAGAAAACTAAACTTCCGGAGGAGTTATGGTTTTGCAGTACTAAAATCCAGTATCTTCTCCATCATGTTAAATAACAGAAGACTGATTTCATATTAAGGTAGATAATTTAAACTTTGCATAGCACATGAGTTTTTGTGACATAGACTACAATGTAAATTGTATTTTATCACTAACCATTCCAAAGTGGAGAAGAGGTTCTCATGGAACTAAATCCACAATGGATGCAAAATTAAAGTGCTTGGAGAAGGAGTGGAGATGGGCCCTGCCTAGCCATATGACAATTCCCGCTTCTCATCTGCCACCTGTCTATATTTGGGACATGTCTCCTCAGGAGACTTCCATCAGACTTTCTGCCATGACCAGGGATTCTCTGGTTCTACAGACCTGTGGTAATGGTCCTTTAGTTCCTTGAACTCTGTTACTTCTCTTTAACAGCATGTTTTATGTTTCTATCAGATCTTGCTCATGACCACATTTTGTCAATAACAACTCCTATCTCACAGAACATACTTAACCCAAACTTCTTCAAGTCAGTGCCAAAGTGGCTTGGAGAGCAACTGTGATGAACAGTGGCACTGTTTATTGGTGCTATACTGTGCAGATCTGGGTCACCTTCACTAGGAAGGACAAGATAAGTTGAACACAATGCAGAAAATTCCTGTTTAATTTCTCCCAACTCTTGCCCATTATTTAACACACACACACACACACACACACACACACACACACACACACACACGCTCATAAACCAGGGTAGGGTCTGGGGAGCCACTTACATCCTGCCTCTCAGGGCCTTGGCTTTCTGTTCATCTTCTAGGTTTCTAGGAGGTGTGGGTGGAGTCATTCCCTCATTCAGGCAGCCTGTGGGGTCTTTCAAGCTGCTCCTGTAGGAACCTCCTTCTAGCGTCTAAAAAAAAAGATGAAACTGCCTCAGAGAGTGTATGCTGGAAGTTGTTTAGAAGCCCTGAGTCCTCCTACCCTAGCCACAGCCACCTTGGGAAGTCAGCAGTCAAGGCTGTTCTCACTGAACCACAGGAGACCAGAGACTTCCACCCTCCTGTAGCAGGCAATCAGGACACACTGGATATCCATGTACTGCCAACTGCCCAGACATAATGAAATTGTCACAGTGACTTATCTGTGGGTATCGGCTCCAGAGGGAAAGCTAATCAATGCAATTCTGTACCAGATAAGGAAAAGAAAATCAGTTGTAGGACCATCAAATGCAAACTGATAAGGGAAGGGCAGAGATAGTGCTAGTTTGGTAAAGTCATGCTTTGTTAAATCAGCTACAATCTTTTGATGAGGACATTGATACATAGTTAAGAAATACTAAAAAAAAATAGAAATAGTCATAGATTTAGTCTTTTCTAAAAACATCTTTGGTAAGGTTATTTATCAAGGACTTTATTTATTAATCCTCATTTCTTTTAATTAATGTGCTGTAGGTTCAGAAAAAATTAGATGGATTAAAATAATATTTTAGCAGGAGCCAAGGGAAAAAGAACCTGAATTCTAATCCCGGATCTGCTTGTTAATGGGCGATCTTACAGGAGGCATCTAAAATTGTCCCATGCCTCAGTATTTCCTCAATTTTGAGATCAGATTATTCATTTTTACAATTTATAAGGGGTAGTGGCAATGGCTGTACCTCTATAAGAAGTTAAAAATGATTTACTTTTCCTCTGTAATTGGCACTGGTAACAATAAGGATATTTAAAATGGGGCCAATCTAATATTTCTGCAAGTCCTGAGGCAATGTAGATAAACAGTAAGACTAAGAGATCAAGGTCAAGGTGGGTGACTGTAAAACTTCCAAACTATCAAAGATGCCTGACTATACAAACCACTGTAGCTAAAAGGAA